>NC_046357.1:53851919-55054717 GCF_000738735.6 Corvus cornix cornix
TCTTTCTTTCTTTTCTTTTTCTTTTTTCTTTCTTTCTTTTCTTTTCTTTTTCTTTCTTTTCTTTCTTCCCCTTCCCTTCCTTCCTTCCCTTCCTTCCCTTCCCTTCCCTTCCCTTCCCTTCCCTTCCCTTCCTTCCTTCCCTCCCTTCCCTCCTTCCCTTCCCTTCCCTTCCCTTCCCTTCCCTTCCCTTCCCTTCCTTCCCTTCCCTTCCCTTCCCTTCCCTTCCTTCCTTCCCTTCCCTTCCCTTCCCTCCCTTCCCTTCCTTCCCTTCCTTCCTTCCCCTTCCCTTCCCTTCCCTTCCCCTTCCCCTTCCCTTCCCTTCCCCTTCCCCTTCCCCTTCCCTTCCCCTTCCCCTTCCCCTTCCCCTTCCCCTTCCCCTTCCCTTCCCCTTCCCTTCCCCTTCCCTTCCCTTCCCTTCCCTTCCCTTCCCCTCCCCTCCCCTCCCCCTTCCCCTTTTCCCCTTTCCCCTTTCCCCTTTCCCTTTCCCCTTTCCCCTTTCCCCTTTCCCCTTTCCCCTTTCCCTTTTTCGCCTTCTCTGCCTGTTTTTGGTTGTGTTCTGGGCTAGTTCTCACAAACTGATTTCTCAGAGAAGCATCTAATAATCACTTTAGATATGTTCAATTAGGGCATTCAATCTTTTCTAGCACTAAGTAAAGATGTGACAGGTTTTGTTATCGGCGGTATAGTTAGAGCTTTTTTAAGCACTCCCTTTCTTTCCTCATAAATACACCATCTACAAATAAAAACCTCCTGTCTTAAAGGCGTGACTCTCCCCTATGGCTCTGTCCACTTTCTGTCCAGTGTCTCCACATAAATGCAAACTCTGTGTCGCTCAACATATTTAATTTTTTTTTTCCCCCCAGCCAGGTACGGTTATGGGTGGTTTGAGGTGATATTTTTTTTCTCTTCAGAATTTGTGCTATGCTTTTCCCTGCTGATCCCTAAGTCCACATTTCCCTGGATGAGCCTCGGTGGCAAAGAGTCCCAATCACGCCACTAAAGCAGATACCAGAGGGTCTCTACGGAGCACTGGAAATTTCCCTGCCCATGTTAGCAGTGGTTTTCTGGTCGGGCACTGGGGGTAGAAAGGGGAGGAAGAGGACGGGGAAAGGATGGAGGGCAGGAGAAATTTTAAAAAGCACCCTGACACTCAGACAGGGGCCGTTTCCTTAACACCCATGGGAAAGGCCCGCCTGCTCTGCCCCACCACACACACGGGCATTTGGAAACGGGTATAGGGACCCTTTGGGGGGTGCAGAAACCGCCCCCCGGCCCCTACCAAAACTGGCTTCCGAGGCACGCTAGGGTAGGACACAGGATTTGGGGGCCACTTAGAAGTTCCCCCCGAGACCTGTATCTGGGTAGTGGGGGTAGAATGGACTGGGATTTGATGTTCCTCTCATCATGCCCTAACCCCATGCGGGTTCAGCCCCGAGGTGCAGCTGCATACCCAGAAGTACACCTCCCCTCCATTCGGTCAGCCCCGGCTGGAGGTCGCCTTATAGTGTGACCGCCCGCCCCCAGACTTGATAGGTTTTGTCATCTCAATTCTGGCGATGCAAGGAGAGGGGAAGCACCTCGAAAGCCCCTTCCAGGGGGGAAGCTACAGAGGGTTTTGGGTGCAGAGAACATTTGCAAAACACTCCGGTGGCTCCTCCGGCAATGGCTCTGGCCTTTTATTGCAGAAATGGTAGAGACGTGGGTGCTTGTAGATCCCGATCCCCGTCTCCATACAAAGGGCAAAGTTTAATAAAATAGCCCGTGTGTGAGGATCGCCTGGAACCATCGGCTCCATCCCCTAGACAAAGGTGGAAGCTGAGAAAGGAGAAGGAGGAGGGAGCGGGATCGCACTTTCTGGGCATCTAGTCTGAAGACAAGAGGAAGACGTGTTGAGGACACAGGAGAATAAAATCTGAGTTGGATTGTGTTGTATTAAACACAACATCCGAGGCCGAGCCTGTGCACATTTCCGTCTTGATATGCAATTAAATTACAGCAAATTCCTCTATAAGTAATATCGTTGGGAATCCTTCTTTAAGATTCAAGGATGTCTGAGGTTAAGTAGCTTTTAAAACGTCAGTTCTAAATGGTTAATGCAATGAATGGCTACCTTCAAATCCTAAACCCATTGTAAATATGCTATACATATGGATTCCAGTTTATCTCTGCCTATTTATTTTTAAAATGAGGGAAGCATTCTTAAAAAGCTACTTGCAATGCTTTATTTTAGGAAAGCAGATGTTAATTTTTTCACATATCATTTTATAACCAAGTACATATGTAAATTGGAAAGCATCCAGAACGCCTCTATTACTTGCTAAATGATTTTTAGTGGAGGCATATTATTTCTGGCACAACCAAGATATAGGTAACATCAATAAAATAAACATCTGGGACTTGGGCAGGAGACAAAATAAATGTGAGTTCCTATAAAAGCGGGGAAAGCCTTCGTGTAGAGGGAAACACACCTGCAAAGGAGTAAATCGGCTATTTACACAGCCATGCTGAAACCAGGCTCTCTGCCGTACAGTAAAAACAAAGAAAAAAAAAAAAGGTTGCGAAATTCCGGGAGAAAAACGCGATCCTGGATGTTGCTGTCTGCTAACATATCCCGGCCAGTGGAATCGAAGCCCTGGGATGTTTTCTAGACAAGGATTGCGCGCTCTCTCCCTCTCTCTCCTCTCTTAAAAGCAGAGTGTTTAGCTCGCAGGAATGTATTAGCCACACTCTCCTCCTGTCAATATTTAAGAATTCCCAGGGACTTCAAGGGGCTGAGTTTTTCCCTTTTCACAGCAAAATATCTGCGAGAGATGTTTGTGTTTGCAAGGAGTTTTACGAGGGATTTGAGTACATAAGAAGAGCAAGGCATAATTCATCAGCATAATAATTAACTGTATGCAATATTTATTGCCCTGTGATGTTTGTTATCATGCAGGCGAGTGCACTCAATTGAGGTTTAACAAATATGTGCGTTATTGATCAAATATAATGAATAAATATGCATATGTATTATTTATCTGTGCACATATGTATACACACAGGCGGCAGCATCTCGTTATTGAGGATGAGGAGAGTTGTCTGCCACTGCTCCTGCCTTCCTCTCCACCTGCCCCTGTGCCGAGAGGTTGCAGAGAAGTTAGGTTTTGATATTTTTTGTAATGTAAAATATCGCAGATATGGGAAAAAATAAAGGTCACCAATTAAATTGGTCTCAGCATGGAGTATAATTGTAACAAAACGCCGTTGAATAAAAACCAAAGATCTCGCTGGCTGAGGGAGCATCATCGCGAACCATCTGGTGCATATTAAAAGCAGTGCTGTAGATATTGCTGGAAACGTATGTGGTACCAGACACTATAGGCGCAGGGGCCTGCGAGCTTTCCATATGCTGGATGTGTGGATGGCGTGGCACACGGAGGGAAAGGTGTCGCATCGGCCAGGAGCTCTTAGGGCATGCTCTAGATTAATCCTGATGGAAGTTTGCCCCGACAGAAAGGGGGGAAGGAGGCAAAGAAGGCAGAGGAAAGGCCTCTCTCCCCGTCCTGCTCGGTCTGACGACGATAGGGTATGCAACTGCTGACGTCACTTCGCATCAGGGCCGGGGAACAAACGTGACCCAGGCAGGATCTCATCTGTTTCTCATCACTTGGGAAGTTTTTCTCGCTCCCCTCCCACCCTTCTTCCCTCTCCCTTTCCGTCTTTTTTTTTTTCCCCTTCTTTTTTTATAACCTACATAAACCGTGGCAGGTCCCATCCCCATCCTTGTCCCGATCCCCATCCTCGCTCTCGTCCCCGTCCCCGTCCCCATCCGCATGCCCGTCCCCTCTCGCTCCTTGCTGCCGCCGACCGGGCTCCCAGCAGGGAAGGGACGGGAGCTCGAGGCGCGCTCCACGCGGGGTGCCCGGCCCCTGCCCCCGCCCTGGGCCTGGGTCTTCCCTTCCCCCCCCCCCCCCCATTCCGATGCCATTGTTCGCACTCGCAACCCAACTTTAGCTGCCGATTCAAAGCTCGGCTGTCCCCTGGCTCCTGCATTGTCCTGAGGGTCACTTACTCTTTTCTCGGAGTTAGGCTCTGCTCCTTATTCTCTCCTCTTCTCTGCTCCGCATGAGCTGACGCGTCCTCCCCACGCACCCGAAGCTGCCACAGAGGCTCGTCTTGATAAACCTGCTGCTAATCTCGGCCCAGTGCAACAGAGAAATAAAAAAGCTCTCTCGCTCTCTCGCTCTCTACTTCCCCACACCTCCTTTTTTTTCTTTCCCCCCCCCTCTTCTTTTCCTGCAGGCTTCATTCCCCTCAGAGCGCTGCCGCCTTTAATTATGGGAGATACATTTCTTCCCTGGGAGTCATTCATGGGGACTTTTTAGGTGGAAAGACGTTTCAGCGGAGTTATTTTTGAGCCGGGACCGGTGCCCTATATCCAGAGGCTTTGAGTGAAGTGCAGATTGAGACATATCGGGTTCCCTATAAAAGGATCATTTCTTGTGGGAGGTTGGACACGAAGTTTGGACTCGTGACTTGCATTCCTGAGAGACATGCATATTTTAAAACAACAAAGCAAGCTCGGAAGAAGGCTTAGAGGAGGGGAGGGGGGCCAAATAAAAGAAAAACTTAAAGAAGTTACTAAGTTACAAACATCCGTCAACATGGACCTATTCGTGTGGCTCTCAGGGGGCAAAAAGTACCTGCTATTTTTTTTTGTCACTTCAGGGAGTCTCACCTACTTGCTGGAAGTTGATGTGGCTCTCCAGCCGCTAAGAAATGCAGTTTGGCTCAAAACTGGCAGTTTAAAGCGCTTTAGCGGCCTGTGAATTTAAATCCCAACTTCTTCTTTATCGGCTCTTTGCGTGAGCTGGTTCAGCGTTTCAACGGATATCTCACCTCTCAAAAAGAACCCCGGGCAGGAGAAAGACAAAAGGAGAGCAAACGGGGCGACTCGTGTGTTTGTTGAACGAAGCCACTGGCACATCCGATCCCGCAGTGCAGATGGAGGAAAAGTGAGAAAACAAGGTGAAAAAGATCAGCCCCGACTTGCTGTGAACCCTGAAGGGAATGGGGATGCTAGGGGCCGCGAGTAGCACCCCGCACTTCAATCTCCTAAGGGGAAGGAAGGGAAATATAAATATATATATTTAAATGAGCTGGCGCGGAGCTGAAGGGAGGGTTTGACCGCAGGCAGCGGCAGGTGGGGTAGCAGCTTGTGGCCGGACAGCAGTGAGCGCAGGGCTGCACGCAGCGGTGTGGGCAGCGGAGGCGCGGGGGTCTGGGCTGCTGCCGGGAGTTTGCAGACAAAAGGAGAAGGCCCAATGGTGAGCTGGATATCTCTGTTAGTTGTCAGCGCTGCTGGGAAATGCTAATCAGCCCTCGCTGAGCGGGGTGCAGCGTGGGTTGACTCCTGGCACACACACGCACATGCACGTGGGCTACCGCAGGGTCTCTGACACGCATACACACATCTCATTCCCCAGTGGGGTCGTCCATGACCCCCGTGCTTTGGTCTGGGCTTTGTTTGCTCCAGCGGTGGTAGAACCAGCCTTAAACATATTGCTGTCATATACAACAAATGCCTTCCTAAATAACACAATGGCATAGCTTACAGCAACCAGCCTGCTTCTTCTCTAAGGAGCCTCTCCCCACCTGCTTTTCACCCTTTCTTCTTTTTTTTTTTCTTTTTAACAACTGGGGATATTTTATACCTGAAGTTTTGGATTTGATCCATTGCTTTAAGTTTAGTGGAGGGTTCTGCAGAAGAAGAGGTGTATATACGATATTATACAGCCATCATTGAGATGGCTAACAGTGAATCTCTTGTCAGCCAGACAGTCCAGCTTTGAAACACTCCTCACATTATCCTGATTTTACAAAATTGGGGCTAAAGAAAAGGAGGGGAGGTATAATTTCCCATTGTCCCTTTTACTAATTATTGTCTTTCCTCGCAATTACTTTCATAAACTGATTGGGCCCCTTACATGTAGTGTCTTTGTATTTTTAATGGAGGCCACATGGATGCCAGAGAAGAGATCCTGACATCCCTCCTCAAGCTTTCTTCGGAACACCTCCACCACCCTCCTCCCGACACCAGCCCTTGCGTCTCAGTGATCATCAAAACCGGTCTAGCGAAAGTAGCCAGGGTCTCCACCTTTCTACGGCTCCGGCAGTGTCAGGGAGGGAGTGCTTCCGATCCTTCCTCACAGATAGAAAATGTACTTCTGTTTTTCAGATGGCCGCACCTTGCACCGGGACCGCCATGGAACAATGTCCGGCAGGGATGCCCTCACTTAAAAAAGAAAGGAGCAGTGGATGACTCCAAAGCACTGTCAGAGACGTCTTGGGAGAAAGAGGAGGGAGGGAAAAAAGGGCAGGAACTGTGAAGTGGGACCACCTTGGAAAGTGGTCCCATTTCCCATCTTTGCAGTTTCAGATTTGTTCCCCGGCTATTCTGCGCTGAAGGTGCTCAGACGGGAGAAGGAGTTGGTGCTGAAACGCTTAGGGGAGCATTTAAACCCAGAGCCTTCGATGAATGAAGAAGGAATGGGCGTGGAGGTGGAAAAAAAGTTGGAAAATGGATTCGCTGACAAGTAAGGATAATAAATGAGAGGCGCTTTCAGATAGATATCTCAGTCGTGAAATTGCACCCAGCTGGTTGTGTAAGCAAACAAATAGTTTCATGTTAGGGACTCTCGACTTGTGGCTTGATGAATAGAACACGACAGAGGTAAATGGCTCTTTAACTCATTTAGGAATAAAACTCTTTGCCTTCCTAAGTAAGAGACCATGTGACACCATGGATCCCGAGCAAATACTTTAACAAGAGTTTTATTAGTTTCCACTTCTGCTCCTGGATCTTTCCTGTCGTTCACCTCCTCCCTCACACCTCTGTCCTTTTCCCCTTTTTTTTTTTTTAATGTTCAACTCTTTTTTTTCTTTCTCTTCCCCCTTCCCTCCTTCTGGTTCTTTCTTTCACTCTCTCTCTCTTATTTTTTTTTTTTAATTCTTTTAAATTTTTATATTCCTCTTCAAAAGCCCCTTATGGGAGAAATTCTCTCACGTCATCAGCACCTGGAAACCCGGTAGGTTTGCAAGGTACCCGGATATATCATGTCTGTCCATGGCATCCGAGAGTTGTGGCTCTGGAAATGTATTTATTTTTTACTATTACTGCGGGAATCACTGCAGAAAACTCATTTTCCGTCTCTCTGACCCTCTGTGGATTAAAAAGGGAAGGGTGTCTAAAAAAAATCTCACATCAAAGTCAGTGTCTGTCTCACATCAAAGTCAGAAGTCAGTTAGAAAGGGAACCTTTTTAAGCAAATATATAGACATGTTTTGTGGAGGTCATGCCGTTTCTGAAATTAGTCCCAAAGATAGAAAAGAAACGGGAACAAACGTGGGAAAGGGCGAGGAGACCGATTTCTGCCTCTCCCGGTAAAGCAGAGAGCAGAGAAGACAGATATATGGGTCTTAAAAAAAGAAGGGAAGGGAAGGGAAGGGAAGGGAAGGGAAGGGAAGGGAAGGGAAGGGAAGGGAAGGGAAGGAAGGGAAGGGAAGGGAAGGGAAGGGAAGGGAAGGAAGGGAAGGGAAGGGAAGGGAAGGGAAGGGAAGGGAAGGAAGGGAGGGAGGGAAGGGAAGGAAAGGAAGGGAAGGGAAGGGAAGGGAAGGAAGGGAAGAAGGAAGGGAAGGGAAGGGAAGGGAAGGGAAGGGAAGGGAAGGGAAGGGAAGGGAAGGAAGGGAAGGGAAGGGAAGGGAAGGGAAGGGAAGGGAAGGAAGGGAAGGGAAGGGAAGGAAGGGAAGGGAAGGGAAGGGAAGGGAGGGAAGGGAAGGGAAGGGAAGGGAAGGGAAGGGAAGGGAGGAAGGGAAGGGAAGGAGAAGGGAAGGGAAGGGAAGGAAGGGAAGGGAAGGGAAGGGAGCCCCTACTCGGTATTTCAAGACTTATAAACTAACGCTTTGAATAGTCAAAATGTCCCATGAAACCGGAGGAAGCATGTCGACAGTGTCTGTAATAGCCGTGCACACGCGTTCGCGGACACTCCCTGTGAATGGCTGAGCGCCGGGACACTGCTGGAAGGGGCGGCTGCTGCAAGCCCTGAATCCCTGTTCAGCCCTCCGTCCCTCTGTCCGTCTGTCAGAGTCCATGCAGGCCCGCCAGTGCCGCCGTCCTGCCAACCCTGCCTTCTCCTCCCTCGGCAGCTGGTCACATCTGCTGTCTGTTGAGAAGGGGATGTCTGGCTGTCACACCCCGCAGGTAAGGAGAAAAAACCAAACCAAACCAAAAAACCAAGCAAACATACTCGCCTAAAAAGAAAAAAAAAAAAAAAAAAAAAAAGAGAGCCAAAAAAGCCACCAGCAACACCGGAGGTCCTATTGAGCCCTTTTTGTCAGATAAAAGACATTTCTCTCTTTGTGTAGATAACCAACCAGCCTCCTGCGAGTGAACCCACATAGAATCCACCTGTTCTTGTATTACTTCTGCTGCCACTTGCAGTGACACCGAGCCAGACTTTTCTTGCGAGACCCTCCATTTACCTCAGCAGGAAAAAAGTCTTTTGCATCTTGATCCGTCGATTTTATTGGTGGCGATGAGACAGGTCACTTGTGATGGAGTCCCATCTCCACGCTCCTTCCCCAGTTCCACCTTATTTCTAGGGATACGGGGAAAGGGGGGATTATCCTTTACCCCCACCCCTTGAGTGGGCTCATCACCCTCCTCCTGCAGATGAAGGGGGTGGATGGAAGCCGAGCCACCCAAACGGTGCCCCCCGGGGGCAAGGGCGTGTCGAGAAACCCCGGGAAAGGGGAAGCCGCAGCCCCTGGCGTTCACGGACAGCCGGAGGAAGTTGCGCACACACAGTCGCGCACACACAAACGACCCTTTCCTCGGCGCTGCCCCTGCCACAGCCGGCAAGACCCCCTCCTCCTCAGCTCGGGTTCAACCTACCACTTAGCAGCATTTCCAAATATTTATTCGATTAGATGTATAGAAAAGGCCTAATTGGGCGGTGGGAGGAGGCAAGCTAGTTAGCGAGGTGCTAAGAGGAGTGGGAAGGGGGGCTTTGTATCTGCGTTGCCCGGAGCAGGTCCCCTGCGCGAGGCTGGGTTGGGAGGGTCGCCCCTCTCCCAAATCCCACCGACACCCTGCTTCCTCCCCTCCAACCCCACCCCAGCCTTTGACGTGCTGCCGCAGCTGCTTGTGAGTATGGAGGGGCCGCGGAGCCCTGCGCGGCAGGATGCAGGGATGCAGGGGAACTCCCTGCCGACCCCGCCTCCTGAGGAGCCTGGGGGACCGAGGAGCCTCCAGGGACAGCGCCCGGGCCCCTGGCAACAACAAGGCAAAAGAAATGTAGATGGGGTTTGTTTTAAAGCAGTATATTATATGTTACGAATAAGTCAGCAGAAGCTCACTGAGGGACCCCAGCCCCTCTCCACATTCACATATTAATTTTTTTTTTTTTTCAGCAAATAGCACTCGATGACGCGATGATACAGTATTTTAGCTGCCATATGAATGCCCGAGAGGCTGCAGCGTGGCAAAAGAAAACATCCACTGACACAAAGCAGACTGGGTAGTTAACACTTCAGAACACGATACCGTCTTATAAGCAAAGTTTAATAAGGGATTGAAACACTTCTTTCTAGGCACATACATGGAAATAAGTGCATCTCGTACACCTCCTCTACACCTGCAAGTTTCTTGGCAATCCGTGGGTTATTATTATTCATAAATATGAAAATTATTGAAAAATACCTACGAAAAAGTTTATTTGTTTTCATCAGTGGGATAACACTGTAATGAATTTATTTACATCTCATTGGAAGAAACCAAGACCTGTTTTTCTCTTCCAATATCCCCATTTTTTTGTTTCTTTTTGGAGGGGGGTTGGTTTTTCTTTTGTTAGTTTGTTTTTGTTGTTTTTTTTTGTTTTGGGGGATTGGTTTGTTTGTTTGTTTTGGTAGGTTTGGGTTTGTTGGGTTTGGGGTTTGGTGTTTTTTTGTTTGTTTGGTTTGGTTTGGTTTTGGTTTTGTTTTGGGGTGGGGTTTTTTTGTTGTTTTTTTGTGGGGGTTTTTTGTATGTATGTATTTTTGTTTGTGTTTTTAACTACTGATTCATCCGGGTCCCCAAACGCCCATCCCACCAAAAAGCAGTGCTGAAAATCCTTTCAGCACCTCCCATGTCTGAGCATTTCTGCTCGCTCCATGTTGAGAGCCCGGAGCGGCTGCTGGACCCCCTCTCTCCAGGGAAGGCCCCGGGGAAGGGACAGGAACAAAGCTCTCACTCATGCAGTGTCCAAGTGAGTGACAAAAGGGGGGATGTCTGTCTGTCTGTGTAACTCCCAAATTCCTGTTCTTGTGTGCTCAGGTCTGGAATTATCCAAGCCCCCCACTCCCAGCACCTATGAATATAGACCGTTTCTCCATCCTGAATGGGGTGATACCCCCATAGAGGATTTGCCCGCAATGTTGATTATCCAGCTATAACTGTCTACTGTATAGAGCTGCTCTCACCTAAGATCTGCTGCGCCTAGAATATTAAATACCCCAAGCGAGTTGAGGAATCTTGTTAAAGAAAGAAAAAAAGGGGGGGGAAAAGGAAAGAAAGAATGAAAAAAATGGGTGGGAGAAATTGAGAGAGAGACAGAAGGAGAGAGGGGAGGGTATGGAGGACAGCAAATTAAAAGGAAAACACTGCCCATGTCTTCACAAACTGAAAAGTCTGCCTCATCCAAGCTTGTTTGGAGGGCACAGGAGGTGTCTGTGTGAGGGGGACAATGTTATTTTTAAAGATCCAGCTTTATTAATACATTAAGAAAGAGCTCCCTTGGTAGTATGTGTTCTTACAGCTCTGTCTCAGATCCTATAAAACATTAATGCACTGAAAGCTGTTACAGAGATCTGCACCACCAGCTAGAAGCCTTTACCTTCAAAGGAGCTCTGTTATAAAAACGATTTTTAATTTTCTGGGGGAAAAAAAGACAAGCTGAAATGCAGAGGGGGTTTTGGCACAGAGCTCAGGCCCTGGAAGTGGGTGGGCTGTGGTGTGGGATGTCACAGCCTGTGTTTTTTGCAAGGCCATGGCACATAAGCATACATGAAATGCACTAGCTCACCACCCAATGAGCTAGCATGCAGTAGGATTTCTATATTAATGGAGTGGGAATACCCTCCACACACAGCAACTGGAGTTGGGAAAAAAAGCAAGAGGTCTGTTCTGGCTGACAGTAAGCACAAGGCATGCACACTGGAGCATATATTGGGGTCTGCAAGCCCTTGGTATGTAAGAGAAGATAAAACCAAAAAACCCTCAACCCCACCCCAAGCCCCCAGAAGCCAAAAGCCTTCATGCCTGGGGACAAACAGAACCCATGGCTAGAGAATGCCTCCTGCTGCACGGGTAGAGATGGTGGCATATGGTGACTTCAATCCATGCCCACGGTATCTGAGAGCAAAAATCAAGGTGTGAACTCAGCAGAAAAAACAGGTGATGGGAAAAGGTGTTTCAAAAAGGGGTAGACCAGCCTGATAGGCCCATCAGCCTTGATGGAAAGTCTGTGGTGCAGCCCCAGTGAGGTGAGGTCACCTAAGGCATCACACTGCGACTCCTGCTCCCTCTTTTTAGGCCTTGACGGCTCAGCCCTAAGCTTACACAGTCAAGTCCGTTCTGGAGCATCCCATACTTTACGTAACTTATATTTTCCCCTCACAAGTATCTTTTAAGTTCTCCTTTTTAGCACCAGTAAAGGAGTTAAAAATGTAGGGAGATGTTTGTTGTTATTGTTTATGGTTTTTAATTTTTTTTTTTTGGTGAATTGTTGGCATATTTCAAGCAACAAGACTCATGGGTTGTGGGGTGATAAGTTGGGGGTTTTTTGCTAAATTCTTTTATTTTTTTTTAAATTCTCACTTCAATTTTAATTCTTGAAGAACAGCTTTGACAACATATATCGCACTCATTATAAGAAGCAAAGGGTTATATCAAAAATTATTAGTATAGAATCACAGGAAACCTGGTTTGGAACCAGAAAAAAATACAAAACAGATATAGATACATAGACACAGGACAATTCTTTTATAATTATTTGGAAAATGTTATTTTCCCCTAATTCTCCTTTTTTTCCTTTATGCGCATATGATGTTTTAACTTTTACCAAAAATGAAAATAAAGACTAATATATTACAAAATGAGTAACAATGTTCATGGTAAGTGTTTGCGCATGGAAATTTTGTTGTTGTTTGCTTGGTTTTGGGTTGTTGTTTTTTCGTTCTACACAAGGTTCAGTTCAGTTTCAATGCTTTTTTGTTTTGTTGGTTTACTGTACAGCATATATCAACAACAGTCCACAATAAATCCTGGAAGATCCAGTATCCCCTTCAGGTGTGATTAATATCCCCTCAATACTCTTTTTTTTTTTTTTTTTGTCTCTTTTATTAATATTATTTATTTCTTTTTTCCTCCTCTCCGAAAGAAAAAAAAAAAACAAAATAGGCCAAAAAAAAAAAAAAAGGCGAAACACCACAACCTCCACGGACGACAGGTCCGTCCTTCTCCCCTCCACGGCCACATCTCTGCTCCCACTCGCCCTTTCTTTTGTTCAGTGTCCACCTCCCGGGCCCCCCCGCACCCGACTGCCCCTCTGTGCGAGCGTTCCCTTCTCCGCCGCTCCGCCGCCTCTCTGCCGGGGGTGCGGGATGGGCTCTAGGAGCACTGGATGGACATGTAAGGCCAGTTGAAGCTGCTCCCCGACAGTAGCATATCCCTGATGAGGGTTTCGATGGGGGTTTTACCTACCAAGCGGACGAAGAAGAGCTGCTCGATGACGGAAGAGGAGACGGTGCGCAGGGAGGGCAGCCGCAGCAGCAGCTTCCCGAAGCGGCTGGGCTGGTTGGGGTACTGGCTCCGCACGTACTCCTCTAGCGCGCACTGCGACTTCTCCTGGAGGCTCTCGATGTGCGCAGCATCCGACAGGCCGCAGGCGTCTGCCCACCGCACCGCGCCCGCGGAGGCAGCCGCAGAACGGCGGCAGGCGGGGGAGAGTGGAGGGAGGAGGTGGAGGAGGAGGAGGAGGAGGAGAGAGGAAGCGGGGGGGGAGATGGTTAGTGGCTGGGAACCACATGGGGAAGCGCCGCGAGGATGGGGGGCAGCCCAAAGGCGCACCCCCCATCCCATCCCACCCCATCCCACCCCATCCGCGCACCACTGCCAAATAAATAACGCGACCTTGCTGTGCGTCGTCACCACCGTGGGTATTTTCACCCAGGATGCGACGGGGTGCCACCACCCCGCTCGTCCCAATCACATACACAAACACACCACCCCCCACACTTCCTTTCCACATCCCCCCCACCGACACTCCGCGCTGTCGAGCGTGGTTTCTGCTCCAGGGAGCCCATCACCGAGATGCTGGAAACCTGGACCAGCCCCCTTAAATAACGCCGAGAGGAGGAAAAATAAGGTATTGGGGAAAATAATAACAATAATTAATAACGACAATAATATGATGATAAGCAGAGCCGCGCACAAGCAGAGTGAGACACAAGGAGTTTGTTGACATGGCTGCACATCACACAGAGGCAGCGACTGGGACCTGCAGCGGCTGGCAGGGAGCCGGCTGGGGGATGCCGTGGGGCAAGGGAGTCTCCTCTGCTCCTGCCTCGCTGCCAGCGATAGCAAATTTGCCACGTCTTTGTGGGTTGTATGATAAATCCGGTGGAGAACGGCTAGTTTAGTCCTAGCTCGCGCTCAGCAGGCGTCTGTAGCTTTCAGACACAAAGCTGGGGAGACCTGCAGCGGCTAAGCCTTGCCTAAACGAAGCCAGAAAGACTCTTTCCTTATAGGTCCTTCCTGCACCCAAACTGTCACATACGCCTTGCACCTTGCAGAACTACCTGACCTGGGAAAAGGTGTACTAGTCTGAGAGCAGAAACCCTTCACATCCAGGTATTTATATCTATACACGTTATTCTGTGTATATAGATACAAGCAGAGAGGTAGAGATGCATCTGTGCGTTTGCACACACAGAGACACATATAAGCACATATCCTATCTCTGAGAACACAAAACCCAAACCAGAGGATAATTGTGCACCAGCTGCTTGTGGAGGGACTCACTCAGGAAACTACAGTCATGGAAAAGTGGTGGGTATGTCCAGATGGTTGAAACCATCCACATTGTTTCAAAGATTAATAACAGATATTAGAAACACCAAACCAAAACAGCAACCAAAAAACCCAACCAAAAACCAACCAACAAAACAGAAAAACCCCAGCCATCAAGACCAGAGCAAGGCGGTCAGGTAGCAGTGCAGTTTAACAGATCAAAGCCAGACTTTGCTAATATATAGATCCATATATGAATTAGTTAATGGGCCCCAAAAAGACATTGCAAAAATGTGAATGTAGAGTTGCGATGCTAGAAAGACACAACAAATTAACAAATTATTCAAAGCTGAAAATAAAATAAAATAAAATCTGTTGCACCGGCATTTCTGAAGCTTAAGTCTTCCCTTATTAAAAACTGACTTTACAAAGATTTCTGAACACCTCTATCTACAGTATTTTGGCCTCGAGCAAAAATACAAATAAAACAAGCCATAATTTACTAACTTCTGAGAAGGAGAACCTTTGACCTGAGCTGCGGACTTGGCATTCCTCAGACACACAATTATCTGAGCCAGGCTGCTCTGCTAATCCATACTGTACCTTTAATGCAATGATATTTTGCAACATCTAAAGCACCAGGTTGCAACATATATATCTATCAAAAGCTGGGGCCTGTTCTTGTTTGCAATACATATCAAAACCACAGACCTGTTCATATGTTGATTGCCACAAATCACATTCCATATTTACATATATCTTGCTATTTTACATGCATTATCTGCCCATTATGCATTAGGATCCTATTCAACTTCCAAACAATGCAATATGAAAGGGTCTTACTGACACCATGGCAGGGCTTTTTTCTTTATGCCCCATATGTCATACCCTTAAGGTTAGTAAAATATTTATCATGCATTTACGATAAGTGCACCTATAAGTGCAGGTCACTGGACAATGCGGATGGGGAACTTGCTCTCTAAAAGGGCGTCAGCCTGGTGTGTGTGTGTGTGTTTGAAAAATTGGCCATGGGTTTTGTCTTAGACCTCCAAAAATGCAGAATTTTCTTGTGCCGATAGTATGTATTGGGCTTCAATTATTTCAAATGGTCTGGCATATGCCTCTGCTTGGGTTTTCTTCCTCAGCCTTCGGTGGGAGTGGGAAGGCTTAATTCTCCTTTCAGAATGAGATTAAAAATAATAATAATTAAGGGATCCACAGCTAGATTAGATTATGCAGCCCGAAGAGGTGTAATGCATGGGAGAAATACTGCAATCTATGTTTACTGAAGGTGAATTATTATTCCATCTCAGGAAGTGGGCTAATGTGAAAATCCTCTGTGTGCCTTGCTTTTTTATATGACACTGTGTCAATAAGGGAAAGCTCTATATTTCTTCTTGCAGTGTATGAAAAAGAAATTATGTAAATAAATAACCATTACTGTTCAACACACTCCAGCCTTCCCCTCTGTAGTGGCGGCAGTGTATTTCATGTTACATGTTCAGAAGAGTTTAGTGTTCACAAAATATAGATGTAATCAGCTGGCATCTAACTAGAAATCAAAAGTTCTTATTGCACTGAAAATAGATTTATTTGATTTATGTTATCTGTCTCTGTCTCTTCCCGGAAACAATTATTTATGATGATGAAAAGGTAGATGTAGGAATTAATAATGCTAAAGTTTGGCAGGGGCAAAGGAGATGAAGGCGAGGAGGAGGGTACGGGAGAGAAGGGGAAAAGAGGCAAGAAAGGAGCTGGGTTTGGGTTACTAACCAGCTTTTGGATGGTGTCCAGAATTTTACAGATTGAATACATGTTCTCTGGAGCCCGAATGTAAAAACCACAACAGGAGAAATCCATGTCAGTTTTAAATACTTAGTCCTCAGTGAAGGAGTTTGGACAATATGCCTAAAAATGTCTTTTCTATCATTTAAAGTTTGTTTAAAAGTTGGATGACTTTGAGAAGGCTTCCCATGAATTCCCCTCTGAATATGCAATAAAAACAAGTTTAGTGAAAAGTGGAAATGTGCGGATGGGGGTAAGGGATAGTAGATTACTCCTGACAGCAGTATTTCCATTTTCTGAGATGTCCCGTGTGATTCTGCTCTGAAATAATATTATTTTTCCCCTCCTTCACTCTCCTCTCCACTGTGGGAAGGGGCTTCTCCCCTCACAAATGTTATTACATTTGTTTTTATTATAAGTAAGTGAAGGGCTCTTCTAAAGCCACTTACCCTTTTTCTAGCCAAGATCAATTGTTTTGGAAGTAAAGGTGAAGATTGAAGGGAACAGGGAGAGAAGAGAAAGAAGAAGAAATAAAATATTCCCTCAACCATATTCCCGTCAGGAGGAGCCTCCTTCACAGGGCCTTTGGCGTGTGGAAGGGCTGAGGCACAGGCTAGACATTTTCCAAGCTCTGCTTGGGAAGGATCTCTCCAAGTTGGGTCTGGGGAAAAAAAAAGCTTCTCCTCTACTGTCCCTGTGTATTGATGAGCTCCCTGAAATGAATGGGAAAGTCTGGGAGTCTGCAGGCAGGCTATGGAGTTAAATCACCCTGATAAATGCAGGCAGGTCTCTTTGTCACTCTTGAAAAACATGTTTCCATCAAGAAGACTTATTATGATAAAATACATTAAAATGTCGAGTTGGCTATTCAGTAAATCTTCCATTTGTTTTAAGATTTGCACATTATCCTTTGCAAAGAAATATTCCCTCCAACGCTGCGAGACTGCATTTGCACTGGAAGTAAAAGGGGGCAGTCACAGTACATGTCTCCGACCACCCTGCATACAAATTAGGTACTCCTGTCTAAATAAATTATCTGATGTTCAAATCGATATTAATACTACATTTGCTATATTACAATATAGTGCAAATTTAGGAGTCATTTTAATACAATGTAAATACTATCTTTCGTGCTTGAAAGGCAACAAATATTGATGGATTATAAACTCCTCAATGTTAAACAAGGCCTTTGAACGATTTGCCATCTTTGTTCAGGAATGCTTTTAATTTTGCCTTGGCCTGGTTTTAAGTCACATTTATTGGAACCATTTAGTTATTGCTAATCAGGAAAAGAGGGGAGAAACTCATACAAGAGAGGAGCTACGGGATGGGGAGAGGGGATATAAAAATGAAAAAGAAAAAAGAAAAACAAGAAGGAAAGGTGGCAGTTAGCCACATCATGATGATAATTAGAATAATAATTTAAAAATTACACTGCCCAGACTCTTATCTTGCCCTGTTTGCATTTCATATATTTCCTTCACATAGTTCCCCTTGATGTTTATAAATTCTCCCTTGCAGGTTACAATAATAGTATACATATTATATTCTTATAGGCTATGACCAGAGCACTTCAGAGGAAATGCTAATGCAACTTTCCTGCTAGTTAATTCAAACCATCTATCACAGGGAAAAATTGTTAACATGCATGTTTCCACTGCCTACACTTAATTTGATTTTGGGTTTTAGTATTATTTTTTTGAAGGGGCTGTGTGTTAAAGAGCCAGTATCAGTGGCAATGAGGGAGAGGTTGATCCCTGGACCGGAGTGTACCCTCATCAGGCACTATGCTTTCTCGGCCTCCAGTCCCCTTCCTTTAAAAATAATTCTATTGAAATATTTTTCCTAATTTTCCCACTGGTGGTCTGGGGGGTTTTTGATTTTTTTTTTTTTCCAGACGTCTCACATCCCCAACCCGTCCCCTCACCTGAGGTGAAGAGGACGATGGCTTTCAGGCAGCTGTACTCAGCCGAATCGACGTGCAGCGCCTTCAGCTTCTCCACCTGTTCCTGGAAGATGCGGATGTGGTCCATGAAGGCTACAACGCGGTCGGCCGACATGGGGGAGGCGGAGGCCGGCGGCGGCCAGGAGTGGGGCCACATGGAGGGGCATGGAGCACTGGGCAGCATTGAGGACGAAGAGCTCGCTCCAGGTGAGCCGCAGCAAGGCCACCTGGTCGGTGATCTGCAGGTCGGGGAAGAAGGGAATATTGCGGGCCCACTCGACGGCGCTGAAGAGCAGACGGGCGGCCAGCTCACAGATGTTCTCGATGCCCATGATGTTGTTGGGCTGCATGCACTGGCTGCCGTAGCGGGAGGTGGGGTAGGGCTCGGCCCGCAGCAGGAGGGAGATGTATCCCGAGAGATAGCAGTGCCCGTTCAGAGGGTCGCCGTTGGTCAGGGCGTACTGGCCGGGGTTGGGTTGGGTGGGCGGCATTCTTCCTCGCTGAACCGCTGACAAAAAGAAGGAGAGAAGGAGAGGAAATGTGCATCCAGGAGTCTCGCAGGCATCGCCCCGGCGCCGCTGCCAGACAGCCGGAGACAATGCCGGGCTTCTTCCCCTCCCCGCCGCCGCCTCGCCCCCGGCACACGCACAGGCACGGACAGACAGAGGCATGCGGAGCCGGGCAGCTGCCGCCGACCTGCGTTGCGCCCCCGCCCGGCCCCTGCATCGGCCCCGACCCCTGCTCAGGCAGCCTCAGCCCAGCGGCAGCCAAGCGCGTTCCACCCCCCCACCCCGACCACAATGCAGACAGGCTTCACAAAATAAACAGATTAAAAAGAAAGGAAAAAAAAAAAAAAAAAGCCAAGGCAAACAAGACAAATCCGCACACAACCCTCTCTTCCCCCCTCCTCTCTCGTAACAAAAGAAAGCCCCACACGTAAAAAAAAAAAAAAAAAAAAAAAAAAAAAATCAAAGAAATCCTCCGGGTGGTGAGAAAGTGGAGTTAAAAATCACAGCCAACTGTAAAAAATATAGCCAAGCTCTGTTGTGAATCCCAGCTCATTGCCCTGACAGCACTGAGATTTACAAGTAAACTGACATGTCGCTTTTAAAAATAAAATATTAAATAAAATAATCCATAAAAACAAATGCGTCCATATCTTCAAAAATACCTTGTCGTTACCCTTCAAGCTGGAACAGGTCGCAGCCCTCCAGCTCCCCACTGCTAACTTTATTACACAGAACCAGCTTTCCATAGAATCCCCCCTCCCCCGCCCAGCAAAGTTTTCCCTGCTAAAAGGAAGAGAAAGGTTAAATATTATCAACGGGAAGAGGGAAATAAAACAAAATTGTCCGAACTTACAATAGCCAAACATTCGTGGAAAAAAAAGGGGACGGTGTAATTAATATCTTTGGTGAGCTGTTGCCACTGCAAAAGCCTGCAGTCAGCGTTGCACAGTGAATGCACAAGCTTGCAACTGCAAAAACACTGGATTCATTAACCATCTCCACACAGAGCGTAAGCATGCCTCGAGTCCTGAAAGCTGACCAAAGTTGTTGGTTGTTTTTTTTTGGTGTTTTTTTTTTTTTTTTTTTTAAGTGTGTGCGTGTGTTTTACTCCATCAGTGCCAGCGTTTGCAGCCGCTTGCCATGTAAACAAATGTAACTTCAGGGGAAGATACGGCTACTCAGGCTTGTACCCTGCACACACAGACACACACCCGCACAACCGCACACGCTTGCTGGCACAGACCCGCACACGCAACCACTCATGTTTCTGGCGTCCCACATTTTTCTCAACTTTCTCTTTTCTTCCCCAACGAGCCCTCCCGCCACCCGGGCCAGACCTCTGTCCTGCTGCCCTCCAGCCTACCTCTCCCTCTTCAATCTACTTGTAAACCTGGCAGATATTTTTCATTTAGCTGCGAGCACATTTCTCACTTTTTGTTCATTTTTTTATCCTCCTTCCATTTAAATTTTTTTTTTTTTGCTTGCCTCCACTCTCCCAGGTGCCTACCAACAGCCCCTGCAGCTACCAATGAAGCCGTCATGTTTGTGAGCTCTTTCAGATCTGGAGCAGCTTAATTCCTTTTCTTGCGGCATATAAAATAAAGTTTTAAAACCCCTGATCCCGCAAAATCAACTATTTCGCTGATGTGACATCTTTAGAACATCTTTAACGATGGTCACAGGGTAAATTTTAAACCGAGAAGACACGTTTCTAGGAGAAAGGAGGGCAGGGAATCTCCCTACACGAGAATGAGTATGAGCGCAAGGAAAACCACAGCAACTTTTGGAAAGGAGGAGAAAAAAAAATAGCAGAGCAGTTGGAAATGGTGGGGATCCCGCTGCCAGATGCAGGCTGCGGATGCTGCTAAAATGAGAAGAAGCGGTAAAGAGGTTATAAATCGAGATTTGTATGAAGACTTTAAGGAGAGGGTGGAGTTTGATAAAGAAATAAAATGAGCAGCATGCTAACAAAAAAAAAAAAAAGAAGGAAAGAAGGAAAAAAGAAAGAAAGAAATGTCAGAAGTACAGAAACATGGTTCAGTCACAAACTTTCCTTTGAACGCATGGAATGAAAACAAGGCCAAATCTCGCACAGAAGCACCCTCCGGGGCACCGGGAAGCACAGGGAAGCAGGGATACAGTAGCACATTTCCTCCCTTTTTCTTTTTTTTTTTCGTTTTTTTCCCTTCCATCTTTTTCACACCCTTTCCTCTTTCTCTAATTAGATGTCTTTCATCTTTCTTCCGGGAAAAATGAGCCTGAGAGGTGAATCTACCGAGAAGTATTGCAGGTTTAAAAAGAAATGATGGGGTGGAAAGGGGGTGGGGAGGGGGTGAGGGGGAAGGAAGCTGAATGGAATCACATCTCGTACGGTAGAAAGATGTATCTCCCCCCACCCTCCGGTCTCATGCCAACAATAGACAAAACCACATCTAAAACACGCACACGCACACACGCACACACGCATACACGCGCGCGCAGGGGAAAGTGGGGATAGCAGCTAAATGATAAATATTTAGCAAGAAATTGTAGTAATAATAATAGTAGTAGTAGTAGTAGTAATAATAATAATCAATTATTATTATTATTATTAATAATAATAATAATAATAAAAAAAATTCTCTGCAAAATGATCAGGAAAGAGGAGAGTGTGGCAGTGCCGGAGAAGGGGGTGGGGAGGAGCAGGAGGGAGGGCAGGAGGCACAAACCGAAAAGCAAAAGAAAACACCACCAACCACCATCGACAATAACAACAGAACCTGGTGCAAAGCTGCCAGATGGAGTGCAGGCAGACGAAGAGATTGACGTGTGCATGGAAATATATAGAGAGTCCTGGATTGCTACGAAGAGCCGTAAAAAAAAAAAAAAAAAAAAAAATATATATATATATATGTATATATACATATATATACGTGTGTGTGTGTGTATTTATTTTTATATATTTATATTTATATGTGTGTGTGTTTGCACGCCGCGCGTTTGCGCGTGTGTATATATATATGTAATATGCATGTAGGTGCGCGTGTGTGCGCGTACGGACAGGCAGACACAGACAGACGGAGAGCCCTCGCACACGCATGCCTGCACAGCCACGGGGAGAGGGGAGAGATAGCATAGTAGGGAAGAAATATTCACCTTCCCGCCTCATGCCCACTTTGAGGCACTTCTTGAGGCGGCAGTACTGGCACTGGTTGCGGTGGTGCTGGTCGATGGGACAGTTCCTGTTGGCGCGGCATGTGTAAGTTAAGTTCCTGCGGACGCTCCTCTTGAAGAAACTTTTGCAGCCCTCGCAGGTGAACTGGCCGTAGTGCTTGCCGCTGGACTTGTCCCCGCACACCACACATTCGATGTGCTGCTGGCTCTGCCCCGAGCCCTGCTGACCCGCTCCTTGTCTCCGGCCGTGCCCGGCGTGGAGGGGGGGTCCCGGCTGGCTGGGGGTCTGCGGGGTGTGTGGGGCGGCCGAGCTCCCCTGCTGCTGGGGCTGCTGCTCCCGGGCCGGCTGCGTCGCGGCGGGGTTGGGGCCGCTCGGATTGCCCCCGGCCACGTCTTCCTGCGGATCTCGCCAGCTGCTAACTACCATTGCCATATCTCGGGCCCAAAAAAGTGCTGGGGAGCGGCGCGTCTCGCTGCGGGCTGCCGGGGAGTGAGGCGGGGAGCGGGGGGTGGCGGCCGCCCGGGCGCCGGGGGCGAGCGGAGAGCTAAGGGACCCTTGCTGCCGCCTGCCTCCGCCTCGGCTGCCGCCGCCGCCGCTGCCCTGCTGCCGCCGCCCGCTGCTGCCGGCTGGAGCCGCTCCTGCCGTTTTCTTTATTTATTTATTTTTCGCCGCCGCGAGCCCCCCTCCTCTCGCTCCCGCTCTTGCTAATTTTTTTTTTTTAGAGAGGGGGAGGGGGCGACGGAGGATTTTCTCCCTCTCTCTTTTCCTCCTCCTTTCCTTTCCTTTCCTTTCCTTTCCTTTCCTTTCCTTTCCTTTCCTTTCCTTTCCTTTCCTTTCCTTTCCTTTCCTTTCCTTTCCTTTCCTTTCCTTTTCCTTTCCTTTCCTTTCCTTTCCTTTCCTTTCCTTTCCTTTCCTTTCCTTTCCTTTCCTTTCCTTTCCTTTCCTTTCCTTTCCTTTCCTTTCCTTTCCTTTCCTTTCCTTTCCTTTCCTTTCCTTTCCTTTCCTTTCCTTTCCTTTCCTACGCTCCCCCCCCTCTTTAAAAGACCCCCGCCTGACCGCTTCCCCCCTCTGCTCCCGCTCTCCCCGGCTCTCACTGCCTCTCCTCGCCCTCCCCCCCCCCCCCCCCCGCCGCCACTTCAAGTTGCAAAATCAGAAACGGCAAACAAGGCTGTCGGGAGAGGCATTCAGGAGAGTAACACGCCGGACACGCACACGCAGGCAGACACGCGCGCAAACGCCCGGCACACGGCTCCCCACTCGCGCACACGCACACACGCACGGGCACAGGCACACGCGGTCCAGGCGCTACGAGCGCGGAGGATGTGCAGGCATAGAGGAAGCCGCGGCGCCGCCGAGGAGGAGGAGGAGGAAAAGGAGGAGGAGGTGGAGGAGGAGGAGGGGAAGGAAGAGGAGGAGGAGGTCGCCGCTCGCCGCTCTCCGCTGCCGGGGCTCGGCCGCCGCCGCTCCCGCGGAGGCTGCTGTCGCCGCCGCTGTCGTCGCCGCCGCCGGTGCCGGTGTGGGCTCTCGGGGAGGCGGGAGGTCGAGAGAGGAGCCGTCCGCCGGCGATCAGAGTATGGAGGTGTCCGGGGGCCAGGTCCAGGGCAGGGCGCCGTCAGCCATTCAGGGCGGCGGAGCCGGGGAGCGCGGCGGAGGCGGGCGGGGAGCTGAGGCAGTTTGATCTCCTGTCGCGGCGGCGAGGAAGGAGGAGGAGGAGGAGGTTGCCGGTCGCTGCTCTTTCTCTCCCGAGCTGCTCTCTCTCGCTCTCTGTCTCTCTCGCTCGCTCGCGCTCTCTCTCGCCTTTTTTTTTTTTTTTTAAAAAAAAAAAAAGAAGAAAAAATCGCAGAAAAAAATCGGATGTGACTAAATTCGCAGAGGAGACGAATTCACGGCGAAGTGTAAAAATAGAGAACGGGAATAATAATGACACTTGCAGGAAAAAGAGAGATCCAAAGTAGGTCGGTAAATAAATCCTCTTCCTTTCCTCTTTCTTGCCTTTTCCTTCTTCTTCTCCTGTGAGAGCGCACGATACTGGTTGCGAGGAAAAAAAAAAGAAAATCGGTGGAAATCGCCCCCAAAAGATTCTCTTTTTTGTTTGTTTAGTTTCCTAAAAAAAGTATTTCGTGTAAAAACTCATCACCCAGAAGAGAAGCCCTCCCCCAAAATAAAAAAATAGGCAAGAATGGTCAGAATAATAACGGTATTAAGATGTGAACGCGTTCTCTCTCTCTCTCTCTCTCTCTCTCCGGACTTTCCCCCTCCCCCCTGTTTCTCTCTCTCTGCTTTCCCCCTTTTTTCTTTCTTTCCTTCGGAGTTTGTTTTTTTTTTTTTTTTTCAGTTTCACCTCTCTTCTCTTCTCCTGCAGGAATGAAGCGAAAGACACAAGGAGGAAGGGTGGAAAAAAGAAGAAAAGGAAAGAGAAGAGGGAGATGAAGGGGGGGGGGGGCACACAACTAATAGAATATGCAAGAAAGGGAAGGGGGGGAGAGAGGGAGCGAGGGGGAGAGAGGGAGAGAGAGGGAGAGAGAGAGAGACCCAAAAAATGAATGCGTTTAAACGGGAAGCCTAGCAGAGCAATGTTTCCGAAAGGGGGATCTGCGCGAATGTCTGTATATAGTGAACTTTGACACTACTATTGAAACTGACACGTTTCTATGGAGATCGCTGCCTTATATGGAGCTCGTGTCAAGGAGCCAAGAGAAGGGCTGCTGGCAACTGATAATCAAAGGCGACTGACTGGTCAGAGCCCTGAACTGGGGGGAGAGAAAATGGGAGGCTAAGGTTAGCCAAGCCTCCTTCACTCCATTGGTTACCCCCCCAGGCCCCCCCTCCAGCGCTTTTAGCCCCTCTTTCTTTTTTTCTTTCTTTTCTTTCTTTCTTTTTTTAATTTTTTTTTTAATTTTTTTTTTTTTTTAATTCTCCGCTACCTACTGACTGGGATGGGGAAGGGAGGGGAGGAGGGAGGGGGGAGGAAGGGAGGGGAGGGAGAAAGGGAGGGAAGGAGGGCAGAGAGAGGGAGAGGAGATTCTTCTGACAAGCACAATTTACACTGAGATCCCCCTGTGCTGCTATTTACTTTGAGACCTGATTAGTATGGGTCGTCTACGGCCCCTCTACCCCCCCACCCCATCACACACATGGCCAGAAGAGGATGCATTGCGATAGGCAGAAAGGGAGAATTAAAAGGGGACGATGTGGGCTCCCTGTGAAAAGTTGGTGTGAGGTTTTTGTTTTTTCCGTTACAGATCTGAAAACGGGATTTGTCTCCCGCTTTCCAGCGGTATTAATGATGGAGAAGGAAACACTCGCGCTGCACGGAGGAGCAAGAGCCCGTTTATGCGCACCCTTGCAAACACACGCGCTAGAGTCCACACACATATTCAAATCCCCATATGGTCCCATCCCACTTCGGGCTATTTTTACCGCCTGTCCCTCGTCCCTCACCCTTCATTCCTCACCTAACATGTCCACCCGCAGCCCCGCAGGTCTCTACGCTTCTCGCGGGGGTTTCACCCCTACCCTTTAATTTTATTTTGGAGGTGTGTGAGCAGTCAGAATAACCCCAAACGCCCTGCAAGCAATGCCCTCCCCCTCGCTCCCCTCCTCCCGGATCCCCCGATCACCCGAAGTTGCTCCATCCGTGTAGGGGGGATGCACGGAGGGGGTGGTGGGGTGTTTCTTCCCCTCCTTCCCCGCCGCTCCCCTCCGCGGCCCGGCTCCGATTCGGCCCCGGCGAAAAGGAATCGCTGGCTCCGGCTGCCATCTAGTGGGCACGGAGCCGTCGGCCCTGGGGAGCCCGGGAAGCGGGGGTACCGCGCCTGTCTGCAGCCTTCCACCCCACTCCCTACTTTTTAAATTAAGTTCTTTCCCTTTTTTATTTTTAATTAAAAAATGCACTGAGGAGAAGACCCCCTTCTTTTAAATTTCCCTCTCTCTTACAAGCCTGCCTTATCGGCAGCTTCCCTTTTTTCAGTGGTCTGAAATTTGCCTTGGGTCGAAAGACTGCATGTGACAAAGAAGAAACAGACTGTGAAAACGGAACACCTCCCCTCCGCAACAAAAAAAATCCCACCAAAACTAACACCCCAGGCCCCTCTACTCTACACCATACCTTTCTTTTAGCTCCCATAAAAGTTTATAATCAGATTAGAAGCTGGATGGAAAACCTGCAGGAAGAAAGGGAATGAAATTGGTGTCGGAAGTTTTATTGTTATTGTTTATTTTTGTAAAGTTATGTTGCTTTAATTAAAAGTAAAGACAAAAAAAAAAAAAAAAAAAAAGCCCCTCAACTTTGATGTATAGTGATCACGATATTTTTTTTCTTTCCCTGTCAACTCTGAAATCTGAGGCTGGGAGCCGCCTGAAGAAAAGATTCCTTCATCATTTCTAAGATCAGAATAAAAGCTTGATTTTGTACTGAAATAATGAAGAGATTTTCAATGAGTCCCTCAGCCAAGCCGTCTCTGTTGTACATTGCACTGATAAAAAGGATGTTATTGACTATGCAACAGTAAGCTTCTTTCCTCTCTCTCCCTCTTTCCAAATAAAGTCTCCGTCCTGTCTCTTGGTCAGTGAAAAGGTGAAACGAATAAGATTAAACAGGACAAAAAAAGCAAGCTCCGTATGTATATCATCTACATTTTACTCCCCAGACTGTGAAGAGACGGAGTAAAAGAGGCAGAGCAAGGCACGGAGAGAAGGGGGGGGGGGGGGGGGAGAGAGAGAGGGAGAGAGACACAGACACAGACACAGACACAGACACAGACAGAGGCAGAAAGCCTGAGAGAAGGTGGACGGACCCAGCAGCAGCCTCCCGGCTCCTCCCGGACCGGGCACCCTGCCGACGGTCCCGACTCCCCGGGCCACCCCAGGCAAGTCGCCGCTTCCTTCCTCGTGGTTTCAGGGGAGAGGGAGGGGAGCGGGGCCGCGACACTTGGCAGGGAGACCTTCCCCAGTCCTCCTCCCCGGGCCACCTCCTCCACTGGCGTCATTGTATTTGGGCATCCCGTTATTTGGGAGGAGTGAGAGGCACCTAGTCCTCGTTCTGTCCGAGATTTTTTCTACCTCCTCGATTCCGTTCCCCTTTACCCCTATAGAAACATGTGTGGGAATTTCTTCTGCTCCCCTCCTCAGATAACGCGCGTGTCTCACAGAGGTGACCCACGCGGGTACGGCAGGCACCGACCTCATGTCCCAGGGCCAGCTGCAGCGGCAGGGCGCCGGGCTGGGGAAGTGCAAGCATTCCAACGTTCTTCTCTTCCACCTGCTTTGTTTGTTATTTGATCACCTAATGAAAAGATCGATGGCAGCTTGTTTATCTAGGTGATAGTGTCAACAGATTACAGGGGCAGTAATCAGATGTTTTCCAGCCGGGCTGGGCACAACTGTAATACGGAAGGAGGCTAAACATGCTCGGACTCTGCTGGTCTGGGCAGCGGGGGTTGTGCGGCAGGGAGAATTTTTTACCTTCGCCTGGCTGGAAACGCTCGGTGGTTTTCATTCGCTACGTGCTGAGGGAAAGCAAATTTTAAATGTGGTTTGTAGAAATAGCCTATGGGTGAAGGGCCGGTGAAGTTGCAGGAGTCCCGAGGAAAAACTCATCTCCGATGTCCTGTGGCTGTGCAGTATAACCTGTTGGGGAGAGGACCCGGGATTTTGGACATCCATCAATAAAAAAAGTCTCATGCCTCAGCTAACCAGGTTAAATCACAGTTCAGCCGACGAGAGGCATTTCCTCTCCCCGACAAATTACAGGAACACTTTAAAACGGTCACAACTCAAATTTAATTGGGAAATGAGCTTTGATTCCTTTTTTAACCTCTGTGGATCTGGAATGTGTAAAGGAGACCGCACTAGGAACTTAGAGACTTAATTTTCCCTCTGTCGCACCAGATGCTACTTTCCCCAGGCCAGGGTCCAGGCTGTGATCTGAAGGTGGAAGAGTTTTGGGAGGATTTAGGGGCTGGCTTTGGTTGTTTTTGTTTGGTTTTCTTCCTCCTTTCTGCGTCTTTCTTCACCCCCCTCTCTCTCCCTCATGTAACCCAGCCTGGAATGGCACTGGTTCCTCTCTTATCCCCTCCAGAAAGGAAAAGTTCCTCTGGAGATTAGTGGTGACAAGGTTTACACTCTGTTTCTGACAGGGAGGGAGGTGGATTGGGGGGTTAGAGTATAATATAAATGGTAAAATTGTTTGATGGTATTATTATTTTGTGAGTGGCCAGGCTGCTTCACTTGCCAAACTCCACATGGATATATTTATAAAAATGTACTCTCACACACAGGGATGTACATACAAATATACACATATATACACACACACCTAAGGAATGGGGTAGACAGAGGACAGTAAGTGCACACTTACACAGGGTGTACTGAACAGCTTTGATCTGCAAAAACATGTCATTCTTGCTCTCAATTTTTAGCGTTTGCAGTCATCCCCATCTCTGACCTGTGGACACCTACAAGCTGTAAAACCAGAGTGTTGTACTGGGGTTTCCCCCACCCCCTGCCTGGATCCCTTGGCTGAAGCTTTTCAGGCAGCCCCTCACTTGGGCCAGGCCTGTTGCAAAGTGGATGTGAATGGTCACACTGGGACACCCCCCCCAGTCTTAACTGTGTGTCCCAGTCCTGCTGCTCCCCAGGTCCTTCCAGCCAGGCTGGGCATGGCAGTGCTGTTCCAGGCCTCCACAACTGATGATGCCCAGCCAGGCCTCATTTCCCATTAGCGATGCTGGGGCGTTTCCTCACAGGCCTTTTCCTCCATTTGTCTTTTTTCTCCCTTTCTTTTTTCCTTCCCTTTCCTGCCTCCCCCCCAGCCAGACCTGAAGGATAACTAAGTTTCTTGAGGAACACAACACATGGTGGGCTTGCAGAAGGTGGTGCTTCTTGAGGAGAGGGCAGTCACCCCCTGCTCTCAGCAGGTGGTCTCCGGCGAGTGGTATCACCCTGGGGAGACAGGAAGAAGTCGGGCTACCTCATCCCGGGGGGGTCCGTGCTGTTCGTTTGCTGCCTCCTGCAGCACCCACTCCGCCCCTGTTCTCAGGGACGCACGCTGGGATGCTTTGTGCCGACCCTCGTTTCTTTCTAAAGGAAGCCTGATGCTGTGGGTTTGCCCACCCCACCTCAAACATTCCGGGTGGGTGTCTCTCTCCCCCCTCCTGGTATCGCTGTCACAGTCACCCTAGCCCACCACCCAGGCCGTTTCAATACATTCCACCGAAGGCGATTGACCTTGGGAAACAAGGCCCTCCACCTTTCCCTGCTCAGCTCCCCCTCCACCCGTCTGCCGCACATGCCCGGGGCCACGCCATCATGCATATCCTGCCTTATTTATTTATTAAAAAACCCAAACAAAACCCCCACTCTTCGGAGCGTACTTTTTCCCCCCGTCTCCTCTGTGAAACATCATCTTGGAATCACGGCTGACATCCCCGCGATATCCAGAGCTGCTGCTCATCGTAGCGGGTCTCGCATCTCACGGGGTATTTTGTGTCCCACCCCGCCGAGGTGTGCCCGCTCTTCCTCGCCTTCCGCGTGTGTTTAACCCAGAGGCTCGACCGCCCTTCCCCTCCGCGCACACCGCCTGCTTCCCTGGAATTATTTTGGAGGGGATTGGCAAAAAAGCAGTGTGACAGCGGCCCTCGCAACTCCCCCCGCCACGCCCTCGAGAAGGCAATCTGCCGTTCCCGCAGCCTCCTCGGCAGCGGGTCCGCGCCGAGCCGGGGTTTGTCATTTGTTAGCACTCAAAAGTACCGAACTCCAGTGCCAACCAGAAAGCAGGTGCTCGTCATGCCTACAAACAGAAACGCCTGAGCACCCGACAGTCAGCCTTCTCTCCCCAATTAAAAAAAAAAAAAAAAAAAAAAAATCTGCGCTTGGAAGTAAAAACCAAACCAAAAGCAAAACTAAAAAAAACCCCAACCCAACCAACAAACCATACAACAAAATAACACTGTCTGTATGAGGACGGGAGAGAAGGCACCCAAAGCGAAGGCCACTTTTCTAACAGCACAGAGGAGTGTAGCATTTCCTAAGAAGAGCTTCAGGAACAGAAACTGATGACCTTTGGATGCGAATCAAACCTTCCTGTATAAGGAAAACTTGGGAATAATTTTCAACACACTCGTGAATCCAGGACCAATTACTTACATTCGGCATAAATAAAGCTGCGGTGATCTGAGCGCTGAAGCCAAGAGAAACAAAATTTTACAAAAGCCACTACCATGACGCTTTGCACTGAACAGCTCTGACTGTATTTGAAACATTTGGCTTCTGTTAGGGCCGAATTTGGTGGTTTTATGATTCTGAATTAGGCTGGAGATTTTGATGAAGAGCTGACGTTTGGAAGTGAGTTTGTAAGTCGTGAGATTGTCGTGACAACGCCATCGACTGCAGTATATAATAATTTCCTTAATAGTTACCTGTCAGAGATCTCATTTCTTTTACTGCTGGGATTAGTCTGTCAGGAGTAGGTTTGAGCTGGACTTTACGCAGACCAGAGACCGGCTCCAAGATTTTTAAGTATTTAATGTCACTTTTCCCCCTGCATCTGAGATAAAACTGTGCAAAAGTATATTTGTTAGGAAAAAACTCAGCAGCAGCTATATAATCATATTTATTCATCAGAAGTTGATCTGAGTAATAAACCTTAGCATTTCTATTGAAACTGTCAGGAACAAGATATGTTTATTACGGCGTATTCTGTCTGCGTGGGGAGGACGGGGGTGCGCTGTAGATAAAGTTTAAACGAAACAGAATAAACACAGCAGATCGCTCCAGCCCAATACAAAAGCTGTAAATGACTGCTACATATTTTTCTATGCAAAGGCTTTTTTATTTTTCTTTTTTTTTTTTATATAATTATTCACACGTTTCTAGAGTTTAAGCCCAGACATATCCAATGGTGTCGTTAATAAGTTACACAAAATTGCCTGATCCTATCAAACGGGTCTAGAGTTATATGTTTTGTTGTTAACCCCTTCCATCGAATCTTCTGAAGCTGAAAGGGAAAGGGAAAGGGCTTTTGTCCGAGTTGATCCTTGGCTATTCTGGGGCTCAGGTTGGTGTGAAAGGGACGAGGAGGTCGCTTGAAATCTCCTTTTATCTACTCCTATTTTCTCTCTGGATCAGCAACTTTGAATAGACACCATCTAATCGCTCGTAATGGAAAATGAAAAAAAAAAAAAAAAAAGACCCCAACAAAAAACAACTGTGTGTATGCTCTGGGAGCTGCGAAAATGGTTTTGCGGGGGGCTGCCTGGCCGAAGGGGTGCGTGCCCTTGAGTGCGCCAGACAAGGACCAGCGTGAGCAGCCCCTGCTGCCGAAGCCTGCTATGCGCGCACCCTTCGCCTCCGCGGAGACATAAGCGTGCCCCGTCCCTCCTTCCTCCCCCCCCGCGCCAGGGTATTCCCTGTCTGGGGCCGGGTTGTTTGGGGGTGGGGAGCAACCAGCACCACAAGAGACCCCTTCTCGGTGCCCGGGCTGTGAGGACCTTTCTCGGGGAGTGATGCTCGGAGTTGCAACAGGAAGAGTGGACCCGACGTTATTTTCCCTCTCACCCTCAGACCCCTGGATTTTCGTAATTTGCGCTTATTGCAGATACTTGGACTGAGAGACAGTCCCACCCGCCGGGAATGGGTAGCCCCAAGGAACCGCCGCCGTGTGGTGGGCAACCAACTCCGCATGTCGGCCAGGCACAGACGGAGGTGTCCGCAGGTTTATGGGGATCATCCTGCCAAGGCTGGTGTTTCTGGGTTTTTTTTGTTGTTGCTGTTTTTTTTTTTTTTGGGTTTTTTTTTTTTTTTTTTTTTTTTTTGGGGGGGGGGCTGTTTTTTTTGTATACTTAAGGGGAAAAAAAAAAAAGAGGTGGGCAAACCTGGGGGCCTCTGGCAAATAGAAGAGGCTTTGTTCTAGAGGCTCAATCCAGGGCACTATCTCTTCCCTCCTACCAGCTCAGAAATTGGCGTTTCTTTCTCAGTCTGGGATGCTTTTGCTGTAAATTCCTTCATGTGACTACTTTGTTGCTAAGGCTACAAGTTCCCATCCCGACACACAAATCTTTTCCACTCCAGGAGCAGCTCAAGTCCTGGGCAGAAGTCATGACTTTAGAGACTTACTTCAAACTCCTTGGAGTGCCTCCCTGCTAAATACCTGCTTAAGTCTGGAGGTTCAAATGAAGCCTTCCCCCCTCCATCGTGTGTCACCCCCCTCCTTCTCTCCCGAAGTACGTTTTGCTGGGACTTCTGGTAAATAGATGGCGAGAAGAAACACAGTCCAATAAGGATTAAATTAAGTAGAAGAAATCCAGGCGGTGTATATTTTGAAGCTCCGATGGGGCGTCAAACTGATGTTTAACACATTTTTTCCACTCACTGTGCACAAGTCCTCAGCCCCCATTGCCTTGTTTAGTTTTTTCACCCCTAAGGAGGCGGCAGTTGTGGGAGGTGGACAGAAAAAGGCTCCCGCGACCCACAGATCTTTTCCGATCTTTAAATGCCATGGGAAAGGGCAGGAAGACACCGTGTCCCCAGGCACGGCTGCGGACACACACACACACACACACACACGGGCTCCTCCAGTACCGAAAGACCGAGGTGGAGTACTGGGTAGTCGTCCAGGCTGTCCCTAAATGCAGAGCTCAGGTGGAAGTTTGTTTGTTTTTTTTAGCAGAATTACCCATCTCCTTCTTCCCCCCTCCCCTCGCCTTTCTCTTGGTTGCACCGGTCGGGAAAACAGAGTTTTATCTCCCCGGCTCAGCAAAGCGGACACGCGTTTGTGCACGACTGAGCCCTCCAGCACCGCTGAGAGGGTGGCTCTCCTGGATGCAAAAGGAGAAAAAACCTCACCAGAACCCTCTCAGCCTCACCCCCCCAAATCCCCAAGAAGCCCCAGAGACGCTCTTCGCTTAGAAAAGTTAAGCGTGACTTAGTAAACGTTTGTAAATGCAAATAGAAATGAATAAATAAACCTCAAACCAGGTAGTTTGGGTGTAATAGTTTAGCAGGACTAATTGCAGACAATGAAGCTGAAATGACTTCTCCAATTAGCTGCTGCTTGGAGTTTATTTGGAGGAACTGTCAGCTCTAGCGATGGATAATTGCTTTATTGCTCACAAAACTATCATCTATTTAGAACATATGTGCTAATTACTCTGGATGGGCGTCGGAAAAGAGACCATAAATCTATTAGCCCTTTAAAAGTCTAGGATACTGCTGAACGACCAAACTCCCTTCCTTGGAGCTTAAAAGCAAGATTCGTGCCTGGAGGGTAGTCTTTCCACAAAACTAAATTAAAAAAAAAAAAAAAATTCAGCCGCATGTATACCAGGGTATATTTGCGACCTCACAGCGGGAGGGAAAAGGATGGTCATCTTCAATAAAGGAAAGCCTCTTTCTGTAGACCAAACTGGTGCAATAAATCACTGTCATAAACCCGATTTTCCTCTTTAGCCTTGCACTATTTTTTCCCCCAAAAGATTAGTTTAAAAATCTTTTAATTGGATTACTCTGGAAAATTAATCTCCTTTGGGCTCGCCAAGTTTGTGTACCAAATATCTGGAATTAATTCAGTGCCACAAAACGCATGCACGATGCCTTTTGTTCGAACTAGCTAAAAAAGGGACAGGTAGGGAAGGTGGCATTTTGCCGTACGCATTTATATCCCCTCGCAGTTCTCTATGCATATTCATTGCTGTATGTGTGGCAATGTACCCCATAAAATTGCTATTGTAAAGGAGATAAACAGAATTGTCTACTGGACTGTGTTGTAGGTCAAGACACCAGTGCGGGGTGAGGAGTTTCAGGGAAAAAATAAAAAAAAAGGGAAAAGCTTTGGCAGCCCAAGTAATAGTCTCCCAGGCGTCGCGCACTGAGGGGCATACCTGGGCCGAAGCGGCTTTCCGTCGCCACCCGCCTCTGACCATTCCGCTGGCGCGCACTCCCTCCGCGTCGCTTCAAGCCACTCCGCCCTCCCGCCCCCGCTCCTCTCCACTTCTGCGGCTGGCCCCGGAGCTGCTGCACTTTCGAGGCCGTGTGAGGGGAACTCCCCATCCCAGGCACCCTCTGGGACTCCATGGGATCCCTTAGTTTTCAGCCCGATTTGAGTGTGAGCAGCATCCTGGTGAGGTGTGGTTAATTGCGGGGGCGGTGGGGAATTAGAGGCGTAATGACTTGTCAGGGGGGTGGTAGTGACTCTAACGCACTGTCTTCCCCCGCCTTTTACAAGTAGAGACATCCTGTCTCGCTGCTACAAGAGCAATAAAGCTGGGTATTTTTCTATATTTTTACTTGTTTATTTTCCTGGAAAAACCAGAACCTGCCGCTTGTTCCCGGTGGTTTATATGCAGATTGTGACACTACTCGGAGTCTTGGGGACCGAAGGGAGCAGGGAGCGATTCCTCCCGGCTGTGGGGGAAGAGGTGGTGAGCGGGAAAGTTCCTCCTGGGTGGAGCAGGAGGCAGGTGTTACTTGTGCTGGTGTCTGTGCGTGTGAGGTGAGATTCAGGCTGGGCAGGTGAGGGAGCAGCACGGGGTGGGCACGAAGCAGGCTGGAGGATGAGGTTGAGGAGTATAAGGGTGAGGATGAACGCGAAGGTAGGTTTTGACCTCTTGAGCCCTGATCTAGCTCAGCGCAGTATGGAATAACTTCTCTGCCCAGATGGAAATTCCAGCCACTCTTGCACGCTTTCACACTTCATAAGTTGCGTGTGTAATTTCCAAGTCAGCATTAAATTTTCAGTGTCAGCCGCTGGTGAACTCTGAACCACCGAGTGGGATTGTCTGCGTTTAATAATAGGTGACACAAACACCCGCGAAATCACACGGAGGAAAAACACACAGAGCAAGGTGAACGTCCCATGCTACAACCTGACACTGGGGCGTATAACACAAGCCCAAGTCCCGAAATTCTGCAGACAGGTGAGACACCAGTGCTCACATGCAGCCAAACACCTTCCCTGCACAGCACGCGTGAGATCTTTGCGTGGACGTGCATAAGTAGATCCCTATTTCCAGACAGAGTTTACGTACTTACTAAGGAGCACTGTGGTCTGAAGTGAATTAATTACTGCACCTGGGATCCCCGATGACCTTGCACCGCCCTCGTGTTTCTTCCCACCGCGCACAGGTAAAAGTTTTTCAGCCCTGTGCTGTAGCTAAACAGATTAATACACGTCGACAGAATCTTTATGGCTAATCACATGATGTTAAATGAATCTTAAAGTCCCTTCTGAGGCAAACGAAGAATTCTCTCTCCCTTTCTCTCTCACCCTTCCTCTCTCTCTTGTCTCCCTGTCCGTCTGCCTGCACTGTGGATGTGTTCTGTGGAAAATGTTTACAGTTTGGATGACTCTAACCTTGATTTTCCAGCTTTGAGCTCCCTCTGGAAGCGGTAAGAGCAATTACTCCGTATTACTGTACATATTCCACTGTCATGGTGGATCGCAGGTGTTGCAGACGCTATTGTTTGCATCCCTTCCGCAGCCCCGCGGCCAGAGCCCAGAGGTTGCACCGACCCCGGGTCCGATGGTAGCCCCCATACCCTGCCACGCACACCCTCAGAGCCCGGGATTCCCCGCTTGCAAAGTATGCACGGAGGTGGAGAGAGAGGCGATTTGGCGTCCTCACCCAGCCCCCTTCCCGCCGCACTCCGGCCGCTCGCTGGCATCTCCTGCCTGTACTCAGCACGGAGATTCTTACTTTCGCCCACGAGTGGAATAGATAGCTCATGTGTAGACAGGCACCTTTTTCGGTTTAATGTCAGGAGTGCCGACAGCCTAACTCACGGCTGGAGGCAAAGACTTCCGAGATGAGCTGGGACTGCCCGAGGCTGGGAGTGGAGGGAGGGTGAAGGCAGTCACTGCGCTGAACGATCCGAGGCAAAAACGAGGCAGAGTGGGCAGGCAAAACAACCCTGAAACAGGAAAATACCTAGAAACCCCGAGCAGTGCACATTTGACCAGAAAGCATTTTGGGACGGTGGTTTTCAGTTTAGGCTGTACAATGATCCTTTGGAGACGATGTAAGGGATGCATTTGTAACGAGCTACAAAGGTGAGGGGTGGAGGTAGGATGCTGTGCTATGCCGGAGCGTCCCCGAATAGCATTAAACTGTGTCATGGATCAGTGTCATGATGACGTATGACACACCACAAGGGATCGTGATGAGTGACTGGCATAATAGACATGGATAGTGGACCAAAGTCTCCTTGACAGTTCTTAGTCATATGTCTTGGGGGGATAGTTTTACATTTATGATCCGTTTATTTGGAGCCAATACCGGGAGAGAGACACACGAAGCATACGGCTGAATCTGTCTAAGTAGGATGAAGACGGGCTTAAACGGCACAAAATGTTGCCGGGGGGAATCTGAAGAGGTCGCAGGTTTAGAAGCAAAACACTTGGCAAAAACCCACCTGCTATTAGGATATACCTAATTAAACAGGACACCCCTGGTTTCTCCTGCCAGCCCAGGAAAGGGGTGGCTCGCCTAGCGTATCTCCGACCTCCTTCGTCAATCAGCTGCAGAGCTCTGCACCGCCCGTACCGCGGGCTCGGATAACCAACCTCCTGTCCCATCGCAAACTAAGGGATGCGGCTCGTGTCCTTCTCATCACGCCTGGGCTTTTTTGCGGGCTGCGAAGCGGGGGCAGACGGAGAAGTCTCTTCCCTTCAGGTCTGCCGAGCAGGCAGAAAGAACACCTCTAATAACCTCTTAATCTGAGAAACGCACCCAATATGCCTCTCCCTACGAGCTGGAGAGCCCGACTTGCTGGACATGCGAATTTTCTTTTGTTTGCCAGCTTCCCGAGCTAGCAGGCGGAAATTTCTTTACTTTTTTCCTCCCACTCTCCCCCAAACTTAAGCCCCCTATCGGCAGTGTCTCAAGAAGGGCAAGAGGGCCCCGGTGACCATTTGAAGGCGATCAGAACCCCGAAACCTGGGCTGGTTGGGAATCCTTGCCATCCCAAGTAGATATCACTGACAGGCTTCTTCCCAGAAGAATAGGTTCACGAGGCTCCCTCTTCACACAGATCTTTCAGGGATATTGATAACCTCTAGAAATCTACATAGGAGGCATTCCAATGAGCAGAATGAATGATATATGCCCCAAAAATAAGAGTACAAGAGGGAAACCCTCTTCAGCCTGACACGCGACCCCCCCCTCCCCCCAAAAAAAAAAAAAAAAAAAGAGTCTGATCGTCCAGGTGCTAACAAGTTCACTAAATGTGTGAGCAGGTAATGTAGGGAATAGCAACAATGTTAACAGAAGACATTTAATTAACAATGATTTCATTTGATTCGGAGGATGAAAAAGCCTTTTTAAATCAGTCCAGATTTACTGGCCTAAATGCAGCCAGTTTTGGAATATGGGGAGTTTGCATTCTTTCAAGATGTCATCTGAGGGGTAATAGTGTCGGTGAAGTAATGTAGTTACACTGTGGAAACTTTTGTAGTCCCTTTCTTGGGAATTTATTTCGGTGCTTCTTCATTTTATTAGGAACAGACTGACTCCATCAACTGTGATCTCCATGTTTAGAGGCATGACTGCTTGAAGCAATTAGGTTCCCCAATTTGCATATTTCTCCCGACCCCAGCAGCATCACTGGATCCTTACATTTTCAACCTTTTCTAAGTAGTGGAAAGCCAGAATAAAACATGACTCCCAAGTGTGCAGGGTGGCGAAACCGACATGGAAGCGGGCTATCAAAATTACCTCTTTGCCCTTAGGATGAGAGGAGTGAAAAAATGAAATAAAGAAGCGCGTCTCCTGAGAGCACCCCGGTGACCTTGTTTCGGCAGTTTAGCCATTTCACGAGTTTCCCGCTGATTTTCAGCGTGTTGCCGAACTCCTGCCGGTTCCCCACCTCCTTCGGGGGGTCACCGTGGGGGATGGGTGATGCTCTCGGTTCTGTCCTTCTTCCGAAACATGGGTCGCATCCACACGAAGAGAGAGAACCCGCCAGCGAGGGTGCGGAAGCCGGATCGCGCAGGCACCGCTCCACGCCACGTGTGGTTTTGTTTTTGTTTTTGCTTTTTTTTGAGGCGGCGCCCGTGACCGGCAGCGGGTGTCGCTCCCGGCAAGCCCCTCCTTCGGAGGGGTGGGGGAAGGTGTACTTTTGGATACCACCACGTGATTTTTAAGCACCGGTCGATGGTAAAAATCCGTATCCTTCGCTTCGCTTTATCCTAAAAGGATAAAGGGGTGCGAGGATGGAGGGGGAGAGGGGGTCTAATTCTGCCCGTCCTGTCTACCCTCACAATCAGTGGCAACCGACGACGTGGATAGTGGACTATTCCTTGCCTTCAACCTCCCCTCCGATCCCGCCCCACTGCATCCCATGGAGCTGAAAATGTGGATCAGGATCAATGTGCCTGGTGCCTGAGGGGTCCGATCCTGCAAAGCCTGGAGGAACTTCAGAGACTCTCCCCTTCACAAGTCAGTTTCTCAGCCACTAGCCCATCATGGGTAAAAAGAACCCTTTCCACACCCCCTCTTGGAAGTCTTCGGAGGGGATCAGGGGAGCTAGTGCTCAGCAGGTAGAGCCATCTGCCCAGAGCTTTGCAGCAGCATGAAGAAAAATCTCTATAAAACTAAACAGGCAATCAACTGAAATCTATCCTCTTTAAATAAACTGATTCCTTAGTATTTTCCCAGTATTGTTGTAAGTTGTTGCCTGTGATGTCCCCCAGGGCTCTTTCTTCTGCTCTCTGGTTTGGTGTATAAAAGCACCTCTGAGTGATGGATTACTGTGTCATTGCAGCCTGCAAAGGATTAATTTGTTTCATTGATTTCTCTTTAGGCAGATTGCCAGAATTCTCTGCTTCCCACCTTTCTCCAGGACTTCCAGCAGTAATAGACAGTAACAGCCTAAGACAAATCAGCCCATTCTTGTAAAAATAGAAACACAAAATCCTGAAGTCCCTGGGAAACTATAAAGAAGTTTTTTCCTTATGCTGTAGACCCATTAATTCTTAAAGTGAGTCCATCTTCTCTCCTTTCGCCACTTCCCTTTTATAAAAAAATTACCATTTCCTGGTGGGAGTTGCTTAGTCTCAAGAGCAATTTCAACAAGCAGTTGGATGTGAGCAGTGGGCATATGATAGTCACAGAAAAATGTTTTGTTCATGCTAAACAGCAGGGGTAGGAATTACAGGAGTATTGCATAAACTTCAAGGTTCATTCTTTCTTAAAATCACCTGACCACCTACAGCTAATCAATTATCTATCCATCTACCTGTCTGGGATATTGAGATAAAATTCAGTTTATGTCAGGTCCTGGAGTTGCTTGTCAGATGTGTGTGAGGGTGGATGGGACTGGAATGTCCCTGAGCAATTCATCTGCATGCTTTCAGGATAATTTAATAACAAAATCAGGCCTTGAAGTGTTGGGCTGTGGTGAAAAAAGGGAGCTGGGCACACCTTTTCGTGCAGATTGTAGAACCATTAGGGAAGAGAATGCGATCTGCTGCTGTTACTCTGACCACAGCACTGCTCTTTTTAGATCTGCTTTATCAGCAGCAGAGACAAGTCAGCTGTGATCTCCTGTTTGTTTCCACAATGCAGCACTAAATAGTGTATTTATTTAGTCTTCACAAGTTAAACTTTAGGTGTACTTAGTGCTATGGTAAAAAATAATGTTGTCATAGACTAGTCTTTACAGTTTGGGCTTGTGGAAAGCTGTACTGGGCCATGCAAAACCAGCACTTTTAGATATCATGGAGACTAGAGAAATGTTTATTTTACCTCTGTATCTGCCTTGTAATGAGTGTAGCTCAACAGCTACTTTCAAAGGGACAGTAAATTTATTGTACTGGATAGTATAGATCCACTGCATAGCAAATCTAGGAAATTTTGAACTTACAACACTATTATTTTTTTCCCCCTGCTCTCTTGGAGGATGTTAGCCTGCTACTTTCTTTTTAAATTTTCTTTAATTCCAGGTGTAATCCAAATACCAGTACTTGGGTCACAGCATGGTTTCCTTGTTATCTCACAAGAAAATATGCCTTTCCCTGCCTGAGCAATGTTCTTGTGTTTTCTTGCGTGAGATCCCTCTGTGGTCTGCCTAACATTCCCTGCTCTACCTAACAAGTTTTGAAGGAATTTTAAAAGTAGTCATAAGGAGTTCACTCTTGTTTTCACTCCTAGGAATCCCTTGAAATCCCTATTTTGTCTGGGGAAACCCCGCAGTGTGGGTTAGCCTGAAGAAGGACAAGGGTGGCTGCCTCCAGGCATGGCAGCCTGGAAAACACTGTTATCCTGAGGAATGCTGCAAATTTTCCTTCAAAGGCTTCTGTGGTGTAACAGGGACCCCCCACCCCCGCCCTTTTCTGGCACAACACAGGCCCTCTCTGCCTGGCATTCCCACTCCTGATAGTTTTTCACTGTCAAGTAACTTTGAAAATAAAGGCATAAAATGCAACAGTTCACATTTTTCCTGCTTGGATAGCCAAGCCCCAGGGAGGCTTGGCTCCGAGGGCAGAGTTTGTCTTGCTTGGAAGCAAACTGTCTCATCCTCTCTGCCCCTTCCTCCTTGCCAATCCTTTTCAATTTACACAGGGGAATTCTTCTGCTCCTTTGCTAAGCACTAAGGAAAGTTATGCTCTTGATTAATAATGATAACAATATTCTTGGCTTGGAAAGTCAGAGTTAGGAGCAGAGACAGATTTCTACCCCTATCCCTCCAGTTCCCAATAAAACAGGCAGAATCCATCACAGACCAAATTTAAAATGCTTAAGTGAAGCTCACATCCTTTCATCCCTTCAGGACTGGAAAGAAACGGAGTCTATTAGATTAGGAAACATTAACCTCTTGCATAGTTCTGAATGTAGGACTAATGCCTACTGAAGGGACAGCTGTATGACCCTCACACACACTACTATACATTAGGGCTGTCACTATTGATCAGGAGAAGTTTGTGTGAAGAAGTGCTCCCCACCAGGGAGGAAAACAGACTAGAGCTGGAAAAAAACATTCATACTCTGCTAAGATGCACTTTTTAAAAACTCAGTTCCCATTTCTGGCATCCACAGTGCAGATGAGCTGAAGTCTGCATGCTTCACCCTGCAGACTTGCAGCATACAGACCACAGTTTTCAGCTCAGATCCTGGGACTTGCTCATCTTTGGACAAAACAGACCAATGCCAATGCTGGTTTTGCACATAAGTAGAGTATTGCTTGGACTCTGCCCACATGGGGTTTTGTGTCCTTGTGGGATTCTGACTGGTGGTACTTTAGCATATCTATTCCCATTTAGCTAATTTGGAAGAGACTGGTCTCCAAGATTTTTCTCGCTTACTGTGTAAACTAAGAAAAAGAAGAAGTAGTGATGAACAACATGTTTGTCAAACTTTCTTTCCATTAAAGTATGAAGTATTCATGCTATGAAAGCACAAGTTCATTGTTTCCTAGGGTTTGCTGGGTTACATACAAACACTGAATTTGACTCTGGTCACATCCTATTTTCGTGTTAGTCTAACTCTTCTTATAACATTGAATTCTACAGAAGTAACAGCATTTTCAGTGTATTTCTAAAAACAGACTTGTTTTAAGGGCCCATCAAAACACTCTGTCTTATTTCCCTTACTAATATGAAATTTAAGTGACAGGTGAGACTTTGGAGTTGCTCTGACAAAGGTGAGAGCACTTGTTTTAGATTTGAATCTTTCAGTCAAGGTAGTTTTTGCACTAAGAGTTTTGGTTGACAAGTTTTAAGGGTATTGTACTTGCTCTTAGCAGTGCTGAAACCCTGCAGTTTTGGAAGATGCAAATATTGGCTTTGATCAAAAACAAACCGGCATGGAAGAGAAACGAAGCAGTCTCCTCTGATGGACAATTGGGGATTTGTGCCTTGCTAAGACAGGTCCATATATTTTGTAGAAGATAACTACTAGACCCAGGGCCCAACTTCCGGAAAACACAAAAGAAAAGGTCCTGACTAAAAAGGTAAACATTTAGTCAGAACTCTGATACAGTTTTTTCCCTGTGTTCAGCAGCAGTGCATAACATTTTTTTCCCCCTGCATTATTGGAGGCCATGCATTTGTAGTTGCATGTGTAGGTAGGCAGGGAACTGCTGCATACAAGAAAGCTGGAAGTTAGGTGTTAGAGGGCATCAGTCCTGCTGCTCTCAGCTCATTTCTAAGTCATTTAGCTCAAACTGCCATATGAAGGGCCAGAAAAATATACCATGGTGTAACAAGGTACCCAAAAACTGGACAGCATTATTTCTCTGGAAACATGTTCTCCCAGCAAGTAATTTGACTTTTTCCTCCATCAAATTTATTTGTTTTTAATTCATCTAGAAATTTGAAGTTGTGTAATGTGTGAAATGGCATTCAAGTGGTTAACACTCATGCACTTCTGAACACTATTTGGAAAGGAAGTAGATCTCTTGCCTACCCATTAACCTCCGCTATTATGGGGCTTTAAACCAGCAGCAGTAAAATTCACCTCCCTGCATTAGGTGTTGCCATATTGCAGATCACGGTTTTGTAGAACAGTGCAAGGAACACCATAATTTAATCTGTTTGGTTAGAACTCAGCATTCAATGAATAACAAGTTTTTGCTTTTCCACAAAAAGTGTGAACTAAAACTCCAAATGAATGAGCAGGAATTTCTTGCTTCATATTTTACATCTTGCTACATATTTTACAGCCATTGTTGTATTAATAGTTCATTTTTTCCAAGTGAGTAAAAAGTATGTGGCTTACCACACTAGTGCCTCATTACTAAAATCACAGGCAGTGATTGAAAATGGTGGGATGCTCAATAGTTCCAGTGCTTTATGTAGCTATTAAAATTAACTGCACCAGAACTTCTTTCAATTTACACTATGTTAAAGGAAGTTAAGGAAATGCAGTTCTGAGTCTAATCAGCTTTTCAGCTTTACTGTATTCCAGTATATCAAGAAGACTGTCACTAGTAAACCATATTTGTGTATTTGTAGAGATCATGGCTCTGGAAGGGAAGTAGGGTTGTCTCATTCCAAAATCCACTGATTTTTAACATAACAACCATCACACATGTGCATGAACTTGTGACTAGAAAACGATCCTTGTCAGACAGTCTTTTAAAAGAGCTCAGCATGAACTTTCTTGACTGACTGCTGTGGGACTCCTTTAGCTAGAAACACTGACAGTGACTTTAGCTGGAAAAAATGCATAGGTTTAGTCCACACTGCACACTACACTAACAATACATTTTGACTTTGTGCACTCCATCTTCTATGCATTTTAAATAATTTTTGAAATTATGTTAGCAGTCAGAAAGGGCATTAAAATTAACTGTGATACTTCTCTATCAAAACTGTGTTTTATTTTCTGAGTAATATTTTCAGGTTCTCCCCTAACATTTGAGTAGTAAAGACAAAAATATTGCAGATTTTCTGATGCTTTTTGTCATTTCTTCTCAGCTTTTCTAACTGAGGCAAAATTATCTTGTCAATGTTGCTATTTTAGTTTTCAATTTTCTTTCTTCATCCGCTGTCTGGTCTGTGAGCACTTCCATGGTCTTAAGTTCAGAATGCTATATTTTTACTGGAAATAAAAAATGTTCCAGAACATGAGTTTTTTTTTGGTTACACTTCTGTTGTAGTTTACATTTGATTTAATACTGTCCTTTTGAAATGACAACAGCTTTAGAGAAGGTTTAAAACATATGCAGTGATCCCTTGCGATCTTTATAAAATAGCATGGGAATGTCTACAGCAGTAGGAAGAACACCCTGGGTATATTCCAGTTTGGTTAATTACATCCCTTGTTTCTAAATTCAAGTTTATTTGTAAGCTTGATCCAAAACTTCCAGAAATAAGGGTTTTCCCATTAGCACTTTTTGGACTTGGACTGGTTGCATTTCATCGCTAGGTGAAGCCATCTCCATATTCTGTGTGTTGGTTTTATTTATTTATTTACTTATTTACTTAAAATAATAAATAACCTTTGGATTTACAGGGAAAGTGTAAGCTTCTCATCCGGATGATCAATAAATGACCACTAAAACCCTTAAAATCATTCTGGCTAAAATAACACCAAAATATACAATAAATTCAATTTTATCAGTTCTTTCTTTGTCATACAGACCCTCACCATGAAAAAAAATTACACCAGTACAAATATAAATGACTACAAGAGACAATTATCTGTCAATGGACTTGCTTTGTAGGTAGGGGGAGATGCCAAGAATAAAGCATCTCTCAGCATGGGTGTACCAATCACTTAAAAAATTGTCTGATTCAGTTGGATATTGAAAACATATATTTAGAAATGCATGAGATAGCAATGAATAGTATAGCAAACAACAAGTTAAAATTTCCATATAACAGAAACTGCAATTAAGGGACTTCCTGCGTAACGCTAGCTGCATGGTTCAGAAGCTTTGCAGCAAAAGCTTGGAAAAGGAACTAAACATTAAAATCCTGCACTTCTGAATATGATTAACACATATTAAACTACAACTTCAGCACTATTTCATATTTAAGGTGGTTGTTTCTTGTTTCCATCTCTGTCTACAACTATCTATCTGATTCTGCCAGACTACTGGTAAAAATACCGATTTGGATGTCATACCTTATTAAATAATCATACCATGTAAAAGATGCTTCTCAGCTACAGAGAGAGGGTAAAGCAGTTATTCTTTAACAAATGCCATGCTATATGAATTATGTAATTTCCATGGTTATAAAACAACTTGGGAAATTGTACTGTAACAATATGATATATGCTAGGATTGATTACTCCAAAAATCCTTTCAAGAGGAAAATTGTGGGGGGATGGGAAGGGAAAGGCCTTTTTTTCCCACTCAAGCTTCACTTCCTAAAGATTTAACTTCTGTGGAGAAAAACCTCACATTCAGTTGTTACATTTAGTGGTCACTCAATTTGTGTATTCATTATATGCATTAAATAGCCAAATATATTCTTTTCAGTACTTATGAATAGTTTAATTTATTCTGCTGAAAGAGAGATAACTATCAGAAATAGCAATAGAATTCACATAATGAGATAAGAATACTAGAAAATCTGAGGATTTTAGTACAGTCCATTATTCATTCAATTCCTGGCAGCCTTTATGATTACAAATCATTTGATTGACTAACTAGACATTCTCAAAGTGAATTATGAATCAGGTTCATTTTTCCTGGTTGAGAGCTGGTACATGTTGTAACTCTTCCACTTAGTGATATATCAAGTTCTTGTAACAGTAATAAGAGATATAATCAACTCTTTATTTCAGGACAAATAAATTGGCTTTTCAAAAATGAAATGTGGTTGCTAACATTTTAACAGTGTGCAATGTAATTCCTTCCTGCTATTCTCAGAGTGCAATCTGCTGTGATGACACAGCTTTTGAATATTTGACTTTGCTGAAATTATTTTAAGAGCCTCACACCCTCAATCCAGGCATACCGATCTCAGTGAAAATTTGGTGTTGGGTTTAAGAGCAGTGAGTGGTCCCTTTACTTGCTGAAAACAAGCCTCAGACACTGAAAACCTGGGCTGCAATTTGCCCTTTTGTGCCTGGCTCTGATCTCAGCTTGGGGATACTGAACAGCTTTAAAGCTGTTTAAGTTTACTTTGAAACACAAAAAAGGAAAAAAAGAAGAATCTCTTCTAAAGTGTGCTTGACCCTCAAGTCCTCTTGCATGAAAAAGTCCCTCAGGCTTTTGTGGAAATTATGCAAGGGGAATGGCTGGCAGGTTAGGGTAGGACTCATTTGTAGAACAAATGCACAATCAGATCACAAATCCCTCTGGAATAGGTTTAGTGAGAGGTGCATTTCACCTTCGAATCACTACAGGGAAAACCAAACCAAACCAAACCAAACCAAACCAAACCAAACCAAACCAAACAACAAAAAAAAGACTGCTCAAAATCTGTGCAAGTGAATGTCCGAGCAGAAAACCACTATGAAGAGCATTTGTGCCTGGAATCTGCATGGCAGATGTAGTCAATAGTGTTGGTTTGGGTTTTCGGGGTGTGGTGGTTCCTGGATATTTATGTCCCTGTCAGCAGAGCCAGCTCCCATGTGTGGTGATATGGGCTGGTATGAATGATAAATTGTTGGGTCTGAGGGATAGGGTACACCAATTTGTGTATTCATTATATGCATTATATGCAAATACACAATTATTTTTGGGTCCTCTGGTATGTGTGCTGAAACAATGCATATTCCTGCATTGGGTTCTGTGCAACAACACTGCCACAGGTCAGAGTTTTGTGGGGAGGAAAGGATTTTCTGCTGGTTAGGGAGGTTAGCCTAGCGTTTGTGTGCTTATTTTAGTTACAGTAAAGGGATGGGCTGATATTCAGTGCGTTGACATTATTTATAGAACAATTTCAAAGATTTCAATCCCCTCCCTCTCCCTTCTGAAACACAGAAGCACAACTCTAAAGCAGGATCTTTTGGGAGAAAAGATGTATTACCACTTAAGTTTTGGAAGGCCTTAATGTGGTCATTCATTTTACAAACAATGGTTAGAGACTTCGGATTTCTTCTTTATTCATCTTGCTATCTAATTTCTAGTCTTCTAAGAACCTTAATTAAATGCTGATTAGTTTAGAATATTATTAAATAGCTTTCATAGGATTTTTAAAATTTCTGATTACATCATGAGTACAGATTATTAAATGTTCCGTTCACTTTAAAATTATGATTAAGAGGATAATACCAAAAAAGATGTTTGTAACAATTTTAACTAAGCTGTGTTAATTGAGTTAGGGGATAAGAAATGAGATTTAAAGGGTGAGAAATGACTGAAATCAAACCCTGCATAGTTTTAAAATCAAGTGGATTAAGAGAATGGTCAGAATGGAGGAGATGTGGGGTCAAAAACTGAATGAATGGTTTGAATAGAAAATTCACTTACTTTTAGGTCACATGTCTTCTCTTTTGCAGAAACAGTTTGCAATGGCACCTACTATCGTGTGGTTGAACATGAAAGGTAAAAAGTGCCTCCTAGCTATCAAAAGGCTACATGTTGGTCATTGTCAGGCAAAGGTACGCAACAAGAACGGACACAGAAAAGTCTGCTCAAAAAGTACCACACCTGACAGCTCTGTATCCACTGATATGCACTTCAGATCAGCCTCCAGCATGCCTGGGTCACACCGGTTGGGATCATTGTCCCAAGCAGTGCATGGAGTGGCAATGGTTTTGTTGCCTTTTTTTTAATGTGTCAAGTGTGGGCCACCCTTCTGATCTGACATTTGTTTGTTACTACTATTTGTCAGCATAGCATGCATTTTTGCTAGGTTATTTTACGTATCGCTCTGAAATACTGGTTGGGAGTTAAATGCCCCGTTTTCTTCTTTGTGGCCATCTCCCAGACCCTCACCATTCACAAGGCTTTGCATGGGACGTTCCCACCTCATCACTTGTAGCAGGAGCATGGCTCTAACCTATCTGGAAAACAGAGTAAATGAGTAACCAGAGACACTTCCATGATGGAGTAGCTTCTGGAATCATCTGTACTTATGAAATTTACGTCACCCTTTGTAGTTTCGTTCTGGGCATGTGAGAGGAAACCAATACTTGTGAAACAGACAAGGGAAAAGAAAGAAGGAAAGCAAATGAAAAGCAGGGTGCAGAACTTAAGCTACCACAAAAGGATGATGGAGGGAGTGTGCCTTTGTTCAAAAGATTGACACAGGCAGTCTGTTAAGGACCAGCTAACTCACATGACAAACATCAGGTTGGCTATCACATGTATACTGCTTGCATATGGATTCCTTACACTTGGTATGTGCTGCCTCTTTCTTTGGAATGCTTGCTAGTTTCCGAAGTTTTGTACTGATTCAGGGCATAAAGAGAAATCTAAAACATTATACATCCCAATGAAGCTGGGGAAAGGCTGTGTGCAAAAAATCAGCTCTTGGACCCCAAAGAGAAAAGCATAAAATGAATTTGAATTTAACCAAGAATAATAAAATACTGTAATGACTGATGGAGGCATTATTATTGCAGGCTGAGTTATGTAGGTTGGGATTTAATATGTACCTCTTTCTTTCAACCTTAACAGCTTTAATTATTTTTATAAACAAAAACCCAAAATCAATACATCCTTAAACACTACTAATAAAAAAATTAAGTTATCATTGATATTTGGAAACAGAAATCGAAAAGAACATATTGCATTCACACCAACTACATACCAAGCAGAACGTTAATAACATTAACCTTTACTCTATCAGATATTTTCGAGAAATACCACTATATTTTTTGCAATGGCTCATATCTGTCATTTAACTGACATGTGAACTTTTCTAAGTTTGCCAAATCACTGAGGCCTGAATACCATTCAGCAATGTTAATTTTGTTTTCCTATTCCAGCTTTTACACAATTATTCTCATGGCAATCATTCTAGCCTTGAGTATAAATAATACTTCAACTGGTTTGTTGATATCCAAAAAATGATGTGTATCTACATTAAGAGATTTTGGAGTCTAATGGGAAAACCATGCATATTATTGAGCTGAAATGCCTATTTCTTTCCTCCCAGATGGGAAGTAGTACAGGGTAGTGCCATGGCATATGCATTAATTTTATTCCTTCCGCAAATTTTAGCACATATTATTTTTGCAGATTTTGAGTCTTTGCCTCCTACCCAGTATCCAGGAGAGTTAAAAAGGAATTTGCTGCAGAAAAGATCTCAGTCTTAACAAGGACCCTGGATAACTCTTAGGTGAGCTGAGGAAGAAGAGCTTGGGAGCAGTTCTGCTCTGGAGAAGAGTAAGAGAAAAAATGAGAGTTCAGTAGGAAGAAATCCTGAGGAGGATTAACAGGGGCATAATGAGAGACAGAAAGTATACAATTTTCCTGGCTCCCATATTTCAGTCCTACAGACTGGGTATGTTGGCTCTGAAGGTTCGAGCAATAAATAAAGAGCACATTTAAAATGAGGAGGATTACAACCAAAGAATAATGGGAAACATAAATCCCAGTATCTGTTCATCAGTGTTGCTACCCCATTAAAACTTAGTCTCTAACAGATTTCTTCCTAACTCTATGGATTTCTTGCACATTATTTTCCACAATTTTATTTCATATTACTTGCTTTTTCAAATTCCAGGCCTTTTCTTAATTTTTCTTGCTTTTCAGTCCAGTGGAGCTTTTAATTTCCTCAGGATCTAAGAAAGTGGAAGGAGCACACTGTATTGCAAGCTGAATATTTGTGTGGGAATGAGTTGTGTGGGAGCATTTTAACCAGTGCTTTATAGATACTCAAAAGACTAAGTTTAAAACTGTGATTGTTAATGTTTGCAGATGTGTAAGCATAGCAGGGTCTCATCTTGAAAGACTGATGGTCTGAGGAGACACGAGACAGTACAAAAAGAGGTTTTGACTTATTTGATCAGTGTTTTTCTCTTTACTGTTTTACTCTCTGTGTTCCTGTAAGCTGGCCTTTGTATATGTTGTAACCTGTGCCTATCACTTACAAGGAGTTGTAAGTTAACATCAGTTAATGGCTGCGGAATCCAGAGTGGGTGCTGAGTCTTGAGGGAAGCCCTGAGTAAACCAGCTCAGAGAGTGGTGCGGGGGCAAAATGGGATTGTCCTTTCACCCTGGCTCAGCCAAAGGCCGCAATAAGGCATCTACTGTATTTAGATGAAGGTGAAGTTACTCCTCCAACTGCAAAGAGGAAAATGCAGATGCACAGGTGAGCATGTGGATGGAGAAAAGGCATGTGTTGCACTCCGCAGCCCACCATGTAATGCAGCTCTTGGGAGAAGCCCAACCTGTCACACATGCACAATGCAAGCTGACTGCCTGTGCCTCTGCAGAACTGCACAGAGGACCATGGTCCTCCCTGCTCTATAAAGGTTTTCTGAATTGAAGAACACATCTGTCTCCAGAACAAAAAGATAGGCACACGCTTCTTGATTTGAGAATCACAATGCCCAGCCAGGTCAGTGCCAGCTACATAATGAATTCTAAAAACACAGATTTGGTGGCCAAACACAACAGTGCGTACCTAGCTGCAAATCTACATAAAAATTGATATTTTTAGTATCTGCTTAATCTATCTTAGTTTTAATTTGACACACCTACTGGTATGAAATATCTCAGTGTTCTCTCTCTCTCCACTGAGCAACTATGGTCAAAACATCTCTAGTTTAGACATCTCATTTACGTGCTACCACGGGATGGGATGAAGTCAACCTTTATTTCTGTCGTCCTTTTTTTGTCCTTTTTTTTTGTCTTCTGATTAACACAGATGCAGTTTTCGTCAGGATAACTTCTGTTGTGTTTGAATTCCTCTTTGTGTGGTTCCCAGCATTTAAGGCAGTGCAGCACTGCAGCATCACACCCCTCTCTGGAATGCTATTCCCTCAAGACTCCAATGGCAGAGAGAGATGGGTAATGTTTTCTGAGCTTCTTCCTCTATTTTTATTCTTCCTCTATTCCTCATTTTCTATAGAGGATCAAAATGGATTATTTTCATCTTGACATGCAAATGCCTAGGCTGTGCCCTTGGCTGAGATCTCAGCATTGACTACATAAGTGAAAGATATGGGAGTAGTAGCATTTTAATATTGCATATGGAAGTGGCAGTCTTATTTCTCAAGGAAAAAAAAAAGAAAAAGTTACTGTAGCCCTTTGTGCCTCAAAAAAAAAAAGCCTAATAAAAACATTTCCTCATGAGTTACTGAATACTATATTCACATGCAGTCATTGGTCTGCACAGAGGCAAATTAACACTGTGTGCAGCTTGATATTGTTGTACTCTGATCTGCCCATTTGCCATGCCAAAAGTATCAATGGGAGTAAAAGACACATGAATAATTTTACCAAGTCAGATTATACCTCCAAATATGAGCATTTAATAAGTGATGGAATTAGAACAGAAATAGGAAGGATTTCTAAGGCTGCTTGAGAAATGCATATAGAGATAAAAAGGTCAAATTCTTCATCAATTTTCACTCTGCACAACAGCAGTTAAGTAAATGAAATAACATGACCTGCAAATTGGTGCAGGATACAACTCTCAGAATATGTCAATACACCATAAAAGTCATCATGTGGTTTCATGTTAACATGAAAGAAATGGTATCTGACCATGAAAGCATGCACACTGGCTCACTGTTTCTAATTATTGTAATATTCTTTTTCTGAAACAACAGCAGCAGCAAACACTATCAAGAAATTGCCTCCTGGCTGACATTCTCGGCAAATCCTCATGGCTATTTACTCAAATGAACAGCCCAACAAGTAAGCTGTTAGCCTAAATGAAAATTATAGCAGATAAAAACTGTCAGCCTGGGAACTGAACTAATAAGGAAAAAAATTGCACGAAGCTGACGGCACAGTTTTGAACACTAGGAAGAATAAAGGAAAGCACAGCTACTGAAGTTAACTCATGACACTGAGGTAAACAGGAAAAATCCCCATCCATTTCTACATCACACATAGCTGATTAATGCAAGATTCAGCAGTGCTGGCTTAACCATGCTTTTACACATTAAAACTCAAGACAGTGTTTATGGTAGGCAGTGAATTAAGTGTGGACTGACAATGTAGCAGCGTGGTGCTACTGCTAACTTTCCTTGTTTTTCACTTGCGTGCAGGAAAAGTGACAAGATGGGGTTAGGCAACCTGGACCCATTCTTCAAAGCATTGCAGAGGAGTAAACAAGGTATTTGTAAGAGGTTGGGGAAGCACTCTGGCACAAGGTCCTGAGTGGGGCGAAGGGTTGGAGGGGAAAGGTGGTAAGCCACATTGGGCTTGTTCTGCAGAGTCCCTGGTTGCTGTTCAGGCTAAGGTCTTGGAGACAGTCTACTGACAGGCCTTCTGCCAGGAGATTTGTTACTACAAGAGTTTTGCTTAGGCAGGATTTTATTATAAACATTGTCTCAATCCTCCTTTTATAAAAATCTATCCCACCTTTCTCTTCTACCCCAGGAGGAGGAATATTTTGTATATATATCTGGATGAAACACACAAACAAATCCATTTCCCATGGATAATATATTCAGAGTGATTTGCTTTTCAGAGTCAGAAGCTCAAAATCATGAATTTATTATGCAAAGTAATAATTGCAAATTATATTGGCAAACTCCATTCCAGAAAAAAAAAAGGAGTATTAATATAACTAAAAGGATTAAAAAATACTGGCTGTTAACTTGGGGCTACTACAGATATTTTAGGAGGTTATATATCTCTGTTCCACCTAAACCACCAGAGGCAGTAGCTTTCATTTTAAAGGTCTAGTGAGATACTGCAATTAATGGGCCCACCTAACAGCATATGTTGTGCTTATATTGAGTAGTAAGACATGGAAAGAAAATGAAAGAAATGCTTAGTGCCGTAAAAATTTGCATCTCTTTCTAGTTCATTTTTTAGTGCAAAGAAACGGAATATATCAGGGACAGAACATGAAAGGATTTGACTTCAGTTTTTGGGTCAAGCTAGGCTATGCCTTTAGTGGGATAACCGGACAGCATATTTTGACTTTGTGGGTCTTACAGAATCTGAAATGCCTCATTAACAATCCCTTGGAGATATATAATGCTTCCCAAGGATGACTGGAGCAGACCAGCTGCTCCATGTGAAACTACGGGCAGGTGGCTATCCCTACTTTAAGATGCCCACAGGTTCCCTGCCTGGCTTGGTCCTTTCTGGTCATCAGCAGAAAGGGGCACTGACAGCTGCCATCGTCAGGATCTTTAATGCAGTGCTTGTCAGCTACATGAGATTTATTTGTTCTTCTGGATCTGTATGTTATATCAGGGGTACTCACAGGATTAATTTGCAATCATGGTCTTCACAAAAACCCACAGCTCTCTGCTGCCACAGGAACATTTTCCTCTCTGGCACACATGTTCCATTAGAAAGCATTCTATAGTAGATTATGTTATCCAGGCTAGTTGAGATTTGAGAGTAATTATGATAAAAATAAAGATAATATGCTTGTAAACTTTGCAAGTGATTATTGCAGTACTTATAGTGTAATTCACAGAGATGACACCATTAGAAAGTAACGAAGCTTGCTAAGTTAAAACTTTAGTGACATTTTTAACATTTCTTGAAAGCATTAAGACCTGAGTGCAAGGATGGGATTCAAGTGCTCTACAAGTTATGTTTCTGTCTCTGTCACATATGCTGGCTGTATTCTTGAGAAAGTATAGTGCTTCCCTTCCCATAAGGGGGATGCTTGAGAATCACTTGCTGATATCAGCCCGGGAGGAACTTATCTAGATTGTGGTGTGAAAGCCTCAGTGTTGCTAGGCTTCCAGGCCTGATTGTAGTTAAAGCCTTAAGGGATGTGCCTTTCTGAGGTGGGGAGAAGAGTGAGTTATTTAGCATTTGCAAGGGACTTGAAGACTTAGGAGATGTGGGAGTTTACAACCCACTGCACGCAGAGAACAAACTATCTAACCCTTATTACCTCACACCTTTTCTCATAATGTGCCTTATTGATAGTGATTACTGTGAAAGGGGTTCCACCGTGTTGAAAAAGGTCATTAATAAAAAAAGAAGTAATTGAGATGTTTAGTGTTGTAAACATTGAATTTGCTAAAATTCCCCTTCATTGAACAAAAAAATCTGTTTTGTTTTTCAAGCAGAGCAACATAGATCATGATTCACAGATTGTTTACACAGATCCCAAGACCAACATGCCTTAGGACTGAAAAAGGGGAGCAGTCTGCAGCCTCCAGCCTTGCCCATCTGTGTTATCAACAGCACATACAAAGGTAAACCTGCTCCTCAGGTGTCACAACACAATTCCTCCAAATGGAATCGAACTGTAGTATGGTCTTGGTCTTCCCCATCAGGTGAGGACACAGAGCAATTAACTCTTTTAAACATGCAGTAAGTCCAACTAAAAGCACAGTTAAAATCAGAAAAGGGAATTGGAGCTCAGCAAAACTCAGCAAAGCTGAATAACTACTCAACTAAATCCAATTATCTTTGTATTTGTAGAGTTATTCTTGCGAGGAAGCTGTTTTGGGAACTCCAAATAATTCTTGATGTGGCAGTGTTTTGATATGGCTTGGGAAGTTCCTCTCATTTTACATGTTCTCAGTAAAATTGCTGTCATGACTGATGACCTCAGCAGCAAAGAATGAGGCATTCTGTATCTCTACATCCACTGATCCAAAGAAACTTTGCCATAAGGTTTAGCAATTAATCTTGGAGTACTACAAATAGTTACAACTGAACTCTACACGCCCAACAAATGAACAAGTATGTCTTATATCATGTTGAAGTGCAATACCATTAGGCAAAGCTAACAACAGAAATTCTAGTATGAGCTGAAGATGCTCAGGTTAAAAACCATTCTTGTGGTTCCCAAATTGCATCATAACAGTAATGTAAAAATGGAAAATCAGGTCTGTATTTCCTTGCTAGGGTCTCAAATCTGATTTTGAAGCTTCAGTTGGCCCTACTGCCTTGAAAACTACAGAATGATTGGATTTTATGCAATTTTAACCTTCAAAATGTTTGGCAGTCTAGACTCCTTTTTCTGCTGGTGAAGAGGACAAATCAGCTCATCACTGTGTAAGAGAGGCAGGCTCTGGGTCGCTGACTTCTGAAGACACCAAGGTGATCCTGGACTGAAGTGCCTTGAAAGCTGATATCATGCAGGTGACTCCACCATGCAATCCACAATACTGAATGAGCAGTTTACATTTCCTGCCCTGCATCTCAAAACACGTTCAAAACAGCAGACAGAAGCATCTATTCACTCAGTAGACAAACACTAGACCTCATGAGTGTAGGTCTTACAGGATTTTTTTTTTGTTTGTTTCTCATCAAACTGAGAAGGGGAAAACTGTTTTCTGTTAAAATATTTTGGAAAGTGGACATAGAAAGTGATAGTGACTGCCCTCTTCTTGTAGTGTAATAGCCCTATTGTCAGAGCTGTCACAGAGGAAGAGGGACACGTGGGTCCCATTTCCCCTTCTGCTCAGACCCATGTTTCCTGCCCTTTAGAGAAAAGGCTCTAGTCAACAGGAGGATTCAGTATTCACCGAGGAGCCAGTGAGCGAAGATGAAAGGGAGCTCATGGCTTCAGGGGTCAGAGGATCCTTTCAGTTGCACTCTCTGCTCCCAGGATCATTTCTGTTTATTTAAAGACTCCTTCATGTAAGCATACACAGTCTTGGGATGACAGAGTGACACGGTTTTGCCACTTTCTGCTGACCCACACAACATAGACTGTGCCTTGTAAAAAAAGTAAGGAACACATGTTTTTGTTGAATAGAAATTGAAGAGATTGGGACTATTCAATTGACAAAAACGAGTAAGAAGGAATATAAAATAGCACTATTTGAGATAATGAATTGTACTGAGAAGGTAAAACAGGTTCTTTGTTTATCCAATCAAGAAAATAATGAAGAAGAAAGGAGGAAAAAAATGTAACCAAAGGAAGCTTTTCTTTTCCTTTTCTCTCTCTCTCTTTTTTAAACAAAAGCTGCAATTAACCTGTTGAACTAATTTCTACTAGGTATAACTTAGGCCAAGAGATTAGTAGTCAAATCCAGAAAGGATTAGACATGTATATGCATAATGAAAATATCCATAAACTACAATAGGTAGAATATTATCTCAAACCCTTTTATAGAATAGCATACCTCTTAATACCAATTGAAACCTGTGTACCTCTGTCTAGTCGAGGACCTTGTGAAGCACTTGTCTTTTCATCCAGGGTCTGTACTTATCTACCTTACTGAAAAAAACAAAAAAGACAATAAAAGAAGCCAGCTACAATATAGTATACTCCTCTGCATTATTTCTGTTCCAGGGGAGCAGCTGTTTTATTGCTTAGATGGAACAGTGATTTTACAAAGTTAGGTGATATTTATACTTCTTATATTAGCATTTTTACACTATAATTAAAATTCAGCCCTGGTAAATAGAGGGAGAAGCATAATCTGACCACCCAGCTAGGAATGAAATGTTGGAGCCTTTTCCATAAGAAGAAATCCACAACAGTGAGGATGTGATTTTCCATTATAAGTGTACTCTTACTTGCAACAGGAGTGAACTGACAGCAAAGGTCTTTGCAGAATAGCTTTGCAGTATACCAATAATGCAGTGGGAGAGGTGGACAGCTATCAAATTCTCTATGTGCCCTTTCATGCAGGCTGGGGATAAACCTTTCCCCTGCACTCTGTTATTAGGCGCACAATGAAAATCTGGGAAAATCAGAGATCATTTCAGGATTGGGCTCTTCTTCCTTCTCTTCCTGGACTTATTTAGAAATTAATAAGTACAGGCAGATCTTAAAATAACTACAAAGGTTTTATAACTGGTTTTAGTGTCTGGGAGGCCACAGAAGTTAAGAGAAGAATAACTCTCACATTATATTAAGTCAACAGTTATTTACTGTCTGTAGTAAATGTCAAATCAGAATTTCATTTGAATTTATATAGTCTTTTCCTCTCTGATCTCTTTTTTGCTGGTCTCTTGGGCCATCTAAATTTTCTCATTCCTGAGGAAGGCTGCCCTTGTAGCCCCTTAATGTGACCCTAGGGGTGAGAAAACCAACTGGTTTTCTGTTTGCTGCTGAATATATTGTTTTACTGTTATGAAAACATAGAAAGGTCTTGCCTTGCTACCAGACCTGCTATCTCACATTGTCAAATTCAGAGAAATAGTTTTACTGTAGTTATATCCACCACAAAGAGTTGAGCATCGAACACTGGATTCCTGACTGTCCTTGTGTCCTCAGGTACTACTAAAGTTTTTGCAGTCCAAAGGTGTTCACTGCCTTAAGTGTTCAGCACTAAAGAAAGCTTGTTCTACCAATATAAATTTATCAGCTAAAATCAGCTGTGAATGATATTTAATAATTTCAGAGTTCCTTTACTCTTCGTTTATAATTTGTCACATTACTTTATTACTGTTTGCAAAAGTAACAAAGGATATTGCAACAGGGATTCATTTGGGCAAATTAAACCTTCAGTGGAATTTCAAATGCAGGCATTCGTTCTCTGGGATTAGACATCAGCAGCCTGTGGAATTATTTCTGACATTTCATCCATCATACACTCAGAATAACTAAACAAGCTGGTGCTGCTCTCTTCCTGCTCAAAGAACAACTTTCACAGAACCTTCCCAACCTATTAATGTCAGGAATCTGTGCTTGGAAAATTCAGAGAAAAAAGAAAAATCTTCCACAAGTGAAAGGCAGAGATCTTATCATGTATCAATAACATGCATTGGGAAGTCTGTTCATAAACAGATCTTTAGCTGGTGTAAATTGGAATGACTTAACTGGTGTATGTATATGGATTTAGTTCAGTCCTGGAATTTTTACCACAGGAGTGACTAGATCTACAACTGTGAGAATCTGGACCTGCTCTTCTGAAAACAAACCATGAAACTGGTATTAGGTGGAATGGAAGGTGGACTGCTTCTTTTCATCTTCTTTGTTTGAAAAGTAAACTGTAAAGCACATAACTTTTCAGCATAACCTCTTGCACTCTGCAATTTTCGGTCTTTTCTTGAATCTCTGAGCACATACTTCAGTGGCCAAAGTTTCACTTCAACCAGCTCCTTTCAGGCCAAACATGGTCAAACTAGATTAACTGTATTATGTAAATACCATAGCATTAGTGAAAAAAACCTATGGGCTACCTAATTATTAAAGGTCAATAACCCCTTAAACTATATTAAATTTTTTTTCCTAATAAACCACAAATAGGTTTCCCATTTTGGACAGACCTTCAAGAATTTTTTCAATTACAGGACGTTTCCTTCCCCACCCTGCCTCCTCCCCTCCCCTGCTTTAAAAATGAATATAACGTGCTTTGACGTCGCACGGTCTCACACTGAAATCTACAATCATGTACCTAAACTAACAAAAAGGTAAAATCACCAAAAGGGAGATTTTAGAAACAGAATGCATAATCAGATAAATGAGAAGAAAGTTTTGAAAAGGATTGCAGAGGAGTAATATAAGATATTGCTGGTGTGCTTCTTACTTCATTATTGTTTTCCTTCAGTAAAAGTTCTGTCAGCTGGGGAGAGTTACTCACATGTTTGAAGCTGGGTCTAATTTCTCCGAAATCAGATTCCTTATTCCCAGGACTCCACTCCACAGTGCCAGCACAAACATACATCAGCAGCTGCACAGCACTTTAAAGAGCTAGCATGGACACATCAAGCAATTACACCATTTCAGATCTCTGTCCATTATTTTCACTGAGCAAATCTGAAGTTGGAAGAATCAGTCAGAGAAAGCAAATAAGCATTTTGGAAGTCGGAGTACCTCATCTGAGGAGTGAAACTCACCTACTGCTTAACCTTGTAGGTAAGAAATGCTGATGTGAAGAATGATCCCTTTGCCACAAATAAAGCTTTAAAAAGTACTTGGATTTTCACTCTGATGAATACAGTGAGTGCTGGTGCACTGAGCTGGTGTCAGCCTTACTTCTGCCAGGGGCAAGTGTAGTTCTGGTTGCTTCTGAACTCAGGAAAATGTGTGCAAGCTGATTTCACTTCTGGTGGAATCTCCTTTGAGTAGGGGCTGTGCTGTGGATGAGTTGAGTAGAATGAAATGAATGAAGAAACTAAGTTTGAAATTCTTGTGTTACTTCCAAAATTAACTTTTTGTTGCTACTGAGCCTAGATTTGTGCTGGTTTTTTTTAGTGTGCACGTATGTGTCTATGTGTGTGTGTGAAATACATGCTATTGTAGACAGACATTGACTTCTTGTACAAAAAAAGCACACCTGTCCTGTGGCCTGAACTTGACAAATAAAAGCATTAACAAGCTACTCATTAAATAAGCAATAGTGTAACCATGCCTTTGGTTTAAAGATGTTGGTGTGGCTGAGTTGTTAATAATACTTGTGGTGTCCCTTGCTTGACACCAGCAAAGACACAAGCTGTCAGAAAAAAAGGCAGCAAAATCTCAAGCAGATCTCTGCAAGCGTATGAGAAAAGAGAGGCTTTGCTGTTTACCCACAAGTTGTCTTTTAGCTTGTATGGTATTGTTAATGCCAATAGAAGTGCTACACTGAATAATCTGAGAAAAAAGGAAAATACCCCATGCAGATACAATTTACCACAGTGAGTAAGTCAGAAACTTTCAGGACACCATCCTCATGTTTTACAATTTTCTAATATTTTAGCTACTTAGACTCCATCCTTCCTTTCATTTTCCCATGTGAGCATTAAAAAAATTGACTGAAATGAATGAGACAGATCTTCTCATATGTACAGTTAGATAGATATCTCTATTGCTGTGGACACAGGATTTTGTAAATATTGATAGGACAGTTTTGACAGTTTCCCACAGTTGTCATCTAAAGCAAAGCTGTGGGACTGTGGAAAAAGAACCTTTACCCTTTGCTTCCTTTCCTTCACCCCCAAAGCAGTGAGATTTACCCGAGGTGAGCATCCAGGGTGAATGGCCCTACTTGGATCCTGCTGGCAGAGGTGGCCAATGTTACTGTGAGATAGATCACTCAAACTCTGCCACTGATTTACAGCCTGGTTCTTTATCTATCCTCCTTCATTAATGTACGTGTAAGTGTATACAACTGGCTAGATGTCTCCAGTACTAAAATTTCAGCAAATTGTGCCACAGTAGGAACAAATACATTCCCACCAGTGCAATTTGTTAATTTTGCTGTGGGTGTAAGACTTGTGAGCAGGTTCACGAGCAGTTCTGGGATCCAGGCTTACAATCATCTTTATATGTGTCTTTTCCATCTTTGTCCTGGACCTGTTTAATCTCTCTGAGAGCACATTTTTTTGAGCTGGGAGAGAAAGTAAGAGAAAAACAAAGCTGGGTGGTATGGCTTAGAAATACTGCCAGGCTTTGCATAAAATGGTAGTTCAGACATTCACCCAAAACATGAGAGGATCAGTCCTAATCCCTGAGTCGGTTATAAAACTGCATCAGTGCAAAAGATAGCACTGAATGCTTTTGAAGGGATGGGGTTCGATGTCAGCTTGAGGTAGACACGTATAGATCTTAATTGCTGCAGAACAGAGACAGGCATCATTTCAGGGCTAAGGATTTCCCAAGATGCTTTAAAATTAGGTTACTTTTTTTATTTTTTATCCCTCTAGACTGTTTTTGAAAATCTGGTTCTGCTTCTAAAACATTCACAAGCAAAGAATTATGGAAGATATCTGTAACTGAATACTTTGTAGCAGACAGTTTTTTAATGAATGACTTAAAATTTCTGTCTAGAAAAAGTGAAATTATTTTTTCAATCTTGTTTTTGGAGGCAGAGAGTATAATGTGTGGCCCCTGTGTGGCGGCAACAACTTTTTTGATTTATGGAAGCAGACACAAATAGTCTGGAATAAACAAATCTTGAACAACAGATGAAACTTGGTCACTTTGATTTCCAAAGTGGTTCTGAAGAAAACAAGAGAATATGGCAACAAAATAGTAGTCCACTCACCTGTACTGATCACATAATTACATGTGAACCTATATGCCAGACCTAATATCACTTTCTTGCACAAGGATGGAAGCTCAAAAAGAATCTGTGCTTCATGGTGACACCTGAAACCCCATCTCCTACGTGAAGCAAGATACAGCATAGAAGTTAGGCCATCCCTTGACTCATATTCCTCAAACTGCTCTCTTGTTCTAAGCTGTTTACAACCACAAACTTTGAAAAAGGTTAACCGTTAAAAAAAACAAGGAGAGAAGGCGAGACACTTACAACACATAGCAATAGCCCTGCCCAGCATGAGAAATCTCTTTCAAACAAAGAAGAGTTGGTTGGATCCCGAATCTGAAGTGAAGATACCAACTCTGCTGTACTATTCTTTATTTCCTGACCTTTAATATCCGCGGAGGCAAATAAATACTTCTAGATGAGAGGAACTACATTTTAGACGATTAAAGTTCGGTGAGTCGAATCCCAAACATCTTTTACAGCTAGATATTTCAATGAGCAGTATAAAACCGAAGTCCCTGTCAAAAAAAGATAAGTTTTATAATGTTTTATGGTTATGCCTTTCCCAAAAGACATGAAAAAGTTTCAAAAGGCTGTGATATTTCACGTATGACAGTAGCTGAGAGAGACAGCACAGAGCCTAGGCTGCAGATAGCAGCTACATCCTGTTTCCCTGAATAGTCCTAAAAATTCACTGCCAAAGAACTAGACTAGGTGTGCTAAGAACTCTTAGGAGAAGTACTAGGCTGGGCTTGGTATACTAAGATTTGTCTCAAGAGAGATACTATACCCACTAGGTTCCTTTCTAGCTTCTTTTGTGTTTCTGGCTTGTAGTCAAAGGTTAATAAATGTATGCTCAAATTATCTTTTGCCACATGCACATGTATTATGGAGTGAAAACCTGACTATTTCTACACATCAAGTTATACAACACTGCAAGGGTCAATTATGGCAAAATTGTGGCCCTGTTAGTGACAAGTGCAAATTTGATTTGACACAAGCTGGGGAGGATTTCCAAGTAAAATTTGTAAATTTCTTCATTGGGCATCACATCCTTTGTCTCAAGCATCTAAAGTCAGAAATGCCTCAAATCAACATGGCACCAAAGGGCATATGGAACAGTTAGTGCTCAAGCACTGTTGCTAAACCTATGGTTTTCTTACTAGAAAGGTTAGCCCTGACCTGAAAGTTTATGTGTGATGCAATCACAAAGACAAATTGATCACTCCAACAACCACAACCATGCATGGAATCTTAGCAAGCTGCTCATCTTTAACCTGCCCTGAGGCTCACCTGGCGGTTTGCAGTCACTCTACACATCTGTTGACATCAACAAGGCTGACAGAAAAGTATGTCATTGATTGCAATTTCTGCTTTGATTAATTGACTCTATAATTTGTCTCTTTGAAGGGGGAAAAAAGAGACTATATCATTAACACCTTTTGAAAGAACTGTACCTTAATCAAGTGTAATTATTTTTCTAGATTAAACCTTTACAACCTCTTCCTGTACTAGCAAATATTGTCTTAGGTCAAATGTGGTATCAGTAAAAAGGTATTAATGTATTGACCTAAAATAAGTTGTGCTAGGACTTGTTTGTGTGTGGCGCATTCTGGAAAGTACTGTGCCTCCTCCATCAGAATAACCTTCAATGAAGGCCACACATCACGAAGTATTGAGTTCCTGAGTAACCTAGCTTTCTAAGACAATAAATTACCACTAGTAAGTCACAGAATATTTAGAAAGAGCAGCAAGCAACTCAGAAATGTCCAACTATTAATTTAACTTTTGAAAAACTGAACAGACAAAAAGACAAAAAAAATTTTTAAGATGATAACTTAAGCTACATGAAACATCAAATTATATTTAAATACCTCCTAAGAACTGAGTGGTCTTGTTTTATTTTTATCTGTGTATCATTTTACCCAATCGCAGTGTTAATGTTCCTTTCTTATTATGGGTATAAGACCATGCTATTCACAGTGGTTTTCATGTATAAGAGATTCCAGCTCTATCTGATACCATGGTGACTACTCATTTCCTACTGGTGATCACCCCCTCATCCCATGGTTAAAAAGAGAAACACAGAGAAGGATCACAAGACTCTGTAATAATAATGTACACTTTACATATACTCATATTCTAGCATTGAAGCGAAAACATTGTATTCTGCTTCCTTACTTTGCCATTTTTTTGGTGAAAACCTTAAAAATTTATTGGAGGTCAGTATTATTTATGGAGCTAGTTTCCACTTTTTTTAATCTTTCTTGCCAAGATAATTTGTGCAGACCCTCCAATACCAAATATCACGTACATAAAATAAATAGAGACATTTGTGGACACATGTTGCCAAAGTATTTAAAGTGATATTCTTCAAAAACTATGAGTACTTTTCTTATCATGCACAATTTGGATTGTACTAATGCAGTTGCTGGTGCATGTACTTTGTATTCAGGCTCTTAGGACATTTTCATTTGTTAGGATATGGCTCTGCCATACCTTTCTGTCTCCTGCTTTTTCACTACTCTTAAAAAACCTTGTCTCTAGCCCCGGTTGCAATGCAAGAGTTTAATTAGAAATTTGCAGATGTTTTCCATAGGCTACATAGAGTGGGATTTATGTTTCATCAATGAATGTACTTTGGCTCTTACTTGAATATATATGCATGTACACCTCAAATACATGGGCAATGAATAGATCCTCAAAAACCAAGTGCAAAACACTCAAGCACATACTTTCTACAGCACTGAGAAACAAGACATTGATATTAGGGCTATCACTTTTGAGGTATATGCAGAAATAGGGTGGAATCTATAATATAAGCACAGAGAAAATTCTTGGTTTTCATTCCAGTTTAATGATCTTTCACCCACACACTGAAAATAGGGGTGCATCCTCTCTCCACCCGAAACTAGCTACTTGAAAGATTGGCATCTGCCTGCAGAACAGGCACACCTTGAACTTAGTACTAGGTGGGCAATGTTTTAATCATGGCTTTGGTGATGAAAAGGCTGGGAGTACATTTCTTGCACTGACCTAGATGAATACAACACCACAGATCTTTGCTGCAATCCAAGCTAGTTCCCTGATTCAACTTTTCCTACACACAGAATCACAGAATCACAATAGGTTGGAAGGGACCTCAGTGAGGCATCTGGTCCAACCTCCCTCCTCAAGGAGGGTCATCCTGTAACAAATGGCACAGGATTGTTTCCAATATCCCTTGAATATCTCCAATGAGGAGGACTCCACATCCTCTCTGGGCAAGCTGTTCCAGTATGTGGTCACTTGCATAGTAAAGAAGTTCTTCCTCATGTTTAGGTAGAAGTTTTTGTGCACCAGTTTCTGTCTATTGCCTCTTGTTTTATTGGCTTGCACCACTGAGAAGAGCCCGAATCCATCCTCTTGATACCCTTCCTTTAGATATCTATACACATCTATAAGGTCCCCTCTCAGTCACCTCTTCTCAAGGCTGAACAGGCCCAACTCCCTCAGTCTTTTGTCATAAGAGATATTCTCCAGATCCTTGACCAACTTAGAAGGTCTCTGCTGGACCTGCTCCAGGAGCACCATGTCTCTTGTACTGAAGAGCCCAGAACTGCTCACAGTACTCCAAATGTGCCTCACCAGGGCTAAATAGAGGGGCAGGATCACTTGCCTTGACCTGCTGGTAATGCTCCTCCTAACACATCCCAGGATTCCTTTGGCCTTCTTGGCCACAAGGGCACTGCTGGCTCACGGACAGCTAGTTGTCCACCAGGATCCCTAGGTTCTTCTCCTCAGAGCTGCTTCCCAGCAGGTTGGCCTCCAGCCTGTGCTAGTGCCTGGGGTTATCCCTCCCCAGGTGCAGGATCCTGCATCTATCCTTTTTGAATTTCAGGAGGTTCTTCTCTGGCCATCTGTCCAGCCTCTGAAGGTCTTTCTGAAGGGCTGCACAATTCTCTGAGGCATCAGCCGCTCCTCCCAGCTTTGTCCTCAGCAAACTTGCTGAGGAGGCATCTGCCCCTTCATCCAAGCCATTGATGAACAAGTTAAACAGCACTGAACCCAGTAGAGAGCCCCGGGGCACAGCCCTAGTGACAGATCACCAACTCGACTCTGTACCACTGATCACAGCCTTCTGGAATCTGTTACTCAGCCAGTTCTCGTTACTCATCCTTGTATCCCTTCATCTACCCTACACTTCCTGAGTTTGCTGATGAGGATGAGAGACAGTTTCAAAAGCCTTTCTAAAGTCAAGGGTAGATAATATCCACTGCTCTCCCCTCATCCATCCATGTAGTTTTTTCATTGTAGAAGGCAATCAGGTTGGTCAAGCATGATTTACCTTTAGTGACTCCATGCTGATTACTCCTGATCACCTTTATGTCTTCCACACTGGTAGACATAGTGTCCAGAATAAGACACTCCATTGTCTTTCCAGGGGTTGAGGTGAGGCTGACTGGATGGTAGTTCCCCTTGTCTTCTTTCTTGCTTTTTTTGAACACCGGAGTGGTGTTTGTTTGCTTCCAGTCCTCAGGCACCTCTCCTGATCTCCCTGACCTCTCAAAGATGATTGTGAGAGGCCTATCTATGATGTCAGCCAGCTCTCTCAGCATTCATGGGTACATCCCATTGTGGCCTGTGGACTTGTGGATGTGAAATTTATTTAGGTGCTCTCTGACACAATCCTCGTTCATTAAAGGAAGGTCTTCCTCCTGACATTCATACACCCTGGTCTCCTGGCTTAGCGATCCCTAAGGGCTGATGTTATTGGTGAAGACAGATGCAAAGAAGGCATTCAATAACACTGCCTTCTCTGTGTCCTCTGTTACCAGAGTCTGCCCTCCATTTCCTAATGGGTCCACATTATCCTTTGTTTTCCTTTTGTTATTTATGTATTTGAAAAAGCCCTTTTTTCATCCTTGACATCCTTGACTAGATTTAATTCTGGACTGACTTTGGTCTTTCTAGACTAATTTCATTTCTACTTATCCTGACCACCTCTCTATATTCACTGTGGCCTGACCTTACTTCCATCTCCTGGGAACTTTTTGCTTATAGTTAGAAATGACAGGGGTTTATTCCTTTATAGGGTTTTCTTGTGCCTTTGGCTTGCCCTGTTCTTGAGCCTTGAGGAGGAGAGACTTAAGGATTGACCAACTCTCCTGCAGGGAAAGAAGGGTGCCTGAACATATTCCTCTCACTGAACAGTGACAAACATAACTGGCTTACATGCTTCTGTGTCTTGATACATTGCTGAGTTTGGCCTTTTGGAAACCTTGGGTTAATCCTTCCCCATCATCACAGCAAACTGCCATTTTGAGTTTACTGAAAAACAGGAAAAGAAACCCCTCTTAATTATTGACACAAGAGGAAAGAAAGCTGTCCTCTTGAGTCCTGAAAACTGGTGTAAAATGTCAAAGCTAGAGAGCTCCTCTCCAGTAAGTTATTCTCAGTAAATTTGGTCTGTTCATTGCACATATACACATATAGATCTGTCTTTATATATGCTTTCTCTTCGTGAAAAGCATTCTGGCTACTTAACAGGCATGTGGGATCCTGCATAAGTTATGCTGATTTTATATGATTCAAACTATAAAATATAAAATTACATCTTATTTTCTATATGCGTATACACAAACTATGTAGAACGTGAAAGATCAAACTGGAAATTCTTCATTCTCATTTGTGAATTTTTTTTCATCCCATGATCCCATTGGTTTCAACTGGGCTGAGTAAAAGGTCTCACATAAGACCACATTCTGGCCTTGTTTTAAAACCACATCAGGTCTCCAATCTTGCAATTTGATCTGTGCAAAGACAGTCACATGGTGTTAGTGGGCTGTTTTTCTGGCGTGGGAAGACATTTCATGGATCAAGGCCATAACAGTTAACTACCCAAACAAGAACATGACAAAGCTTCACTGCAACATTTAATCTGATGTTTTTTAGCTTATATTAACTTTTAACTTCAGAGGTGTGTAGTGTTTCTCCACCAAAAAAGTGTAATATTCTTAAAGTATTCTTACAGCTTTAAAATAACAAACACCACACAAATGTTTGAGAATGGCATTGTAGTCACTTCTGTAAGTCTGAAGTGGACTATAGCAGCAAAACGGCAATGCCTACAGAAAAGGTGTTCTTTTCAGGACACCCATTCCTCCTGTTGGATTCTTCCATGCTTGTTTGTCTTTGCTGCCTTACGTTGAAGTTTCCAATTTGCTTGTGAGCAATATGGGTATGAAAGCTCAATCAACCATCCAAAAGGTTTAACAGACTACTAGACAGAGGTGCTATTTCTGTGAAACAGAGGTACCTACCTATTTTAGATAGCTTTATAGTGCCAGTCTGCTTTCACTGATATCTATTTTAGTATTACGAGTGATCAGGAATATGAGTACTCTCTACAGGGTACTTTTCATAAACTTTTACTGGACTCTGCCCAGCACAGTCACTATCTCTGCAGTACTTCAGTGTGTTCTCTTTTTACAGATATATCTGATATTTCACTCCTTTAGTATATGGTATACAGATAGATGGATGCACCCACATGAACCATGTTGCATCAGTGGGCAGCCAGGTGTGCATTACAAGTGGAAAGACTGTGGCTTGACATGAATAAAAGTCTTCTATCATATTGTACATGAGTTGATCTTTAATGGCTTTATCTATTACTTTTTTATGGCATGAACACCACTGTAAGATTTGCTGGTTATCAACTGTTAAGCTCATATAATGAAGCTCCTCTGCACCCATAGTTTCAGTTTTTAAATATATCTTCCCTGAGTGTATGCAAAAATATTGAAGGACCCAGAAGGAAAACTTTGCCTTTAAGCTTCAGAGGCTCTTAGATTGTAAATTAACACTGATGTGCTACATTTCTACAGCTGCTTAGAGCAGGACTGGAATGTCTCAGATCCATGAAGAATTGAATTCTTTCTGCATGTCCTTACCTCATAAAAAGTAATATTGCTGCCCACAAAGGTGCAAAGGTTGAAAAAAATTTCATTTCAGATGGTGTGAATCCATCTCCCAGGTTTGGATTGCCATTTTGATAATTACCAGGAGCAGCATAACGGCTTGAAGGGCATTCCAGTAGGATTTTTCCTTGCTGGAAAGGAGAACTGCAGAGGTTAATCAAAACAGGTACAGTCCTCCTTACCTGTTACCACTTCTGCTCATCTCCCATTCAGCATCTGTCTAATCTGCTCATCTTCAGTACAGTATTCCCTATCTCTGTACTCAGAAGGATCTGAATACAGCTGTCAACATCTCAATCAAGGCACAGTTCTAATTAGATTTCTCTATCATAGTGGAAGGAAATATACTTGGAAAGTTGCTCCATGCCATATTTCAACCACCAACAGTAGTTGTTTTTGATGAAACTTCTATTATGGTTAAAATAAGGACATATTTCTAGTTAACTTCATGCTTTCACTTAAGAAAGATTTTTGAAGCAAAGGTGAAGACTGAAAAGCTTAGCTGAAGATGTAAAAGCATGAAAGTAAAGGGTAGAAAAATTTAAATACTTAAATGTAGGAGCTTAAAATGGAAACTGGTGCACCTCTTTAGCCATGGCTATTTTCTGTACGAGTCTACCAGTCTGTATGAAACAGACGAAGGCAGACACATTATCAGTTTTGAGTTGTTTTTGCAGTCAGAGAAGGGGATGCCTTTAACAAAATAATTACTTGCATGGTAATATTAATAATATTGCCAGAAAAATTAATGCCACTGAGTACTAAAAGTATTCAAAACAAATAGGGGTCGGGATCAGGAACACTGGAATGTGAATATTCAATTAGCAACAACAGAAATGATGTGGGGCGTGGTATGTAAATGATGGGTGCCTCGGGCCAAAAGTTCTCAATAGCAAAGCCAATAAGATATCAAAAACACCCCAGATGACTGTTTTTTTAGCTCAAGAGAAAATCCATGTTGAAAATGTTTGCTGTTCTGACAGCAAAATCAAACATGGTCCATAATGCAAGCATTAAGAGGATGTGTAACCTGCACAGTATTTACAGCTAGGAAAATGGTAAGAAGGAGAGATGCTTGAGGAGAAAAAACTTGATAACCAGAGTTTTTTACATTGACCACAGCACCCCATGTCCCACATGCTGATTTCTCAAGCAAACCTGTTGCCAAGAGAAATTTTTTCTTGGACTGTAAAATACATAGGATGTGCTTGGCTTGCATCAAGAACACAGCAGTTTATTCCCCCCACAAACAGCTCTATCTAGCTAGGCTGGATATAAGCAGAAAGACTGCTTCACTAATTATTTATACAAAGATAGCTGAATTCTGGAGGAGTCATAGGAACTGGAAGTTGGTTACTTTTGATTCTTACTGTGTTTTTGACTTTCAGGGCTGTCAGTCTACTGAAAACCATCTAGACCTTCATCCACAGAAAGGTAATTCACAAATGATTTTTTTCCTCCCGAGAGTACTGATACTGCTTATTTAGTAACAATAATCATAAAGTATTTATATAAAGCACAATCTTTACTTGGACAAAGAATTTGTCTTCCAACCTGTCCCACTGGCCACAGCTACCAGCATCAGCCTTGCTGCAGGTGCTTGCACTGTGAGAAGAATATTCTTACATGTCCTGGAAATTCATTACACTTATGTGTTCCAGCAAACAGAGGCTTTTTCAAATCAAAATGACTACTTTTATGAGTCAAGTGGAACTTATTCGTAAGTGTTTTCAGATTCAAGTCAACTGGTTTTTACATTATGCACCTCCTTCTTGCCCCTTTTCTACCCACTTCTAGACCAAGAACTTGAAATTCTGAAACAAGATTAGCAGGCGGTATAAGAGGAAAAAAATTTTCCTAGTGCTTTACATACTGTCGTCCACATTCTCTCACTTGTTCAGGAAATACAGCCACAATAGGGGATATATGAAATAAATTTGCAGTTTAAAGCAAAGCTACAGTGAAAGGGAGTGAGAGAAGAAAGAACAGTGCAGCCAGTGGAAAAAGAAACAGCATTTTGGACAGACAGAATACTGTGGATCTACAGTCACCTAGGACCATAAACTGAACCTTACTCTGCTTTAAGAACATTTTAAGGGCTTGTGGGATTTGGTCTCGGTTTAGGCTCTGGGATTAGCATTCCACTTGTGCAAAGTATCATGGAATTTTAATGAATACAAGTAGTCAGACTTTCTGCTCTCTCCCAGAGATCTGTTTATTTGCTAATTTAAAGACACATTTCACATCTGACTTCAGTGGTGTATTTGCACCAGCACCATACTGAGGCAATGGTTAAAAAATCTGATGCTGAGAAATGTGGCATCTGTGAATCATATATAGTCCTAGATACACACATAAATGTTTCCCCAGCTTAGATAATGAGATTTTGGAACACTGCAATGAACACAAAGATCTAAGAGTCCAGTCCACTTTGCTGTTGTGAGGCGTTTCTGGATTTAAAATAATGGAAAAAAATCAAGATATTATTTAAGTTTCTGTTCTAAATGTGTGACTATTTTTCCTTAGGAAAAGAGTCTCTAGGACATGACTAACTTAGCATTTGTTTTTGCTAAACAGAATTGTTATACTGAAATAACACATCTGTCCCTTTATTCTGGGTCTTCAAGGGGAGTTGGGTGTTTAACTCAATTTGGTAAAACCAAACAGTCAATTTTCAAAGTCTCTCTCTTAGCTACTCCTTGTCTTTATTGCAGGTTTTCTGAATTATTTTTCACTTTAAAATTTTCCTTTAGAGTTGCAGGGACCCATCAGCAGCAAAAATGAAGGGAGCTTGTTAAGAAACTTCTTGGTCTCATAATGACCATCTAAAAACCTTCATCTAGCTTCAATCAAAATTCTGGACCCAAATCTAAAATTTTGTGTGAATGATTCACATGCCTTGAAGAAGACTGTTCAAGAAATTTGTTTTTAGCCTTAGATAAGGCATTGTGAGATGAGTAGTAGATGCTTTGGGACAAAGTTTTAAGCCTTTTACAGACATTTGCTTTGGCAAAAAATTAAGTACCCATCTATGTAAAATCTGGTCACACAGTCCTGGAAATCTGGCTGTATTCTTTTTGTTAACCAAAACCAGACAATAGTATGAAATGTGGTCTTTTTTATTTCAATAGCATGAAATATTTTGTGTAGTAGTTGCTTCTTAAAATGACTATGAATTTAAACAAATACCAAAAAAAACAACAGCTTCAAGCAAAAGTGGAAACACCTGACCACAACATCCAAATCTTCCCAGAGCATTTCATACAACATTTCTGGAGCTTAACTGCATTCTCTAGTGCAGTTTCTGGAGCTACAAAAATCCTTTCTAAGTCCTTTAATGTCACAGATGATAGCACATGATTATTTACTGAATTTTAATATTTGTGGTTTTTTTTCTAATTTAAGAGTCACTTAAAAAAATTGCTATAAATTGCTGGAGCACAGTCAAGTTTTGGTAAAATCTGGCTAGATGACATATTCTCTTCATTACATATTTGGCAGAATGAATATTCATAGCTGAAGTTTTGTTCCCTGAAATACAAAGTTTATAACAGACATGAGATTGTGTTCTTAACAGTGTATATGAAACAAATTTTAAAAAACAGCTATATGTGAGGTTCATGACTCAAACATGACTCAAGCAAATCAACCACTTAAATGCCCAGGGTGTGCATACCCATACACCAGCAACTGCTGGTTGTTGAACAAGATAAAGGAAGAGGCTGATAAGAGGCAAATCCTGTGAGGGAGTTTAGTGATTTTATTAAGCCAATGTCCTCCCTTACATAATGGCTCCAGAGGGAACACTCCCCTGTGGGAGAGTACAGGAAGTTCAAGGTAGCCCTAAGGTATTCACCTCTTTTGATGGGCCATAGCTAAGGAGAGGCGGCTGTACATTCTTAAACAATTGAAGACTCCTGAAGTGCTCCATAATCCACAGCATTACATCACTCAGTGTGAAACTTGCTGCTCCTGGGGAGGTACCTGGGCATTCCCACCTGATATTAAAAGTGACTATAAACCCAGTGAACTCCGATGTTTTGTGGGCTTTCCCCACTCCTGACAGATCAAGACAGCGACCATCGCTTCGACCAACAGACATCAAAATTGCAACAATAAAGTCTTCTTGCAGCACCCAACAGGTGGTGACTCTATATCTTTCTAGTTTCTTTTTCTGATTTCTTTCTATTTCTACTTCACATTTACTGTTAAATAAAAATCCGTTCTATTGACTTTGGCATATGGTCTTGTTTGCAATAACCAGATCTTAGTACTATATAACTGTCTTTTAAGTCAATTGCTCTGTTGTTTCTCCTCGTGTCTCTACTTTCCCCAAACTGTATCAGCTATGTTTTTTCATTATTATTTCCCAAATAAGAAAAAAAAAAGAATGAAAAATCAAGAGCAAAGTTCACATGCAAAGATTATAATCTGCATAGTTCCCCATATGTGAGCATATTCAAGATAGCGTTCTTATTGATGTAGGGGCTGCTACTTTTAATGGTGCTTTTTTAGTCAGTAAAGTCAGTAGCAGTAAAGCCTTGGACTTGGTAGCAAGACGTCAACTGCATGTTTGCATCCTTAATTTTGTGGCTATAAACAGCCACATCACATTTCCGGCAAAAACAATGGGATTGTTTTCAGCACTGCTCTACTAAAGAGGCATGGCTTTTATTTTCTTCTTGAATATACAATTAAAACCATTCCAATCACAGAACTCTGCCCCTCATTCACTTCTGAAATAGAGCATGAGAAGTGTCACTCAAAAATAAAAATCCTGCCCTTCCTTGGGCCAAATAATGAAATAAAAGCCTGGCTGTGCAGCATTACTCACAGGACTTCTACTAAAAATTTGAATTCATTGACTAATTGCTAATACGTGCCCCAGTGTGCAATAAATAAGACATATTTTGTCATGAGTGGTCTTTTTCCCTTCTGTGTGGAAAAGATGGAAGTATTACCTTCGTCCTAGTTTTGGCCAGGACCTGGAGGTTATTCTATACCTCCTCACGTAGTTGTTGGGGCCAGGGGGAAGTGACTCTCTGGCTTCCAAGAAGGGCATAGCTTCTTGGTGATGACATTGTCCACTGTTGTTCTTTTCCTTGGGGTCCTTGGTGAGAGTTCTTGCTTGTGAATCACCCTCTCTTTTGCATACTTTTGTTGTTAATATTGCTGCTGTTACCTTCCGTTTTCTTATCTCATTGCTGTTTCCAGTAAACTGTTCTTATCTCAACCGGTGATTTCCACCTTTTTTGCCTCCAACTCTCAACTCCATCCTGCTGGAGACAGAAGAGGGGAGTGAACTAGTGACATGTGGTTTGGGAGAGTCTTGTTGGGGACGCTGAACAGGGGAGCACCATTCCTAAACCATGACAACCTTTCATCAGGCAAGTGATAAGGAATTGCATGCATGGACTATAGGCAGGTTCTCTTCTTGCTGTAGAGGATTTCCACCAGTGCCTGGGTTCTTGTTGAGTAGTAATGAGATACCATAATGAAACAGTAGAAGACGTATGTCAGATGGTTCTCCAATAACATTAGAAAAAAAAGCAGCTGATGTATGGGATATTGAAGGCAGATTAAGTTGTTAATGTATATTAGTATATTCTTAATTTCCTTTTAATTGAAAAAGACATATTGACTTTAATTAAAACCATTTCACAGGAACTGTCAATTAGCACATGTCAAACTAGTTAATTCAGAACAGAATTCTTTTAATTAAGGTCTGCTTTCCTTTAACTGTGGGGCCAATGAAATCAGCCTTTCCTTATCAAGACTTTAAATGTCTCAAAGAAATACAATACAAATCTCTAAAAACTCTTATCTATTATTAGAAGCCCATATGGATAACATTAAAATGATGGTGCTGGCATTGTTCATGCCACAGACATCAGAGTTTCCTTTATGACTGTTTGAAAAAAAAAAAAAGAAAAAGATGCCTTTGAAGAAAGACTATTTTAAATACACAGATTTATCCTACATTAAAGAGACTACAAAATTTATGACATGGATGCTCACATTTAAATTATTTAATATGTCTGCTTAAATAAATGGGCCTATTCAAATGTGCTGTGTGTTCTATCAGCCAAAGACACATAAAACATTTTCAAAGCATGCAGCATGCAATCCTTCCCTTAAATTAACTATAATCAAAAGGAGGAAAGGCACTCAATTATTTTTTTTTGGACAATAGCAGCATTGCTAACTTCCATTGCATGTGCAGATTTAACCCTAATTGCTAATCCAGCGGCGGTGAACATCAGGGCGCTAATGTCATCTCAGTTATCAAACAGCATATAGAACCTGTCTTGACTCTCAGATAATTTCTGAATGTATATCTAGTTTGCTGATGGGTCTCCACCTCTTGGCTGATGTACAGGTGTAAAGACCTTCTCCATGGTTTCTGGGATCTGCCATGTGCAACATCTGTAATGCTGGTCACATACCTTCAGGAGTAAGAACAGCTGAGAAAAATATAACAAATTATAAAAGGAATAATTGCAAAACCTAGACTTAGTCTAATCATACAGGGTTTAGCCACTGTTTTACTGACCTCTGTCAACATAGGATTACAGAGATTAGTGAAAGGAATACTTAATAACTGAACTGTGGATTCCAAAGAGGATTATCTGGTAAGATATTTCATGTATCCTGATGGTTTGTTGAATATATTAGGAACCTGATTATGGGCCTCAATAACTCAACAATAAAAGAAGAATCACTCCCCAAAATTAAGTATAACTGGCATGCATTAAAATTAAATGCATCCTAGAAGTACAGTTTACCTAGGATCCTACCCATACCAACTTTCCCCCCCAGGGCAACTCTCTGGTAGCTGGTGGATAGTAGAGCTGTAAGAGCGCCATGTGTTAAAATCTATGTTAAGTTTTCTACAAAATCTTGAAAAGTGGATGAACTTTGATCTGCAAAACTGAAGTGTTATGCCCCAGGAGTTCTTCAGCTCAAGCAAGAGGCTGTGTAGACATGTCACTTCGCTGCCTAGTCTCCTGTGTAAAGTGTACCCCGAGTATAACTAATAGCTGTAGTTCTACTTTTAAATATGACTGTAGATTGGTAACATAAGACCCTAATATTTATTCATTAATCCCATTGTGGTCCATATTAAATCTGTGCTTATCAATTTAAATGCTTACCATAATTTAGAACCCATTCAGCAGGTCTAAGTCACTTCGGCACTGAATTGCATATTTCAACTTCTATAACACAGCAGAAACAGTGTTTTGCATTTTGATCATCTTGTTCAATATACTGTTTGTTTCAAAATGGCAATTAGCAATAACTTTTCTTTTACAATCACTCCTACAGAGGCTGTGCATGGGAAGTATGGTTATGTTCACCACAAGGGTTGTAAAACCTTAGGTGACTGCCTTTATTGCTCTGAACTTGAAACTGTAAAAAATTTGAACAGTTTAAATTATAAGGAATTCTCAGATTATGGTGAAATTTTTAATCTTACAGAATCCCAGTCAGGTGGTTAATTATTGATGTAGCTCTTACATAATGGCAAGAAAAACAGAAAAACAGTTTTATGAAGGGAAAGTAATATAGTGAACTCTCACACAAAGCCAGTTAGAAAAGGAATAAAAGCAGAAGATCTTCCTTGCAAATACACCAGAGCACCTCTCAGCATAGCCTACTATGTGCCATGCTGTCAAAGCAATGCAAAGTATTCTTTTTTTTGCAATTAATAGTAAGGTGACTCATTGCTTAATAGCAGCCCTAATATTTACACACCTATGGATTTCACAACTTAGTAGCAAGCTTTGACTTCAATTAAACCTGGCAGTTTCTGATAGCAAGAAATCATTACAGAACTTCAAAAGCACTTGAACTGCAGCAAGATCTTTACAATTATCTATATAATATCTTTCAGCCTTTGTTGGGTCCTTGCTCTTCCATGGCAGCCCCAGCCTCTCTGTCAACTTTGTTCTGTAAGAAGTTGAACCTTAAAGCATGCTATTAAAAATATATATATATGAAAATGCTGCAATATACAATGGATTTCACCCTGTCTGACATTCTTTTTGGGATAAATGCTTAATAGAAGTTGCCCATGTGAGTCGTGTAATGTTCATGTATTGTTCATGAATCAACGAAGAGCCATTTAAAAATTACTAGCATTACAGAAATGTAATAGCTTTTTAACAGATTATTTAAATGGCTGTAGCTCTGATTTCCAATCATTTTATCCAAATAGCTATGGCAGAACTATCCCAGAAAAGGGAGTAACTTTCTGATTAAACTCTTTTGTTGTTGGATTTAAGAAATATTTTAGAAGCAAGAATTTCTCAATTATGTATTCATCTTTCAGAGCATGGTCATAGAGGGTGTAACAGCACAATCCCACAACCCCAGATGAAAGCACAAAGAGTTTGGAGGATTCATTCTGTTCTTATAGTCACAGTCAAGAAAGCCTTTAAACACATCCAGAGCAGAAAGGACAATTTGTTCTGACTGACCAGTGTGTAGATCCCTTCCTCAGGAGTCTTTGGTCCCTGCAGTTTGCCTTGTCTGGTCCTTTCTCCTGTTCCAAGGAGGACTTTGAGTCATGATAGCTGCACTCATGTTAAACCATTACAGCAACTGGTTTGTCGCACCCAAAGATGGAGCCCCCTCCCGTTAAACTGTGAGAGTTCCTTGCTCAAAATCTTCTAGACTGATGTCTTTTGTTTGCTATTGTTTTGAAGCAAAGCCCAGATTTTTTCAAAAGCCACTGTCTTTTGGACAACTGTGCCTTCTCTTGGCTATTTTTGAAGAAGCCAATCTTTGTGTTAAGCAATGATAACTACATAGTGGAAAAATAAAGTTAAGGCACCTAGTACATACACAATACTTGTAATGTTGTTTACTAGCTCTAAACAAAGATAGTCAGATGGCTGTCATCTTGAACAAGGTACCTATGGACCATCAGCAGTTCACTGATCATAGATGAACAGCTTCTGGCTTTGCTCCCATTGTCTCTGTGAGCGTATTCCATCAGGTCACATTGCCTCACACTACAGCAATGTTAACTACTGCTTTATTAAACAATTCTCCAAGGATAACTAAAGCATTTGGGTTGTTAACATATATTGAAGAAGGTTTCAAATCAGCACATTGTACTTTGCAGTGAAGTCATAATATGCCAACATGAGCACATCTAATGAGGAAAATGTTGCATGTTGTTTACTAGCTCTAAACAAAGAGCTAGTCTGTTATCCCATAAAATAACTGTGTATTTTTATTTATATGAATGATTTTAGACACAAACATTTTACCAAAACCCCATTCATTTAGGAAATACATAAACACAATGAGCTTAATACAAGAAAGTGTTTTAAAACATATTTTAGTAATTATAAAAAGAAAAGAAATTAAAAAAAATGTTCCAAAGTACTTTTCTTTCTCCCTAATGATGAGAAAGAAACATAGGTTATCATCTGGCATATGATTTCTGATGTGGCAGTGAAGTGAAATTGTGCCTCACACCACGTATTCTTTACAGGATGAAAAGGAGTATAATTTAATTTTTTTTTATTTGAAGGTTCTGTCTGGGAACATTGGCTACCAATTTTATTTTTATTGCAGTGCATGGATAGCAAAGTCACATATCCTTATGTTAATGCAGGGTACATAGGAAAGGAATGGGAAAGTATAATTTTTGTTGTTGCTTTTGTCATTTGAAATTTCCAGAGTGTCTATGCACACTGGGTACCATTTCATTTTTACTGCACTGCACTGATAGCAATGTCACATATAATTAACACCAATGTAGAAAAAAAAAATAGAAAAAAGGAAAACCAGATTTCTCCCCCTGCCTCTGCTATTACCATTGTTTGAAATTTTTTGTATTCTGTGAATAGAATTTCTGGAGGGTGGTGGATATACTGAAAGATCTTATCTCCATTGTAAAAAAAGTGTGACGGTATATGTGTTTGTATTGCTCCATATGAGAGTGGATAGAAAATATAGTGCTACTCACATTTCTTATCAGTGGGATACAAGTTTGTTTAATGTCTAGGAACACTTAATGTAGAAACAGCCACTTCTGACAAAAAATGGAATACCAGAATTTAATTTCCCCAAATCAGTATATTTTATTAAAATTCTTATCTCATTCATCCCAAAATAACTTCTGTGTCCACCTTACTGTGGACAGCTCCGGAGTAGAGAATGTGACACCCTCTTTAGGACATGTAGGGTGAATCTGTAGTTGTGGTGGACTCCTCATCAATGACTTGTGTAAATAACAGTCACCAGGATGGACATGGTGCCCACCTACATGGGCAGACCAGACAGCTGTGTGACTGCTCTCTTTTCCATGACATGTCATTTTACAAGTTAACACAAACAGCAGACCGGAGTACAGCCCTTGGGTTAACTTTGGGAAATTTGTGCCTTAGTATGGTGCATCTGTTGGGAGCAATTTTCTCAGTTTTGGAGAGCAAAAGAGGTCAGTTTGTTTTATTTTAGAATTTATTATTATAATTTGCTTATCATGCCCAACACTGCCTCTTTATTCTTGACTTTTAGAGCAACTATGTTGTGGTCCTGTAAATTGACTTTCATTTTTAAGGAGCCACCCTTTGACAGACAGATATAGGGCTGCCAATGAGAGATGTCAAGCCCCAGTATGGTCCCAAGTACAGCTTGGGTAGTCCTACTAGTCTGAGATAGACCTTATGCATTGCAGCTTGCAACCTGCTCTTTAGGCACAATACCACAAGCTGGTCAACAAAGCTACTGAAAAGACTGGAAGACACATCTTCGAAGAGCAGCTGAGCACTCTGGGTTTATTTAGTTTGGAGAAAAGGAGGCTAAAGGGGTGAGCTCATTGCTGTCTACAACTTTCTGAGAAAGGGAACTGGAGAGGGAGGTGCTGGTATCTTCTTCCTGGGATCCAGCAGAACATGTGGGAATGGTTCAAACCTGGTTCAGGGAAGGTTGAAACTTGCCGTTAGGAAGCATTTTTTTACTAAAAGGGTGGCCAAACACTGGGAATAGAGGGATGTCCCAAACCTGTCCGTGTTTAAGAGGCACTTAGGTAATGTGTTCAATAACATGCTTTAACTTGTTATTTAATTAAATAACTTTAATTAGACCTGAAGTGGTGAGGCAGGTGGACTAAATAAGTGTGGTAGGTCCCTTTCAACTGAAATATTAGTCCTCTCCTCTCCTCTCCTCCCCTCTCCTCTCCTCAAAGATTGGGCGACAGAGGATGGTCTCAGACAATGTATCCAGCATTGGTAGCGTCCCTTTCTTTTTTGTTGAACAACGTTTTGAATGTGAACCTTTTTGGAACATATGGCTTTGCCCCTGTATGGACAGACACAAAGATGTCTCCAAGTTTGTTCATGGGCCTTTGGAGAGGCTGTTAATAAGGTGGGAAAAAGCAGTTTCCAAGCTCTTCCACTCTTGACAGAGTAGGACAAGAAAGGAACTAGACTGAGATTCGTGGTGTACATGAACCAACCTGAATCTGGAAGGACAAGATAACCTTGGCCAATATATCTTTAATGAATGCTTCATGGCATTAAATGACTACAGATGTGTGCAATAGATTTTGTGGTGTCACAACAGGCTACATGGCAATAAGCCACCAGAAAACAGAAATATGTGATAGCTAGCATGGTGTACATTTTTAATGCATTTCGCTGTGTGGGGCTTGGAAAACCCTCCTCCTCACCCACTGCAACAAGTTACTTGTGTGCAAAAGCAGCAGCACTCCTTCTTCAAAATACCACATATCATGAAAATCATAAAAGAAAGGCTGGCCAGAGGAATCCCATAAGTCTTTTCATTCACACTGAATTTGAGGTGTCAGCTCCTGTACTTCAGCTGCTGCTGTTCCTTGGATGGTGTCTATGAAAACTGACACCCTCAGTCATGTGACAAAAGGGCAGTGGGGATGGCTTGCTTTTGTAGAGTCATTTGCAGTGTTGGGCACCACTTTTGATGATGCTGGTGTCTTTTTCCCTCCTCTACCTCAAGTGAGACAGAACAAGTGTAAAATATTACATAGCAGGTGTTAGAGAAAGAGGGATAATGTAGCAGTTTTGGAAGAAGTGCTGGATAGAAATACACAGCCAAGGTCTTCATCTGGAGAGGAAACCCAGAACTGTCCTTTCCTCATGACCTGCATTGGAACTTTGTAGAAGGCAAATTTTAACTTGTTTCTAAAGGTCTCCATATGCTTTTATTTGTGTTTTCTATTTTCCTCTTGGCTATACTGGAACTTTTTTGTTTTATACTGGTACCTCCCAGAACATTTTTAAGTTATGAAAAACATACTTCTCTCAGGGCTTCACAAATGAACTATCACTTTTTTCCCCTTTCTAGGTTTTTATTAAGCTCAGTGGGACTAATTCCCTATTGTTCTGCACTTTGTGTCAAATGGGTGTGAAATGCTGGCTAAAACTACAGACATATCTTTGACTGATACAGCTTGAAGTTTGGGATCACACCTGAAATTTGTGTCCATATCTTACATCTCCAGTGCGGGCTGAGCCTCTTCAGATGGCAGGTGATATCACAGGTATTAATAAGCCACTTTCTCTTCCACTATTGTTTATGTAACAAAATGCTGGTTTGATTTCTAAAGCATATTTCATCACTCTATTCCCTGCTTTTTTTTTTGACAGTCGCCCCAAACACTGGCAGGAGACTGACTAACAATGGAAAGTAATAGCAGGAAAAATGTATTTTTCTCAATATGTTGAATACACTGCCAAAATCCCTTTTCAATCCACCTGCAGTCTGCAGACTTGCTGTTACAGAGAAGCCAAAGTTAAATAACCAACTACGGACTTTGTACGCTAAAAAAAACCAGCCCAGAAGAAAAGAAAACAATTTTAAAATCATAATCAAACTTATAGTTATAATAGAAATGATTGATTACTTTCTGTGATAAATTTGCTCCATGAAATATTATTATTTTTCTTGAATAACTGTAATGAATGGTGATAGATGCTGGTACTCAAACAAATTTAGCTTTTTTCTATCAGAAACATATCCTTAGGGCCTTCTAGTCAGCACCTCTTTTGATGTGTTATCAACCCACACCTCTTGTCTCAGAGACTCCTCAATGGAGTGTGTACTTCTTGAATAATATCTTCTTGTACAATCTTTAGAATAAAATAATTCTTACTTCTTCTAATCTGATCATTTATGCACCTGGTAGCTGAGACACAAAGAGTCTGGTGTCATAACTTTGGGAAAATTAAAAAAAACCTCCAAACCCCCAAAAATCACCTTCCCCCCCAAACCACTGCATTATAGTAAGCAAGAACTGGGTTTGTCCGTTTCTTTACAAATAGGAAAAATCAAGTACTGTAGCTTATAAACATTATCATGGTCTGGAAAAGTAAATGTTGTATGAAGCACAATATTGAATAGTAACTGTCTTGTTAGTAACAGCAGGAAAAGAGAATTTTGCTGAACACTGCGTTTACCACAGTCAAACACCTACTCATCTCTTACTCAGGCTATGCTGGATTGAAAGGAAGTTTCTGTGAATTGGAGAACTAAGGATTTGACCACATGTAGAAAGACAATTTTCCTACTTTGTGAACTCATACACTGATTAAAAAAGAAGCAATTATAATTTTTCAGCAGATTATCTGTAAGTTTAATAAAACCATTGTCTGATATTCTAAATTGTCAAGTTATATTTAATACTTATTATGAGATTAAGACATGAAGATGTATCTAGTTAAGGAAATATCTTCAAACTTCAATTGTAAGAGAGCTGTATTAAAGCAAGTACTCAGATTAATTGGTGATGGGATCATTTAATATCTAACAGCAAAGAAGAAATCGCTGAGTAAGTCAGTGGAGGGAGAAATTTTGGGGTCATCACTATCTCTTTGTAATCACTTCCCCAAATGTTTATACATGTAAGCACTGACTAAAAATTACTTAAAAGATGTAATCTGGTGTTATTAAAGTTTTGGCTGGTTGTTTACTATGTTTGACCTGCTTATGTAAATACTTTAGTGCTTTGTCTGAAACTAACTTGCAACAGATAAGTTTAAAGGCTAGTTAAAAACTTGTGTTGATTATAAAATGAACAGAATAATTCTAAATGATTTCAAAATTTATGTAAAAATGAGTGTATCAAAGTACACTAAAGCACCTAACTTATTTATACCCAAATTTAAAAATCACAAATATATAATAATTAAATGGTAATTTTGAAATAGATAATTTTCCTCCATGTTTTAATACATTTAATAACCAAAATCTTCAGGCTAGCATGTTCTACAGAAGACACCAGAGCAGAGTAGAGGGGCAGAATCACCTCCCTTGACCTGCTAGCCACACTGCTTTTGATGCAGCCTGGGACACAGTGGGATTTCCGGGTCGAGGGTACACATTGCTGGGGCACGTCCAGCCTTCCATCCATCAGTGTCCACGAGTCCTTCTCCTAAGGCCTGCTCTCAGTCCTCTTCTCCCCCTGACTGTATTGATACCGGGCGTTGCCCCAGACCAGGGGCAAGACCTTGCACTTGGCCTTGTTGAACCAGATAAGTTTCCCAGGGTCCCACTTCTTGAGCTTGTCCAAGTCTCTCTGGATGGCATTCTGTCCTTCAGACAGGTCGGATTTATGTCACCGAAATATGACTGCAAACAGTGAAATGGGAAATAAATACACCATCAATAGACTTGAAACTATTATGTGGCTCTCCACAGATATAATTAGGATTACTTAATCTCATTTGGCTCTACTTTTCAACAGAACTCTGAGTTTCAAATGAAGGCCATTCATGTGGGGTAAGCCAGCCATAACTCCTTTGCCTTCATGTTTCCCCTAAAGCACTTGTAAACAATCCTAATATTTTGTTTTCATACGAATTTAGAAAAGTATAAAACTAAAGTGGGCCTCAAAAATGCAAAGAAACTTTGGAGTTGATACTCTGCCAGGTAACAAATAGATTAGATCATACATTGACAGGCCAGGAGCAGTTAAGAGTGAAAGATCAAATAAGATGTGAGAAATTAAAATAGTCAGAGATCTTTAGAAGAGATATCATATTATTAAATTAATTACCAGTGCAAATGGTACATGTATAGACAATATCATGTGCTAAAGAGAGGGAATAGAGAGGTTGAATATTGAATTTCTCTGTTCCTTCATTTCTTCCTTTCTCTACTTCATTAATCCTGATGCCAAAGGAGTGCAGTTTCTGTCCACACATTTCCTTGGAGTTTTATCAAGCTAATGGGGATTCTGCAAATTAATCTGTGATGTTGCACCATTATTCAGTGGACTATGCTTTCAAATAAAATTTCCAGACCTATTGCTACATTTTCTTTTTCATATTTTCTGGTGGTTTTGATTACAGAATTTAAATCAACACCAGTTGCCACACCACAGTGTCTGAAGTAGTGCTGTCATTTTCTCCTATAAGAGAGATACAACAGGATAAATATTTCAATGACAAAGCCAGTAATTTTTTTTCTCTATGACTACTGTTAAAAGCCTTCAAATATTTATAGATTTTTATTAGATCTCATCGTCGACAATTAACAATACTCAGAACTTGAACTTCTTCCAGTAAATCAGTTGCCCCGGTCTTTCAATGTATTTTTGTTTCTAAATACTATACCATGGTCACTTTTCAGAGGAAATAAAAGTGTGGACTTAACAGACTGATACATGTCATGAAAGTGATGAAGCAATTTGAGAGATACAGCAATAGCAAGTTACCAGGACTGAATGATCTCCCTCCAGAATTCTGAAGACAGTGATTTCTTAATTACAGTATGTATAGGTGGGAATATACTTTGTCTCTTTAAGATAGTAATAATAATATATAACCCCCCTGTCACAGACTGAAAGGTGCTAATACTGGGTTTTGAGTTTAAGGAATGGTGTGAAAATCCAGATACACTCTGGTTCTGGGAAAGATATTGAATTGTCCTAAAGATGATGACAGTGCAGGACTTGAAGGAGTATAACCGGAAAGGATGAAAACAATGCCTCTCCTGCAAAAAGGAGCTGAATTAGAGCAAAACAGGTAAAAATGAGAAAGGAACAAAAAACTCTGGACTTTCCAAAATCTTATGGTAAAGATAACTTAAATAAACTGTTTAAGGAAATAAATTTCTGTGTAGGAAGGAATGAACTCCTACTTTGGATTAAACTAAGTATTTATTATTTTTAGTGTACCAGTTGTCTCCCCCCACCCCAACCCCCCCCGCCCACCCCTGCGCATGAAGGTAAATTAAAATTGTACTAACATACAATTAGGATGGATAATTACTTCTGGTGTGTTTCTCTGGTTGTGTCCACATGTTGACTGGGATGGAGAAGGTAAGAACTAGCTGACGTCAATAAGCTGGTTTGAGTGGGTCTAAAACTGATACGGCCAGTGGCAGGATGCTGGGATAACTGAGGTGTCTGCTGAGCTCCAACTATCTCTGCCAGCTCTTGTAGGATCTGACACTACACAGCAACCTGTCTGTCCATGCCCAAGCTGTGGCTGTGTTTGCTCCTGAAACCAAGCTTGACTCTCCAGATTTTTTCTGTAGGAGCATACTATAGAGACTGCAAGGATGTTGTAGTGGCAGTGGGACTCACACAAGATCTGTGAGGAGCAGTGAGACAGCTTGAGTTCCCATATTTAAAAGAATAGCAATAATCCAACCAGCAAATAAATAAATATTTTCTGCTCTAAACATGTAAATTATACAGAAATCAATGTCATACTGTCATCCTAACCACAACTTGTTGCTTGTAGGAGCACATCCAGGTTTGTTCATCAGACTTTGGGAAGGACACTTGGTGTCACTTGGGTAACACAATTTGGACATAGGTTTTATTTAGTGTATCAGATTGCAGGGCAAGTACTTAGGCCTCAGCCTGAGACTGACGCACCTTGAATTCACCCAAAGTCTGTAAAAGAGAGTATTAGTTGAGTGGAGGTAGGCATACAACAAATGGCATATCTTCTGCCCTATGCAGACTCACGGAAAATAGAAGGGCACACTGATGAACAGAAATAAGATTAATTCCTCTATCTGGCTTGAAATCAAAATGGAATCCAGCCCTACTCAGTCAAATATTTTGGCTGGATTTTTAAAAAGGGTTGGATTAGTGCATTACTATTATTCACTGTAACAACTCATATAAACAGTTAAATACGTGACTTTTTAAGCCAAATGCTCTTCTCCAGATTTGAAATGAAACTGAAAAGTTTGGCTGTCTAAAAGTAATCAAATGTAATGCTTCATGCTGTACAGTTTTTCCGCTTGAAGAGTTCGGGGAGGATATATTTTCCAATGTTAGTAGCTAACCTCAGTTTTATTTTTTCATCAGCTAATATGTTTTTGAGGTACTTGATCACTAATGCCAGAGACACAATGTGCCACTGCCGCATACTTTGTGCCAGAGGCATTAGTACTCCAATTAGGAGAAAACATTTCTCCTAATTCTCGTGGATTGAGCTACATCATTCCTTTGTGGTCATCCAAATTTTGGTCTACTTCCTTACTCTTTCAGTCAATCAAATGTAATTTTTAATGTGTCCAGTAATCTTTATTCCCAGGCTTTACCTATTAAAACACAAATAAGCACAAAAGTTATGCAGGGCACTGGTTAATGGTGACTTTCCCTTGTATGTACGCAAAAGCTTGTCAAGTACACCTCTGACTAATGAGAAAGCACAGCTGTTCTGACAAGCAACAGCAACAAATTAAAAAAATACTCACTATCCTGTCAAATAATGTGTGTATATCAAGGATGTGGAATACAAAACAGACTTATCAGCAATCACATTTTGAGTAGAATTCACTTGAATGTAACACTTTCTCCCTCTAAGGTTTTGAGGGAGGTATCTTAAAGAAGATCATACAACTTACTTATCCCAGGAACAAAGATTCTTTTTTGAAAGCTGTCAGCTTGCTGACAGATATGATGAATATTTACTTCAGTCTTGTAAAACATATTAATCAAACTTGTTCCTATAGCTTCAGTCCAAGGAGGGTTACTGCTTTCTTTAGGAAAGTGTACATAATTGGGGAACTACAAATACATGTACAACTTGAATGCAAGTCACTATCTATGACATTCATTTATTTATAATGAATAAATACTAGTCTATAACAGGCTTAAGGGAGATGAAAGCAGTATATGGAGACCTGTTTAATACAAGGCTATTTGCCAAAGATCCATGCACCATTCATTGAACCTTAAAAACTTTTGAAAATATGGGTTGCATTTGCAAACTTCCACGTATGGAGAGCTGGCAAGCTGCCTGGTTTCTACTTAAAGGATTGTCATTCTTGGAAAAATAAATTTCTCTAACTAGACAAAAGTCAATGTTTTCATGTTTTACTGCAATCAAGCTGATATGGCTGACAATTTAATGTCTCAACACTTAAAATATCTTGGATAATAATCAGTTACTTCAACATCATAACAACAAGATTTCTCTATTTTCAAAGATTGTATACATATGACAGAGATATTGAACAGTTTTACCAGAAACCTCTCCATCCTTAATTTTTGTGATTTCTCTTAAGCTGTGAAATTATTTTTTTCCCAAATGCATGATTTTAAAATTAATGGGAAAAAAAATCCAATCCTGCACTGTAATCAGATTTTTAAACCTTTGCGTTAATGTCCTGTTTTATTTAATTTGATATATTATATATATTTCATGGCCTGCTTGCCTGTCAAATGGATGTGGAAATGTGCTGGCATTCCAGCTGAAGAGATCTTTATGAGTGAGAAAATGCTCAAGGCTTTTTCAAAGTGGGTGCTGAACATACGTTTCTCTTCTTTGACTCCAGGGGCTGCTAACAGCTGTCCCAGCAGACAGGTATCACAAGGTTAAAGGCTAGCAGAGCTGCGCATCTTCAGGATCTGACTGCCAGCAAAGGAGATGGGTAGTTTCTCAAAACTAATAGTGAAAATGGCAGCAGTGATGAGAAGCAGAAGGAGCTGACAACAAGAAAATGAAAAGGAACCTGAAAAAAAATGAATTCTGGGTAGTCCAACACTTGGCAGAGCTGATTTTAATATCTGGCAGGTTGAGTTCACTAATCTTTGCTATTCATATTTACGTGAAACTTAATAGTTTTAGAGATTTGTATCTATTAAGACGTGCAGGAATGTTGCTACAACATGGGAACAAGTTTGCTAGCACCTGCTGTTCTTTCTCCATGATAAAAATTGATATAAACTGTTTTAAATGCCTAACAGATAACTACTCTCAACACACAGTAAGGAAAGCTACATCTTTAGAGCCTCTTTTATCTTTAAAAAGTAATTAGAAAAAAAATAGACTAAAACTCACCAGCAAGGCAAAACAACATTCTTCCCCCTACTGTCCTCCCTCTCTTTTGTTTCTTTGATTACTTGGAGCCTTGTAATCAAACTAAGCTTAGTTTTAGGACCCTTGGGACAGTATCTCTTAGCTCCCTGTCAGGCTGTGTTGGAAAACAATCAATCTTGTTCTTGTGCTGGCTTGGTAGAGGTGCCACAACACAAGGAGTGCAATACTTTGCTCTTTCTGTGAAGCTTCGATGACAAAAGTTTTTATCAGAAGCTGACTGTATTTAGGATTATGAATATGCAATGACTCTCATTAGTATTGAAGCACAGGAACATGGTCTGACATCCCTTGCCACTTTTAGCTGTTGCAGAGTTGTCTAATGAATTGTCTTGCTCTTTCACTCTCACAGTCTTTGCTGTTGTGGCCCAATTTGAGAATACTATTGATGGCAGAAATTAATTGCCAAAAACTACCCTTGATTTTGTTAAACAGTGTTGAGTCAGTGTTTAAATTGTCAAAACAGAAAACCATTAAACTCTACAGGGGACTAATCCATCACAAGTGGAGAGGATATGCATGTCTGCATGCATAGCCATGCACAAGCATAAAGGTGTGTGGCACAGGTAGGCATAGGGTCCTGTAACTGTACTCACACATACGAACATATGCGTGTGTATCAGTGATGGGTCTCAGAAAACGAATGTCCTGATGAATTCTTTTATTTTTCCAGTAAGAACAAACAGAGATGATGGAAAGTTTTTCAAATGAGCTTGACTCCAATATATTGCTACTTGATCAGCCATTTTATACTCTTCCTTCTCCCGTTGGAACCATGCCAAATATTGTCCAGCTCATCTGCAATCTGTTTGAATAAGTTACTGATAAGGATGGTTCCAACAAGTTATTAAGATATCTGGCTTGATTTTTGTATTTGAGGAGATGTGTAGGCTTTCAGAAACAAGCGGAAATGACCCTTTCACCCGCAATCGGTTAAATTAAGTATTTTTTCCCCTATTCATCTGAAATTTTTTCTGACATAAAAGAAGCTTTAATGGCTTTCTGCAGATTGTGAAGGGTAAAGTGAATTGAAACAGATAATGTATTCAAAGAAGCTTAAGCAGCATTCTGAAAGGTGTGTGTGTACTGCAAATAATAAAGGATATGAAGTCCTCCCAGCAAGATGTCAGTCCTCTGCAGCTCTGTATCCATTCAATCAGAAATGGAAATGGTCCCGGTGCAAGGAAAGAGAATCTCTTAATTTTTACTGTGATTTTTGGCACTGTTGCTCTAACACAAGCTTAGCTTACCTCTTAATCCAACCCCAGGACTGTCTGTTCTTATCAGCTGCATTAGAAAATAACAAACATCTACATCTTGTGAGTATCAAATACAAGAGTAGTTTAAAGTAAATGCAGTTCTGACAAAAGTGGCTCAACTATCATACATCAAACACTTGTTACCTCTCTTTGCCTTAGTGACTGCACATGACTAAGAAGGAGTGAGTGATAAAATCTGAAGAAAGCTGAAACCAATCTGGACCTTTTTAAAGATCATCAATCATTCTGCAAAGGCATGATATTATTAGTTCCAGTAAGCCTTGTTCTCCCATTTTATGGACATCTTAAGCCCCACACCCCACGACCAATGCTACCATGGGAAATCATTTTTATGGGCAGCATCTTAGTGCAGGCCAATCAGATCTAATCACATAACAAGCTACTGAATTATTCAATGTTCTCCCTAATTTTGCATTCTTCCTGCACTTTGCTGTCACTACAGGGTTCTAAAAGTATGGATTTTTACAATATTTATTAAGAAGATAACCATTCACAGAATTTTTTCTTTCTCTATGTCTTTCAGTAATCATAATTCCCTTAGATTGTTGCAGTGTATACATTACTATATACAGAATATTATTTCTAAAAGGAATAAAAATCCACAATGTGTCACTCAGGTTTAAACTCTTCCAGTTTTTAATATACCAAATTTAAGGACAACAATAGTGAAACAATTGTGTTCAAACATAAAATATTCATATTTACAGAGCAAAATATAACCAGCATGTCTCTTAGCTGTTGCTATGAATACAGGACTTACATTGTATGTGAAAATATTTCAGTTTTAATTGCAAATCTGTGCAGAGATGATTTGGGGTCTGTAATTAGCACATAAATTTCAGACTTTGCAACTGCTGTGAAAACACACTTTATTTATGGAACTATTATCCAAATATAATTCAGTGTTTTTTGCTTTCAATAACTACTGTAAAAGTCTGATTTAATAAAATGTGAAAAATTTCCCATCTCTTGCACTTCTGTTTACATTATGGAGCATTCATTCCTCTGCATTGCCATTTCCCACTCAATCTGCAGTGGACTTTGCTTTTATCCATACTTCATTCATACCTCAGGGAGATTTCTTCACAACCATAAAGTGCCTGGCACTTAATTTGTTTAAAATGAAAGCCTGGATTATTCAAATAGCCCTGAACTGCACAAACAGAGTAGTTTATGTGGCCTCCATCCTCATGCTTTTCATCTGGGCTAGAAGCAGGAATAGATAGAAGGCTAGTCTCAGTTGGGTTTAAGATCCTGTATGCAGATTTACAGTTATCCAGACAGGGTTAATGGAATGAAAAAGTGTTGCCTTGTTATCACCCACTTATTGTAAACTGCAGGCTCAACCACTTCTAACTCCCATCAATGTAGGGCACAACCAGTACAAAATTAGTCTCTTCCTTACTAGAAATCCCATTAATTTTCAAAACTGGTTACTCGCAAAACCAGTTTTATAGCAATCATTTTTGAGACCTTCTGCTGTTCTTGAGTTTAAAAGTGCGTTTTTAGGTCACATGGAACTGAGCATTTTTCTTGCCAGCTTTGTGTTTATCTCCAGGTTCAGGACTGGAACTGCAGATAAAGGGACTGGGCACCAGGTATGCACAAATACCACAATGTCAGGTTAAACAGTAAAACAGAGCTTGCAGTAACAACAGTGACAAAGTCCATAATATGGACTTAAGTTACATCAGAATGTGACTGTCTCTGGCTGCTCCAGCACCTCTGTGCAATGGCAACATCAACAGCCACTGCAATAATAATCAACATAATGATCACTGGCAGGGTTGCCTTGCCTCTCCCAGGGCTGCCTGCCCTTGAACCTAAAGCCATACCTGCAGGAGCATCACCTAACCCACCCACAGGGTGGGCTGAATGCTGTCTCATTGCCAGGAATGTGCAAATTTTTTGTCATGGGGCTACCAGGATTTTCTCAGACCTGGGAGGAATACTTTCTCATATGTCTGCCCAGCTTCTGGCACTGGAGAAAGGCAGGAACCCTGCATGGTGTATACAGGCATAATTTTCTATTTGAACAGTGATGTCAGTGTCATGGTGCACATGCTCTGGAAAGATAATTACAAAGAGTAATTGAAAGATTCAGTGTGAAGCCACTGAAAGCTGTTATTTAAAGTTCCAGTATTACTATTACCACTAAAAGTGACAGAGGACCAATTATGAACGGTTATTTTCTTTTATAAAATTAATTTTGTTTTGGCCTCTGAAAGTCCTCATTTCTGCCTTGCCATCACTGCCACAGGACGTGTCTTCATAGCTTCTGGTGTCAGCAGGATCCTGAGCCTCCTGATGAGGAATGGATCAAGAGGGCAGAAAGGCTTGAAGCCTTGTGGGGAGTGGCAGAGCAGACTCTCAGTGGTCTAGCCTGATCTCCTGGTAATATTAGATAAAGATTCAGTACTTGAAGGAGACCCCAGACCTGCTTTTGTAAACTAAGAGTGGCATCCAGGGACAGAGAAGACACTGAGTACATTTTCAGGAAGATAAAAAAGGATAGGTGAGATGTGAGAACTTTTCTGAGAGACAACTCAGTTAGTAATTGTTGTAAGTGCTTTCTTCATTATTTTGATGCAAAAATTTGCTGGTTGTTTACATAATAAACCTTAGCATTCAGTACACCTCATAAGATTGTCTACTCAAATAAGTAAAAAAATTATCTTGTATCTTTATATGGCTGGTACTACACCGATTACTTCAGATCAATAGGTTATACCATCTTTAAAACCTCGGGACTGAAGTGTTTGCAGTGTTCTTATAATACTGGTGTATTTTTCTTAAGGTCTGGCATGATGAGATGCCACGAAGGCCTGAGCTTTCTCATGAGAAGGAAGGTACTGCTTTCTGGGAACACAGATTTTAATACAGAATGCCTTTGAAAAGTGTCAATGTTATTCAGCCTTTCACACAAGAACTTCCAAAAGTGAGAGTGGCATTTAGCTCACAGGTAGCAGAATGGTAGTCTAAAAATTTGGGAAAGTAGACCAGTCCTAATAATATCAGCCAGACCATTCAATGTGAAACAATTCAGATCAGTTTGATCTGAATTATCAATGTAATTTCACCTTATCAATGTAATTCCAGATGCAGAACAGTGAATCCAGTTTTCAGATGAGATTAGTGACACATGAATAACTTGGGAAATCCCTAATAAATACCTAGGTAGAGAGGAAATCAGAGCATTTCTTTCAGACCTGACAGAATCAATTATATCTCCTTACAAGTGATCTCAGAATATTAGGGTCTTTTTCCTAGCCACCTGTCAAGCAGCTGCACATAAGACCATGACATATCATTCTCACCTTTGTCAATGTTGCTGAAGGAATATGAGATACTTACCATACACTGATCATCATCAGCCCAAACAGCTTTCATTTTTAATCCCACAATTAATCAAAATGGAAGTGATCAGAAGAAAATAGAGAAATTGTTCACTCCACACTGGAGAGCACTCAATAAGAGGGGTGTAAAGTAGAGGCAAAAGAATGTTGTCTTTTAAGGTACTTCTGGGACAGTGCAGAAAATGATTTCAAGAGCAGAAGATACAAATATACCTACCAGCTAAGGCTTTTTGATGGTCATAGGTATCTGTGTTACAAAAGAAAGCTACAAAACGGTGCAGGGAGATAAAATAGTGATGCAGTGGAGCTTTTAGTTGCCCACTTCCCAAAGCAGAAATTAAAGCTATCGGTGGAACAGGATTTTAATTATGGACTGGTGGGCCATTGTCAGCAGTTGCTTTCTGCAATAGTGGCAAGCTCAGTATTGGGTGTTCATGGACTGCTTTAAATATTTGAAGTGGGACACTGTGCAGCAGCTAGAGGACAGCATCCCCCTGTGCTCAGTGCTGTACAAACAGGATCAACACATCAAGACATCTCTGTGTCTAGGAGATTACAATGCAGGGAATTGACTGGAGATATTTCACTGTCCTGTTAAAGCCAAATTGGCAGTGATGCTGAACCCTAGAGGAAAAATTCACTTATGTCACCCCAACTGTACCCATATGCTCATATCATTATGTATTTTGTTCTGAGATTGACTTGGCTGGGGCTGGCCTTGCACTTGAAAGAACCAAAGGAAAGAACCATCACAGGTCATCACCAAAGCAGTTGCTCCCAGCTCCGTCTTTGCAGCTGGCTTGATACTCGGGCTAAGTAACCTTTGGGATTCAGCCCAAAGCTTCCTGCAAAAACAGGTGAAGGCTGGTCCCAAAGAAGGCTATTTAGCATTGACTTAGCAATACAGGTGAAATCATTCAAGGAGGGACACATGATCTGCGCAGATGGACAAAGCAATGGGAAAAGCTGTGATCTGCTGCCAGACTGAAAGAAAAAAGAATTATCTTATGCACTATAGACACTCTTCACTTGCTTTAATTTTTAATAGAAACGTTCATTTTTAAGTACTATGAGCAATACAAGTTTAATGTGAACTTAGAAGACCATGCAACATAAGCATAATTGACTCATTATGATCACTCTCTAGATATTTTTTCCCCTTTTTTTCTTAAGTCTTAATATTTTATTCTTAATGGAATCAGAAAATGACAGAGAGCTGGAATGTGACATAGCAGTCAACTACTGTGAATTCAACCTAGTAGTCAATATTGAAACTGGATTTGAATTACTGTGTAAATAATTGCAGATTAGAAAATTGGAATAAAAGAGCCATGGTAGGATATAAACCACCTGCAGGTCACAGGCAAAGGAAACCAGAAATACTGTTTACAAGGGTCAAAGGTTTACATTTTTAAGTATCACTGTACTGAGGAACAGAGGTCACTTTTTATGTTTGTAACTTTGCTCTGTAAAATTTGAGTTTGTCTTACACGCAGGTTTGGTATCTTTTCACTAACTAGTCTTACAACTGAAACACCAAATGAACAGTATTTACACTGAACCTTTGAACTGTTGGTGCAATACTAACACTCTTTTTAAGCACAAAGTAGCTCAGTGTTTAACTAACCTTCCTTTCATCTTCTCTCTCTGCTTGTGCTACTTTACCCCATCAGCAATAAAGAGTGAGGAAAGCTGCAACACCCTGTAGGGACTATAACATGTCCTCCCCTTAATTACACATATATGTGGTTCGTCAAAGCCCATAATCTGAACAGGTAAGATTGAATTCAGTGATTGCTGAATTGGACATACTGTGAGCTGCAATAAAACTGGCGAATTGTCTGTGCTTATTAGGGGCTTGGTAGTAGAAGTCTTGGTGTCTTATGGAAAGGTAGTGTTACTGTCATCTGCGGTATTTTCTGGAGGTTGAACCTGTGAAAACAGGTGAGAAACAATAGTTGCTCTATTAACCAGACAAAAGTTCATAAAATTAAGGTAGCTTGGAAAAGAGCATAACAATTTAGAAAAATGTGGGCCCACTCCCAGTTTTAGGGGGTAGATAAGGGGAGATGAAGTCATCACGTCCTCACACAGGAAAATGAACAATGCTACATGTTGCATACAAAGCTCCCAAACAGACTATTTTTCTATTAAAAAGGTCTCAGACCCAGAAGCTCTCCTATCTCTTTTGAGCTTGTAGTTTCCCTTTCTCACCAAAGGTTTTAGTTAGAAAAGATAGAACAAAATTTGTATCTCTTACATCTTTTTGTAGAGAAGGATAGATTCACAGCTGTTTTTTGATCCTGTACAATAGGTCTGAGTAAATGCATAAGAACAGTATAATTTGATAACTTTTGGGTATTACTCCTCACCCATAACAGTGTGAAACAGAAAAAGAGGAGATCTGCTTAGCTGCAATCTGGATCTCTTGTTCTATTTTCAGCTTTACTAACAATGTTTTGTTATTCTTGATAATGACATTTATTTTTCTGTATTTCAGTGTATTCACCTTTGAAACAACTGTAGTAATAATTTTCCATTGCAGAATAATGCCAGAACTCCTGATTTATGTAAACAAAGTGTTTTGAGATCCTCTTAGGACAGGAGGTATAGAAAAGGAAAGCTGTACAAGAAGATAGCTGGCAAGTAACACCAGCTTATGATACCACCACCGCCTGTGATGCTATCATCTCACAATATACCCTTTTCTCCTTTCAATTAACACATCTTAGCTCAAACATTATCAAAATATTTGCACAGATGCAGAGGTGAACATGGCCCTCAGAACTGTCTTCAAGACAAGGAAAAATGTTTTCTTGTGGAGAAAGCTTATTAACAGTCAAAGCAATGATGGAATCAGCACTTGGGGCAACTCCAAAACCACCTACTCAAACTTGCAAGGAAGAAAGTTAGACACAGATCTTGGTGACATGATTAGTATTTCCTCTGGTTTGGCTCTTGTTATTTCTGTTCACATCTATTGAAAGCAAAAAAAAAGAGTTTTAAAGCTGTGATCGTATTCCCCAGCAAAGCTGTTTGTGATTTCCATTTTGCCGGAGATTTTCTTTTCTCTTATATTCACTACCAGGCTGACAAAACCAAATGACGACTTCCAGTTCCTATTTCCCCCTGTTGACAACACCACCAGATACAAATTTGGGAAAGCTGCCTACATCATTCAGTTCAACTGATATGCTGGTGTTGTCCCTGGGGTGAAGAATGCATGTGACTATGTATGTTTGCTTCTCACTGTCCCTTCAGCAAAGGAACTGGAGAAGAGAATGGAAAGAAAGGAAATTTTTAACCTGTTAATCTACTTCCTTCTTTCTGTGCAGTCTTTTCTGTCTGATAAATAGAAAACTAGGGTGTGTGCCACTCAACACTTTCATGACTGATAAAAGGTCTGTATATGTGAGATAAGCAGGTGGACACTAATCATGTTTTGAGTTTATGATTTGCGTATGCTTCTTCTTGACCCTACTCCTCCCTTAATTCTTTAATTTGTATAAGTACGTAACACAGAAAGGGCACTCACCCAGCCAGCCTCCCAGTGCATATGATGTGGAAGAGAATGAAGGATTAATCATTAAAACATCTTTCATTTAGTAGTGTCTGCATTAGGAGTACCTTGTTAGGCACAATGACAACAACGTCGCCAGGCACAAAAGAAATTTACAGAAATCCACTTTGGTTTTGCCCTAATTTCTGAGAATTAAGTGTATATTAAGTGTATATTAAAGACTCAGAAAAGTCCTCCCTTAAACTTAATTGAGAAAGGAGACAAGACACGCTTTTAATATAAGCATATGTTGTTGCTGATAAACCAATTTTGAATTTGTAAATTTGATTTGCATCAAAAATGATGAAGAGACACATGCTGCTGAGTGACTTTCATTGTAGCATTAGTATCATATCCTCCACTTCTCCAGGTATAAAAGGTAGCTTAGGCTGGTTTTGTAAACGGTAGGCAGTATCGGCACTGATATTTTGCTTAATGATGAGGCTGCTCTAATGAGCCTGAATTACATGAGGTACAGTTCCTAGCTGCTGATGGGGCACTGCTGCATATGCCAGCACTACCCATGCATGGCTCCCATGGGAAGAAGCAAGAAGCATCAGTGGGTCTCTGAACAGAGAACTAGGAATGGGAGCATCCTTGCTCAATGTGTTTAAGGGGATTTAGCATAGTCTGACCTGAACTTTCATCACAAACTTAACCACATTGCTTTGTAGGATCAGGCCCTTGTTTTATAGCAGTAGTGGAAACCTTGAGGCAAGTTAAATTGTCAGATACAGTGAAACTATGACAGATATCTCATAGGTGTCCAACTGAAGGTAACACTGAGGACTGTAACCATACACAGAAAGACAGACACAAATGGGGAAAAGGAAAGAAAAGCTCTCCTTCATCCCGCACTGTCTCAACCCACCACCCTGCATAACCTCCCATAGCTTGAAGCAAGACAAGAAAGTCAGCATTTCGCACCCTCCAACAGCTTTGACATGACAGGTATGGTATTTTCTTACCCACAGAATTGCCAAGGAAATCCGCCCTAGCAAAAGTGCAAAAGTTTTCAGTATAAGGAGGTGGGGTGCAAAAACTGGCTTCTAGGCAAAGGTTGAAATGACTCAATCTGAAACAAAATGTAAAGCAATTACTGCCTGGAAAAAAAAAAAGATCATGCTGACATTTAGAGGCTGCAGTGATAGTATCTGTCCCTTCCCAGGCTGAAATAAACAGCCTTGATTTCATCCCAAAAAGATTTTATTTTTGTTTGTTTGATATTTAGAAGATCCTTTATTTGGAGGTGGGGGGCAGCAGGATGGATTGCCTTAACTTCAGCTTTTATGCCGAGAAATAATTGCCACCCCAGAAAGGTAATTACATACGCCATTGTTTATATGCATAATAGGCCTGCAAAAGCATGTTCTACAGATAGAAAAAAAAGAAAATCCTGCTTTCACATCAGGGCGGAACACTATGCAAAGTGACAGATTGCCACAAATAGCATTCAAACCCTTGCACAGTAGTGGTTGATTTTTCTTCTGGGGAAGAGGGGGAAGGGATGAAGGCTATGGAATAGGGTGGAAAGAGGAAAAAAAGAAGACAATTTTGTTCAACAGCCATAGTAACATACACAGTAGTTTTTACTGTCTTGATTGCTGTTAAATGAACCTGATCTTTAAGTTGTTTTTAAAGTCACTGCCTCAAAGGGATGTTTTCTGTTGCCATCTTGTGCAAATACCACTTCTCCTAAAGTGGCCTTAATTTGAATTGCTTTGAAAGCAGACCAGATAATCTGCTAGAATATGTTGTGGCACGATGCATCTCCCCTTTGTGCCCTGAGTACCACATAGAAAGTGAATTTCGTTCAGAAAAGGACAACTAGTCTCTTTTCCCCCTTCCATCATAATACAACAAAAAAATAAACAGTGTGCTGTGATGTCAAACACATTTCAGATTTTTTTTGAATGCAAAATATGTATTTCTTCAAAATATTGAAAGTTTCAGGACTGAACAAAGGAAAAAAAATGCATATGTATTTTGATATTGAACCAAGCATTGTTAGATGCTGAAGCAATTCATAGCAGGTCTATTCTCTGTGGCAGTGTCCAGCAAATTGCATGAGCTGCTTGTTAGGCTTGACAACACTGTTTTACCTAACAAAGGCCTCAACAGCTCAGAGCAGCAGAGGAATGTCAAAATGAGCACATTTCACACACAGATGTGTGACCATTATAGTCTATAAGAAGATGCATGGGGTGGAGGGAAGAGGCTGGGTGCTGGGAAGGCTAACAGTTAGCAGTAGGGACATGGCCCTACTGACCACATTTAATCAACCCTTCTGTAAACAATTCAACATATTCATTGTTCTCTAAAAACTAATAAAGAGAAACAAGCACTTTTCATTCATCTTGAAGTAATTTTCTGTCAGGTTTGAGCCCCTTGTGGCTTACAGCTTGTGCATTGCTAGCTATGTGATACAACAACTATTTCAATTTATTTTACAAACTCTGGCCATTCACATGTCAGTTAGTGTTCACCAAGCCGGCATCTGAAATTGTGCAGTTAACGAGTTTTACAACATTTCTATCAAGAGAAACTGTTTAGCATAACTGACTCTTAAGGAGTTATTATACCTCTAAAAATCCATTTTAAGGGGCATTATTTAAATAAAATAGAAAAACGGTTCACTGCCTTTTAAAGGGGCTACAAAAAAAGTCCATCAGATCCAGTGCAGTAATCCTCAGCTTAAAGCACTCTTGAGAGCACTTCTGGGAATTATCAGCATAATGAAATGTTTTGTGAAATGTCCAGATAGATTCCTCTACTCAACAATTTTACTGCACTATATTTATTTTTCTTTTAGTTTTTAAAGAAGTGAATTACTTTTTTGAGGTGATTATTCTACACTGTGAGGATTAACTGAATGCATTTTTGTCAAGGCTGTAGTATAAGTGAGGGGTTCAGTCTGTGTACAATCTATATACATTTGCACAGCAAAAAAAGAGTCAAGCCCTTTATGTTATTCTCAGCTCTAAAAGGGTTAAATCACAATGAGGCTTATGCAGATTTGCATTTCTCTTGTAGCACGTTTTTCTTATACTTAACAACTTTCTTATAAAATAGCACCTATAAAACTCTATATTGAAAATAATTCTTAAATTGTTCATAAGAGCTCATAAAACTGAAATTTGTTCTGAGCTGCTCTGAAAAGGAGAAATTTATGATTTTTAACTTAATTAATAGATATCTATCTTTTAACTGTGGCAACTAATGATCCAAAACTGCTAATACCGGGAGTCCATAATGGTAGAAACATTGCAGCATTTATGTGAGTCAATCTCAGCATCTTAAACCACCTAATGGAGCAAACCCCATGTTTGTGATGTAAATTAGTCAGTGTTTCAGCCTAAAGTGAGCACTGGTAAGAGGAAAAGTATTTACAGTACAATTACAGATACAGTAGGCACATTACCAGGTGTATGTATACAATATGCACACAGATAGTGGCAACATATATGCAATGTTGTACCTGGTGTTATTTGTTCAGTAGGACAACAAAAATGGTGAGGGGTCTTGAGGGGAAGCTGTATGAGGAGCAGCTGATGTCATTGTATCTATTCAGCCTGCAGAAGAGGAGACTGAAGGGAGACCCCATCGCACTCTGGAACTTCCTCGTGAGGGGAAGAGGAGGGGCAGGCACTGATCTCTTCTCTATGATGACCTGGGGCCGGACCTGAGGGAATGGCCTGAAGTTGTGTCAGAGGAGGTTTAAGTTGGATATCAGGAAAAGGTTCTTCACCCAGAAGGTGGTTGGGCACTGGAACAGGCTACCCAGGGAAGTGGTCACAGCACCAAGCCTGACAGAGTTCAAGCTGCCTCACAAAGTTCCAGGACAACCCTCTTGAGCACTTGGTGTGACACTTGGGGATGGTCCTGTGCAGGGCCAGAAGGTGGACTCATTATGCGTCAGCCAAAAAATAATTTGACTTAGTTCTTCAGAGGTTTTAACACTCATTCTAAGACAGAGAGACTAGCATTATCATTCCTTGAGATTTTTTGATAGATGCTCAGTAACTTTCATGCACAAGACACCTAGACAATAATTTGTGGTCTTGGTGCCAACTCAGAGCAAAGGTATAACCTTTCCTGAAGGTATGAGCTTTCCACAATCACAGTAGGCAGTACTACAGCAGCAGTGCCAAAGAAGCTGGTCATTCAGAATCTACCAAGACAGAAATGAATGTAGGATGGCTTCCATACTGGAAAACTATGACTGATCAACTTTACTAAGTGAGATAGTGGACACTTTCTTAGCAGCTAAGCTACAGCTCAGTTTTGCAAGATGTCAAGCGTTTGGGCACTGTCTGTACATTCCAAATTTTAAGCAGTCACTGGCAGAGCTGGCTAAAGCAGTGGGCTTTTTTATGACTGAAATCTTTATCGGAATGGTGTCATACTCCTTAGCACTCTGCTTAATGCCTTGGCAAGGCAAAGCACATAAAGCAGGAGAAAAAGAAGAGGGTTTTGAAAATATGCTGAAATTTAAGTTAGAATCAGTGGAAAACTTAACTATACTTTAATAATGTATGAGTGGTTGTGCTACTGAAAGGGAAAGATGAAGGCCATCAGATTTCCAGATACTAAAAATTTTGGATGGTGAAACTTGAAAGCACCCACTGTACAAAAAAAAAGTGTATCCAGGTCTGGAGAGAAAACCAAGGAGGAACAGACTGTAAGTGAATTTTGTACAAGACTGATCACACAGACGAAGGAACTGAAGGAACAAAGGAGTGAGCTGAACTTAATTCTAGTGATGCTTTACAACTGTATACATCCACTCTTAGTCTTTAGCTTTCTGCATGGTCAACTAGTACATGCTGCAGCAGGAGCACTAGAGGTCTGCTGGAGAGAGGTAGAAACAGGTCATTAGGATAATCTACACACTCCTCCCATATTTATAGGATATGACTTCTCTTTACAATGCCCACTTTTTTCTGCTTCTTGGCCTGAAGAGAGTTTTGATAGGAAATTCAGAGCTGCATCTACAATCAAGGGCAGGAGCAGGAGGTCTGAAACGAAAAAAGAATGGTTCAGATGTCTTCTGCTCTGTGCTGAGGAGATGCAAAAGGGGCAAACACTGAAGTGGAAGGTAGGATAGCAGGCAGCTTGACTGCAGTCATGTATTTTAGCACAGTTAATTACAGTCATGTATTTTCCATGAGTTTAACTGTTATGGCAGCAGTATTTCTTTGTCCCCTGATTATTTATACATAAAGTTGACCAAAATGGAAGCAAACATTTTTTGACCATGCACAGAGATTTTTTGTTCTGGAGTGAAGGTCTTTCCTTTTTGGGGAAACATCTATGTAAAACAGAAAAAGAAAAAACAGGGTGAGTTTTAGGTATGACAGATTTATTTGTGACAAATGGAAAGACCATAATTGATTTTTTGTGTGACCAATGACCTGATGCTTGCTCCACTGATTTTTCATTTGTTCATACAGTTTCAACTTTTTCTCGGAGTTGTTTAATTTTCCTGTTTTCTAAAATGACTTGTTTTTCCCCTGCAAGTAACATGCATACTTAATTTACAGGAGACTGCAATAGGTCTTGGAGATACACAGGCTTGAAAGGGTCTAAGGTGCAGACGAGCTCTGACTATTCCTTCCTGCAGGTCTGTATGGGGTAAAGTCCCTACAAATGAGCTGTGGGTGGGAAGCATCTCATTCATTAATTATTTTACTTAAAACTAGCTTGGCTATCCTTCAGTCCACACTGAAGGCTGCTGAAGTTTGGACATCTCAAAGCTCTAAAATATGAGAGAATATTATTATTTTAATCCTGTACCTATATGTGCAGCCAATCTTTTGGTCCATATTCCTCTGCATTGCTGGGCTAGCTGTTTTCTGTCCTATTCCCAGAAAAACACTTCCCCTAAAAAGAGGTATGGTCAGTCAGGGAACAAGGTCAGTAGAAAGCTGCATAAGGTGTGCTCTACCTCTCTAGGGAGGTTGTTGTCCTTGTTAAGCCTTTACACCATCAGTGAAGGCTTGTGAATGTTTTGCAACATCATGACTGAACTAAAAAAATAATATTAATGGCAAGTGAAATAATTGAGACACCATAATTTAGGTTTAGGTAGACAAGTCTTCAGATTATAATTTAAAACCATTAAATACCATAGAGAAATAACCCAAAATCTGAACACATGCAACATCAAAGCTGATACTGTGTAGTGAAGACATTTATATGCACAATCTCTATCCCTAAGCTGGTGACAATCTAAACGCCAAATTCCCTCACATTAGGCAGAGCTATGTATCAGGATAATGAGATGCAAGTCCACATCAGTGTGGTACCATGACTAATTACATCAACAAGCTTTGTTTTAAATACTTGTGACCTTTGATAGGAGGAAGTAAAACATGATAAAGAAAAAGTGGGAAAATCGCATTAAAAAAAATCAAAAGTTTTCTTTTAGCTAGTCTTTTGTATAATGTCAGGTGACTTAGGCTGGATTTCCTTGGCCTTTTGGGACATGATGACAAAGTTATTTGCCATGAGCCCAAAATTCCATTCACAGACTTTTAACATAGGCTCTCCTGCCTCTGAATTTGAGTCTGGTTGATATAATCATTTCTGTAAGAGCTGGACATGCAGCCTGCCTCTATTACTCCTACAGATGCTTATAAAAATGAACACATTACAGTAAGATTAATCTTTGTTGCTTTTCTTTACCCTGGCTTCCAAGAAACAAAACTTTTTCAGTCATGGAAAGCCTATGTGCCTGTCCAAATAAGTTTGAACTCATTAGCTAATTGCTGCTGATTTTCTAAGGGAATAGAAGAGATTGTCAACCTAACAGCAGAGCAAGAAACTCTCTGCACTGTACCTCACAATGGTCAGGTATATTCAAATGATGCATGTGAGAGGTTCTTTCCCATCCCACTGGCTTATTAATATCAGTGTCAATTGCCAGGTATTTTCCCATTTGTTTCTGAATAATTGCTGGTTCACTGGTTTTCTCCATGGTCCCTTCACTTTCTCTTCCTCTTTCAGCCAAGTCAAGCACAACTCAACAAAAAAACTAGTTTCACTCTCAAGCTATCAGTTGCTGTAAAGTGCAAAGATTAAGTTTGAATTAACTAAAAAACTTGCTACTTCATAGGCATGGTGATCTGGTTACTTTTAAAAGGCTGGTATAAAAGACTAGATAACCCCCCATAATGCTATAACCAACTGCACCAACCACAGATGGCAGAAATAATGTGTGATTACCACTTAATAAAAAAAAGTTCATGAACACAACCTAACACAACAGGCTGTTGGAAGATGTTAAGACCACTCGATAAAAATACCAATAACAAAGCACAGTGGATTCTACATTACAGAAGGTAGAGGTGAGTAAGTAGAAGAAAGAAGAAGAAGCAGCTTTGGAGTCTACCTTGAGAGCCTGGAAGCTGACTGGGTATGCTGGAACTTGGGAAAAGATCAACACCTTAGTTGACACAAAATGTGCAGACACACCCATTGAAAGAAATGTTACGGAAACTTCTCTGAGACGCAATGATGCCTAGGACAAACCCTCCTCTGCCATCAACTTTTGGGTGATTTGGAAGCGGATTGGACATCCATGGGGCAGTCCTGGAGTGGGGTCAGCCCTGCAAGAACTGTCAGAAACTGAATTGGGTGGAGGAGCAAAACTGAGGCTCACAACTGGTGCTTTAATAGATTTCTGTCATCAAAGTGGTACTGGTGTGTGAGAAGCTTTTGACAGCAAACTGACAGGGAGACTGAGCTACACATCTCTGGGCTAGACCAAAGCCTTTGTCATCTTAGCTGGCATTGGAACTGCTGAAATACATTTCCTCAGGGAGCGGAACACCCTGTTTGTTTGGACATGGACATTTTCTTCAACTAAGCTAGTATTTCTGCTTTCACTGAGTGCAGGATGCACATGCTTTCATCTCTCTGTGGGGAATTTTCTTCATATGAATTACAATGGCATCATTGATACGGTGATTTTCTTGGGAAGGTTTGCAGCAGGTTTGCAAGTCAGACAGAAGCCCTAGCTAGCAATCACTTCAACAACAAATTAATGTCCTGGAAAGCTAGTGCTTGATGTTTCAGGAGCAGTTTTTATTTATCATTCTGTATGTCACTTACCTACCTCAGATGATAGCGTTAGCTGTTCTCTACAGATGAATTGCAAAAATAAACCAGATACTTTTGCATTGTGAAATCCACAATATCTTAGAAGTAAAAATCTTCTTAAACAGAAGACAGTGTGGACACTTACTTAACATTGCTCATATCTTGTAGTCAGTCAAAGCCTATAATCAGTCACATTGTCTCATTGCTCATTGACAAGTTCTGTCCTCTGGGACCTAACCTAAATCTGGAAAGATATCTATTCCTGTGCTCCTGAAGACACTATGATGTGAGCAGTGCCAACAGGAAGTGCAAGGGGATCTACCACTCACTGCCTGTTCTCACTTACAAAAGTTCACACTAAATGATCAGATGAACTGAGGCAGTTGTCTCAAGTGCTCTGATCACACTGAGGCCAGCACATGCTGACTTCAGTGGTTTTGGACCAAATTCCTTCTTTGTCAGTGGAAATGTGAAGCTGGATAATTTGGTAGCCTCCTAATGCTCTATGGTCTTTAGTGGTCCAAGAAAGAGGAGAGAAAAGGAGAGCAGAAAGATTTTCCCCAAATTGCTTTTAAGTGTGTTTCTTTCACTCTAAAATGTCCTTGCTGAATTTCATGTGCTTTGACACTAGTTCAGCTGAGGGTGAAACATGTATTTGCAAGATTCACCTGTAGGCTGCTAGCATGGGAACTGAGTCTATGTGTTAGAGCTTGAGCAACACGTCAAATTCAGATTTCAATATTTCATAGATAGGTACTTCATAGAGGTAACCACAACACAAAAAAGTCAGGATAACCCCAAGAACTAGACAAAATCAAATAGTGATTTATTCTATCAAAACAAGTGTAAGTAAGAAAAGTTCAACTTGTAGTAATTTTTTTTTTGTTGTGTAGTTCCATTTGAAAGGCCATAGGGAAAAAATTACCCTTTCAAATGTTAGTACATAGATCTGTGACACAGGGTTCTCTTAAAAGTGATTTGCCCAGTTGTCTCGGGTGTATATTCCAGCTGTACATTGAACTACTCACAGCTGCAAAATATGCTACAAATTTATCACATCACATGGTTCTGTGATGCTATAAGTACTTATTAATGCAAGTTGTTCTAAATGACATCTCAAAGAAATAGGACTAACTTTCTTAAACATCTTGATGTTTTCCTCAAATATTGTAGTGCTGCCCACGTATAAAGTACATCCATTTACCTAACTTACTTTACATTTATTTTATTAAAATGATGCTTCATGTGGTCTCTTAAATAAATATATTCTGGATTTATACTAATTTATGAACTTGGTTAACATATTAAGTTTTGCTAAATTTTTATAAATATGCTCTTATTAAGCTTATTAAAATGATAAATTAATTTTAAAATGGCAGTTGCACCTGTGTATCTATTGTTCAGCTTAAAACAGTGTAGAAGATAGTATACGTCTGGAAAGTCAAGGGGTAGCAACCAAATGTGTATCCATTACCAAAGTATTCTTTTTTTTAAAATCCCAACTGGCTTTCTAATTGTCTCTGTGTTAGATGTTAGATATTGTTAGATACTGTTTACCACAGAATAGGTACACTCAGGGTGTAAAAGGTGAATATGTGGTTTTCTCAAAGTCCTGTGCAATTATTCCTATACAAACTCTGAAAATGGAACTGATAATATGTCAATGATTACTATACAAAGAAGTTAAATATTACAGCTAATTTTCTCACTGAAATCTAATCCAGGGATTAGCAACAATGGGAAATCTGTTTTATTTGCATTTAATTTGTACCTTCACACTATTATCTCCCATGTTTTAGTTTCAGGAAATGTGGTTCAGGCTATTATAACCACATTTCATGCTGCAGTTGCACTGTTATTTGAGCTCTATGCTAGGAAATGACTTACTGAAAAAATAAAGCCAGCATACTTTATTTTAATTATACTAGAGCTGTGTCTAAGTACAAAAAAATAGTACAGCATATATTTAATATGGAGCATGGATTAACAGTTTTATGAGACATAAAATCTATTTATATCATTTTCTATTTACAAATCTGTTATATATCTTTCAACAAAACAAATGCCTATAGTGTAAAAATGAATAAGTAGAACATCAAACTAGCAATCATGTAAGCAGTAAATAACATCTTAATTGGCCTGGAATGCTAGAGCTTGATTTTTTTGGAACTAGGTTTTATTTATTGATCTATATGGCATATTTATCTTTCCAGTGATTTGTACAAGTCTATACCCTTTTCTCAATATTAGATCCATGTATGGCTTTATATTGCAAATCCCATTTTGGGGGAATAGCCAAGAAAGAGAAGAATTGTTGCTTCTAGAAAGTCATCCATCCAAAATCTTTCACTGAGGCAAGGATAACTTCTCAGTTTTTACACTTCTGATAAAGAAGAAGGGGGCAGAGGGAGAGGGAGGAAATGCTGCTGTTATGCAGTTGCCACCCAGTGGAGCTTCAACAGTCCTTTACTCTTTGCTGGTTTTGCAGTGACAAGAAAACAAGGAAGGATCCCATGTGCGCTGGGAAATGTCTTTTAAATGCTCCTGCCTATATTCCTTTTACCAGCAAGAGTAGCAGGCAGAAGTGGATATGGTAGGCTTTATACATGGTCTGCAGTCTCTGGATTTGGTTCTTCTCAGGAGCATTTGTGCAGATTTGTTCTTAACACCCACACCATATTTCAAGCCACATGGCACTTCACCCCACGCTTCGCACAATACCATGCAGCTGAGAACTGGCAAATTCAATCTTCCACCACCAAGGCGTCTGGTGGGGAATTCTCCTCCTTGCTGAAACATAGGTGTCTGCTGCTAAGTCAGTATACTAGAGGAAGAGGGAAATCTATCAATGACTCTTTTCTTTCTTACAAAAAGGTAGCTGAAAATGTCACTGTGGAGATCATGCTCAGTTGCTTTGCTTAGGACTGTAAAAGACTGATCCTTCAAACTGCTTCTGCTGTTGATGGTGGAAAAAATAGTTTACAAACAGCAGTGTTGCACTTCCTCATCTTCTGCTTTTATGAAAGTGATGCTATAAATACGGAAAAGATTGTGCTCTGATAGCTGTCATTGCTCTAGTATAACCTTAGCTGTCTGGAAAGGAGCTAATTAAATTTTTTGGTGTGTCTTTTAGAGAATACATTTGCATTTGACATAATTAGTGGTAGGCAGATCCAGCTATATCCAGGGGGAATCTCAAGACAACTGCTTTGCTGACTATTAGTGCCTAATTTCTGAATGTCAAATCCTGCACATCTTAATTTCTAGAGAATAAGCTCAATTGAACTTGCTCCCCAGTTATGCAAAAACTGTTCAGATAAAACCAAGTGGACACGAATGTAATGAATGTGGTTATTAAATTGTTTCAATTGAAAGAACCCTATTCTTATACCATCATAATGGGAACAATTTATCCCCACTGATCAGCCTGTCTCTTTTTTCTGAGCTCTCTTTGATCTTGAAGCATATTGCAGTGGTGTGTCCTATTGAAAAGCAAAACTGGGGCAATTTTAATGCTTTTGTACCTTACCAGTGCTCTATTTTTTCGTTGTTTAAAAATAGCTGTTAATTATAAGTGCAGTTTAAATGTCTCAAGTGACCCAGAAATGCAGGTTGGAATGAGACAGATTGTGTGTCTCATATAAAACAGATGTACTTTCACAGAGCATCCTGAATTCAGCCCTCAATATGTAACCTTCTCCGAGGTTATTTCAGTCAGGTATTGAGCTTGTCTAGCTTCTAGATATAAAATCCCACACATTTTGAACAATGAAGACTAAACTTCATCTACATTTACCTCTAGAATAAAAAGCCTCTTTTTCTGTGTGGGTGTATTTTGCTGGTAGTGGTTGATGGGATGAGGGCATTTCCCTTTGACTTCAGAGACTCAGGAGACCATACACCTCATTTAATCTCCACCTCTTCCACCTCTTAATGTAATAAACTCATGCTCTTAAAGAATATTAAGTGGTAATAAACTTTCAGGAGATCCTCTTATTTTGACTGGATTAAGCACTGCACAAGTACCAGCCATACCTTGCAGATATAAATTTTCAAGCTTCTGTGTTTTGAATGGCTCAAAGAAGATTTTTTATTTTCTCTTCTGCCAACAATTGCTTTTTATTCCTGTCTGTGATGAGGTCCATCAAGAGAAGTCTGAAAAGCATGGTGCAAATAAATTAAGGCAAGCTAATGATTTACTGGACAGCCTGAGCAAATCAGTTATTTACATGTCTATTTATTTATATGTTTTTACGCAGCAATTTACAGACATTTCAATTCAGCAACGAGATTCAGTTTCAACTTTCTGGTTAGAATAGGCTGTCTAGTGCATTGAGTTTGCTGAGCTCTCCCATGTCCCTGAACATCCGTGGTACACATTTCAAAGCAGCCACCACTTCATGAAACTGAATGGGTTAATGGTGAGGGAAGACAAGGATCAACAAGGATTGTACACTGATATCTCAGCCATTAAGAGAGACTGACATCCAGCTGAGGGCTGGAAACTGCAGGAATGATTAGTCTGTGAGTGTGGAAGAACCTATCTGCCCTGGAGATAAGCAGCAAACTGATTCACAAGAACATTTTAAACATTTTTCTCTCTTTCTGGCTATTAAGTATCATATACATTTTCTTTTTCATGTCTGCTAAGAATAAGGCAAAAAAAAAAAGAAAAAGGAAAAGGAGATAATAATCCCTCAGGATATCAAATTTCTTTGGCTCACAAAAACGTTTTCCTAAAAAGCCTAGAGTTTTATGGCTGATGTTCAGATACATCCTTACATAGTCAGATATACACACAATGAATAGACAAAAATCCTCATTTGATAGTGAAAATAAGTATTCTATTTTGTTTCCCAGTCTCTGGGAAACAATTTTCAATTCAATACTTAGAAAACTTCTTCTGAATCTCAGAGGATGTTAAAAGAATATAATATATTGCCATACTGTGAGTTCAACTTCAAGAAAAGCCACAGAACTCACTATTTTCTAACATCCGTCCCTAAAAGACCTCATTGACTATATCTGCCCTTGGGAACTTTCTATGACTTTTGTTATGGAAAACAAGAGTGCTTCCTTTAACTATTACTGTTTTTAACACTTAATGCTATCACAATGGAAAACAACAGATTGTATAGTAGCTGAAACAATAGCATATCTATATTGTAAATAAGAAAACTATATTTGGCAAAAGTGTTTATCAGTTATCACTATCTTTCCACCTTTTGAGGATAATATTTTAGTGCATAAAGGATTCTGAATGCAGAGACGTCAAGAGAAAATTTTCTATTAAAACTCCATGGGCTTTGTTTTAGCCTCTAAATTTTTACATTGCTATTCTGTGAAGCACCAGGCAGGGACTGAGCCTCAGTTTAAACACATGCATGAATTAATCACCCCTTTGACAAAGCAGCACAAACTCAGACTCAAGCATATACTTAGAACTGAGTGCTGTCCTGGTGTGGGATGGATATACACTTCAAAGTTCTCCGGCAGTGAGAACTGTAATTTGAATTCAGGTGAAAGTATTTTAACTGGACTCAGTACCTTCTAAAGTGAGTTAAGCAGAGACAACTGTACTGCTTGAATTGTGCTCAGTGCAAGAAAGTTTTATTTCAGGGTAGTTTGGGTCAACACTACTTTTTGTGTTTTAATTTTAAATTTCCGTTCTCTGATGTGTGACAGTGACAATGTTACTATACTACAACCCAAGCAGTTTGTTATGTGAAGTAACAACTGTTACATGGCACTTCCCAGCCCTCCCCAGCCTTCCCTCCTAGCCGCCCCACCTCTGCACACACAAAAAGAATAGGCAATCATCTTAGGAAAGGTTTTCATATTTTGCTTTTCACAGAAATTGGCAAACCAGAAAATTTGTGTCTCTGAAACAAAAGAATAACTTTATGGAAGTAGAGTGAGTCACAACATATGAGGAGAAATCATGGAGCAACAACTCTCCAAGGAGGTAGAAGTCATAAAAACTCTTCTGAAATCCATAGGAAAGACTGTACAGCTCATCTAAATAATATTTGAATATCTATAAATAGGTAACGAAAGAAAGTAGACTGCAAGGTTATCAGGCAGCAGTGATAGAGGACTCTGCTGTTTTACATCTACTTTCAGTCCCAAACTGGTCTCCATTGAACTGCTGAACTGGTTTTACGGACCAGTAGTTCTATTCAGATTTGGAAAAGTTCATGCAAACATTCTGAGTTTTTGTGTAGCTAGACGTTTTAAAGTCTGATAAAAAGTCTTTTAGTAAATTCCTATTTGTCAGGGAAAAAATCCCACTGTGCCATTATGCTTGCTGGGAGTAGAACTGTTATGTTTTCTCCCCTTACTTCAGACATAAAACAGAGCAGCTGTATGTTGCACATCAGATAGAACATATACATGCATATAAATGTTTTCTATATTCAGTCTTTGAATTTGCTTACATGAACTGCAATGAGTGAGTCTAAAATATCCCTCAGTTTCAGAGAGGGATCCAATGATTTAAATATCTATGATCCCTCTAATGAAACCATCTTTCCACTCAGGATTAATAAAGTTTTGCTGTCATTCTTTGTCTCATTTCAGACACTACATCACTGAGGGCCTTCGGAAGAGGTCCAGAGGAGCAAGAACAAGGTCAGGGAAACATGATCCACGAAGGAACCCCAAACAGAGGTTGTTCAGCCTCTAGAAATGAAGACTGTCAACAGACATGATTACAATGTTCCCCTGCTGAAGGTCCTGGTGCCAAAGAGCAGAGAGATTTGTCCTCCCTAAACATAGATAGTAGAAAAATTACTTATAGGCTTGAGCTGCAGGAAGGTGCAATCTGGCTGGATACTGCAGGTTTTTTTTGGGATGGTTATGGGAAGATACTACAACTAAAACATGGTGAGGTGTTAAAGGCAGCTTAAACAGAAATAGTTTGGGAATGCATTTGAAGAGTTTACAAACCCTTTGCCATTTTTCTTGCAACTAGTTTTCCCGTTTCCCTTGCCTGTAACTCATTGCATTTCTTCCTACTCCAAGACTTCCAAATAAAGGTTTATTGTCCTCCACAAAAATACATTTATCAGTGTGCTGCTCATTTCCTTTCCTCTTCTTCCCCTTTCCTTTTGCTGTTTTTATCTCTTTGTTGTAACTATCCATGCAGATCTAATCAACAAATCAAAATAAGCTGAAAAAGTATAGTGTAAGGAGATAAATGTAATTTTTGGTGGACCAAGAACATCTCTGTATCTGTGTTTATAAGTGTCTCATAAGCAGCAGTTTTTTGTTTTACATTTTGTGCTTAAATCTGAACTTGCTGATCCTAAAATTGATGCCAGTGTTTCAGCTGAAGTAATATGCATCTGAGTTTTGTAGTTGTAACTGCGTTATGCTATATTTTCCTAACGAGACTACTATTTTGCTTTCATTTTTTGCCCACAAGTTCCTTGGCATGCAGGGATGAGAAGCTTGGAGCCAATTTCTTACGTTATGGTAATTCCAAAACTGTTTCATGTAAACTGAACAAACTCTCCTTATGGGAGGTTCAGAAACAGGATCCTTTCCAGACAGCATCCTAATGGGCAAGCTTCTTTTGTCTGTCTGTAATTCCTTTGTCATACTTTGCCTCTTGGTCTGTAGTTCAATGAATTTTATTCTTGGTGATAGACATACTTCAATAAAAACAGAAGAAAATATTCAAAATAAGGGTTTGCATGGTAGATAAGGCATTTTTTTTCAAGGAGGAGGGCTTTCAATACGAGACGTAGAAGATAGATTTCAGATAGGGTAGGCTTCCCATCACCAAGCTATTGCAGAAACAGGAGGGAAAGCCACCTCTCCATTGGCCATGGAAAGAATAAACACACATTTTGCTTTTGTTGATGTGGTGTTTTTTGTTGTTGTTGTCAGTTGTTTTGTTTTTTTTTTTTGTTTGTTTGTTTTGGTTTTTTTTAAATTTAGACTCAAAACTGAGGTACTGGTGATAGTAACTCACATCCATGGAAATGTAAGGAACTGCAGCTGGAGCAAATACCTTTTAGGAGAAATCGAGTCAATGATTACCTGTTACAGTGCTCAAGCATTGCTGCCTCAGGTGCTGGGTGGAGGCCAAGTCAATGAATCTGTGACGTGCTCTGATACTGGATCATATTGAACAACAGTGTTTTGATTTAAAAAAATATTTAGTTACATGCATACTTTTAAATTCTTATATGCAGTGGATTTATCATATACTGCATAGTTCCATTTCCCAGGGCTTGTGCTTTGTGCTTCCACTTGTTCCATCCCATGGCTGCTGCCACCACTGGTACTCAATTCGGTGCCATCATCTACAGATTTATGAGGCGGTGTTTGTCATCATGAACACAGCTGTAGGCAGAACCACCAATAAGATGCTGCTTATTACATCTTTTGCTGTATTGGCTCTGTTTGAGAGCAAAACTAGAGAAAAAAACCTTTTGATAAGCTGCATAATTCTTCTGTAAATAATATTCCATTCAAAATAGCCAAGAAATTTTTGCTGCCCATATTTTGTGCCATGCTACCCTTTGAGACAAACTGGTGTAAAGCTCAAGATATTTTCCTAGGTGCTAAATCCACACTAATCACTGAGGAGGTAGGAAAGAAGACATTCTTTCTGAATTTCTGTGGTTCCTGGCCCTTTACTCCAAATCCATTAATACACAGGGATTTAGCATGATTGGACCTGCTGGTAGCCAATTAATTGACTGACTCTGTAGCTGATGATAAGGAAAATGATTCCAGTACAATTCAAGCACTTCATTACATCCTGCCCCAAGTCAACATTACATATATTTTCTAAATTCCGAGATGAAAAACATGCATTCAGTCAAAAGACAAAAGCTTTGTGCACAGAAAATTGCAATACAATCCTTTATATTTTTATGTAAACTAAAATTAGAGGACAATTTTCTTTTGTCACAATTCCTTGCTGCCAAAAGGGAAAACTTACTTATTTGGTGGCAGGAAAAGGAGTCCATTCTCAGAGGTCAGTTTAATTAATACATCATTGTAAATTAACTTAGTTGTTTTAGCCATGTGTGTTACTCATGAATTTTATCCATAAAGTGTGAGTGTAAATATGCAAGAAACCATCTTGTTTCTAAAACAGTAAATGTGATACAGTGAATTTGTTTCAATTTGATTCTCTGACTTGCAGAGAAACTTTGGATCAATCATGTAACTCTTCTGTGTCGGTTTTTTTCTTCTTTAAAATTATGATAATGAAAGCCCAGAATATCTTGTAAAGGGGTTCAGACAGAGATAAAAAATAAAAGCAAAGTAATACTAGTTCCAAAAAACCAGTTGAGGTTGGATTACTGAACTCCCATAAGATATAAATGAGGATTTTTTTGCTTCTAATCGTAGCTAATTGCAACAAGGCCGTGATGAAAGTAATGGGAAGTATAGGAAGATTTGATGTGACAGTGTGAGTGGAGACTGAAAAGATCAAATAGATTAGAGGGAAAATGGAATTAAAACTTGATCTTGTTCTCCCTGGAGTCAATGGCAAAATTCTCATTGACTTTATGAAGCACAAAGATCCAGAATCAGAGGATGACCAAATAATATAAACACATATACATGAATAAATGGTGTGGAGGCAGTCAAATCCTTAAGGTAAAGAAGTGTCCTATCAGTGGAACTGCAATGGAGGCTCCTTAGAGCAAACAGAGAAATTCCTGTCCTTATGCAAAACTTCTGACAATTCAGCACTGCACAAAGATCAACAGATCAAAATGGCAGAAAACTTTTAAAGATATCTACAACATATAAAAAGAATTCCTAAAAGCTAAAATTGTCCTAAAATTGTCATATTATAGGACATGGCTGAAACCTAGAATTGTGTAGAAATTAAGCCTAGACTTCTGTAGAAACTACATCCAAGGTAAATTTTCTATTTTGTGACTTTATGCAGCTTTGGCCATCTTGCCACTATCAAGGACTTAGAAGACAACTTCACCTATTTTCTGTTCTCACACATCCTTAAAGTCATCAGGCAGTGTTCTTCTTTTCAGTCCTTTTCAGACAGGTTATGTATAATGGATTTGTTCCAGTTGTTGAAAGCAGGAGGTATGGCAGATATCAGAGTTAAAAATGTAATAAAAGGAGTTACTACTTCGTTGTTTTCTATGCATCACTGTTTGGCTCCTACATAAACCTTTCATTTTTAGACTAACTCTTGGAAGCTGTTGGTTTATGTTGGTGTCATGGGAACTTGGATCTTACATGTGGAACTGCTTGAAGTGTGGGATTGCCACACAGCCAGGTATTTCCATACAATCACTGTTACAACTTCTCTCAACCACAGGGATAACAACATCTGAATCACACACTTCCATCAGGGTACAGGGAAACAGATGGGTCCTCCAAAACATTGTATTATTGTCTTTGGATTTTTACCTTTTCCAATTGCTCAAAAAAATTTAAAATATTTTTTTCCTAAGTATTTAACATAAAGAAATAGATTTTCCATGCAATTTGTACATTGAAGGGGACAAAAAAAGGTCTTGTTTGGATTATGCATAAAAAGGTGGTGATAATGCTTTGGAATTATATTTTTTAAAATGTTACTGTGGAAGTTTTCAAATTGTTTGTGTGGGAAGAGAAAGGAAAGATAGTTAAACTCACAGTTAAAGGGAAATTATTCAAGCATCTGGATTTTACAGTATTTATCTTTACCACATAACTGTGGAACTCACAGAGTATAATACCAAAGATGTAACAGAAAACAGATAGGATTTCCCAAATTGTTGGGAATCAACCTGATAATTGAAGGTTGGAATATGGAGGTCTCAGTGTTGCCCAGATGATCCTAGAGTCTACATCCTGTGTGCATGTGAGGATGACCCTCCTTGCCCTGCTAGACTCTTTCCGTAGGAGTCTGACATCTCTTGGGAAAGAAATAGCACAGTGCTTGAGTCAGTATGGTCCTTCTGAATCACTTACGCTGTGCTGCCTCTAAGTCCATTGAAACCTGAATATTGCACAGGGAGATAGGTGCAAGGATGTCTGAGGGGAGAGGGAGTGGTGGGAAGTAACGACATGCTGAGGAATTTGGAGGAGGCAGAAATCAATATTCACTTAAAGAGTGTGTGGCACCTCAGGTGAAGAAATAAGCTAGAAATGATGGAAGGGGCTTTAAATAACTTGTTCACTGCTTTTGAACAAGGTGTCTCCTTCCCACTTCCCGCTTCTCACCAACAACTTATAGAATTTGACAAACTTTACAAGATAGGGGATCAAATACACAAGGGAATAAAGGTGAAGTCTCCCCGAATAAAGGATGACATGCAGAATTTTACAGATGAAATACAGCTGAAGAGACACAAACACTTTTCAGCTGGAGATAAAGACCAGCATGCTTTAAGGGAGCTCACCCAGTCCTAGGAAGTATAAGGCAAAAGCAAGGGCAACATTTTTCAGAGAGCTCTGTACAGCTGCCAGAACATTAGACCTGTGTGCAATCAGAAAGTAGAGGTGGAAAATAACTTCCCAGAACTGTGTTATTTTAATTAGTCTTAAATGAAATAATGCTTATAGTCAGGAAGCTTTGACAGGTATAAGCGAATCACTGCCTCTTAATCAGTAGTTTAGGAAGAGTGTTATCTTAGATCCCCCTAAATATGCTGGCATAAATACCTGAACATCCAAGAAAACGTTTTGAAAGTGAAGGCAGTGCTTAATAGTGATTCTAGTATTTGGAGTGCTAAATAATTTGTTTTACGGAACTCTGCTTATGAACAAAAAGAAAAGAGACCAAAACCTACCTAGAAATAATAGGACATGGTAGGCACAAGGGGACAGAGTTTGCAATCTTCATGAAACAAGCCTCACTGAAGATATGTGAATATGTTCAAGATTGCAAGTCTGGGTCTGCAGGAAGAATTTGAAAAATAATGTGAAATCCAGATATAAAGAGTCCTCAGTGCAATTCTCAGGCCAGAAAAATGATGAAAAAGAATTAATAATATTTTACAATGGTACCAGAGGTATTTTCTAATTTAAGATATAAACCCTGACCCATCATGAATATATCAGCTGGCCCACACAAACTTTCTCAACTTCTGCTTAGTCGAGTTGCTAGCCATTAGACCTGGCAAAGTCTCAGATGCTTCATTAGGGAAAATGTACAGGCCCAAACCTGGCCCACCTAAAGAGTGAGTTTTAGGGTTCTCAGAATATTGTCCATGTTCATGCATAGGAAGGATCTCTTCAAAACTGGGGGAAGAAAAGACAATTTAAAAAAGGTAATACATGTTATTTGTGAATGAACAGGTAGTAAAACAAGAACTCATCACTCATCAGAATACTTGTCATTCTGATGTGTCATTTCTCTCAATTAAAATGAAATTTTACTGAAATACAGGCTCATACTCTGATCAGCCCTGCTGCTGCACTGGTTTTACAAGGGTGCAAGTCACCAGAGTTAGCCTGGGATCAAAGCTGGCCCCCTGACTTTTGCTTCTCCTTTATCTATGAAAATGAGTTGTTTCCAACTTGGATTTAAACATTGTAAGATTTGACAAATGAGTTTTAACCTGAGGTCTCTTGTTAATTGGGATGTCTGAAACTTGTTGTTTCAGTTAAAACATATATCTTCTGAAGAAATTTGGGGACTAAGATTCATTCCAGGAAACTGTAATTAATTCAGTGCCTAACTACTTGGAGTGTAGAGCCTACTGGCCATATGTTAGAAGTACAAAAACTCTTCTCATAAGATACTCTGTTCTTTAGCATAATAGAAGCTGATTCAAACCCCTAATGAAGATTTTTTTAAAATCAGTATATTTCTTTACAAATTCGTCATACTATTCAAATGCTGTTATTGCTTAGAAACATTTCAATTTAGGAGCAATGTGTTCCACAATAGCTGCTGTGTACAAGCTGGATCCATGGTGGGATCCTACTGGATCTCTCTTCTTGCCCAACAGTAAATGGGAGAGTGACGAATTCCCTTTCTTTGCTGGGGAAGAAGCAACTCAAATTAGCCTGAATTTTATCCTGAACACATACGTGGTTGTGATTTAGTGATTGCTGGATTTGAAATTCACAGAAAAATCTACTTGGTGTTAATTTGTTCTGATAATCTGATACACTCAGATCTTCAGTTGTTGGCATTCTGAAGGTGAAGATCAAAACAGCTTAATGCTGTAAGCATCTCAGTCAAGTCAAAAGTGCATTTTGTAAGATCCTTTTTTTTTTATTTGCTTATTTACCTAGTTACTTTCACTAAGTATTAAGTGAATTAAGAGATTTAAATTAATAGAGGAGGAACTAAATGCTTTCAGTGAGATAGTAATTTAAACAAAAGAGTTGCAACTAGAAGTCAGAAAAATATTACTTTATTTTATTCTTTTTTTGGGAAATTTGAATTCCTTTTGGCCATTCAAATTGAGGCCAAAGTAGAACTGCTTAAAACAATACAAAGCAGAGCAAACACAATTTTTTTCAAAGCTATACACTTTCAAAGACAATATCCCTTAGTTCTCTCTATGAAGAATCCACCACTTCAGAGATCTTTCCTGGTTTTGTACAGAATAGTTGAACTTATTTCCAAGTGACTTGTAACTTTGTTAAGGATATGAAGGTAATTGCATAATACATTTACCATCTAATAAATTGAGAAATGTATTTTAGCAGTGCAATTATACCTTACTCAGCACTTCCTTGCCCAGCTTAATAGCCTTTTCACTTTCAATAAAAACACAGAAGCCCTGGTTTCATATTATACTACAACAGACTTGCAATTGATTTGAAAACATGAGCATGAGAGACTGTTGCTGGAAGGGATGAACACAAGCATCCCTGGTTGCACTGCCCTGGGAAGGCAGGAATGGCAACCAATCAATGAATATGATTTACTGAGGCAGACCTGCCCTCAGATTGCTGGGCAGATGAAACACGTGTAGAAGCCTGCCCCTTGGAGAGACAGGCATGGGCATTATTTAATGCCAGAGAGTTTTTTGGGAATGGGACCAAAAACATCTTCTGTGGGAGGAAATGTGAGATGAAATTGCTTGTTACACAGAAAAAATGAGAGAGAATTGAGCTGTGAAGGTGAGGATATGGCCAGCGAGGAGAAGGTGGTTTGTGTACAATATATGGAAAGGAAAAGAGCTGCTGGAGTAGGATGTATCAACAAGCCAGTACAGATAAGGAGGAAGCAAAGCCTGTGTGGATGGTAAACATTCATGACTGAAAAGTGCAGCCTTGCCAAGAATAATAATTTACAGATAACTAAATAAAAAATATTAGCATAAGTATGGGAAAAAACTACAAAAGTCTCAAAGCAGACTTAAAAATCCCCATTAACCTTATGATTCAGTGTATTACAGTTGACAGCAAACAGGAAGAGGAAGGACAGACATTACATAATTAATTCCAGACAATCTACTTTTTAGAGAGTGTTATCAGTCAAATTTTTATGTTAACTTGCGCAGTAGAGGTTGTTTTCATTCCAGAATTGTATCACAAAGTCAGTATTTGAAATTGCCAGTTATCAAGAAAAGTTGCTGGATACTATGGTTCCAGGGACCAGTAGTATTCATGGAATCAGCTAAGGACTTTAAACCCCTCACATTTTTACATAAATATTCAAAAACAGATAAAAGTGTTACAGCAAGACAAACCTTGCATAAAAATATGTGTTCCAGGTCAATATTAAAATATTGTAAGGAAGCTTCTAATATTGTACCTGTTCTGTAGATGAAACTGGTAACGTGAAACTCTGGTGCTCCATCTCAAATACTTAAAATTGCAAAAATTGCTAGTAGGAAAAAGATTTTTTTATCAAAACAATTTCAAAAAAGGCAGAGAGTCAGGAGGTAACCTAGAGACCTCTGCATATGTCTGTATATCTCTGTGCCATGTAATAGCTGCTTTAAAGTAAAAAACAAAATGTAGCAAGTGGCATAAAACATGGTACACAGACTTCTCTCCACCCCTCCATGACTGCTCAGTGGCAAAATCCTTTTGCATCTAGAAAGTCTCCCAGAAGAAATGTTATTACATGTTACTCCCTTAGGATGTTTAACAGAGTTAAACAGAATTGTTCTCCTTTCTAGGAGGAGACACTTCTGTTTTTCACTAAAATACTAGGAGAATGTCCATACAGTATTTTAAATAATGAGAGAGACAATTTCTCTTAATATTTCAATGTACCACAGAGTAACAAAAATCTGCAAAGATTTGTGCAGCTGAATATATACATACATACATACATCTTTTTTTTTAACACCACTTTTGACATGGAAAATACACTATTAGTAAATGGATCCTTCTTCCTACATGTTCTGATTTCATTGGGGCTTAAAGGAAGGTTTAATTCTTTTATCTCTGGAGGATGAGGATAAAACCATTTTCTGACGCACACATCATTTTTTGGTGACATCTTAAAGAAATGTATAGAAGAAAATGTGAGAGAGTGGGCATGTCAGTGTCTTACCTAACAAGTCCCAAACCCAAATGTAATTGATAATTTCCTATTAAAATGATTTGCTAAACCCACTTATTTTTTGTGTATGTTGCAGAGGGAAGGTTTGGTTGCATTAATACTTATGGTGTATATGTCTTTGACTTGCTTCACAGCCATTTTGCCTATTCACTAGGGTGATAGCTAGAGGCAATCAAATGGTGGCCAGTTGTACAATGCTCCGTTGAACAAGGTTCCACAGAAATGACATCTGTTGTGCATACAACCCATCTTTCAAGAACTAAAAGAGGTGTTACTAACATTTCACTTCCTCATGTAAATCTCTAGGTTCTTTAAATTCTGTATGTATTCCATCATAAATAGCACAGTTTTCTTTGTGAAGACACAGCTTGATTTGTTTATTAAGGACATGTTGAAATTCATGCATCTGGACTGGATAAGACATTTCTAAATCTCTAGGGCCCAAATAAATATTGTTCTAGGGGAGGTTCATTTGAACCAGCAATGGAGAAAACTGAGTCTGCTGAAGGCAAATGTATTTCTTATTTCTTGGCTACAGTATTAGTAATTGAAGTGTGAAATTCCACTTTAATGACATGGTATTTGCAAGTAACTCAAAGCAAAATATTTGTGCTACATTGTGTTCACCTTACTCACTCCGTTAGTCCTACCACCTTCAAGGAGACTAGTGCTGTGTGTACAGCAAGTGGGATTTTGATCTTTATTCTATTTCAGTCTGCTCCAATTTGGTTTTGCATGATGACAGAGCAGAGAGACATGCATGCAGTAAGTTTAAATGGCATTGAATTTCCCTGGTTCTAACTGCTGTTGATCTTCAGGTTTGTGCTGGAGTCTTGTACAGCAGTTTTGTCTCTACAGCTGAGGCTGGTGTTCTGTTCCCAAAATGTATGGGCATTGGAGGAGTCCCATTTTCCAACCTGCGTTGGGTTTACCTTTTTACCTACCTGAAGACAAAACCTCATTTTCTGCAGGGTCAGTGGTAAGATGATATTATGGCAATATTGAGGGGTTTGAAGGCTAAACTAGACAGCAGTGCTGCAAGAGAAATCAGAAAAGTACCTACGTTTAAATTAGCAGGAGGGAAAAGGTCGAATCCATACACAGTTTGGTACTGACAGAGAAATGTATGTTTATAAATGTAATGGATACCAGTGGCCACTCAGTGATTCCCTCTGCTAAAAAGCACCTTAATACCAGCAATTACCAACACAATGTCTGGTATAAGGCCAGTGTTTTGGAGACTGAATGCACTTCTGAGGAGCGAGTTCTTGCCTCAGAAAAGCTACAGCTTTCTTATTAAATAATAATTTACAAAAGATTTTAACCCCTGTGGGTTTCTACAGTATCTCAATATAAGTTGTCAAAGATTTCTTTTATAAGGCGCTTTCCAATATTAATCTACTTAGTCAATATCTTACACTGCTGCATATGTATGTGACGGTTTCTAATTTCAGCTTTAAATATGTATAAAATTTATTCTGACTTTCCTATCACAGTGCTCCTCTTCAATTTTCAGCAGAGTGACTGCAGTGGGTGACTACTGCTAGAGCACACTGAGATAAGAGCAACTGCTGCTGAGCCTTTCAGTAGCAAGTGCCTCTAAGCCAGAGCAGCAGCTTGGATGGGCCAAGACAGCTGACTCAGGCAACAAAACTTGAAAGATCATTATAATAAATGAATTCAGACCTTGAGTGGGCTGACAGTGCTGGATTTACAAATCCCTTCTGAAACACACAGGATTGATGCTGTACTTTAATTAACCATGTTGATTCACAACTTCCAAAAGTAGATGTTGTAGCATGCAGAGATTCTGAACAGCACCTTTGCAAGAGCCACTCCTCAGGCTGGTAAAACTAATTCAGGTTTCCAGGTTTGCTGTTTGTCCAGCCTGCAGTGTTTGGTAGCTTCTGGTAAAGAATTTTTTTTGTTGTTGTATAAGGAGTTTCATTCAAAGCTTTAAAGAACCTTGGCAGCACTTAAGTGAGCACAGCTCACAGTGCAAAATGAAAGTTAGAGCAGTAAATGGTCAGGGTGTGCCAACAACTGCAAGTTTGGAGGTTTCAAAACTCTGAGGTGCTATATCAGTTAGTTCACATTAATAAATAATTCTGCAGATCTAATATGAGTGATGCATACTGAAATGTTTATGTTCTTTTGGGTCTGATGAACTTACAAAAGAGTGATGCCAGCATTGTGTCAGCAGTGACAATAGCTGCACTATGATTTTCACATACGTATCTGGGACAAAGAAAAAAAAAAGAAAAAAAGAAAAAAAGAAAAAAGAAAAAAGAAAAAAAAAAGGAAAAAGAAAAAAAAGAAAAAAAGAAAAAAGAAAAAAAAGAAAAAAACCCCAGCTGCTTCTTTTTTTAACAAGACTATACTAAAAGTCTATAGGCACATGAATTATCTTTCTCCTCTGATTCCTTATCCACTTTATTAATCCCCATCTCTCTTGCTCCTTGAGCTGGCTGAGCATGTGCACTATAAGCAGAATGCAGACCCTACGTCCTGCCCCCGTCAGGCATCCTGTCTCCAAAGCCTTAGAGCCATTGAAAAATACTTCCACAAGTTTGACACTAGCTTGGGCTTTTGAAACTTGTCAACATACACATAATTATTAAAAGTGCACCATAACTGAGGTAAAAATACAAACTCACTTTGAATTACTTGTCATCGCTGTCTTCTAGATCAAGTGTTTCACAAATAGGACAAAAGAGAGATGACAAAAAAATCGCTAAAAGTATCTTCAGTGAGGATATTGCTTAACAAATCATATTGAATGTTGACCATCCTCTCATTTAAACACTACTACAACCATCGACAAGAAGGAACATCGACAAGACAGGGACACAAATGGTTTGGGAAACCCTCACATACCAACATGTTCCCATATCACCAAGAGAACAATGAACTTAGAATGCAGTATCTATGGTAGCCATCTGTTCCTGTACCTTGAGTTGGCTTCTTGCAAACACTGCTCTACCAGGAGCGTCCCTTTGGAACTTTGCATAATGAACAGTGGACAGTGAAACAGGGAGTTTTGCCAGAAAGGCTTCTTTCTTAAGATGTACACACAGCCCCTGACAGGATGATATACTCCCCTCCAATGGCATTTGCATTGCGTAAGCTCTTTCAACAGTTTTTAAACAGGGAGGGAAATACAGTCTGCTTGTCTCAAACACCAACTGGACACACATAAAATACACTCAGGATTCTGTACAGAGTCACTGTATTTTATAAAGGATTTAGTTTCACACACTCCGTGGGGTCAGAAAGCAACACCGAAAGAGAAAACTCCTTCTGGGATCATGTCTTCTGCATTGAGGATTATCACACACAGGCAAATAGTGCGTGACTCATACATGCTGGTTTTTGACTCTGGGTTAAACTTGGAACATAAATTATGTCAATCTGCTGATATAAATCTTCCAGGAATCATGGTTGTCTTGAGTTATATGGCATACTGTTTTCTCCAGCTGCAGGTATATTTGAATTCAAGTAGGGTCTCAAATAAATATTTAAAGGTGAAAGGTATAAATGAAGACAAAACTCAGTGACTAAATGCTGATGCGATGGTCCTTTTTCATGGTGTAAGAACCAGAAGACTGTCATGCAGATATGTAGGGGTGTTTTGAGTAAAAATAACACATGCTAACACAGAGTATCTTGAGCTGTGAATAAAGATCTCTCATTTGAAGAAGTTATGGTTTAAAAATTTAAAATATTTTCTAATTGAAGACTGTCTTTGTTGCCAGGCCACAATTATGTCTCTATTTTTAAGGATATTACTAATGCCAGAAGAAGCAAAAGAATTAGGAATCAATTAATTATTAATAGATTGCAATCATATTTGAAGACTGTGGAATATAGAAGGCGTGTAATAAGAATTGCTTAGGAATAAGGATGAAGAAGATATTGTTTAAAAATTAATTTTTTTTTTGAGGCTGTTTCCTTTGTGCTTTTTGATCATAGGCTAAGTTACAGCCATCTGTCTGTTTCTGCATCTATCTAAATATGTGCCTGAATATATTTTTGGAGGTAATGTCTAATTTACTGGGCCAGCAGAAAGCCCCCTCCACTCTAGATTCATTCACTTCTTAAAGCTTCAGATAAAGAGGTCAAGGTCATAGCTATGCGAGCTTGTAGAATAGGAATTGAATCACAGTTACTTTCTTATGTTGAGAAATGTAGGCAGGAGTTTTTCTTTGTGATTCATTTCTTTTTAAGTGCATTCAGTTCCTTCTCTCATACTTGAGAATATTTTTATGCTATCCCTTTGTTTTAGATCTTCCCAAGCACAACTTCTTGTTGGTGCAGAGAAAACAAGAATACATTTAAAACTGCCCCTTAAATTTTGAGTGCCTTGTACTAAATTTCAGATGACCCAGGGGAAAATTCTCTCAATGGATTCTTGGAAGTAGAATCAGTCCAATCGCAAATAAAACTTAATTTTTTTAAAAGGAAGAATACCTCTTAATGAATAGCATTAAACAAGGATTTTTGAAATTTCAAGTTCCACCTATGTTGTAGAATTAAATTTTACTTGGTAGCCAAATGGTTCTCTTTGGTATAAAATAAGGATCAATTATCTGTTTGTAAACAGTCATTTAGTATTAAAGCCTTTCATCACCATAGATGAAGTACTGAAGTTAACCTGTTGCAAAGTTTGTCTTTAATTTAGTCATATATATCAAACAGGTCTGAAATGAGAAAAATAATTATGGAGATTAAAATTTCAGTTTTTTTGAAGGCTGCCAGTTGGAAACCATGCCAGGTTCATTGCTTAGGTATACAAACCTAAAGAAATTAGGTTTTCCATTAAAGAAAATGCTACCACTAGCAAGCAAAACCCATAATTGACATTGCATCCAAAGTTCTTAGTGATAGAGATATAGCAGAAGTGAGAATTTAATTAGTAAGGTATTCTCCCTCTATAGTTCCAAGCAGACCACTGAGATTCAATAAAATTGTTTCTGACTTCAAAGGAGGGTACTATAAAGGACTGGGCACTAGAGGGTCATCAGACATACAAGACACACACTTAGGTGAATTTACAGTGCCTGTACTATGCATTGCTAGCTGTGCTATATGAAACGTGCATCACAGTTGTTTGTAGAATCCACAGCTTAGTGGCAGCCAAGCCCACCAAAACTACACTATCTGACTGTGCTAAATATTCCTGGAAAAGTGTTTCAGTGCCAAACCTCATAAAACAAGCAGCTCCAAGAAAACACATTCTATGGTGTGCATGATTATTTTGCTGTACAATTTCAGATAATTTTCCAGTGAGATTTAGGCATAAGCAGACCAATCGTTTTTAAAACTTCAGTTCAGGGCTGGTAGAAGTACGTATTAAAATTAAGTAAGAGAATAATCAGCTTATCTGCAAAGCTCTTTGTTCACTTACTTCTACATAACAGCTTCTTTTCCTGAAAGAAATCATAGCAACTGAATGTTAGATGCTATTTTTATTTTGCGAAATGAAGCATAATTATTTAGAACATTTGCTAAAAGAGCACTTTCCAACATAAGAAAAATATATTGCAGTACTGGTATAATATCTGCAGATATTCTCTTATTCTGAGTAGTACTGCCTCTGTATATATTCAAAATAACATTAACCAGAAATACGAATGATTGACAATTGTGTTACCTCCATAAAAAGACTCAGGAACCTATTAAAGACCAGAAGTCCTCAAAAAATCATCCTGTAACCCCTGTGAGGCTGTTGGGTATAGGATGTTATTCTGAGACTCCACCACCTTGGTCTATAACTGTCTTATAGCCCACATGCCAAAACAACACTAATTTAGTTTTGTTACACATGGTCATGTAGTTCCTTGGAAATTATTACTGCTTTTATTTGCTAAACTGGGGAGAATGACAAATCATGCGTGTAACACCCCAGAACACTTAAATGTGAAGGGTTTCACCAAAGGTTCTTTTACTGTGGGTCAGTGCATGGGAGAAATACCAATCAGATATTCTCAAGAGGTCAAAATTACACAAAACTTTACTGGCAAAATACAGAAAATCAAGAAACTTTGGCCAAAGAATTAATAAAACATCCAATTCAACATAAAACAATTTTCAAAGCATTAACCTAGTTCATTTAACCTAGAAACCTTTAAACCAGTCCAATGCTACATTACCCAAAATGTTCCTTGAAAAGAGAATTAGAAGGAGAAGAAAGAGAGAAACTTGGAAAAGATATAGAAAAACACACATATATCTATGAACTCCTGGGTTCCAGTGACAATGAGGCACAAACTCCAGAAGGCTGATAGGATCAAGACCATGTACTTCCCTCATGGTCACCTTTTAAGCCCCAGGGCCTCTGCGGACTCTCCTCCTCGGTGGTCACTTGGCCAATCAGAAGCTGTGTTAGGCAAGACTGCCAATGATTGACAGGCACTGCAGGGCTGGAGGCCTGGGGGCACGGCAGTGCCCCACCCCCTCCCCCCATAGGCATCCCAAAATGTCCAGATCCATCCATCCATCCATCCATCCATCCATCCATCCATCCATCCATCCATCCGTCCATCTATCCGTTCACCCATCCTTCCAGGCTCTGACAATGTGGCACTTGTTTCGTATGTTCAACCTTGGCCTGGATTCACTGCTTATATTTACAGTCTGTGTTTCACAGTGTATGCTGCTACTTCAACATTTTATTTAGCAAAATAGAAATAGAGGTACGAATAAAAGCACCAAATGTGAAGTATAGCCAGAAGGTTTCAACAGAAATAACATCAGGGTTACTTCATCTTTACAGCGTTTGAATCAGTGACATTGCAACTGACAAGGTTTCTGCTTTGAGCATTTAATTTTGTAATTTAAAGTACAATTCAATACAACATAAAAGGGAGGAATGTCCAATTCAGTCACACACATGAATCCAAAAATTTAAAGTGGTATGAACACTACTGTACCTTATTGTATTTTTCATTTGAATATATTAGACCATACCTGTGACGTGCATGTAAAAATAGTGGTACTCAGCCAATAATATATTTTGACGATGTCTGAAAATTAGCTAATACTTAAATTTTTTTTTGAGTTGAGAAAAAAAATTTTAAATTCGTGTCAATTTAATAAATTATACTGAAATTCAGAAACTGATCAAAGCATATGAGTAAAATTCCAAAATAATTCAGAAATAACTGAAAAATCTATTTGGTTGGGGAATCTTTGTCCAGTATATTATGATATTCAGTTTCATACATTAAAATATACCGTACAGAAGGTGCTATTAAATTAGATAAACCAGATGTGAATGTAAGAAGTCAAAATTTTTGAGTGATTCTGAATAAAGAGAGGACTATAACCTTCTTATTGTTATCTGTGTTTGCTTTCAGAATACAACATTTTGTCACATAAACTTTTGATTAGCTACACATATGGTGAAAAATTATTATTCTCAAACAAGGTCATAATCCCCACCTCCTTGTTGAAGACAATGTGATTACTACATGTGTTTTCACTTACCAACTCTGAGGATGTAGAACCTGCCATAAAAACAAAATGCCTGAACATTCTTGAAAGATTTGTCTGCAGTGTATTGTGAAAAAATAGAGAGAGAGATTGACTGGAAATAACAAGGCAATAACTTCATGGCAATCATGAAGGAAGAGAATGGGGTAATATTCCTAGCCTGCTACACCTTGTGGTGTCTCCAGTGAGATCTAATCTCCCCGTCTGACCAGGTCTATTGTAGTATCATTTAAAAAATCAGAATAATTGGATTTACTCCTTTGTAAAGCTGGTATATAATAAAATAAAATCCAGATTGCAGAGGGGTTATTTAGTGAAGATTCAACTGATCTGCCAGAAGCATGAACTTCACCATTGGTGGAGATGTCCTGGCTGTCTATCCCTGTGGCCCTATATAACAGAATATCTGGACACTGGAGGTGCCTGAGCTATAAGAATAAATGAATTCGCCAGAGGTGAATTGACTATATCCTCTGGGTACACCTACTTTGTGTCAGCTGCTCTGTCTGTGGGAGTTTGTTATTAAATTCCATCACCTCTCTGACATGGGAAGTAGGTATGGTCATGTTCACTTTGATCCTAAAAAGAATACTCAGAAATATATGGCGACTTGTAAAACAATATTGCTTTAAAGTATTGAATGAAAATGCTTGGGACTGTTTACCTTAGACAGGAGATGTATGAGAAGAGACACTATGCAAACATACGATGCAATATGTGCTCTGGAGCACACAGATCTATGCACTTCCACTCTTTCTTGAGTGTGAGAGAGCATTTAATAATGCTAAAAGGTGGAAATTAAAGAATGATCAATTAAAAAACATTCTTTCACACAAGATACATAAATACTGTGAAACCATGTCACAGAGGCTCTTGGAGGACAGGAAAGTAATAGGATTAAAAAAAAGATTAGACGTTTATATGCATACCTGGAGGAGTCAGGGCTATAATTAAAGATACAAAGCATTTTGGAAGGGCTATTAAGTCTTGCATTCAAGCCTTATACTGTCCTCTATTAATGAAGGTATTTCTGCACAGACTCTTGCAGGTAGAGATGCCTGAGTCTGCTGATACCCTGATGATGCTAGAAATGAAACAGCTTCTTCCACTTCAGCGCAGTTAGAACATCATGGAGCTAAGGGAAACTGAACAGAGCTGCCAGCTTACAATAAAGAGCAAAACTTATAGATCTGACACTTTGGAGCACCTGAGGGTGGTACCAAGACCCTGGGTCTGAATAGCTTTTTTAATGTTCCTGAGTGCTAGTGTTCCCCTTCCCAGTTGTATCTTTTCACAGACATCATTCCTATGAGATTTGGCTTTAGCATCTGTGCAGTGTATTGCAAAAGCAGAGCTATCCCAAAATTTAAGAAATTACTGAACAGGCAAATTCTGGAACTTTTGCTGTATTATATTTACTTTTCTTTCTTAGCGTTAGGAAATTTATTAATGCCACTTTTGTACACTGCTGCAAAGGTCAAATAGCTGCTATGGTAAACACTACATTTTCAAAACTTGGCTTGAATTTATCAAAAATCAAATTAATATTTAGTTGCTTCTGTAATTTATTCTCAGTGGGCTTCTTCTGGGGTATTGTATAGACAAGGAGAGTTTTTTCTCTCTCCAAATTGTTACAACCATGTGCCTGACAGAAAGGAGGAAATATAGTCACACAGACATGAAAATAAGTAATGTATAACTTGTTTTCTAGGTTTGATACTCTTTCCAGCTGATGAATCTAACTGTATAGAGGATGGGCACTCTGTTTCTCTGGAGGTGGTAAAGAGTGATTATTTCTTTCTTTGCACCATCTGCATCTCATCACTGGAATTCAACACAGGCAATGAATGATCTGGGACCAGGCTGAACCATGCTTTTTCCTGCAATCCTATTATAGGTGTGAAGGTAGAAGCGAGAAACCTATTGTAATGTCTGTTGGCTGAAGATATTGGACAAGACTTTGAAAACTGGTGGTTCGGTTGCTGGTTTAGGAGTCTAAGCAAGACAACTGATTTTCAAAAGATAGAAGAGTGTTTCACCGTGCTCTTTGACATGCCCAGCTCTCTGTAGCACCCAGACTATAACTCTTGATTGTAGTTTCAAAAACAATTGGATAACTTGGGGTCTTATCTTCCCTAGTCACCTCTGTGAATATCAAAGAGTTGTAAAATTATTAAGTTTGGAAAAGACCTTTAAGATCTTCAAGTCCAACCATGTGCTTTATGCTTCTACACTGTTGTTTCCTTTGCAGGAGGACCTGATAAGCAGTGTCCTGCATACTGTCATTAATGTGGGATTAACTCCCCATCCAAGTTAACTTTGACATCCTCAAGCAAACAAAATAATGGGTATTACCCTGGCCTTAGATCTACTACACTATGTTAACAGCACATGGCATTGTACTGTTAGCTGATCACACTGTTGATTCATAATTTCTGTATTGCAGAATTAGATAATTCCATTTCATAATTGTAGATATAATACATGCGTGATGATAAAAGTGCTATTTAAAAATTATACCAATATTACCGCAGTCCTAGGATATTTCACTGCGTCCTGCAGCCATAGGGAGGAGGAGAGAAGATCCAGCAGGCAGGAATTGTGCATTGATTTATTTAATTATTTTACAAACTCTTTTATAGACTTTTTTCTTCATAGTCTAATTGGACAAGGAGTGATTGGCTAAAATCCTAAAACATCCATTGTCAAAATATTTTTCTACAATACTATAGACAAGACTTCTCAAGTTTACAGGTGTTTGGTTGTTTACATAACTGCTACCTCTTCTGTGAGAGAGAAAAGTCTCTCACAGGCTTAGAAAATAGCAAGAAAATCCTTGCTAGCAGCATTTTTGTATCCACATACCATAACCATACATTGAGGTAGATGAGGCTTTTAATATGGATGTCTTATATACAAAGGATATAATAAAACATAAGGACTTCTTTGGAGAGTACTGTTTTTGTAGATTATAAACCAGAAGTCACACTAATGAATAAGTGTGATACATGGCATTTTGTCAGTTTACACTGCATTCAGATCAAGCTTCCAGCTTTAACCTGTCAGGGTTAGGATAGCCCAATGGTTAAAATACTAAAGTATTCGTTGGATTCAGATCCTGGAGCTGTTTCAATCTCTGTGATTAAACTGGGGCAAATATTTTAACACTTCAATGTTTAAATTCTTCATCTAGAAGATAAGAGTAGTAAAAATGTTGACCTTCACAATGATGAATATATATATGATATAAATGTCTGTGTATCATTGGAACATCACAGTAACTGGGAGCAAACAAGCTACTGGGGACATATTTACTCAAATCTGCAGTAACCATGGCAAAAGCCATGATGGCAGAACAGTCAACAAGGTCTGAATAACTCAACACAGAAACATCCCAGAAAAGAGAGAGAATGGTAGCAGAAGAAGACAAGGGACTTTCTCCCTCGAAACAAGATAGTATTTAAATGCATTAGTTCAAATTTGGGCAGTGTTGACCTACTGGTGGATCTTCTATGCAACATGGATGATCTCAATCATCAGAGCTACAAAAGATGAGACCTTTCATGAACATTAACTTTTTTGTTTGGTTTTTGTTTTTTTTCCCAAAACATGGGCACATTTGGCACACGTGTTCAGCCAGTACCTCAGATGTGGATGTGATTAAACACATGGCTTGTAGTCAGACTGCTGGAAGAACATGTTCATAGTGAATGTCCTCAACTTCCTCTCAGTTTCCAGACCAGACTTACATTCATGGATACTAATTAGGATAGATTAGAATGTCTTGATGCTTTATTGAATGCAACACAAATATGAGAAATGATGGTCTAATTACAATTTTTACAGGGGTCTCTGCAGCTTGGTAAAGACAAAGAGGTGTTTAGAAGACCATGGAAGAGATTTGTACAACATATTAAATATCCCATCTGGAAATAAATAACTTTAACAGTTTTCACTATGAATTTGGCCACAGAACATAGCTTTATGACAAAGCCCATAATTCCCATCTATCTACTTCTATCATGTAAGTGTATAACTACCACAGTTGTCTGTGCAGGTAAGACACTTAAAGAGCAGTAAATAATGTCAAAAACTGTTGTGGCCAAGGGAGGCCCTCATGACAACTACCTTGTGGGGGTCTAAGCTTCATTTTCTCCAAGTGTACTGCCAAAATTAATAGGAAATTCTTGAATATATTGATTGAAATATTTTGGTGTATAGGGGGAGGGATACAGTTTACAAGTGAAAAAGGACAGAAACCAGAAAATCCTCGGCTTGCTTACAAAACCCCCTTTCCCCTTTTTGAAGCACTCATTGCTTTCTCACGGGTTAATGTTTTTCTTCCTACTGATGCTGAATGTAGATAAGACTTTTCTTGGTTCAGCCCCTGGAACTCACTTCGCTGGCGAACTAACCCAGGGGTTTCTCTCTACACTACATTATAGCAAATTGCCTGATTTATACATACCTCTGGCCAAATACCACCTTAGTAAAACCAATATAAATCCCAAATAGTACGCCTTATGTTGGTGAATATGGCACAGGATTTGCAAAGCAATTTCAGGGTGGCAACATAGCATTCAACCAAGTCAGGTATTTTATCACCATATTTGAAAATATACTTGCTTTCTATCGATACTTGTGTTTCTGTTGCCTTCTATAGCATGTCATAAGTAACAGAAATGTTTCTATACCTGCTTTAATAAACATTCAATAAGCATGTCTTGCATATTATAGCTGCAGTTATGTGAACTTAAGTCTGTCATCAGGCAAAACTATTATACCAAATTACTGCATGATAGTTCAAAAAATTTTCGTTATAATTTACATTTACTTATTTATTTTCATATTAAATACAAGCAAGAATTGTTGCAGTTGTAAGTCTTTGTGGAGGTCAGTATTGGGAAAGGCTACAAGAGCCTGGTGTTTTAATGGTACTGGCAGATTTGTATTCCTCTGACTGTATGTGATAGAGATAATGCACATCCAAGCTCCACTAAAAATCTATGTCAGATGCAAATGGATCATATTAAAACAAGGACATCATTTTTCAAATGTGAAAGGATTTAATTCCCAATTTTGCACTGATCAAAGCTTCTATCAGAGTAAGGCAGGGGATCTCAGCAAAAAGAAACCCACCGAAATGTAAATCTAGCAGAGAGAATACTTAAAATAAATGGCTCTTAGTTGAGTACAGTTCTCCAAAATGGACTAAAGGATCAGGTCACCGAGTTCCTCAGGACAGCTTCTAAAATCTGAAATACCCTGGTGTTCACTGTCAGGAAATGTCCTGATGGAAGCTCCTTAAAAAAGGGGAACCCTAACTGATCATTCCCTCTGGAAAAGTACATAAAAGTCACAGAAACAGTTTAAAAAATAGTAATAGAAGAATAGGTTATTTACAAGTCAGTCTTTGACCAAAGGCTAAATCTCCATCTGCTGATGTGGAGTGGCAGTTCTTTAAACCTTAGGCTAACATGTAAACTCCCAAGCTTTAAATATTTTTCCTTTGAAATGGGGAGTTTAAAACCCTTAGTAAAGCATGCACATGCAGCCTTCACACTGAAGTCTAAATCAGAAGTTCTTGCTCTGCAGAGAATTTTGTATTGCACACCTGGGGCATAACACACACTAAAGGCTCTATATGACTCACCTGACCTCCCCACATAACCTTGTGTTTTTTAAGCTTTTCACTTAGCAAGAACAGAAAGATCACTTTTAAAGATAAAAGGGAAAAAAGACAGAATCTAGAAAATGGCATTTTTTGCTTTAGGAGTAAACAGGGGGTGGCTAAATCTGATTGTTTATCTCCAGTTTTATAACAGCTTTGCCAAGGGCTTGCTCACAGATCTCCCCTGTTATTGGCATGAACCAAAAAGTGTCCATTTGTACAAGCATATGTCCCAGTAATGAGTCCTAGGGCTTCCCCTTGCAAATAACATCTCACCCCTGTTAATGGGACTAAACGACAAAAATGACTGATGCAAACCTTGAAAGGTAAGATGTTAAACAGACACATGGAGAATAGGATGGGCAGTTTACCATACAGACAGCTGTTATCCTTTTCCAGCTCAGAGTTAAGCTCTCTCAACCTCAGAAAACCCTGTTGATGTACAAGTCAGTTTGAATAGATGTACAATTTTATGCGGTTTGTTCTTTGCATTCAGTAGCAACTGTTTTTGGCAACTAATGGACTGCTAATGAAAAGGTCACTTCCAGCCCAGTAACTATGAAGTGAAAAAATAACAGAACTTTATTTTCAATTGATAGGAAATGTGCAAATAGATCACCTTTTACCATTAGAAGAAGAAGTTATCACCTTTTAGATGATAGGTTGTTCCTCACCTTCACTTCAAGTATGAACAGTAGTTTTATCCAGCCTATAGCTCTTCTATGATTAGACCACAAAGCTGACAAGAGAAGGGACAGTTATTGTCCTGTTATTGAAGGGACAGTTATTGTCCTTCCACTGCACTCAATACTGCTGAGCTGTCCTGTGTTAGAACAACTTCAAGGCTGATTGTGCAACAGTGGCAAATAAAAAAGTGAAGCCAGCCCTGATATCACCATCTGGCATTTAACTATGTTTCCAGTTACAGAAGCCACAACACAGGCTCAGCTCTTGTACAATACAATATTATACAAGCTTTATACGCACCCTTGTGTGATGTGTGTGGGTGGTTGAATACCAGAGATTCAGAATGCTCTTGATTTCAGCCCAGGTTATTTTGCCTATGGCATCCTTTGCTAGTGGTGCAGAAGCTGTCCTACCCTTGGCAGCACCAGAGTTGGGAATACTCCCTGTGCCTGGTAATGTTGCATGAAAAATTAAGGATTGAAGAAAAAAACGTCAGGAAAGGGGCTTTAAACCCCTTGGCATTCCCTCCAGTGGGCGACAAATTACTTTAAAAGGAAGAGCCACAAGAAAAAAGATCAAAATCAGCGACAGGCTGCAACTGACTGGAATTCAGCAAGGCTCAGGGGTAGGAATGAGAAAGCTGTAAACTACCTTTGCTGCTCTCTTAATTTAGTGCTGATCTTGCTCCAGCTTAAATTGGAGAATCCTGACGGCTGCTCTGAGTTATAGGGTTTGCCAGCATGCTCAGGAGGTTTTCTTCTTTCTGCTGTTTGTGAAGTGAAAGTCACGCAAGGAAAGTACCTTGTGTCAATCACAGGCTGGGATTTCTTTGATGCTGGCATTTACTGAAAATTCTATAGTGTTTTAATATTTCACAGCTAACTTGTGACAGTGGCAATAGCAATTAAATTAAAGCACAGGAAGTGTTTTGCTTTAGATGTACCTTATCAATCCCACTCCTTCCATACATCTCTTAACAATTTTGCCATCGAAATGCCAAAGACATGGTTAAATAAAGGCGGCTGCTAAAACTCTTTATACTGATGAATTTGATCCTGAGCACTCTATCTCTACTCAGCACAAATGCTAAGCAATTAATTCTTAGCCATGACTTATGCCATTGGCAATTAAAAGAGGGTCTGGCACAAGAATTTTTGAGAATAGAAAAATGCAATGTCTAGCAATGTGTCACCACATTATGCTGCTTTTGATCCAATAAAAATAGGAACTGTATGAATGAAATGGATGAAGAAGGGAAAGAATAACAGACATGAAGGTTAAGGCTGGTCATCACACACAGTTGACCTCTGTATTATTTTTTCTGGTAACTTACAGTCTGCCTACTCATTGCCCTGCAACACATAGAGTGCTAATTTGATTATCATTGGTACATGCAGATGAAATACAGCTTTCCCTCGGCTCATTCAATCCTATGCCTCATTTCAGCACTGAAATCAATTCATCATCCAGTTTCAGGATTATGCTCTAATTCAAAAACTCAGTTAAGCATACAGAAGGGTCCTAAAAGCTCTGTGGTTTTAGGTATGTTCAAAAGGCAGTGGTTTTGGTGTGGTTTAAAAATGCAGTTCAGTGTGTTTCAATATCAAGGATATTGTCAGGAGAATGCCAGGATCCAAATGTCATTGATTTCATGCTGCAGTTTGAGTAGCTATGTACCAGCATATCCTGTAGTTAGCCTTAAGTTGTAGCTTCTAGACTTCCAGAAGCAAGGAAGTTGTGTTTTCTGACTGTTGGCATGAAAGTTGAACTAGAGAATTTATATTTGATGCTACTGGTAATTCCCAGCTCTAAAATTTTTGGGTGTTTTCTTTTTTTCCCCTGCAAGATCTGGATTTGGATAAATCACAGGAAACATTGGTTTTTAATTATTTCACAGGATTGTTTGTGGAGGCAGGGTGATATGGGAATCTCTTCCTTATTTATGTAGTTGTTTTCTTTTAGAGATTAAAAGAAGCACACTTAATTCACCAAACCCTTGTGAAAGGCTCTAAGAGAGTCAGTCTTCTGGAATTTCTGCTTATGTTTCTTAAGGAAATAATTAGACTTCACACTTATATAGCACCTTATATGTGAGGAAGAAAAAAAAGGTAAAGAAAATCAGATTCCTGAGATTTTGACAGAAGAAACCAGAGGAATTCTCATGGGACTCTGAGAGCTGCTGAGCAGGAATAGAAAATAAAAAGAGTGAGAAGATATTTCTTCAGGTTCTGCATCTTAGTGAAAATAGAAGTTCTCTGGGGGCCTTCTCTGAAACTTGTCACAAAACTGAGATCTAGCCATCCTAGGCTAATGACAGTCATCAATGAAAGTAGATTTTCTTTCAACTGGCAGGTTGAAGAAATAGCTAAGAGCAAGACTGGAAAGATATTTTTTTATTTTCAGATTTTTGGTTCGCTGTTAAATGATGATGATAATTTTGCAGAAAGCATTCAACTGATGCCACAAAACAGAATTTTCAAGGGTGACCTGTCTGTCATGATTATGATAGTTCCAGGCTAATCTATGAGATTGCACAAAGAAATAATAACTTTTAGGATTCCCACTTAGATGGCAAGGAAACTTGTAGCTTCTTGGAGGTTCTACCTCTCTTTTGATCCCATTTTGATCAAAATGCAATTTCTACATTGACATAAGAAAATATTTTCCCATTCTTAAAATTTCTAAGTATAGTTTCAGAACCCAGCTAATACCTTAGCTTTTACAACAGAAATAATTAAAACAATAGGCATTGGAAAATTGGTACTACATTATTTCAAAACATTTCAGAGTTTGTGTTTACCAAGAAGGGTTTTGGATTTTTTAAACTTAGTGCCTGTTATCACAAGTATAACAAATTCAATTTCCCTAATTAATCATCACTCGAAAACTTTACCATTTCTAGAACTACTTTATTTTAACTCCACTCATTTTTAACAGCTTTTACAATTCAGAAGAGTTTGATAAATAAGTACAATGCGCAATTTAAAGGTGAACATTATTCTGAACCCCCTGGTTGCAAAGTAATATTTATGTACAAATATGTATTTAATTTAAAAATATTGTCCTACAATAACATTTAGTGTCATATAATAGTTAAATTAGCACCCTAAGTTTTGTTTATGAGACAATTTTGAAATTTTGAAGTTAAAAGGCATTGATAAACTATTTCAGCTATTCTACAATCCATTGGATATGATACAAAACATATGGTTCCTTTAAAAACATCAAACAGGCTCCACCTGCAAAATACAAAATACATACTGCTTGATTCTTCCAAGGTTAGCACTGCCCCATCTGCTGTAGAACTAAAGCAAGATGTGAAATCAGACTGTAGGTTTGGATTCAGAGCCTTGAAAAAATGAGAAATCCTGTGTTTGGGACATCTGCATCCATATCCAGTGTCACTAAGGAGGATTTTGATCTGTCCTTTGTACCTGATGTGGTGTAAATTCTCTCTAGTACACCACTTTTGGGGATCCTGGCTTATCAGGATAAACACAGAGCTCTGAAGAGTAATCTTTGATATGCTGTGATGGATTACCCCTCCTTTTTTTGTGTTTGTACACAAAGGTGTGTGAGACTTGAGTGGGAACCTCCAGGATATTGCTTTATCGGGCACGTGCACCTTCATTCTACAACACTGGAAGAAAGCACTGATGCAGACTTCCAGTGAGAGGTAAGACATACTCTCCTCAAAAGACTTCTAAATGCCCACCATTACTTTGCTGTCTTTTTTCATTTTTGCCATTTTAGCAAACTGTCCCTCTTAATTCCTTTTTTTATTTTCCTGATACCAAACTCAACCATCAGCAAGAACAGATTATCAGTCAGTCAAGGGAATTCGCTTTTGGCTCCTCTGAAGTGGAACCTTCTTCTCACCCATTTCTGCTGGGCTTTTTTGGCCTCTGGAGGTGTGAGCTGTCATGGGATGGAAAGGCTGACATGATCGTGGGTTTTGCTGACGGTCTGCTGGAGAGAACCAAGCAAGTTTTCACACATACTATGTCATGCTGATCTGTGTCAGAAATAGAGGGTCATTTACCCCTCCTCCACTGTTGTCTCTTCCAGGTTCTTTGCTCCTGGGTCCTATCCTTCAGTGGGCTCAGATCCTCAGCCTGCTCACATCTCTTTGTTTCTTTCCATGTTTAACCTCGTTCATTGCACAATGGCAATTTCCTAGAGTTGGGAAGAAAGATATCGATGTTGATGCACGGGTCACTACCATGCCCCCCAAAAATGCAGATCTCGGCCTGCCTGTTGTGTTGCTCCATATACAAATGAACCAGTGTTTTGAGAACTGCCATAGCAAAATGGGTTTTGTTGATTTCTGATCTTTATCTTAATGCAAATGATGTCCTATTGAATATGGAAAGCCAAATGAAATTCAGAGGTGCCTGAGTACCTGGGACTCCAAATAACAACAGCAGCAGCAGAAGAAGCATCAGGACAAATAACAGTAAATAACAACAACAGTACAACAAAACTAATCCCTTTTAAACCCTTTTTCCCTATTCCTTAGAGCACTGTAGGTGCACAAGTTTAACTATCAAAGTGTCAGCAGCACGCTGTTCTTGCCTGGCTTTGGTTGTGATTTGGTTGTGAAAAGTCAGGACAAATTACAGTCCTGACATCATCAGCTCCCTGAGTCATTGGAGTTGAGGAGGACTTTCTGACATGCGCATGTTGGACAGAGGGACTAGTGTGGTGAGGAAATACTGAGACAATAGTATGCTGGATTATGCAACAGTATGCTCTGACTTAGGAGTGATAAGCACAAGAGTTCCTTTTCTATGCAAATGAGGTTGAAATGTGGCCAATGAACCTAACACTGAGCTTCAATAAAGCAATGAGGTGTTTTAAGGGCAGGCAGTGTCTCTTTTCTGTGTGCAGATACCCTGGCTCTGAGCATGAGCCCTTCACCTCTGTGCCTGTAAGGCAGATGCTTCCTGGGCTTTATTACTTCCCATGAATTGATGGAATAATGTTAGGTCTCCTCACATCTTACTGTAATTTCTGCATATCTGTTAAGCACCATCACATTTTACTGTCATTTCTGCATATCTCTTTCACCTCTCCAGACATGGTATTTCAAAACCTGGTGTTTCAAACTGGAAGTAACTGTTACATCAACATTATTTCACCAGCGCTTCAGCATCATTACTGGAACCTGTTTCATAGGCTTGGTGTTTCTGGAATTAATACTTGCAATGCAGAAAAGGTTCAGATGTGCAATCTGAATAGCAAGAAGCACAGAAGACTTTCAGATGCCCACATCTCAAAGGAACCAGGAAAATAATTTTCCAATGTCATCTAGTGAATGTTCACCTTAGCATCTTACTGGGGTCTTAAAGCTGCATGACCTGGGGTCTTCTTACTAGTGACATTGACTCCAAAAGCACCAAGATCAGCCCCTTTGACCCAGATCATAGGAAGATCTTGTGTCTATTGTTTGACTCCCAGAGTTTGGAAAGAGATGTCAAATTTTCTGAAACTGACATTGGTTTTATAAAGCTTAACCTACCCAAGAGACTTGTGCAAACTCCAGATGACTCAGTTACAGTCAACTGTTTAGGGCATGTTTCAAAGAGCATTAGTTTTCCTCCCATCACAGACATAAGAGGTAGCAAGTACACTCAGCAAGAGCTGAACCCTTTCTACCATGCATTCACAAACATGAGAGACCTTTGAAAGAAATATTGCCTACTAGCAAGGGCCAACAAAAAAATGGCATTTCTCAGGCACTGGACCAAAGAGAAGAAAAGTATAACAGATTCCCTTTAAAAACTTGTCTGGAAATGAACTAAATTTTTTATGTGAATAAATATCTACTGAGTCCAAAGATGAAATTTTTAGGTACCTTGAATAGAACAAAAAGAGTAGATCAGCTAAAAATTGATTAAAAAAAAAAGAAAATTACACTAAAATATTTTTCAAAAGCCAGCTGAGTCCCTGACAAAAAGAACTGAATTAGTTAAAAGGAATAATCTGATAAATAATACAATGATGGGACCCCAAGTTTATCTGTTTATCAGATTTCTATTGTAAACTATCTTCTCCTTATACCTCAGCAAATCCTTCCCAATGGTTAAAGCAATTTCTCTCAGCCAATAAGTGACCTTCCTGCATTTTTCTATGGCTCAGTATTTCCTCATATTTCTGCCATAACTTTTTAGTGCAACAGTCTGAAGTTAGAACAGCAAGAGATAGAGAAGCTATTTCCTCATTTGGAAATGTACAGGTTCCTTTCTCATTTTTAGAACTTTTTTTTAAAACCAAAATTTCTATGATTTCAGGTCAGCAACAGTGAGTCTTTGAATAGCAGATGCAACAGCCAGACCTGTAAAAATAATCTGACAAGAAAATCCATCTATTGTTATTTTAAGTGCATATATACTTAATAATAATAGCAACAACAACAACAGCATCATATGAATTATTTAGAATTGTGACATGTATGCATCTGCATGGCTGTAAATTCCTAGTTGCTTTTACACCATTTGCATTCTGGTTTTATCCGCTTTGGAAAAATGGGCTGGAGTTATAAAGAGGTTGATGGTTCCAGCCCTGTCTGCCTGGTGGTTTGTACAGATGAGGATGGGAGCACACCCTGCCAGAGAATCTAACAATTTTTTTCTTCTTGAGGTGACCATTGTCTCCTGCAGGTTTTGTACAGAATGAGTCATTAATTAAACCTGGATTCTTTGCAGGTCGCCTATTGCAGGGCTGTGGTTTATTCTTGCTTTTTCTGCTCCTGCAAGCAATATTTTGGGGGATTTCAGGTGATGTTATTTTCGTGATTTCACATTTTCTTCACTTTTCCTTCTGCCACAAGTATTCCTTCTAAGAGACAGAAAGTGAAAGCCTCCGTTAAGAAAAACACAGCCACCTCCAAAGTGCTAAAACTGCAATAAACCCATCATCTCTAACAACAGTGGCATGAAAAGATAAAAACCAGGCTGCCAAGAATGTAGTAACCACCCATTCATTCACTTTTAAATGCTCTCCACACTTCAATGCACAGACCTAATTACTTTTCTGCATTCCCAAATCCACTTTGCAGGGCTGCAACCAGAAACCTGGCGTTAAAATATTTTAGACTCTAAGGATCAAGACTAATTATGGGCCTAAGCTGCACCTCTTGGTTTCCTTACGAAGCAGCCTGCCCCTTCCCCCATCCACTCCACCTCCTTCCCTTCTTTTGGGATGTTTTAAAGCATGCTCCACTAGAAGAAAGGCTGTCCAGTCTCAGCCGGGGGTGAAGTAAAGAGAGAATAAAACAAAAAGCTACTCAGTCCAATTCAGTAAGCTTCAATGAAGCTGGTATATTTAATGTGGGCCCAGGGTTTGCCTACAGAATTGTGACAGAATGCAATATTCTCAACAAAAAAAGATGTGTTTAAAGTCGGGCAAGGCCCCATAAGGCTGTTGTTGGTGTTTAAGCAGTACACCGAGGTATTTAGCTCTAAGGGTTTCTAAACATTCCAGCTGAGAATAAAACCACAGCTTTACAGTAGCTTCTTAAAGGTTTGGGGGGCTGGGAATGTTCCCTCCCCCTTGCATTGAAAAGTCAATAAACAGTAGGAAAGATCATGTCATAACAAGGATGAAGCCACCTATTACAGGGTATAGTGATGGCTAATGCTGCGATCAGAAGGACTAATCCCATATATTAAATGCTGTAATTATTATAATAATATCATGTTTATTTTAATGTCCAGGCATGGGGTATTTTTCATTTTGTGCAACATGAATCTGCTGCCGACCATTGACCCTTCCTATGGCTGGTGCTTGCTAAAATACGGAACTATTAGATAATGACATCATCGTTGCAGGTAGCAGCCAGCGCTCCAAGCACATTTTCTGTTACATGTATTTCATATTTCCTGGCATTTACCAAGCTGCTTTAGGTCATTTTGTCTGGAGCTGCAGTCCTAAAAACTTTCATTCATGATAAACCTTTATCTGCAAAAGTTGACACAATTGTTTTTCCTCCGTGAAGAACTTTTAGATCCACTTATTAAATAACAGTAAAAACAACATCATCATCATCATCATCAACAACAATAATAATAAACTGAAACTATTTACTTATTGCAACGTAGGTGGTGAGTCACTTTCAAGGATCTTCTTGAGAAAAAACCCCAAAGAAATAATTAGTTCTCTGATGTCTCACTCTCTTACCTTTACACAATTCAGGATGGGCTCAAATTACTGCAAATCATATAGTTATGGGCACATAAATGTTTTAAACCCTGGTCCAGTTTAGGACAATTAAAAAAAAAATTAAATAGTCATCCTCAGCTACTGATACGAGGGAAAGGGTTAAAACAACAGGACACTGATAGGCAATAGCTCACATGAAGTTTTAAGAAAAATAATAAGGGAATTAGCAGAGACTATGTACATTGGCTTACAACTATCAATTAACCTTCCTATTAGATAGGTAATTTAGTCCACTCAGTAGCATCAAATATAAGAGAAAAAGGTGGCCAAAACAATAATTATTTTCACTCAAAGGCTTAAACCCATAATTCCCAAGAAATAAAAACAGAGTTCTTTTCATAGTGCATGCTTCACCTAAAGACTGCAATAAGAGCTAGGCCCTAGCTGTGACCCTTTACACTTCAAGGTGAAAAAGTAGGTTAAAGAAAGTAATGACAATAATCACAGGGCTCTTCTACATAAAACAGCCTCTGAGTGGAGGTCAAAGATCAAACACTTGGGGCACTACCTGCGTCACACAAAGATCTCTTCTACAATAGAAATGAAGTACAAGACTGGCAGAAAACAGCAAGAAGACTAATCAATTCTAAAATTATTAGGAAAAAAAGAGAAAAAAAGAAACAAAAAAGGGGATTTGAGGAGTCTGGATGAGATTAAAAAGAAGTGTGGCCATTCTCTCCTCAATTTTTTTGAAAAATAAGTCTGAGGATTTCCTGCCCTTCACAGAGAGCTTCTACCACGAATGAATGTTAAATATTTCCATTTCATCTTCGTCCCCACCTACCAGCTACATTCTTTTGCACTATCTGAAATGGTCCTTACCTTCCTTTTTGTACCAGTTTGGGCACTTTTACAGAGAACCGAAGATGTCTATTCTCTCAGTATTAACTGTTGTTAAGCTTTTGGATTATTTTTACACCACAGCAAGTAAGATCCCCACTCTGAGCTTGTGTGAGTTACAGGAACAGATTTGATATTACGAGTCATCAAATGACATACTTCTCCTGCCCTCCTTCACTTTGACTGAGAGTTCAAAGGTACTGCACAATTGCATTCAAGAGCTCTCTGGACTTGCTGCATATCCTGGGAGTATTTTGTCAAGGATTTCACAATAAAGATATTCCTTATTTTCACTTGAGAAGATTAAGGCATGAATCCATTTGCCCAGTTAAAAGAAGTCTTTATTTTACAACCAGTTTTAAGGCTACATTTTAGCATGCCAACGCCACCCTGTTGACTTTGCCAGTCAGGTAAAGGCTTTCTGCCTTTCTTAAGGCTGGGTATATGTAAAGATTTTGTTGGAATCAGAGCAAACTGCTCAGCAGTGAGCAGGATTCAGTGCCAGCAAAGTGGTGGGAGCTGCTTCATGAATGCACTGCATGCATGCACAATGAGGTTACTTGCCTGGCTATTTTTTGCCTTTGGTCTTTCTTTGAGTTACAGTTGTCTAGGTATGTATTCATTCCCCCCTTAAAATCTTGAGAGAGAATGGAGATGTTTATCTGCTCTACAAGCTGGAAGGTGGACCCACTCTTCATCCTTGAGTTTTGCTATGACATATAAAACTGATGAGTAAAGAAATTCAAATAGTGTGCTTGAGTACAGAGAACTGGCCATCAGCATGATACTGTGTGTTTTTGGCTGAAAAGGTAACCACCAACATAATATTTAAGACATAACAATGATGAATACAAACAACATGTAGCATTAATTGACCTGACTTCTCAATAGATAGCAGAATGTAAAATTTAAAAAGATTAACCAATATTAATAATTTAATAATAATTTAATAAATTCTCTTAAATCAATATTTAATTAATACTTTCTGGCACCAGAGTGTGGCGCTATTTTATGGGAAACTTTAGAAGACAGGTATAATTAATGCTTCCTATTCTCTAAAATGAAACAAAATAATAGGTGTATACTGTACAATATTCCCCCCCACCTTTTTTTTTTCTTCAGTGGTAGTAATGACAAAGGACTTCTCTCATTCCTTTCTGCTACTATGGAACAGTCAAGAACTCCTTGGATGTCTGAACATTTTATATAATATAATCTAATAATTCACTATAGCATCAGGTCACAGAAGGTTGATTCATCTATCTGACACATTCAGCTATCTATAAGATACATGCTAACCCTTATGCCCATACTGTACACAGCACATTCTGTAAAAACTGAAGGAAAATATGACTTGATTTTATTTTTCCTAATGGATCAGAGAGGTTGCAGGAGTGAAAGGCAGAAACACAGGTGCATTGTTCTTGTAATATTTATGTTGAGCCCTGAACTGCCTCCCCAAGTTTTTAAGCTAGACCAAAAGGATCTGAGACATGAAAATATGTTCATTTATTTTGTATTTTTGCAATATTGCTGTCTAAATTTTCTTCACATACCAGTCTTAAATCATCCTCTAATGTATGTCACCACAGATATATCCCTGATTTTTAATTGCCTTTAATATGTTTAAGTCAAATATTTGCATTCATTGTCAGATATCAGAATTTACTTCCTGGTGACGTAGTTTCAATTAGCAATTATTGTCTCATAGACTCCTTAGAGCCTCAATAGTCCCTGTGCTAGAAGGTATAATGATGACTACATTGGCCTATTGTTTAAGATCTTGGTCAACTAGCAATAGGTCACCGAGCCTCATACTATTGATGTGAGCTGACTGAGCATGAAGTTAAAATTATAGTTGCACAATGATGGTGGTGTTTTGAGTTGCAATGTTTGCAATTAGCCACAATGTGACCTTCCTGTTTCATCCCTTAAAAGAGGAGTCACGTTATTGATTGTTATTCCTGGCATTGCTGTAGTTTATTAGTTTTGTCAGATTTATTTTATATTTAGTTATTTGTCACATGAGGATTATGTGGCTGTCATGGTGTATGTGCCACACATTTTTTATTGCAGCAGATGTTCCTGAAATAGATGTAAGCATCTCTGCAAAAAAGCAGCCACTCTGTGCCAAATTCCAGCTTGTGCTAATGTGAGAACCCAGTAGGCTGAGAGAAAGAGTATAAAGAACCTTTATCCATTGCTGCTGCAATGACAGTTTCTGAGTTTTGAAAATGCACTACTGATTGCAGCGAGTCGCAAAGAGAACAGGGGTGACCGAGGCCAAGTCTTGGGTTTTCCCCTCTCTCTGCCTTGCTATATTGCAGAGCACAACTGGTGCCACTTATTAGTGCAATGCAATCTCTTCCTGAATGTAACATAACATTATGTTAAAATTCAAAAATATATACTAATGAAGTACTTTTGTCCACTATGCATAATCTTCAACAAGTGGCTGCATTTTCCCCAAGGTGACTCTCCTGGGATGTGTTGAAAGTACCTGACTCTGAATTCACATCTTGTCCTACCATATTTCATTCTGTTATTCTCCTGCAGTCTGCAAGGTAATGAAAATATTTCAAAATTGTCTTTTGTTTTCCATCTGTATTGAAGATGCAACCAAAGCATCTGTAATCAGCACATACCAATTTTTTCTTTAAACTTAAATGAGAGATTTAGATAAGTTTGTTCCTAATAAATAATCTTGAGAAACTTTCAGAAACAACTTTTCCCAAAATTAATAATTCACTTTAAACCATTTTAGAATCTGAATTCAACAGAGATCAGTTTTTCTAACACACCAGCCCCTGCCCCTCCAGCTTCACCAACGATTTTTATGTGTCACACTATCAGGTACTTTACTGAAGCCTAGTTAGTGATTTGTCTAATTTCTTTAGTCCATGTGAGTCAATTGTCTTTTCCAAAAGATCTGTCTGGCATGAGCTTCTTTTGGTTAGTCAAATTGCACATTTTTCATTTGATATAAACCTGTTTTTCATATGATAGACTAAAATCTGTTCTGATGTTTATGCCAAAATAAAAATAAGGGTACTTGATAAAGCAGTACTTCAGGACTGACCAGGGATAACCTAGTTTTCTGGGAGGACTAGTAGAACTGATTGGACTAGTAGTCTAGTAGGCTTTGCTATGCCCATTTCTGATTGGGGAGGTGGAAAAACTAGTTTGAACTTCAAGGGAAGTTTTAGCGATGAAATTGAGCTCATGACCCTGAGCATGTAATTCATTTGTCCCCCACATCCTGTAAGTGAGAGCAGAAACAAAAACTTTTCTAATTTTACATTCAGCTGCGCTTCCCTGTTTTTCAAATTCTGTTACTTTAGTGTGTACCATCTTTCTGGCAGGTTTTCAACATCTTCTGGGAAATGCTGTCTTTTCCTGCAATGAAATACTGTCCAATAGGATATGTTGCTATTTTTAGGATATTTTTAGCCAGAGAAAACTTGAGAAATTTTGACCAACAATGTGATTTTCTGGCCCTGTCTGGAAATACTGAGCATCCGAGATCAAACCTCTGCTGCCCCTAACTCAAGGTGTGGTTTAGAAAATAAGGAGATGAATACCAGGTTTAAACTCCCACAAACCATCCACATTTAAGCTTTTTAAGAATCAGATCTGGTGTTGGACAAGGTCTTGTTTCATGGAGGTGCAGTCAGGCATAACAGGCTGAAAAGGGAATGCAAGTGAATGTAAAATATAAAGTAAGAGGGGTAAACAGGAAGTTATACTGGGTAAGTGTGGGATAAGATGTTTCACCTGTCCTGGGTTGCAGTGTATTCTATTACCATCCTCATGAACTGTTGAAATCAGGTGGGGCAGTGTTTCCTTGCCTCCTCCCCCCAGACTATCTTGCTGTTAATGGCCCATCATTATCCTGCCACATGACTCAGAGATAACTCCCTCTGGACTATCTTCTGTTAATGAGCCTAATCAACACTTGGCCTCATGACTCATTACCCCATTGTGAGATGCTCCACCCAGAGGGAGGAACCAAGCATCCCATCGTGGATATAAGCTGAGGCTGAACACCAGAGACAGCCCTTTCCACTGGATTTCCAGAGGACAGGAGCTACACAGCCACCACTGGACCTTCTGAGGAAGAGCAGACCCTTTTTTCTACAGGATCACTGCTTCAGAGGACTGCAGCCACTATTCTATCAGACTGCTACCACCACCCTGCCTAACAGGGACTCAGGTTGTATCTTGACTCTGTCAGTTTGAACCAGTGTTTTCTTTTAGTTTTTTTCTTTCCTTTTCTTTAACTTCCCCATTAAATTGTTATTCTGACTTAGTGCCTCCCACTGGTTTGTTTTCAAACTAGTACACACCAAGAGCTGGGTATTGGGTCAGAAGAGTTTTTGTAACCAGTTACTTCAGTAGAGCATCTGTGAGTTTTAACAATTTTTAAATAGGCAAGTGGAGAAGCAATGACAGCCCAAGTATATGCACAGTAGTCTCCCTGATAGTCAAAAGTAAACATTCCTCAAAAAGAGAGCATGCCTACCTGAGACCTCACAAGTTCCACTTGCAGTATTACTAATCTCCGCAACAAAGGAAGATATCTTTAGAGTAGAAATTCTGCCAGTGAGACTCACGAGGTAATGAGGTAATAGGCCATGTGTTGTGTGACAAACAAGCTCAGGTTGGAAGGGAGCAATGACACAATCCTCTTTGGCAGCATGGGAGGCAGAGAAATTACATTCCTCCTGTTGTCACTTAAGCTTTTGCATTACTTTACTTGTGTTTGCTAGGATATACACAAGCCTATGCCAATTAAGATGAATAGGTGTTTTCTTAACTGAATTGTAGCATTTTCTAATGAGTTTATATTAAGGATTTAGTGAAAGTTCTTCAATTATTGCTTAACAGTACAGTGCATTTCATTTTTGGCTGCTAAGTTATTCATGTTCAAGTGCATTTCCCACATCTGCCCCCAGCTTATGATATTTTTCTTTTGTCTTTGCATCAAGTTCCAGGCAGATGCTCCAGGTACACATGCATATCATTTTGCACAGATTTGGTATTGCCATGCACAAACAGCCACCCTTGCAAATGCCTTTCCTTGCAACCTCTGTGAGAGAAAGCTTTCAAATGACATTCAGACAAATAATAAGATTCACCTTTTTTATCTCATATGGACACTTTTGTATGTTGGGATTCAATACCAGTTGCAGATGCTCAGCAGCTCTGAAAAAGTAGGTAAATTATGGAACATTGAATTAATGGAATTATAAAAGCTCCAAAGAAATGCTTGTAGATTGCTTGTGGAGCCAGCTATAAAACAATTGTTATATTGAAACCTCAAATGCAACAGGATATTGTCTTAAACACAACAAAGGCAGCAGATTGGAAGAAACCTCCTCTGGTACACAATACTCCATGAAAATTACTACATCTGGACCCTGGTGGGTATTGCTTTTGAGAGCTGAGGACCGCTTTCTGCAAAGTGCCATCACTTGTAACTCTGTGCCGCTTGTTTACAGAAACAGTGTTGTCAAGTGATCCAGTGAGTCACTGTAAGAAAAAGTAAAACTCTTCCCAAGCTCATGCATGCTACCATTCTAACTCCCTTTGGAATACTGCGCAGCCAGATCTTTCCAAAGTTGGTCACTGTTTTCTAATTTCAAGACATATGTAGTCCTCTATTTTGCTGCTTAGGCTAACAACCATTCCAGGCTGCAGCACCAAGGAAGGTCAGGGAAATACAGGAATCCCATACTGTCAGTAGGATGTTCAAAGTCAGCCCTGAGATAAACTGTTCTCCATGGCTTCCAGGAGCTCTGAATATGCAGTCCTAAAAGAGCCTGGCCAAAACCTAACCCCTCCTCTGCTGACATGAGAGTGCTCAAGAATAAATGGCTGTGACAAATAATTCTGTGTTGTCTTTGCTGATCTGGTGTACAACAGAGTATTTCCAGCCAGAGTGGGCTGAGGATGCCCCTTGTGTCTACTGACATAGGGTGAAAGCAGCAGCAGCATATCCATAATCTCAGTGACTCTTTTCCCAGCCATTCACTCACGGGTAATGTGATGAGCTCCTGGGAAGATGCTGAAGGACCTAGGTGCTCTGTCAGCCTAGATTGGAAAGGGTAAAGGAATTCTGTGCTCTGCAACTATATTTGTTCCTTAATTTTTGTTGTCGCTGTCATCTTCCTGATTAATTATTCATGTCTGATAAGGCACAGGACAAAGAGCAGTGGCCTTTAATTGCATTCATTTTTTATTTGATAGTTTGTAAAGGAAATGATGGTACAAGAAGGATACCCTCATGTTGGGACAATGCATTCCAAAATAGGTGGGTAGCTATGTGTGCAGAGACCTCGGGCAGACTTCATTTTCATGTAATTTTTCAGGTGGTTTTCAAGAAGGGTAAATATCACACCCATTGATTCATAGTCTCCTGTTTGGGTTTTTAAAATAAATTCGCTTACCTGCACACAGGGGCCATTTGCAGAACAAGCACCCATCACATATCTTTCATGTGCAACCTTAAAGGCTTCCAGTAAGGTAATTCTCATGCTAGGATGAGCTATCTAGCACAAGTTGTTATATCTGCTTCATTCTGCTAACAAATTGGCCTCTGCCTGCTGAAGACTGCCTGACTTTACTTATACTTTCCCCATCAGCAGAAAGACTCATATCGTCACTGGGCCCAAGGTGAATTGCTTGGAGACAAAGTTAGAATGAATTTTTTGCAATCCCATCCCACCAGGCATTCAAACCACTTTGTCCTGGGGAGAGAACACCTTTAATGGTCATGTTATAATGTCCTTGTAATGACTTATAAGGACAGAGCATCTCCTCCCTGCAAATCTGCTCCAGGTGAATGTATCAAATTAGGTAAACCAGAGTAAAGTATTTTGTTTCTCCTACCTTTTGCTCAAAATCAACACAATCACCCAGATGAAGAAGAGGTATAGAACACCACTGAGGTGGTCTGGAGGTGATGATCCCCACGACTGTTAGCCTCTATGGAATCAAATGTGCATAGCATATAATGCATGCTAAAGCACCCAAATATTCAAATTCACATACAGCAGTGGGTTATGTGGGTAGAGCAAGGAGGGGAAGTAAGGAATTGTATGCTTGTCTGTGGCTTCTGGTCCAGAAAAACATTAAGATGTTTCCAGTCAGTGTCAGTTTTCATTTGAAGAGTTGTTTTTTATTTATAGTTTTCTTAATCCCTAAAGCAAAAGAGCGTAATATTAATTTAAAACCAAGAAACAATTAAAATCCCCAATTACAATTAAAAGCTACAGAGCTAGATCTACAGAGCTACAGAGCAACTGCTCTAGCTTTGTTTAGTGCACACATAAATAATCATACTTCAATTGACATCTTAGTGTCTATGATCTCTTCCCAGATTAAGGTTGCCTTGAGACTGCTTGATTTGTCTACTGTAAATATGACGTGAATTCCTCTCAGGAAAATGAATTTCACATGCTGTTTTTGAAGTAAATTATTTTCTTCTAATATACCTACACAACTGTCACAGGGAATTGCACTGCAGATTTAGTGATGTTAAGTGTCAATTGTAATTTGGTGACAACCATTTTATTGGCTATGCATATTGCTCTGCGAGGACCTACTTCTCAGTATGGAGGCCACCGTATCATTAAAACCCACTGATCCTTCACTGATGACATAATTTGACTGGCAGAGAGAGGAACAGTGAGGGGCTTGTTTCCACCTGCATGGAATCTGCTGTGTGTCAGAGATGAATTTGCCTTCAAATTAGAAACAGCATAGCAGACTGGTGTCTGTGATTTTGCTTGATTTCTTTTAAGGAGTTTTACTGGAATGGTTACTGAGCAGCTGATACACGTCTGTTTAAGTATGCCAAACATATATACTATGCAAGCTGTAAACAATTCAAATATTTTTAGCCACAGAGTTATCAGTGAAACACTTTCAGCTTAACTGAGCCATATACTTTTTCTCTCCCCTGCCCCTTCTTCTGTGCCCTCATCTATCCATGCTTTGGTCTGCAAGTCTGCCTTTGCAATAGGCTCAGAATATTAAATTTTGGTGTTAAAAAAGTGGAAAAAATGTGTTAACATAAACCCCATGTTTCAACAGATAAAATAAGTCATACAAGCTGTGTAAAAATTTAGAGTAAGAACAGAACCACAATCATAGGTTCTGAAAATTTTATAAACTGACAATTCAAGTTATGTGTTTTATGCTAATACACATAGTGGTAACTTCTAACAAACTGTGATTCACGCAAAAAGAGTAGAAAAGTTGAAGGTATTATATATGTAATATTTATTTTTCACATGCATATCTTTATATATACATTATGTACTTATTCTGTGAAAGAGGAAACAGATTCTGAGACTTCCTTAGCAAATTTAAATCAATATAGCTGCCTTTCTATCTCCAGTATTTAATTTTTTTTTTTTTTTTGCAGCACAGTATTGTAAGGAACAAAGCAAAGTATCTTAAAAGGAAGTGTATCCCTAGTCATTTCACCTCATTTCACACCTATTTGGCAGCTTTTCTTAGCCAACTGATTTCATGGAAAATGCTGACAATGTTCACTTATTAGAATTGTCCATATGGTAAGTTGTGCTTCCCCCTTTAGATTAACTTTATTAACTTTAAATGTAGAAGATAGCTTTTTTTTAAAGACAACCAATATTCCTTGATATACACCTTTGTCCATCTCCCATTTTTCCACAGTGCTTATTCTATTTTTTTTTTTTAAAAATATTTATTGAACAGTAAACAGCATAAATTATTCAGTCAATTTCAGTCCAGCGGCATCAGTAATACTCTAGCAGACATGCTACTTATGACAAATGCTTTGTGTAAGAGAAACATACCACTGAGGCTTAATCAGAAGCTCTAAACATTTCAGACCTGCTCAATTTTATTCTTGGAAAGAAGCACTGGTTTTTGCTACATCTTCCAAAGCTTTGGGGAAATGTTCATTTTACCCATGAGAATAGGGAGGCCATTTTTACCCACTTCAGAAAGAGGAAGGCGATAGTAAAAGAGCACTTAAGCAAAATTTTTTGCTTTTGAAAGCTAATCTTATAGGAAAACTTGAATGTTTTAAATGCTTCCTATATGATGAACTGTTGGGACCTGTACACTGTCTCTTTTGAAAGCATAAATAACATGTATGAGGACATAAGTTTTTATGGGATAGAAGTTTTTCTAAGAACTAGGAAAAAAAAATACAAAAGAAACTCACCACCCTGAACTATCGCCCTCCTGTTTTGTGTGCTTTTAAAAAGAGTCCAGGAGATTCTTGGCAACAGTTGTCCTTCATCTGATTTAGAATAATGATTTTATACAGCTTGCGAGAGTTGAATAACTGCCTTATTCAGAACCAAACTCTGGCTTTAAATATTAAATTGCTTCTGAGGATTTTTTAGCTTTATTTCTAGCTATTCTGAAACTTACTTTTGAAAGAGTATCTACTTTGCTATTAGGATTGTCTTTTTCATATCACTGATGTAGAAGCCTGGAGCCTTATGAAATAGCTAGATTGTACCCACCATGTTCCCAAAATTAGTATTTATATTCTAATAAGATATGTTGCATCAGGGATTTTATTTCAGCATCATCTAAAATGTTGTCTGAGGTTCTGGAATAAAGCACAGCTTCCTGGATGGCTATTGGTTGCATAGACAACAAAAATGCATTTGAGTCAAACATATAAAACAGTCACCTGAAAAAATGATGGCATAACAGAAAGGTAGGAAGAGAATTAGAGATGAACTAGGGTCATCAGCACAGTGCAGAGCTTATGCAGAGCTGTGTGGACTCAATTATTAATAGTTTTCAACTAAAGAGCAGAACATTTAAAACATGCAGGCATCCACCAGATGAAAACAATCTGAGAGGTAACTGTATAGAGAGGTAAAACAGCTAACATGTCCTTTTAAAAGAAAGTTTTGTTCCTTTTATGTTCTGACTGAAATCAAGAGGTCTGAATAGAGAGGCACCATATGCAGAATGCATATGCCAGTTTTTGTTATATTTGGTCATTCTAGTCAGCACCAAATAAAAAGGGACATAAGTATTGACATCCTAAATCAAAGCTGTTGTCTGCTGAGTCTCATAGATGCTTTAGCATAAGAAAAAGATGTGCCACTAGACACAGTGAACGTCTGTTACATATTAGTGCTTCTTTTTTGCTTCCTAAGAGTGGTGATTTATACAAATGCTTGAGTTTGAAACAGTGTATTCATTCAACAAACATCTCTGGATTATAAATATTTGGATTATTAGGAGTCTTGTTTGCATGTACCCAGTCAGTCCTTTGTGAGTCTTGCAAGACGCTTGGTCTCAGAGATATCATGCATTGAAGCTTCAAAGCATCATCACAGAGCAAGAGTTTCTCTTTTTTAGTTCACCTTACTCATATTGCAAGAAAGAAATTCAAAAGTAGCACAAAGCTTCCATTATAAACCCACTGTCACACACAAAAGACAAAACACATACTCTTCTGTTGAAATGAATCTTAGTTAATTGAAAAAAAACCCACAAGCAGGGAGAAAATGAAAAATCCAGGGGGAAGCAGGGAGATTCTCTGACGTGTCTTGGTTCTCAATGAATGCTGCAGCTGGGTTAGAGCACACTCCTCTAACGTTAGAGGACTGTAAAGAAAAAGTTACATTCCCTCTTGGTTGCTTAGTTGGTTGTGCCAAGTCTTACAGCCTGTGACTTTCTCCATGAACTGTTTTGGAGAACAGACCCTTATCCTTTCCTAGTCCTGCAAAAATCACTGGACAAAGTGCTGCATGAGGGTTTAAACGTAGACGCATCTGAATGAAGAGACAGAAGCCTGGATCATGCAATCTCCACTTTGTAAAACATCCTTTGCACAAAACACTGTTTAAGTTCCTGAAGTGAGAGCAACAATGCACATCTCCAGCCAAGCACTGCTCATTCATTTAAATGCAATTTTCCCTCAGCTAAACATGCAGCATAGGGAGGGAAATACTAAGATTTCAAAGTACTAAGATTTGTACCCTGAACATTTTGGAATGTTTTTTGTATTCGGACCTGATTGGAAGGAAGTGAGCCATTTATCCTTCTCAGAGCGCTGTAACTCAGTCTTGAGTGTAAAAGATTAAGAGCAGGATTCTTTTTTTTCCCCTTTATATTAGACATGGATATAAGAATAACCTAGAAGGTTATTGAAGTTATTGACTGATCCTCTATATAAAACTACAAAGGACCAAATCCTAAGTGCAAAATTAGAGCCAAAGATTTTGGACATGGTCTTCAGACCTTTTAATAATTTTAAATGCCATTTTAATTAATGGTGATGTCAGAGATTGTGCTCTAAATTTGAAAACAACACATGTAAAGAGGCCAAAAATCATGTGAAAGGGGTCAATCCTGATTTATTTAATATATTATGTGTAGACTTTTACTCATATGTATGGATTGGTAAAGGTGAGGTATTTGAAGTGAAGAAGACACCACCCAAATTAGAGTGAAAGCTTAATAAGGTGGCATTTTCTTGATTTTTTTTTCTGTTTTGCCATTTGTTCTTTTGAAATGCTTTGGAAATCTCTTCCAAGTAGATGAGTTCATGAAAGTCTAACAACTGTCAACATTAGGAAAGGCCAGGACATAGAAAGACATATAGTGTAGATTCTATGACATCAAACTACCTGCAGGGTTAAAGCAAGTTCAAGCAAGGTCACACCTTTCTCCTGAAAAGGCTTTAAAAAAAATCCACCCCCACCATGCTACCACAAACTGTCACAAAATCCACATCAATCCATTTTGTGTAATGAAAGCATCAATTCACAGTCTGAGATTCTTTGTAGCTTTCTCTTGAAACCTGAACCCACAAAACCAGCTGCTGAGTTGGCATGACAGTTTTAGAAGAGCCAGAAGACCACAATCACGTATTAGTTCTGCTTTTCACAAACTTGTTCAAGATATAGTATTTCTCCTGATTGTTGTATCATGACTTAAGGTAAGAAAATAGGTTATGGGGTGGTTTTTTTTTTTTTGTTTGTTTTTTGTTTTTTGTTTTTTCTTTGTTTTTTTTTTGGCTAGAGTCTTGTCCATGAAGTGAGAAACCCAGGACTTGCTCAGAGCAGTGCAATCTGTGAAGAATTGTACTTGAATGTTTTCTGCAACAGCCCATTTTCTGGGATGGCGCAAATACTAATTTTTTTTCTAGGCAACCTTCCCTTTTATTTTCTGTGTTATAAATGAAAAGTATATAGTTCATTACAGTCTCTAGAAGGGTGCTTTTGCATACTAACACCAATTTTGTTCTTGCTTCAGCTTCTGTTGATATGTTAACACACAATTCTGTTGATATGAGGCACAATCCATGACAGTCTCTTCACACTGGCAAGCAAACCACTCTCTTCTTGCAAATCCCACATTTGCCTCATTTTTCAGTGTTTTCTCAATTACAGCACCTCTCATTCCAGTAGATCCTAAAGCACTTGCCAGATTAACACCCCTTGATGTACAAATGACTGCATTTCTCATAAAAGGAGTATGAGGTTTTAACTCTCTCATAACAAGCTTGACAAGGCAACTTTGTTCTTTAGCTAATGTCTTTAATTGGGCATACCCTAGCTGTTAGGGTAGGATTAATTGTGAGCATACGAGCATGTATTTATTTACTGTGCTTTTTCCCAAATAGAGAGAATCTGAAGTCTTTGCTATGAGAAAATTCACATAAAGACTTGGCACTTACCTTGAATTTATAAAGGCCTAAGAACACTTAAAGGGGGATTACGTTACAACAGTATCTCTTTCAATTTGTGCATGTACTCCAGAAGACAGTAAGTTTGTATGATAACTGGACAAATAAGAACCTTTATTCAACTCCAAGTGCTTTTAAAAAGGTGGAAAAAAGACAAAGGTACTATAATAGTTAAGTTTTATGAAAGGGAAGAACAACCTCCTGAAATGGAAGGTTGACCTTAGCCTTGTCATTATTGAGGAAAGTTATCTCTCAAAGATTCTATACTTGTTTAAGTGCCACAGGGTAGGTCTGTAGGACATAAGTTCTATACCAGCAAGAGGAGACCAATGTGAGACCCCAGTGTCTAAGCCGTGATCAGCAAATGAGATATTAAAGTATCCAGCTGTATTTTGTATATGTATTCGTATACTCCCATTAGTGGACCAAAGTCACCTGGGGAGAATTGGTGAACTACACACATGCTGGTAGTACTTAATAGTGTTTGGCATGAAAAAGTGACCAAAGACAGGAAGGATGAGGGAGTTTTTGGTAAGATTGGTGATCAGGAAAATTCATAATCATTAATAAATAGTGTGCATAGAGATAAGAAAAGAGCTGTGAGACGAGGACAGCTGTGTTGCCTTCGGAAGATTGACAGTGACAATTTAAGTATGTTCCCTTTGCAAAGCAGTTGGAGATTCCCAATCTACAAACTAGTAGTCTTTCGCTGGAAGATGGCATTCCCTACAGTACAGATATGGGTTAAAGCTCCTGACTTGCTTCAGCATTGGGTCAGTGGTATCAGTTTAAGCTCCTCAAAGAGGCGCATTAACTTAGGGGCTACTGTAGTGAATCAGGATTAGCTCATCTACCTGAAACATCTGGCTGACACATGTGGAACTCTGCTAACTGTTCCCAGATAGCAACAACCACTTAAGTGGAGTGACTCCTGTAGCCACACAAACATGTGTCTATGGCTTGGCTGTCATTGAGAGTAAACCCTGAAAAATTTCAGTCCATGGTATCTCATAGAAATAATCTTAACTACAATGTAAGTGTTAATCAAAGAATGCTTTAACTATGCAGATATTCTAGTATCTAGTCATAATCAAGTAACATTTTCTAAAAAATGTACCAAAGCATTCATATATATTTTGTAAACTTGTTCACATTAACTTGTTCATTAACATTCTCTAGACCAGAATACATGACACTAGGCCAGGAATATGGACTGTAAAAGGGCAGAAGTCCTGGGATGCAAAAACCTTCAAGGAAAAGCTGTAATTCTTTCGGTAAACGCCTTCCTTGGCTTCCATTTTCAGAGAGAAAGTGGCATGGATTTGTGGGGCAAGCTTCAGAAACCCTTAGCAGAAGGCAAAAAGTCCTACTAAATTCTTCAGAAACAAAACGAATTTATTTCAAGAATGATATTATTGACGATACCAATGAACCAAGACTCTCCAGCACATATGTTTGCTAATTTTATGTTATATCCTGGAGCCATATAGTGGACTGATGTAAAGTTTGGAAACCCCAAAAGGAACGATTTCCATCAGAATGCCGTAGACATACATACCTTGGTCTGAGATCCATTGGCAAAATTTCTGATTTTTTTGGGTGTAATTTCCCTGTGTATCTTATGTGCATCCTGTCCTAAATGTAAACATACAACAATTACATAAAATTAATGTTTCCCTTTAAAATCTCTTGACCAAAATAAAGTCTATTTCAACAGCTATATGGATGTAAATACATTTAATAATGGAATTGAATTTGCTTGGGACTAACAGAACAAAATACTTAAGCTTTCAGGAGAAATAGGTTGGCATTTTAAAAATTTTCCTAAAACAAAGGATTTATGTGAGGTTATTCTTCTAAAGGTAGTTTTGGACTTGTTCCCTGTATTTTAATAGTCATTCGCTTCGCATCAGGTGTGATATGCTCTTTTCTGATGAAACTTGGAAGTTTTCTCTTGAAAAATGGTGTGCCTATTGGTAGCAGGAACTAAGCAATTTTAGCTTTGGCAGAGTAATAAAAAACCTTCTGACCATGGATTCATTGAAGATGCAAGAGCAAATAATAACCTTGGTAGGTCTGTTAAAGCACGTATTTAAAAAAAAGAAAAAAGGAAAAAAAGAAGGAAAGGGATTCATATTTGAGTTGTGTCTATGTCTTCATATGAGGAAGAAAATTTATAAACATACATGGATAAAGGTTTAGGAGTAGGATGCTGCTGACATGTTTAAAAGTATTTTAAAAACAAATATGAAACTAAATAACAGTTTGCACAATTTCTAGAATCTTCTTGCTCATTTTTAGTAATAAAGAGATAGATATTTTACATATTTGAGCAAAAATTAATAATTTTGTTTTGCTAATTTGATAATGATCCAGAAATTAGCAGTTAATAACACTGATTCTAAACAAATAATGAATATAAAAGACTTGTTCTCTTATGTACAGTAAGAACATAATTGACTATCAAGTGTAAAAAAATAAAGTCTTTGCCTGTCTGTAGAAATGACATAAATGCAAATCCTGTTCCTTGTAAGCAAACAAGAAACCTATTGAAACCGATGAAACAGTTTCCGAGAAGAAATGCAAAAAGGATTTGGCCGAGGCACATAATTTAAAAATGACCTGAATCCTGCCATTGCAGGTGCAAAAGGCAAATGGGTACACTCAACTATAGACATCCAGTCTACACTTCACACCTCTTCCATGCAATATTGGAATTTTTATTTACTATTTAGGTTTTGTTTTTGGAGGGTGGCAGGGTGCTAGCTCTAGCAGAGAGCAGTTCCAGGCTCAGAGCTGTCTTCATGTTAGCACAATTTCTTAAATACTCACAAGATGGAAAAAAGAAAAATAAATGAATTATTTAGGAATAAGTTTGGTAATCAAAGACTGAGAAGTTTAATAAAACAAGAACAAAGATCTTGTCATCAAAACCCTTTCATCTTTATGTAATTTTATATAAATGCTAAACAGAGAAATGATACTGTATCTAGTCCTTTCTGAAATGCATGGAGGATAGCATGATGAGTATGCTAAGCCTTCAGCCCTGATGGTTGCTCTGTGTGAGAGGATGCGCCTGCCTAAATAGGAGCCATCTACTCCAACCTGTGGGATCTCAACATCTGATTTCAGCACATGTACATTTTGAAACTCCAGTTTGGCTCCAAAACATCACCAAAATTTGGTCTTGATTTCCCTTTACCTGGAGACAATGAACAGAAACAAACACAGTTCTCAAAAGTAAAGCTGAACTATTTTAGCATCAAGACACTAATGAACTAACTGTTCAGAGTTTATTTTCTTGGGGTGCATTAAGACCATTACATTAAATTGAATGTATTTTTCATTTTTAGGGGAAAAAAATAATAAGATGCTGTTTATTTGCTGCATTTTCTATGTATATATGCTTGAAAACATAAGAAATAATGGGCTAATTCTTCACTCTAAGTATGAAATTCACAGATGGCACTGTTTCTAGTTTCTGAAGGAAATATTATCAGGTCACCATAATGCTAAGCAGTATTACATTTTAGTAGATAATTTCTGAAAAGTGCTTACTTTTGAAAAAAAAAAACCCAACCAAAACCCCACCAACCTGAAAGAAAAAAAACCTGGCAACAGTTCTGCAAAAAAAAAAAAGTTTATATTTATATTTATATTATTTATATTTATCGTTATATTTTTTATATCAATCCCCTCATCTACATTCTTAAACACATCACTGCTTAAAATGCAGTCACCTGACAAAAACAGTTCTAATTATTACCCCCTTGGGCTAACATTTTTCAGAGTGACTGGCTAAAGTGCACTCCAGCTCATAATTTTTTTCTCTGACAGTGGAAGACATAACCTAGTTTCCTCTAATGCAAAAGTCTCTAATCTAGAGGGCAAGACCCTTTTCCGTATAACACTGAAGGGAGAAAATGCAATTTGAGCACAGGGAAATTGCCCACATAGTTTGATAGTTCTACTGTTCTCATTTTTTTTTCCCCAGGATTAAATGTCTTGTTTTATTTTATGCTAAGTTATGACCTGGCTCAGACTTGTATATATTCTTCATCATGTACTGGGAATTTTGTACTGTAAAAGCAAAGGGGCCTAGAAATGTGGTCTAGTTTTCTTATTCACATTTTAGCCATTAAAATTTCCAGATTTCCTCATGGGGCTAAGGATATTTTTTTCTTAATAGATAGTCCTTGCTTCAGCAAGTGGCACTTGCAAACAATAAGCTTCATTCACCTCTGGGTTAATCCAGTTGTGTATCAGCACCAGGTGATTGATTTCATATTGGTGTAATGCAGTAGTGAATCAGGCTCCAAGGTTTGAAAACAGAGCTCTACATTAAAATCTACATTTGTACCCTGACACACTGGGGAGCAGACTTTCACATGGGCTTCATCCCAATGTTGTTTCCTTGCAGCACATTTTTCAGCACCAAAAATAAAATAATAATAATAAAAAAATCATCCACAATTTTGTGCTCATGAACACCACAGGGAACAAAAATTAGAAAGTCTCTTGGATAGCGGACTCCCTGAATTATACATGTACCTACCTGAATTATACATGCAATTGAGTAGTTAGATGCTTAACTACTAGTATTTGCAATAGAGGGTACCTGTCAAAATCTGGGCCTCGATGTGCAAACTCAACTGCTAACAGCCTCTCAGCTGAGATGAGCAGATTTACCGGTGTGCACAGAGGGGGCTGCCTCTCTCCAATTAGCACCCAAATGGTACAGTCTTCCCTCCCCCCTGACATCAGGGACACTACTGCATCTGTCCCCAGCTGAGCCTGGCCAGAAGGATTCCTGGCAATATTAGGAGAAATGAATTAACCTTTTTCTTTTTTTTTTTGTTCAGTTCACATAGGCAGGGGCTGAATAATAAATTGTCCTGAATCTTATAAAGCCAAAAATGCTGAAGAGTTTCAAAGAAGTGAGTCAGGAAGAGTTGCTTTTGTGCTGTGTTTTTATTAGTAATTTTTTTTTCTCCCAGCCTAAGAACCACCTTTTCCTTTGTAGCTTGACAGCTACTGCTAAACACCTTTTTTTTTCAGCTGGCAGGGCAGCAGGGTGAGCATGTTTGTGGTTAGTATACATTGCTTTTGTGAGCAGTGGGGCATCAGTTCCCTCCTGAAAATGCACGTCACCCTCACAACTCATACATCTTCCATCACTTTGAGGACTACCTAGAAATACCAGACGTAAAAGTACTGTTCAAATAAAGGAGAATCAAAGCTATCTTTTGTTAAAAAACCAATTGCTGCAGTGATTATGTTAGTCCACATTCTTCTTTAAATTGGACTCCATTTTTTTTTAATACTGATGCTCGACAGAGTTTTCAGTGACTTATAGTACTTTGCGCCGGTGAGTCAGTGCTGGATGAGTGGTCTCCTTTGCCTTTTTTTAAGGACAGGGAATGAGTGAATGTGAGCAGGGCAAACAGGGGCCTGAGGCCATAATAACTAGAAAGCCTAAATCTATGAAAATCTCTTGGGTTCATATTCTGGGCAGAGAGCATTGTTTTTTCTTTTTTTGTATACATTCTTTTCTGTGTATGCACATCTGTTTGCAGGATCTCATCCTACACTTGCATAGAAGATCACAGTATTTTTTAGCATCCATGCCGCAGGCTGAAATTGTGAAGGGAACACTGGCTCTGAAGGGTGATTTTGGTTGCCTGGCTAGGGCCTCATAGGACATGGTACATGATACAGTAGCTACTGCATGAGACCATAAAATGTAGGATACTTGGTGGGTAGACTCTTGCTTAAATGAGGTTAGCCTTTGCAATCAGAAGAGGCAGCTGAGATGTCGAGTACTAAAGCCTGAGTTTAGCTGAGCAGTGCAATCACAGTAAAATGGCATCTCCCCAGATATTACACATTATTAGAATGTTTCCTTGTATTTGTGTGGTTAGTGAGGCAAGCAGGGAGATATAAAGCAAACTATTTATTTTCTACCATCAAGGATCACAGAATTAGCAATTAATGTCTAAATTGTTTTCTAAATTTTTTTTCTGCCTATGAGAACTTGAGCTCATAAAACATCAGGAGAATTCTGGGGGATTTCCAAGAAAACTTCTATTCTGAAACAAGTCCATCAATATTAAACATATCTTATACTACTGCAGTCAGGCAGTGATCCTTATCCTTATCAGTGATCCTTACTCCTGGCCGTGGTGGACCCCTGCAAAGGTCAAAGAGCTTTTGATGTCACCCTGAACCATCAGTCCTTAGGCATCCTGCTCAGACAACTGCTTGTCAGCCTGCCCAGTGGCAGGAGAAGCCCAATTCCTCTCAGATGCTGTAGGAGACACATAATAGCTTTTAGCCAGTCCTGGTGGGTAGGATTGTAGTCAATGAGAAAGGCTTAACACCCATTCACCAAGACATCTGTCCTATGGTAGCTAGGTTTCATAATGGTCTATCCTTTGATATAGACTAACTGATGGCTTGTCCTTCAATGAGGCACAGCATAAATACTGAAAGATCCTTCATAGCGCTGGTGTTTAAATTCAGACTGACAAATGAGCTGTAACCACTACCTGAGGGAATAATTGTACAGCAGCTCCTAGGCAGCTGATGAATTGGAAAGGCAAGAGCTTCCTATGGGCAGGTCACTCCAATAACCTCTCTGAAACCAAAGCTCTCAGCAGCAATGGGCTGAAATATGCCCAAACTCATGGGAAGAGCCACCTCACAGAACACAGTATGGAAAGCATCAAGGAATGCACGTAAAGAGCAAGAGATCCATAATCAGCAAATGGTCCTTAAAGGTATTTCTGGTGGTTCTTGGAAGGGACACTGAAGCACATTTACACCTTCTTGGGGTGAATCCTGCTCCTTTGCAAAGAATGCCTACAGGCATGAGCCTGCATTTTTCTCACCTTCCATGGTGCCACAGACTCTTGTCACTCACCAGTCCCATGTGAGTGGTGTTGCCAGTCTTTCTGAAGATCTGCTATTTGAAGCCTGGTGCTTCTCTGAGGTGATGTTGTCTCCTTCATGGAGGAGAACAGCTGAACAGTCCAGACCTCAGCTTCATGTAAATAATTCGTAAGAACAGAACGATCTTGGCACATATACAGTACTTTATGATAAAGAAGATCATTTATCATGTCAGTGAAAAAAACCTAGTCCTTTTTTATTTTTGTTTTTGTGAGAGATGCATAGACCAGAAAGGAAAAAGCCTTTATAATAATTTGTACTACAAGTAGCTGTATAGAGTAGCTGGGATGATGAAGTGTTTTTGAACCAAGCCTTAATGATGCTGTTTAATGATTGCAGAGGGGAGAAGTGGGGAATAGTGAATCAGTGGTCAGTGGGACATCTGCAGTTCACTTCACCAAACCTAGGATTTCATCACAAGTCTGCTGCTGACAGCAGTGTTGATGAACATCTTAAAAACACTGCAGCATTATATCATTGTTTAGTTGGGAATGGAGTATGTCTGTGCCTCAGGAGTAATTCTCTATATCACCTAATCAACTTAATCATCTAAGTTTTTCATGTGTATGCAAGAGGCAGACCCAGATACTTGAAAAGGAGAAATAATACATTTGAACACCTACTGGAGGATACAAAATCCCTGTATTTTCCTAGGGAATTCTTCATTTTAGCTGTGCTGTTTCTGAATTGTAGCTCTGGTTTAGTAATTTTTGGCCTGCTACGTAATGAATTTCACCGTTACAAATTTTCATATTCAAGAGTAGAAACTGAAAGGAACTGAAAGAGGAAAGCAGTAACAGTTTATAGGCACAGTACTGTAAAATGATTGTATTCTGCAGTGGAGTTACTGATTTGATTGCCCTTGTTTTAACAACTTACCTACTTTCCTTAAATATGAATTACACACATGAAGAAAATAATCCCATGTATGTTTCATTTAGGTATTTTCTGTCCACATGCCTATGAAGGAACTGGAAAGTTTCAAGAAGACAGGGCATGAACACATGAATTAAGTCTGACTTCTTCCAAAAGTAAGCAGAAGTAAAACAAAGAGAAGACACATGCTTAGTTAAGAAGAATCCAATATAAACTTTTATTCACCCACATAATCCTTATTTAAGAGTGCAGTGTAAATAACATCACACTTTTTCACTTGCATACAGAATGCATGAAATACTTCAGAGTGGCTTTCTAGAACAATCTTCTGGACTGCAATTTTTTTGAGCAATCCAAACATCCCCATTAAACAAACCCAAACAGGATTCAGAAAATGCAGGATTCCAACACTTTCCTCCAGGATCAGAGGAACACTGAGCATTCTTGTTCAATTTAAACAAAGTAAATGGCATACCCTCCATTAGTATACCCTCCCCTAATGGGCACCCCCACTGGGGACATTGTTCAGGCACCACCACGGACACATCCCAAATGCAGCTGGATATGTAAACAAGGACATAATCCGCCTGAAAGGATACTCACACACACTTGGCAGAGCTTGCTGTGTTGTTAATGTATTGTGCCAAAGCAATAACAAAGCCGTCATTTTAAAGTTTATTTTCAAGATTTTATTAATCAAGAAATTTTCCAGAAATTACTTCTGTCAGAAGGATCTTCATTTGGGGGAAGTCACCATTTGGGGGAAGAAGGTTTTCACATGACATTTTTTTCTTATCTGTAGCCTGTCCCTCAGAATAAATCACAATTTAGTCTGAGTTCATTTCAGACAGAAAACACATTGCTTTTATACAATGCAAGGAAGCCTTCTGGGTTTTTATTTTAAATTCTCTCAATTTCTTGCAAGACCAATCAGGCTTTAGGTTACAGTTCTTTATTAGGCTGGACATAGTCAAGGTGCTGTGCCTTGGCTTATTAGCAATGAATTAAAAACATTAACAGTTATAAATTCAATATAGGCATCCTGTTAATGCACAAACCAATATTTCTGAGTTTGGTACTGCAAGGAAAAAAAGTAACTTGGCAATTTTTTCAGTTTTATTGGTTGATAGTCTGGATTTCTAAAGTTTTTCTTGTGTTTTTGTGACAGTCATAAAAATGGCAGAATAATGTGGCAGGAAAAGATGACATTTTGACAATCAGATTTCCATGAGCCTTCAGTCAGACAGAATCAATGGTCTGAGGTAAAACTGTACCCAAAAGTACTAGCAAGATTTATTATGGATATGACTAATTAAAACTAAATACTAAAACTTTTTTCTTTTCTTAATTTAAAAAAAGGTCTTAGAAATTAAGGAGGAAAGTTTTCTAAATGTATTACATATGAAAGAAGTCCAGAATACAATAGGGAAAATGATGACTGGTTAATTTTGTCATTGCATGCCTTCATTATAACTAATATTCACAGCACTTACACTGAAAAAGTAATATTTTTCAATAGTCAGTTAGTGTTAGAACAAATTTTGTGTTTTTTAAATTAAAAAAAAAATTATTGATTTTTTTTTATTTTTTATTTTCTTTCTTTTAAAGTTACACCATATGTTCAATATATTTTGGTGGACCAAAAAAGAAATATGTGTACACTTTTTATATGTGCTGTGGTCAGCTCCACTTAAAAATCATTGTTAGCCCTATATTTGTGGGTAAACTTTTGACCATTTGCAATGCTGCTAAAGTGGACACTGCTACAAACATTTCTGGATACAGGATCTCTGTATATCCCAGATAAATTATTACTATGCATGCACAGAATAGATGTGTATACACAGAAAAAACTCAGTATGCTCCTGCTGCTAGACCATTGGCTTGTCCTGTGCCATGATGACCTTCCCACAACGGTCTGGCTCAGCTGAGCATGTTTGGCAGGTCCCATGGCTCTGCATTGCTATACCTGTGCACTCCAGCTGCCACACCTCAATTTATCACTTTGATACCTGTTGAGCTCAACAGGTGTGTGTTTAAGCTGTTTTTCAAGGAAAGTGTAACTGGAAACCCTTATCTTTCATATAAACCAAATCAGAACTAAGAATTGTTTAAAAAAAGGTATTTTGGTCTGGCTTGACTCTGATTCCTTTGCAGGAATTCCTTTGCTGAATTCGTTTGCAGATGAGGTGCTGGTAATACTGCTGCATATTGACCATTCCACTGTTTCTACAGATCTCTGTTACGGAAAAGATTCCTGTACAAGGTGTCATTTACCTTAAAACCCTCCTACACCTCAAACACTACAGTTGCTGTCTATGCTGATACCTTCAAAGGAAAAGTTCAAAATTCACTACAGCCAATGCTTTCAGACCTGATGAGGTAGGGCTTTCAGCCTTATAGCCTGTGGCCAGGCATAGTAAAACTAGAGCAAAGCCTTTAATTTGTTAGATGTGATACCTCTTTCTTCCTGCTAAGGTGCACACTGTAGTTGGGAATGGTGAGCCTCAAGTTAAGTATTTAGATTGTCTTGATTTTTACAGCTGTCAAACCTGCGATTTGACTGGCTACCAGCTGACCTTTCTTCTGGACCAAACCCAAAGGGCCAGGTAAAAGAATTCTCTTTTGTCAAGGATGTTTTCTTCATTTTTGAGATCTATGGATGGAAAATACTGTTATCACTGATCACAAAATATAGATGTTCTTATGTCACAGCCATTTTCATTCTGTTGTAGCTGTGAGAGGTTTATTACAGAATATTTGTGACAGATGTCCTTTATGTGATATTCAACTCAAGGAGAGGCACTGGTTTAATATCAAATACAGATGTGTCTGTTATTTCAGATGCTGCTGACTTTGATTCCCCAATATAACAACAACAACAACAACAACAACAACAACAAAAACATCAAAACCAACAATAACTTATGAATATTATAATTTTAAATCAAGGAGCTTATTATTTTTCATATCCCTAACAGTTTTTGTTCTATTTCTTTGGTGATCTTAAAGCTGCCTTCATAACATCACAATCTCCTAACAAAATGCTATAATTACATATTAATTATCTCGATGCTAAAAAATACTTCTGTCTTGGCCAAAGAATTGAAAACAATGGCTCAGCTGACAGTGACATGTCGTTTTAGATCAGTATCCTGAGACAAGTTGAGCCATGAGTGAAGCACAGAACAGGACTTATTGCAGCTACCTGCAAGCATAGTCCAGGATCTCTGAATCCCTGCATCAGTCAAACTGACCCTTCTCTACTTTGGAGATGGTAAGCATGATGTCACAAAATTAAATAGGGAAGAAAGCAAAAAAAACCCAAAACAAAAACAAAAACAAAAATACCCCCTGCCACCCCAAAACCAAAAGCAAACACCATAAAAGAAAAAGTATGTTTAAGAGGTCTATGTTATACCTTCCACCTGGAAATGCCAAAACTTAGTAAAGAGAGGGAGATTTAAATTTAAAATGTGCTTATTTTTTCCCCCTCTGAAAATAATTGGTAAACCGTGAATTTATACCTTTTATTATGAGGTACTACAGAACCTAGAGAAAAATAGATACTCAATTCCTACAGCTATTCTTCTTCACCAATGTCAGTTCTTGACACATGTGATGAGGATAGAGGTCTGTCTGACTTCAATCTCTGAAGCAGACTACTTGCAGATGCTACGTATAAGAAGACTGCTTATAAGAATATGTGCATGTTCTTTTCCCCCTGCCCCCCAAACCGCTTGGAGGAAACAAGGATTTAAAACTTGTCTATTTTCTGTAAAAGCAGTGGGAGGGTCACAAAGAACCATTACAAGCATACCAAACTTCTGAAATAATAGGTGCCTTTTATTGCTTTATGTTGGTTCCACAGAAGTGAAATAGTTAAATAATTTTGCCTTCTGTTGAAACAATATACCTCTTCATTATTATGCATAGCTTTCAAGCACACTATTATTTGATGATATAGTGTATCCAGCTGACTGCTTATATAATCTTGAGGTTTAAATTTATATAGTAGGAGTTTTAGTGTATTTATGATGCTTATTAAAAAGGTATTCAAAAATGTATTTTAAAAGTAACTTGTGCAATATATTATACAGTCTTGCTTAACACATACACAGAAACTTAAGAACTGATCCAGATTTTCTGGTCAGAACTTCAAGAATAAGTAAAAACATAAGACATTGCCAAAATACCTAATTTCCTGTAGACATGGCTTACATTGTGAAACACTTTAGTTCTATGTGAAAAAAAGATTTTTGGGGGACCCGTTTAGCTGAAAGGAAGTAGTACAGGAGATCAACTTGGTTTTTATGGATGAAAACCAAAGGACTGTTAATCTAGGTGCCTGATTAATTGTCTGAGTTGACCTCTTTGACAACTCAACTCTTTCTCTCAAATTCCCTGGAAAAGCCTTGCATGTGTTTTGTAATGTTTTGGTGTAATGATGGCCAATTGTTAAATGACCTACATTTCCATAAGAACTACATTAGAAAATGGGATGGTTTTACAGCAGTTGAAATAATTAGAAAACCTTTTATTTACTGTAGCTTGCACATATCATTCCTCTGCATGCTCCTAATCTGAAAAAATCTCTAAAGCACCATTGTACACATAAGTAACATTCTCCAAATCACTAAAGACTTCCAAGTCTATAGGCACATTTGGGCCGTATGTAAAGCTCAAAGATATCTAGCTCTAGAGACGCTTAAAGCTTTGGTTCAGGATGAAGTCCATGGTTGGAGTCTTCACTGAGGTATTCCCTTGTCCGCCTTGTGAACAGAGAGGAAAAAAAAAAGTAACATGGATTAGCCAGGTGTTAAACTGTCTACACGCAGTTTTGAGAATGGACAATCAAATCCTGCCAGGAGAGATGGTTTTGCTCTGCTAATGACTAATGTATACCTGATCACCCAGGTAACATAGAAGCATTGAAACCTGTCATCCATAGGCTCTTGGTTAGTTATATGGAATTTACCTAGAGCACAAAGATTGAAGGTAAGGATTTGCCTTATTGCTTAGAAGCAACAGAACTGATACCCTGCTTTTGCAGCAGTGCAGCTCTTTGAAAACAGCCAGGCTTCATGGTATAGTCTAGAACAGCACATGGTCCACAGAAGAAAACAAAATTCAGCTTTAAATTGTACAGGTTTTTCAGCCAATGCCTTATCTAACAAATTTCAGTAATAGATGTGAGAAAAAGAGAGAAATAAGCCCTTCACATTTAAACTAAGGACATAAAGATACTGAGTCAGCAAAAATGCTGTTCTCAAACTGCTGGTGTGTCATACTTGCTGGTGAAAAAACCTGCTGGTGTGTTGAGAAATCATTACATATCGTGGACTAAGGTTTCTATCACACTTCACTGAGTCTACGTTAAGCATCTGTGACTTTCACCTCTGAGCAGAGATATCTGTGAGAGGGTGGAGTGGTAATTTTTGCTGTATGTTGAAGAGCAAGTGAAAAAGCAGAAGCAGCAGATCCTTAAGGGTCTGCCTATTCAGTGCTCTGAAAACTCCATTTAGCAGTCTCAGTGAAGGTGATGGTTAAAGCACTGCTTGAAAAATCTGTGACAAATCCTCAATGATCCTCTGAAGTAAGTTGTGCAAATTACATTGGTTTCATTTTGGAAACTGTTAAAAGTAGTCAACAATTAGTACAGTCAGGCTGGGACCTGGATGGTGCCTTAATTTTGGGTGGGATGAGCAGTTGAAGAGAACTGGGCACACAGTACAGTGTCTTTCCTGGAGCTTTTACAACATAAGGAATGGGAATAAAAACTAGATCGTTATATGTGGTGTTTTAGCCCTCCTAAAGTCTCCATCCCACGCCTTTCCTGTGCTATCTCAACACATCAAAAGCTACAACTTTTTCTGATTAATTTAATAAAAGATCAAACTTAGTTCAAAGATCATCCTGTCTTGTCTGAAAAAAACAGAGTGAATGAAAGCAAATCCCTCATCTGGCATACAAAGGTCTTTGGAATCACACAAATACTTTATTCTTTCTCTGTATATATTATAGAGCTGTTTTATTTTAAGGCCTACTTGGGAATTATTGGATCTAAAGGTTCATTATCGGTTCCAGTTTGGGCAGGCACAGTCCTATTTGGATAAATATATCGTGTTCAAAGGGACCAACAAAAGAAAAATAGCCCTAACTTGGTAAAATGATAATGATTCTTTCAGTTCAGAACACAGATGGTCACATATCACCCCAATACTTTTTCGAACCACTTTAAAATTTTTTGAAATTGGGGATAAACAATTTAGTCTCTCAATTAAGCATGTAAAGTACTGAAACAGAAGTTCTGAAAGCAACATGATAAGTAAACTGTGTTGTCAAATCCCCACCAGAAAGAATTTATTGGTAGTCTTTTATTCCTTCTGAATAAATCTTGCTGACCAATTCTTCTGAAATATAAATAAACAAACAAATGCACAAGGAGAACTTCCATCATATGAGCCTCTTGCTGAATTACAGCTCAACTCTGTCAGCAGCTGTAGCTGGCCACAAACCCTATCTAATTGCACAAGGACATATTTCCCAGTATGTCAAATAAATAAATATATTCTCTTACCCAGCAGATATGTATTGGGAAATTTTTAGAGCTTTTATTTTTTTACAGTCCAGTGGACTCAACTGGTTTTGCATTTTTTCTTCCTTTCGTCCCCCCACCAAGGGCTCATAGTGACTACTACTTACACAAGTCTTTTATTGCTTTAAAAGACCTAAATTGTTACAGAAATTATATGCTTCCAACCTCCTCTCAAATACCATTTCAAATTATGTTTGGATGAAAGTTTATAGCTTAAAATACATGATAAATAAAAGCTGCATAAATGTTCACAAATTTTAGAAAATGGCCTTTGTGTCCCTGTAACACACTTTTTTATTATTCAGCCACACAAAACTTGGCATTCTCCCTAGGCACATTATTTTTTCCTAGACTGAAAAGAAGAGGAGGACAGAAAGGTATGAAGGTTTAGTTTAGTACTTTCTAATTTCTTGTGAGATGCTTTCCATTATGATTATAGGGCCAGTTTAAATACCTAGGACAGCATGGCAGAAAGACAAAATGAAGATAAACAGTAGGGGTTGAAAAATTATAATTAAAAACCATATGACCTGTTACTGAGACAGAATACTTATTGTGAGAGAATGACGTAAGCTTATGATGAGGGCTGGGTGTTCATTTGATAGAGAGATGGGGATCAAGACATCTGAGACCTTCCTCCCTTCCCCTTTCCCTTCCTTTCCCTTCCTTTCCCTTCCTTTCCCTTCCTTTCCCTTTCCCTTTCCCTTTCCCTTTCCCTTCTTTCCCTTTCCCTTTCCCTTTCCCTTTCCCTTTCCCTTTCCCTTTCCCTTTCCCTTTCCCTTTCCCTTTCCCTTTCCCTTTCCCTTTCCCTTTCCCTTTCCTTTCCTTTCCTTTCCCCTTCCCCTTTCCCTTCCTTTCCCTTCCCTTTCCCTTCCCTTCCCTTCCCCTTTCCCCTTTCCTTCCCTTTCCCCTTCCCCTCCCCTTCCCTTTCCCCTTCCCTTCCCCTTCCCCTTCCCCTTCCCCTTCCCTTCCCCTTCCCCTTCCCTTCCCCTTCCCTTCCCTTCCCCTTCCCCCCTTTCTCCTTCCCCTTCCCTTCCCTTCCCTTTCCCTTCCCCTTCCCTTCCCCTTTCCCCTTCCCCTTCCCCTTCCCCTTCCCTTCCCTTCCCCTTCCCCTTCCCCTTCCCCTTCCCCTTCCCCTTCCCCTTTTCCCTTCCCCTTCCCTTTTCCCTTCCCCTTCCCCTTTCTCTTCCCTTTTCCCTTCCCCTTCCCTTTTCCCTTCCCCTTCTCTTTCCCTTTTCCCTTCCCCTTCCCTTTTCCCTTCCCTTTTCCCCTTCCCCTTCCCTTTTCCCTTCCCCTTCTCTTTCCCTTTTCCCTTCTCCTTCCCCTTCCCCTTCCCTTTCCCCTTCCCCTTCCCCTTCCCCTTTCCCTTCCCTTCCTTCTTCCCTTCCCCTTCCCCTTCCCCTTCCCCTTCCCTTCCCTTCCCCTTCCCTTCCCTTCCCTTCCCTTTCCCCTACCTACCTTCAGCATTTCTTCCATTCGTATGGTCCATTGTTTTTTCAGCTGGCATCATCCATTTTAGCTCTTTCCTCTTACTCTGGACTATTGCAGGGTCAACAAATTCCTGCAAACATTTGAGTTAAGCTGGTGTAAGTCTGGCAGTTAACTGCCTGTCAACTCTCACCAAACATGGGAGCTCTATTGCATGCTTTCAGACCGTGCAGACCTGGCAAACAGATTCTGCAAATCCTAGTTAAGAGGCAGAAAAAATTAGAAAGAATTAAGGCTTCATCCTCTTGAAAGTCTCCTAAGGAATGCTTTAGATTTGATTGCTCTAGATCAACAAAGTACTAATTGACAAAAGCCCTGTCTAGAAACTTAGGTGTCTTTAGATTTGAATTTTTATGCTTCTAACCACCTTATTATAATCATTCACCAACTTTTCTCTACACAAACATATATAAGCTGTAATAAAATGTTTAAAGAGAGGGCTAGCAAGCAGCTTATTAACATGCACTGAATACCTAGAGAAAAAAAAAGGTTGATAAATATAAAGAAGCTATTTATTCATAAGATACTGGTATTTACGTGAAAAGACAAGCCAAACAAAAATCAAAAATAATAAGCCTGTGCTGTCTCCTCCTTTCCTTTAGGCTACAGTCATGGCATGTGATGGATTACAGTTTAAAGACAACAAACAAGGTTGACAGTTTTTAGGGACATACCCAGTTGCTTTTTATTTGCATGTACAATGCCTGGCATGTGAGAACTCTGATGCTGTAATTGTCTTGTGCAAAAAGTGGAGGATGATAACAAATACAATTGGCTGTATTATTGATATGTGCTGTGTATGTACTAGATGTGAAACAACAGAAAACACGCAGACGGGAATGAGGAAAGTTCATAATCTAAAATTTTTAGGTTAGAGGTTTCCACGGTGAAGGTATGTGGGTGCAAACAAACTTGACATTTTAAGTAAGTATTTTTTTAATGACCTTTTAGCTCAAAACAATAATCTAAAGCCTTAACCTTTGATATCTGATGTATAAATAAGTCGGGATCTCTATCTCTCCAAGAGGTGCTAATTTAAATTTCTTCCACAAGTGCAACATTGATGTTTCCCCATCAAAATGTTTTAGGGCTAGTATCTTGCTACTGCTTTAGAATTTATCAGTGTTATGATAATTCCCTGTAGAATGTTTTTTTCCTTTTGCTGTTTCTGTATTTTGAAAAATAAAATCACTATTTATACTTTTTCCTGAAAACCAGGGAACATATTCCACTCATTGCTACCACCCCAGATATTAGTTTATGTTGCACTGGACTTATATAGCTCTATGGTAAAAGTAAAAACTTTCAGTAATAAATATTGAGTAGATAACAACATCATCATTCACTTTTCTTAAGAGTTATAATATTGACCTCACAAAAGTAAAATAAAATAGACCCATGAATACGCACTCTGGAACAGATTTTCAATACTTGAACAGCATAATCATATAGAGAAATATTTTATGACACTCAGGATACTTCCTTGTAAACAGAAGAATGAAGAAAATAGAGAGGAGAAAAGGGAAGAAATTATACATGGCAAGTTAATTAAATGGGGTTTTTATTTTAGCTAAGTAACCCACAGAACTGTAGTTAGTTCCATTCTTTCCTTCAACCTTTTTTATCTGAAGCCATATATCTGAATTAAAACAAAACTATGAACTCATTCTACTAAAAACATAATCAATATCCAGCTAACACTTCTCTCTCCTTACCTATGAGGGTTATTGTAACATTTCCACATGAAATCATAGCTGGGAAGAAAGAATTTTATGGAAGATTGTGAGAAATGCAAATAAAATCTGCAACCTAGCTGCTTCACGCTGCAACAGTTGAAACAGAGTTAGCCAAGGTAGAAAATTTTATGGACCCTCTCCTGTAAGATAGGTATCTTTACTTCTGCTATGTCTATGTACTGTTTAGACTACATGTTTTACTGCATATATATTGATTCTATGTAGGTATCTAAGTGTCCAGGGAACCAAAACATTTGCTGCAAGTCCAAAACCTTGCTACTGTCTTCCACAGTTGAAGTGCAATATTGTTGAATTTGTTAATTACTGTAAATGAGGCCATAAGCACTAGCTTTTTTTTTCCCCCTGAACCTATTGTATTTCAATGTCATTGCTGCACATCCAAGTCTACTATTCAGGCATTAACACCATTTTCATGTGTAAGGTGACAATGAGACACAGGCCTCCTCTTGCTTTAACATGCATTATAGATAAAGAATACGTCAAATCTTCTCAGTCTCCATTTTCTCTGACCTGCATTTGAGAGATAGCACAACCTGTGAGAGAGTACACAACTTCTCCAAGGACTTTGCCATCCTCCTTGATAGCACACATTTTCAGAAAAAAATCCCAAACTAAAACAAAAAGAAGAAAAATCGCCAATTCTGCCTGGCAGAAAAAGACTGTGATGGCTAAAAGGTGGCAATTATACATTAGTGGAGGTGTTAATTTCCCATCATCCTTTAAGACTCACTATTCAGAGTCTTGAATAACAATACTCCATCTGTGAACCCATACATCTCATAATTATCAGCTGATTGATACTTCTGCCTATATCCAAAAACATTAGCTCAAAGAATTTTCAGCTTCTGCATTGTATCAGCAACAGCTTGCCCAATGGATTTAAAAGAAATCTTCAAAAGGCTTTTCTATTTAAGTTACTTATTGATTCAATTCCTGTTAAAAGGTTACCCAGATCTATTCCTGTTGCACTTAATATCCTCTCTACTTATTATAAATTCTATCTGTATTAACACACCTGTGTGAGAGAAACAGCATGCAGAGGTCTACAAATGTTAGACAAAGTGTTAAAGGAAACATTTCAGGTGGGTTTTATCTTGATGATCTTAACAGCTATACTGCTCTCTTGGATGCTCCATGCCAGTTGAATGCTTCATGGCTGAACATTGTTTCTGTAAGAGAGGACTTTTCTGTAAGAGAGGTCAGTTTTTGTTATATATACATACCTCCACATTATTTATTTGACCTTTTGGTTGATGTCGTGCGGTCTCAAGTTTTTTTCAGAAACAAGTATTTTCCTTTTTTTTTCTGAGGAAGTGTCATGCATCTGATTCTGCTTCCTATCTAAATCAGGGAGCAGAATAAAGTCTCAAACTCCCAGTCTTTTTGGGAAATAAGATCCAGGATTATTGTAAATCACCCGACCAGCAAAAAAAAAATGTTTGGTAAAGACTCTTGGTTACCATAACCAATCTAAACCCTGTTTAGGGCAAGGTGTATATCTCTCAGAGAGGCTAGGCATGCAAATATATGAAATGTATATGCTATAGTAGAGTAGTTGTCTGTGAAGACTAATAGGTGAATCTCACACTCGGGATATGAGAGTTGACAAGGACTTAGTTTAATTTAAGAGGTTTCTGATGTAGACTATAATTTGAATTTTGTGTCAAGACACTTTGCATTTTAACTCTATAGTGACCTTGCTTTTTCACTTTTTTTCTTCAGGATCATGTCTTGATAGCCTGTCTTCAAGATTTTATCCAAAAATTTGCAAGACAGAAGAATTCCCTTCCAGTAAAGTTCAAGTAGTGAATGCTCTATCTTTCGACTAATGAACATAATAAGAATCAGTTAGCTTAAAAATATCACAGTATGGGAGTACTGAAGTTCTCCCATGGTCATTGTAAGTCCTTGAGAATGTGAATTTGCATTATGAATCATATATAATATGATTCATATCATATAATATTCATATTATATATATATAATATATTGAATATAATTGTATTATGAATCCTGGCAACTTCTCTTGAAATAGTGCACTGCCACTGATAATGGAAAAATTTGCTTTTAAGAAGGCTTATTCCTGCCTAAGCTTAGGCAAATGTTCATAGAAAATAGCAAACTTTTGTAAAGGAGATAATAAGAAGCAAACAAAAGTCAGGAAACCAAGGGAATACTTTCCCTGTTTCCTAGTGAAATTTTTAGAAGTAAATGCATATTTGGCATGACCTAGCAACCAAAAAAAAAAAATAGTGTAAAATCTATTTTGTAGAAATAATTTTTTCATATTTGGCATTTATGAACTGTTGTGAACCTACAAGTAAGACTTGGAAACAGATTTATTGTAGAAAATTTGTTTGGGAGTTTGAGTTTTCATAATTTTTTAATTAATTAATGGTCTCAGACTTTAAGTAAAAGTGAATAATTCCAGGAAAAATTGTATTCAACCTTTCTCTGAGGGGTTTCACATCCAGAAATGCAAGATCCTCCAGTGAATATTGACCAAAAATTAACTATAAGGTCAAATTCTCAAGTTCGCTATTAAACCGTGAAATTAGGAGTTTCACAATGCACATATTCAGCTCATATTTTTGCAATTAACTATGCAAATCTTCTCTAAAAACTTTCCCATAATATGCTATGCACCAAAAAGAAAGTCTAAAGTTGTTCTGAGCAAGAGCAGCCAAAGGTGTCAAAGCACATCAGACAGCTGACATTTCCTCAGAAAGATGAGAAATGGAGGTCCATTGTTCATCTCCAGTTCCCATGTTTACCATCAATGTGCAACTTACATGAAAAAGCTAATAATACAAAGCTTAACCTTCCTTACTTTTCTAACATGAAGAGTGTATCTTGTATATCTCTTTTTCCTATCTATCTGTCTTATAAATGATGACGTCTATGGGTGGACATAGATGATAAGTGAATGTTAACACCTATCTTATCATCAACTATTTTATTTTTGACAATTCTGGTTCCTGTTACCCCAAAAAGAAGTTTTGATGATTCTGAACTCCTGTTACCACATAAAGAATCACCAAACCAGGACAAGGGCAAATTCCTTGCGCCACATTTTCATATGGGGAAAATAGAAGAAAAGGGTAGGAAGAGAAATTTCTTGAATGTTTCATGTGAGACCATGATTTGAATGCTTTATGAAGATGAAAATGGCTCTTCATCTCCAGTAAAAACATTTGCTTTTTCAGAGTTGTTGAATACTCAGATTTTATAACTAACCTCAGTAGGAGCTGAAACAACCCAGGCCCTTTTGAAGTCAATACCATAAGAGTACAATACCCTCTAGAGGAATGGAAAGCAACATGCATAAACACAGTATTCTTGTGTATTTCATGTCTAGCACCGGTTTTGTTATGAATACATATATATTTTTTAAAATTTCTGAACTAAAGTAATAACTAATAGTGATCTAAATACATTCTATTACACTAAATACCTTACCTATGCTACCTTTTCTACTTCATTTGCTAAAAATGGCACGGATCCTTTTGCACTGGAAATACCAGATGGTGATTTTCTCAACTACCCATAACTCCTTCTTTATTCTCCCAGCATTTAGTTCAGTCCTTTTTGATGGGCTTAGCTCATTTGCTACTACTCAAAGTCTCTATATGATCAGCTTGGACTTCTAAGATTGGTATCCTCCTCTCCTGTGAAAAAAAAATAACCTACAGTTTCAGAATTGTAGCTTTTTACCTCCTAACTATATTACCTTTTCCACTGATATTTTTCTTAACTTCAAGAGTGATTTCTCTTGAGACATGTGAGACTGAACAACCACAGCCAACCTAAAGCCAGAGGCATACTTCTTCCATGAAAATACGATCTGATTTTTTCAATCTTCTCCATCTTTCCATATGGCCTATTTTTCCTGCCTTGTGATTCTTGTGCTGTATATGTTTTGCAGAGCACTTAAATATCTTCTATTCTACACATCTGAATTCTTCTTGTCCAGCAAGTGTAAGAGAGAAGATTTTCCTACAGACCTGTGCTCCTTCACAGATACTAACAGGAATTTCATTGCGGCTGTAAGTCCTTGATGGTTTTCTACAATACCATTAACTTGTGCTTGACACAGGTTTTGTCCCTGGCAGCAGCAGACTTATCTGGCTAAGGATTACCTCTTCAAGGATGATTTTGAAGTTACAGCACTTATAAAACATCTGTTAAAATACATTGGGAATTCAAACTTGACACTGGAGATGCAGTTCTTCTGCATCTCTGCTATACTTCCCTCCACAGACTTATTATCTCTGCAGACACAGCCTAGTATAGTGTCTGTATTAATTTATTGTTTAAGGTATATAAATAAAATATGGTCTAATGTTCTCTGGTATTGAATTTGCTAGGGAAGAATTTTTACTAGCTATTTCTCTGCAATATCTAGCAATACCTTTAACACAAAATAGAGAAAAAGGATTATGTGAATCCACATTTGATCAGACTAGGCCATACATTCAAAAAGCAGAAAAGATGAAGTCCAAGGACCTGGTGAGGCAGAACACTAATATTAATATTTGTATAGGGTTGAATATATCTTAAATGAAGAATGCTATGCTACCATGACAGTAGTTACCCACCTTTATTTTTTTAAAAAAAGGGAGAAAGGAAGGAGCTCCTTGAAAGACCAGTGCACAGATTCACAACTAGTTTATTTTTCACAGGAAAAAAATCACATTTTGTACCTTTATGTTATTTGTCAAGCTTCTTTAATCTAAATTGCTAAATGTTGAGGTCTATCAGGAGAACATTTATTCAATTGGTACCTATAAATACCACTGGCAGTCTAATATAGGCGCTTTTAATTTATTTATTACAATAAACAGCATCCAAGTAAGCAATGTTTAGGAGAGAAAAGAACTAATGTCAGAGAGCTAGGGTACATGCAAACCAGTGTTTACAGGTTGGGATGCTTTGTCCAGTTTGCAATTGTATTGATGTTGTATATTTGATTGTGGCATAACTCTTGAGATATTCTCAAGATTTCTTGGCAGTTCAAAGTAACGGAGACACCAATAATTTCCTCAGAAGTGAAAAACTGTGTCTTATGTAATTAATAGTGCATGAAAATGCTGTTTTTATATTTACTCCTACATCCTGACTGCCAAAAAATGGCAGTAATGAATGAGAAATTTCAGTTCATGCAGTTTCTTGAACTTCAGTAGAATTGAACACATAACGAAAACATCACTCAGCTCTCTTTCTTCTCAAGCAAAAATTAATGATTTTTGGAAATGCATCCTGAAATGTCAAGACTGTAGCAAAAGCCTGATGAGTTTTGGGCAAGATTTCGTTGCTGAAGCCCGCATAGCTTCAGCAAGAGTAAATGGCTGACATTAATAATGTACTGAAGATGTCTTTCCAGATCAGCTGATGTACAATTAATACTAGTGCCGTTTTCCTTCCTCTTCTTGTCAAGAGAAAGAAAAGCAGGGACTACAGCCCGAATCCTCAGTCTTTCCTGCCACTGCTCCCACCACAGCCTTACAGGAAAACATTCAGTTCATTTTTACTGGTAGTTACAACCAGAAAATGAAACAGGTATTATAGGTTTCCTGCTTCACCTCAGCGACCCAGCTGGTAAATCTCTGGTAGAACAGGACCATCACTGGCTGGCCACTTGTAGCCTGATATGTGGATTTTATCGTCTCTTTTTCAGTGGCTAGGAGTGTTTCAAAATTTTAGCATTATGATGAGCTTAATGAATCTGAGTGAATAACTTTATGAAAGATAGATGAAAATTAATCTCGGGTGTGCTTGCACATACCAAAGGTTGGTCTTTGTTACTTCTCCCATCCCAATGTGCCAGAGGAAAGCTGGCCAAGAAAATAATGTCAATCTGGAGTTCTTATGGTGGCAGGTGTGGAAAAAGCTGGCATTTCTGACTGGATGTGCTTCCTCTTCCAATGCAGAAGTGCCGTGATGACCATTGGGAAATGCAAGGAAAGAAAATTTCTAGTTAGTTCAATCTGTCTCATGGGTGCACTTAGTAAAATTTAAATTAAAAGTACACTCTCTTTATGGTGCTTATGTTGCAGATGTCTGTATTTTCATCCATTTTAGTTTGAAATAGAAGTCAGAGTTTCCTAAAAAAGATTTGAATAAAATGTAATCAGAAGCTAAATATTGATTAATATTTTATCATGTAATGTTTTCTATATCGTAGAGATTTGAAGTTTTCAGCTTAAACGCTTATAGGAGTTAAACTTGTGCCCTAAGTTTCAGCTCAGTGCAAAGAGCAAGTAAATGCTTAAAATCAGGATTTGCAATGGCTACCCAAGCCATCCTTAACTACCTACACCTCTATAATGTCCTATACTGGCTATGCAACTGTAGAAACAGACTTAAAGAAGTAATCTGTCCTTTTAGCTAATAACATCAAAACGGGACCTTTTTCTTCACTTTGCCTGGACCTCTAACCTTTAAAGGTGAGTTAGACAGCTGCACAAAACCTGATCTCATTTTCTGCCCCTGGCAAGATTTTTTCAAGTTCATCTTCTTTTTTTTCCCTTCTCTCAAAATCTGATGAAAAATGAAATGTCATGAAAACAGGCTCTGAGGCTAAAAACCCTCTGTCTGTCTCTGTGACAGATGTCAGTTTGAAAGGTTTCAGGTCACCTGTCAGAACTATGTCAGTATGATCCATACAAACATCTACTCAACCTCTAACACTAACATTGAGTTCTGCTTTTTAAAATACCCCTTGAAAAAGAATCAAATGATTTCAAGTCACTGCCTTTTCCCCTTTCTTTTAACTCTGATTAATGAGCCAAACTCTCAGGCAAGGGAAAAAAAAAAAAGAAAAATGGGTGGGGGGAAAGGAAAAAGAGAGCCTTTAAAAAAGGACAGTTTGACCTTTTTGTGCCCCTGGCAGTGAACCAATCAGCATTCTCATAATCCAAACACAGATGCCTGGAGCTAAACAAATCCTATACTTGTGAACAAGAATTCAGTTTGCTGTCAAAATACAGTGATGAGCAGCAAAGTGCTGCTCTTAAGAAAAATATCCTGAAATAAATTAAAGTGTTTTTCATTAATAAAGGGAGTAACATGAGTAATGTCATACATCACTAATAGCATCATTTGGAAACATGTATGTTGAGATATTTATATATATTTATTCTACATGAGTACATTTAAACCACATCTCTACATGAGACATAATCCCATAATATTTTATGACACCAAAACCACTGCTCATCTAATGCTGCAATTCAGTACTTTGTAACGATTAATTAACAGGCTTGCATGTTATTTTGGTTCTTGCTTAGTGTCATAGTGTTTGCATTATTTCTCACACACATGATCTGCCCTTTTAAAGTTAAAGCCTCTATTTTGGAAAATAAAAATTATTGCAGTATTAAAGAGAAGATCCCAGCTGCATGACAGTTTTCATCAGCGTGTTGTATTAATAGTCCACAAAATAGATATGATTAGAGCTTTCTGCCAATTTCTATTTTCAAATGTCCCACAAAGGTCCTATCGACTAGGTTCCTGATGTTGATGGGCACATTTTTTGGATGTTTCTTAAAAATCTGTAATGTCAATTTTAGGCTCCAATATAATAGTTGCAAAAAAAGATATGGACATCACACTGCACACCAGATGCACCAGATCCAAATTTAAATGTAACCACAGAGTAATAGAGTACTAATTTTTTTTTCAGAGCTAAATATGTGATTTAATTCATGCATGAAACAGGTGAGAAAGAATAGGTAGTCATTTTATGCTGTGTTATTGTGGAACACTGTCCTCATGTGTAGAATCCTCTTTTTAACATTTATCTAATAGGTATTTGTATGCTGTTGCTCGCTACATGTCCATAATCTTTTTTCTCATATATGCCTACAGCATATGTGGAAACAAACTTCATCAGATTTCAGTTCCTCCTTTTTTTTTTTTTTTTTTGCTTTTAAATGCTTAATGATGGCACTATACCACTCACCAGCAGTTAGTTTCATTAATATTAAAACTGAGTCATTCCTGAGTCACAGGAAAACAGTCAGCTTGGTATGAAATGATTATAGCTCTTACGAAACAAGTATCAACTTCATTTTGGGCCATCCTAAAGAGACTTGGGAACAATTGGAGACAGAATCATCCACAGAAAACTATCAGTATTGTTTAGGAGAAGATAGCCACAAACATCCTGAAATACTTAACTGTATCTAATCTCTTAGTGACTCATGTTTACACTGTTTTTTTACTTTAATGTAAATTTCTTTGTTTTTTATTATTTAATCCTCCTGTTGAACATTAGTATTTAATATAATTGTAGAGTGGAAATAAAGAAATTTACATGTCATGTTAGACTGCAAGGTGGACAGTATGATTATTTCAAAGCCCTGACTGGAATGGATAGTTTCACTGAAAACCCACCAGCCGCACAATTTTTCTGGTCACAGTAGCCACGACTCAGATATGACCAGGACTTAACACTTTAAATTCTTATTGTTGCTGCTCCAAGTCCACTTCGCAAATGAGGGTAAACCTCTTCAAAAAAAACCTTGTATCTGCAGAATTGTAAGCAATAATTATGGATATTTCCTTTCCAGTCTTCTCATAACTTCAAGGTTCGCAAATAAATCTGCAAGATATAATTTTTTTTCTTGTGCCAAAAAGCCCATTAATGCTACGGGTTAAATACTAAGAATGTTTAGCAGATGATAAACCATTTAACATAACTTCCTTGCCTGTAGCTATTTTCAGCACTTAGTTTTTGACACTGTTCCTCAAAATAAAACTGTGAACTAAAAAGTATACACAGCCCTAATCACACAGTAAGGCCTTTTTGAACCTAATAAATTAATTATATCTCTAAAGAAGCCTTTCACTTGCGTCCCTCCTTTAGCATTGACAGCTGTATCTGGCCAGTCAGCAAGTTACTGAGGGCACTATTGCAGATAAGTCAGAAATGTCGAAGCAGTTATTGGTGTCACACTAGAACAGCATATTAACATTGCCACAAACAGTCTTTCCCTTGTAAAAATAGTGCTTTGATGTTCAAAACCCTAGCAAGAGTATTAGGGAACAAGCTAAACAACAACAAAACCTAGAAAACCAACCAAAACCCAACCAACCAATCAAACAAAACAGAAGGGAGGGTAAAAACAACGATTGTGAAGATAGATTTCCCAGCTGAAATTAAGAATTCTGAGCAGCACTAAAATTAATTACTCTGTAGTAGCAAGCAGGCAGCAGATTTATGGTAAATGACAGAATGTTTGCAAATTTTCCTGACTACTTGATTAGAAAATGCACCAACTACAGGCATCAGTCAAGTATGCGTTATTTAAGTGGTTGGTGTCTGGTGACAGCCTGGAAACTGGAATTGTTGTGGTTGCCCGTAGGAAAATTCACACTTTCTGGGAGAAATTCTTTCACCTTTGTGTGCCCACAGCACAGATTTCTCCTCATGGCAGCTGAGGATACACTGGAACTTTGTGACCTGGAAAATGTGGGACAACTGACACAAGGTGACCTCCTGAATGCTGGGGTAGGCCCAATTAATTTAAAATTTTGCTTGGCCTTGTCTCTTCCAATTTTCTAAATCCTCTGGAAAAATGATTAATGCGTACACTGCCAAAGCGAAAATATTTTTGACCCTATTAAAGTCGACCAAGGGTAAACCAAGTGTAGGCTGGCATTGTATCAAACTAGCTTTATTAAATTTGATTTGAGGTTTGTATGAGGAAGGGACAGACAAGGACATTATTTTGCACAGCAACTCCCTTTTAAATGAAAATACTGGGAGGAATACCAATTACTGGTGTACTTTGGTACAGAGCACTATTTAATCTAGCAGAATTTTACCAAAAAAGTGATTGTTTTTGAGAAAGCTTAGTATCTCTTCACTGGGAAAGCATATTGTTGGTAAAGTTGATTCATTATACTATGAAGACTGTTTTCCTTGAAGTGGAGAGATTCAGACCTTGCTTTACTTCTTGCCTTTTCAGATTTTTATTCCCCAAATTATTCTTGTCTTGCCAACTCCAGCAGCTGGGAAAAGGGTTTGAGGATATGATGTGCAGCAGATGTAGGCACCTCAGACATAGAAAGTGCTATTTTCAACACTTTCCCACTTTCTACAGCACTCCTTTTTGTTGTTGTTTTTGTCAGTGAAGTGCTCCAAAGTTCTGCATAAACCAAACATTACTATGTTTCTCAGCATTTATTCTGGTGCATTAATGATCTTTAAATACAGGACCATATTCTCACCTCCCAGTAATCTTTTAAGGCTGCAAAAGGAATAAAGTCCAAATGCTATCCCTCACTGCAATCACTGTAGCAAAAAGAAAAAAAAAAAAAAAAGAGCCAGAAGTAAGAGCCAAAGAGGACATTGCAGTTTTTTTGAATTGAAAAGAGTGATAGCTGCTCCGTTTCTCAGCCCCCTAACAGAGGATTTCAGATGCCATCCTGTCTTGATTCTCCTTGGCCTGGTTATCTATCCTGTTGGCAAGTTTGGCTAGTTTAACACAATTGCTCGCAAGTTTGTCAGCTCCCAGTCTACTCTTGTCTAGTTCCAGCTTGGAAACTGCAACTCCATTAATTTAATTTGGTGTGACTTGTTTGTAGGGAGGGCCTGCTAGCTCTGATGCAGGATCTCCAAACTGACTTTTGCTTGCCCAGTGGCTGGACTGAGATGTGTGCAGGAGCCTCTGTGTACCTTGGGCTGCTGGGTATGGGGTACAGATTTAAGGCTAAGATAACACATAGTCCCTCAGAGGATTTTTCTGCTTTGCATCAGTTGACAATAAATCACAAACAAAATCCCTTTAAATGTTGTCATACAGCTAATGCAGAGGAGAACGTTCCAAGCTTTTAGAGCTTTTGAGCAATGTAAGGGTCATAGTTGCAAAGTGTTCTATACTGACAACATGAAATGATTCTTCAGCCACTCAAGAAAGAACTAAAGCAGAAACTGCACAGCCTAGACAGCCTTACTTAGAGTGAAACTACAACTACAGTGAAAAAAATAACCAAACTACTGTCTTTGAAGAGATGGACAAACTGATACACATGTATGACAGCCTTATTTTGGTAAGATGTGAGCTGGCTGGAGACCACCAACAAGTCGTCAGAAGATAACCATTAAATGATTTTGATGAAATGACTGAAATTTTGCTTGCATTAAGCTTAATTCACTAAAATGAGGAGTCCCCTGAATGTCCTTATTGAACTTCCTCCAAATGCAATTTTGGCATTCTCAGAAAGCATTCCATCACATCTAGATGTAGTATAAATATGTAAACAAACATATATTTTTATATATATATGCATAAAGTTTTTAATTTGGACAAATTGTTTTTGTCTACACTAGTTTTAACCTACTTATCTAGAGTCAGAGAGACTTCTCTTCCTCCAGACCTGTCCGTTTCTCCAGATATGTTGGTAAAAGTTAGATAAAAATCAGGTGTGATAAGCAAAGCTTGGGTCTGACTATCAAACATGTTTTTTTTCCAAAAGTCAGAATATGTAGGCTTCATCCATTTATAGCTAAGGAATCATTAATATAAGCAGATCTCTGAATGTCTACTTACTGGCATAAGTTTAACTTGGCTGGAACTAACTGGACAGTGTAAGCTTGATGTGAAAGACCTTAGGCATGTGAAAGGGAAACATGATGGTAGTTTATCCCAATCTAACAAATGAAATGGTTACAAGGATTGTTGAAATGAAAAATACATATATAGAAGTGCACCGCTGCTATACTTGAACTATTTCATAGTTTTCCTGTAAGTAGACTTGGTAACTTCTTCCATAAGTTAGTTTTTCTAGAACATAGTGGACTGCCTACAGCATTTTTGAGAGCAGTATCAGATCCAAGTATTAAAAAAACCTCCTCCACAAATCTGAGCTAATTTTAATACTGCAACTTCAAAGATGGGTTCACCAAAGGGTGAGAGGACTCATAAAGTGAGCAAGTCTAATTTGCTGAAGAGATGCAAACAGTTTCCAAAATGATTAAACAAATCACAGTTATTTTATTCCAGTTCTATTTCACCTCTATGCTTTATCTATTTATAAGACATCTATCATTTTCTACTTAACTGTGAAGCATTTTGAATCAAATTCTCATTAAATTTCTCCCTTGGTAAATATAAAGAGAAACAGAAATACCTGTAAAGTGGTTCAACCGAGTATTTTACTTATCTGTAATATAAACTTCTGATTAGAGGGCAATATCTGTGGTTGAAGTTTTGGAAATACTACTCTGTAGATACATCAAAAGCTTCTTTTGTTCAGTTCTTTGTTTGGATTGCTTCTAGGGCTCCCACACCTGTGGCCTTTGCCTCTACCTTTCTATTTTATTTTTCATTTCAGCCTTTCCTGGAGAAGTCAGCTCTTTTGGTGAGAATTACCCACACAGGAAAGAACTGTGCTTTTCTGTCAGGATGTTTGGGTGTTGTTGAACTACATGCTTGATGATTACCTGCCCACTGTCAAAGACTGTGGAATAAAAAAGTAATGGAGGGATCTAATATCCTGTAAAGGGAATATGAACAATACCTGTGTACAGAGCAGGTACACTTGAAAGCTCATATATTTTCTTTTGGAAGCTATGTATTGAACATCAGAGAAGGAGGCTTTGTGTTTGACTGACAAAACACTACAGGAATTGCAAGCATAACAAGCTAACTGTTTTCTGGTGTAAATGGAAAATGAAAGATCAGGTCTGAGATTTGTTATAGGACTGAAGCTACTTGTCTTACAGATTAAATCCCAGTCTGCTGGCAATTAGGGAGTCCACATCGTTTTCCTTAGGGAGAAAAAGTGGATATGCTCTGTCAAAGTCAATTTGGTGCCCAGTTTGTGGGAGGGCTGCTTATGATTTATGTGGATTCAAGGGTCACAAAGTAAAGTACATCTTGACTTTAGCTTAGATGTTGCTGTGAAGATTTACTTCAACAAACAGGAGAGATGGTCAGGCATCTGGATAAGATGAATAATAAGATAAATGCATCCAAAATGTGCAACATCATGAGTTCTTTTCTCTACCTTTCTCCACAAACTTCACTGGAGCTGGTACTCAAGATGTTGTGGTTTCAAGGCTTCTTTAATCTTCAGACTAGGTACTTTCTGTTTTTAGTCTCTTTTCATAGTTCTCAATTTTTTGCACTAGGCACCTCTGATTCTTGACTGCCTCAATTTTTTTTTTTTGTTTAAACTAAAATCTGTGATTCATATTTCCCTTAGGATGAGAGAACCAGGATCCTCTCACTTGTCAAGAGAAATGTTATCTTCAGACATGGTGACTGTGGTGACTGTGTTTATCAAAACACCCCTATCAGACCAGATCTCTTCCATTAATAGTTCTCTATGTTCCTGCATGCACTGTAACTTCCAGAAGAATTTGAGCTGTCTCCACTTTGTGGTGTGAAAAGTACAAACACTAGACTGGCAGTTTTTTGAAGACAATAGACAGTAAGGGGAGGAGAGCAGCTGAATATCAGTTTACAGAGAAAACAGCGTAATTTTAATGGAAAAAAGAAGTAACAGCTCATTTGAACACCTGGCTAAATGCAGACGCTTTAGTTGCTGGATAAGATATTAGAGATGTGTCTGTTCACGGATAGCTAACCATATTCATTGCCTAAGTGGGAATGCAATCATTGTTCATGCTGACAGCTGGTGTGGGATGAGGTGAGATGTACAGGAGAGATAATGAGGAGTAGATTGATAGTGCCTCCATGTTGAGAGACAACAAAAGACTAGTACAATCTTGAGTTCAGTTCAGCTTATCTCTTTTATTAATTTTCAATGAGGGCCAGACACAGTTTTCCAAGAAAACTGTGTCTATAGGGTAGATGAGTGGAATAACTGCAGATAATTTTCTCTTTTATGACTAAAGATGCTTATATTTCTATATCAAATAGAACAGCAATACTGTAGCTAGAATGGTAGATTTCGTGTTTTGTGTAAAGTTGAAAAGTTTTCTAGCTAAGGATTCTGCAGAGGCAAAACCTGCACAAACTGGTGCCCAATTAGTATAGTAATTCCCACATTTCCAAAATTAAGCATAAATGTTGAAGTGATTAGTGGTTATTTCCTGCACTAGGCACAGTAAAAATTAAGTCTTTCATAACACCACAGTTCCTAAGTGATTGAGGATTACCTTTTATGCAACATTTGTTTACAAGTCTTACTGTGCTATTGAAGTTGCATGGTTCAGTCAAGACAGGAATTAGATTCTCTGCATCCCAGAGATCCAATTGCAATTACAGCATCTTTATAAGTCACATAATAGTAATGTATCTGATTGGTTCTGACTCAGTACAAGTTACTGAGGGAGACACTATCCGGGATAGAAAGTTATTTAAGACAAGTATCTACTCTACAGCTTAACTCTGACGGAAGCAATCTGGTTGGAGTACTTTCCATTTCTATTTTTCTCTGTTTCTCTATTTAAGTGTCATGACCCTTCCAATTTAGTATTTTGTGTATTGTGTGGGCAAGCAGGTATTCTGATCATTATAAAGTGTACACCTTTTTTAGTGTTTTCAGTTCACAGCAAAATTGTGACAACTTCAGGGTCAATAGCTTTTCACCCTCAGGTACTGCTTAAAACCTTTCCCACTAAACACATGTTAATCATCCAAATATAACTCAAAAGATGAGTAGAATTTAATATCCTAAAGCCTTATATTTATTTTTGAGGTACTGCACCACACCAGCACACTTCTATCATGTCACATTTTGTCACATAACCTTAGAGTGAGAAAAAAATTAACAGGAAGTGACATGGTTTAAGTGATGCACTGACATGTATAATTTAAAGACTCTAATTGTCTTGGTTTGAGACAAAACTTGAGGAGGAAATACTCTGGAGTGTCTCCTCCAAAGGGAAAAAGGCCTCCCCTTTTCCTCCGTCAATGAGACAAATGGGTCACAAGAAGTGAAAGTGGGAAAAAGAAACCAAAGTTTATTAACACACAAACAAAACAGGGTAGAACAGGATAAAAAACCCCCTCAAAATACAACAAATTCCCGGAGAGGGAATTGGACCCGGGCTAGGACCAGCCGGGGCCACGGCCACAGGCTCCCCGGACCGGGGAGGACAGAAGGGAGGCAGTGAGGCAAGGGGAAGGGTAAAAAGAACAAGAAAAAAACCCCAACAGAACCTTTTTCCCTCTAGCCGGAACACAAAGGAAACCCAAAGAGCAGCACAGCGCTCCCGGCGCACTCCCTCCCCAGCCCTGCTGAGCCCCTGGAGCCGCAGGGCCCCGTTAAACTGCCCCGCACTCGGCCCGTGGCCCCAGCCCTGGGTCCATCTTAGAGAAACAGCGTCCCTGGGCATTGAGCGGACGGGTAAGGAATAAAGCGGCTTCATAATGTCGCCCCAAGGCAGTAATCTTATTGGAAGCAGACACCTGCAATTAATTCAGATATTGGGAATTCAAAATGAAACTTCCTAAAGCCAGAAGGAACTTATGATGCACATTAAGCTCATGCACTGGTGAATATATCGGTTTATCTAGAAGAACAGCACAGTTAGAGCTACTAAATCTCTTCCAACAATTCCTCTGTGGAGTACCATTGCTGTTGCTTTGATGAATCTATAAAACACTTAGAAATTAATGTTTTTTCAGGTCCTACCCTAGCGATGAAGACTGAGACTGATTTGAAAGCAGTTTTAAAAAGTGATATCTTTATTTTCCTTACACTTAATATTTTCTATTAACTCAATATCCAAATTGGTGACTAAATTAATGTAGGAAATTACGCTTACTTTCTATTGCGTTATGTTGGTGAGTGTAGTGGCTACTAAGCAGAAATACTGTTTCATGGATATGACCAGAAGTCCTAATTCTGTATGAGCAATTTTGCAAACATATGATGTCTCATCTTACAAATACCTCTTCAAAACCAATTTTAATACAACAAAATATGCAGGCCTTAACATATGCCTACCTATTTTCTAGATTTTTTTTTCTGTAGTTACATATTTGTAATTTGAAAATAAGTATTTTGATCATCTCCAATAATTGGAAAATATTTCTCTGTTTAGCTGTACTATGTACTACTAGCCCTACTATGAAAGCCATAAATGAGCCAGCAATTTGAGTCCTGCATACTAATAGTAATGAACACAGTGGTTGTAAGGTTGAAGAAATTTTATTTTCTGTCTATTCAAATGATTCAGCATAAGGAGGATATAGATATCTTTGTACCTATTTGCTTAAAAGACTGTAAGAAAAGCTACTGGAACAGCTCTGAAACATACGTAATATGAAAAACATAAGGGCAGCAGCAACAGAATTCATCTTATTATGACACCAGTAGTTTCCACTGTAAGTTTATATTTACTAATTTTATGGATAATTCATAACGGAATAATTTTGTGTTTATTACTGATTATGTTTGTGTATTATTTTCCACTGGATTACAGACAATTAATCAAAAAGAGTCTATCGATAGACACATAAATAAGTAAAACCGAGATTAGGATCTTTATTTAAATCGAATCATCCTGTGGATGTTAATGCTCTGGGTTCTGTAAAAAGTTTTGGCTTTTTGCTCTAAGTGTAAACCTTTCTTTTCCTGACAGAATGAATTTTGACAGGAAAAGTAAGAAAAGTACTTGGAGTGTGCCCTGGCAATAAGAGATTACTCTGGCATCAAATTCTCACATGTATTAAGGAAGCCCAACAGTTAAATAATAGTGTAGGGATACAAAATGCATAGCAAACTCTGATATGTCTGAGGTGGGCTCAGAATGGCTCAGGAACATAAATTCAGGTAACCATTGTACTGCAAAGGACGTACAGTTGCCAAGATCTGCCCTTCCGAGCTGAGGCAGCCTCACTTTCAAAACTGCTGGAAAATGCCTTTCCTTGACATTGGAAATATATATACCTGTATTTTTAAAAAATCACTTAAGCATAGGCGGTCTGTCTGATGCTCAGCAATTTGACAATTATTCATTTTTCTTCATCCTCTCATTTCTGGGACTGTTTGATTAGGCAATTTTTTTTTTTTTTTCTGGTTAGACTACTTCTATCAGCCAATAATGGGGTTTGAATTGTGAGGCTGGCTAACCCACTACAACATACTTGCTTAATTTTCCCTGAAGAGTTTGGCAGTCCTGAAAGCCATGCTCAGTGTAAACGAACAACTGAGAATGTAATTAAGAGGCATGTTAAACTATAAAAAAGGGGTAGTAACCAGAGTATGCTTTCATCAATTAAAGCACTTTCTAATATCAGCCAATTACATCAACCTCCTCTGGCCCTTATATTTCTTAGGCTTTGTGTAACTGCTCCCTTTATCTCTAATGGGATCCTTATAATGCTGACCATGTGGCTTTAGAAGAACACCAAAATGCTAATCTAATCCCCAGTGTTGCCCAAAGGCATTACATGGGCCCTGACATGGATCCAAGATTGGTGGCACCCTAATTCAAATAAAAGCAAGAATTAGGGTTGATCAGGTGTCTCGATGACAACAGTACAATGAGCGATTGGGGGAAGGTGGGGGCAGGTTGGGGAGGGGGAGATGGCAGCAGCAAACGATCAGGCACATTTCAAAAGTAATTGGTCTCCAGGGACGGTGCGGGTTGCTTCCTAGACCACTTCCACAGAGCCCTTTGCACCTTGCCAGCTGGAGGGAAAGTGCAGCCACTTCCAGAGAATAGCAGTGGGGCTAATGGAATTGCACATAGAAAATGAAGGGTCGGCAGCCCGAAACTGAAGGAGTCGATTAAAATGGGACTTCCTTCCAGATTTTCCTTTTTCTTCTTCTTCTTTTTTTTTTTTTTTAAATTTAAATTTGGTCTTATCATTATGCTGACTTCACACAGAACTAGGTTAAATGCAAAAACTTAGGATCCCTAAAACAAACAGTTTAAAACCAGAGAGGTACACTTCCATCCCTGTCTTGCTGCATATGTGGCATTAAATGAAATAAATTAAAAGGAACATTAAAGATTTTCAGTATTATTTTTTTGTGTGGTTTTATTTCTAAACATTTGTGAAGAATTTTCCTACTGCAGATTTTGAGGCTTTCTCCAGTTGTATGACAGCACCATCAGCCCTACTTTGCACAAAAGGGAAAGATGCCAAAAGCTGGTGTTTTGTGCTCAAAGGCAAAAATGTCCAAAAATGACATCTTATGTGCTCACCCCACTAGATTTCATCTAAACATTAATAAATAAATCTTTGCTGCAGTTCTAAATGGAGAAAATGAACATGCAGTGGAATAAGAAACCAAATAACCCAGGAAATATTTCAGCTCATTTTAGCTGTTAGAAACGCCCCACTAATTCTCTTTGTCAGACCTGCCCTGGCTTCTTGCTCTGCCATGTCAGGTGCCAGCAAGTCTCTAACTTTAGCTTGTAATCACTATTCATTAAGCTTTTCCAATATGGCTAAAACACAGCATTTATTTGGTGGAATTTAATACTCTCTTTCAAGACCTATGTCTCTGTTGTTGTGTCCCAGGCAGCTTGTCTGATCCAATCTGAGCTTTTGGGCATTAGGGCAGAAAATTTCATGTCTTGTCGGGAAGGTGACTGTAACATTTTCCTTCAGAAAAATGTAAGAGGACCCCAAATTTTTATTACTCCATCCTGTATCTTTTTATGGCTTTGTAAGTGACAGAAACATGTTCAACAGGTGATTAACTGCTGATTTTTTGTTTTCATCTGCTGGAAAGATATAGAAAGATATTACAGTTCATTAGAAGATAGGGCTTGCTCATAGACTAGATCAACTTCTACAAAAGCTTTTCTGAGTCGGTAGTAGAAATCCATTTACATACTTAATTTTTGTTATTAAGCTTCCTTTTTTTTTTTTTTTACTTCAGCAATACAATTCTTCAGTTATTTCATCTTTTCCACATAAGAAAACACAATGTTGTATTATGTTAATTAACCTGGAAAGCTATACTGTAATGCAGAAAAGGACAGACTGTAGATTTTGTGTGTTCTCTCTTATGATCCATCCTCTGCAAAAACAACCTATTTGTTGTTAGTACAACCCTGTTTTGTGGCCTGGAAGCATATCTGACTCTTAACAAAATATTTCAACTTCACAGTCCAATTTACTGAATAGTCATCTTTGTGTCCCATGCTATTCTGATGAAGATTTTAATAAAAGGTTGACTGGTAATTTTTATCTCCTTGCTTAAAGAAAGCTGGTTTATAACTGCACTGGGCTACACCTTTTTTAATGCTGATGATCTGGCAGGTTAAATCCAGACACATTGTCACCATCTTATGTTGACAGGAACAATGGAGACAGAGAGATTTTGGATGAAAGGAACAAGTTTATGGTGAGAGATCATTCCACAGTGGCTTCCTGCTCTTACACAAGTCAATGGACTGCCCCTTCATGCAGGGCAGAACCTCAGGCTACAACCCTGTTTGTTTCAAGCCTTTCTCAGGAGAGGGCATTCAAAAAAGGGGCGCACCAGAGAATGAGACACCTCCTCTCGTTGCAAAGAATGCCTCTCCCTTTGCATGGACAGTTTAAGTGGAGCATTACTGAGCACATCCTGCTGTTTTGCTTTTGTCCTCTGCTGAAGGCACTGGCCTGTTGTTGTTGGAAGTATGTTCTCTTAATTCTGGAGAATGTAACAACTCTGATTATATTTTTAACTGCTTTATGGATCACACAGCAGACTATAACATGTGTTCTCAAAAAGACAGCTAATTTCCTTTTTCAATCAGCTTCTCCACAAGATTTTTCACATAGCCAACCTTCACACCACTAATTTCATTTTAGACCTGCAATCATATCACACATCCCTTTGCCTGCTGTGCTAACATGTTTTCACATGCTTATCATTTATTTATTCCGCAAGAGAGCCAAGACTCCTAACAACTATCACTCTTGTGTTTTGCAAAAGGTTTAAGGCAGGACACTGGTTCTACATTTAAAAGGGCAGAGAGAAAAAGGATTTGAGGAAAAATGAGCAGAGAAAACAATTCAATTGAGAGTAAATAGAAGCTCTATCTTAAGTGCACTAGAGGTGACTTCAGCAGCACTTGGCTACTGAGGAGAGGAACCTGGCACTCCAAATCTTCAAAATACCCTGTGTAAATAGGCTTTAAAGGAGGGGAATGTTTTAGTTGATATTCAAGCAATTTCAGTTCAGTGTAGGCAAGATTCCTTAGTCAGAGTCTGTCAAAGTTTTCATTCGAGCTGTTCCATATGAAAGTATGGAGGCAGCTTTCCACATTCCAGATGGAACAGATAGTACTTGCCCTACCTTGGTGACCTCTTTGCCTGTGCAGTGAAAATGGCTGGTGGAGGGGAAGGATTATGCAGTCAGGCAGCTTCATTGCACAGACATAAGATGCAATGGCCACCAATGATAAGGAGACTCTCTACTCCCATTTTTCTCTGAGATGGCACAGCTGAGGCTTTTGTGTTTTATGGGAATTGATAGTGCTGTGGTGATGTCCTAAGGCATCTCCTTTCTCTTAGCAGAGTTAGCTTTTAAATATGTCCCTCTCCTTCCATTTGTGAGAGTGGAAGAAGCAAAGGGAGCTCTTGGAGACCAAAGGACCAGTCTGCAGAGCAAGTGGTTTGCACACCAGTGTAGTGCTCCTGCTCCCACCATGAGCACATCATCACCAGCTTTGCACTCACCAGCTCTTGGTCTGTCACTCTAACAAGCTGTTATTTTGCAGAGGCCATTCACTCTAATTATCCTTGTGCCAGCAGCAGTGACACCTCTGCTGATGGCCACTGTGTCTGTTATGTGCCTTGCTGAAATGCCTGTCTTGTTCCTTTGCATGCAAGTATCTCAGAGCAATTGAAAACAGAGCTTAATATTGGGCTACTGAAGTAAGATAAAGATATAAACCATATTATAGACAGAAATTCGAAAAGAATTGATCAACTGTTTTTGCAGGGTCATTGATATTAGCTCAAGTGAAGACCCTCTTCTGCACCTTGTCTTGAACTGGAAAAATCTCCTGAGTGTCACCACATTTCTCAGCTGAAACAAAATTAATCCAGAAGAGAAGTGGGAATGACAAGAATTTTTTTTTCTCCAAGTTTTATTGTTAATTAAAAAAACCAATTACCATAAATTTCTAATTACTTTATAAGTGCAATTTAGCCTGTACCTGTTCCTCAGGAAATTAGAGAGAAAATACTTGAAACATCTTATTTAGCAGAATTACTCTTCTTCCACATCCACATTTACGCTTCTGCTTAATAGCCTTTCTGAGCAACACCTCTGCGAAATGTTATGTCTTTCAAGGTGTTTTACAAGAATTGATGTTGCTCAACATTTTCCATGTTTTTCTGTTAAAGATGCAATAAAATTGCAAGATTGGGCTGAAGGGCAGTGTTGGAAAAACCTTCAGATATGCTTATAACAGATGGCTCAAGAAAAGTGGCTGCATAACCTGTTGAGAAGTTCAGTAGAAAGGAGATAATCACTTCAGAAATTCAATCGACAGCCTTGGGAGACAAACACCAAACACCATGGGTACAAAGAGGAGAGGGTGGGTGAAAGGTTGACACAGCCTTTGAGGGGAAGTTAGAGTAAGTCTGTGATCTGTGGTAGGGTGAACAGAAAATCACTCAGGAATTAACCAGGTGAAAAAAACTGAAGGATTGGTGATTTTGGGCAGCAAATACAAACGCATCAGGATTGTGTCCCCAGTGGTGCTGAGTTTTTTGCAGAAATACTTGGAATTAATTCCAAGCAATCAGAACCAAACAGAAAAGCAGTGGCCTTATTAGAGGAATTCAGCAACAAAATACTGAAACAAAAGAGAGATTAATGGTGATTTTCAGTGACTAATATGGAGTTCAGAAAAAAAATTATCTGATAACTGTTCTCAAACATTTCAAGGATATGAACAGAGAATATATACCAAAGCAAACCTTAATGTGACCTTAGGAAGCTATACTGCTATTTAGAAATGGTTTAAAATAAAAAAGGGAAAAACACCCCAAAGAAACAAACAGAAGGAAGCTTCCTAACCAAGGTGTTTTAGAGTTTGGAGTGCTTTTCAAAGAGAAGCAGAAGAGTCCCATTGATTTAGGTACTGGACTTTAGCTAAAGGGCAAAGCAATATCTAGTAAACCATATAGGCCACCCTACTCAGGACTTCTAATGATCTCATATTCTTTCCCAAATGTCAATGGTGTAATTCTTTGTTTCATAGCCTGAAATCCTTGGACTACTCTCAACTATAATGAAGGCAACAGAAGTGAAATAGAAAAAAAGTAAGAAAATTTCACAATGGTATTGGGGTGGGGGTGGGAGTAGGGGTATTACCATTTTCTACTCAGCTTAATGCATTTTAAGGTCCACTTCCTTTTCTTTCAGTCTAATTAATTGGTCACTTCCTGACATATACAGATTCTATAAACATTAATTAGTTGAGGTAATACCTGGACTTCTTCCCCACTCCCTAGGTGCAAGTGTGGAACCAAGAATTTTCTGTATTTGGAACATGCAGCTCAGGGACTTTCCACTTTGCTTTTAAAGAAAACTTTCACATTTGAAACATATTTTTTAAAATTTAAATTCTACTTTTTTAAGCATTGGATTAGCTACTGCTTGATATGAAAACCCTTGCTGAATCTTTGACTATTGAACTGCTATTTAGTTATTATTTACTGTTAGTATCAATATTTTATATTGTAGCCAGAGCATGGCAATGCCAAGATGTATCATCCATTTCACAGTTTATTAGCAAATGCTTTTTAAAAATTAAAACAACAGGGGGAAAAAAAAGCTTGCTTACTTTGAAATACCTAGAATTTAGATTTTTCTCATCTGAATTCTTAGTTACCATATTGTTTAAGATTTTAAAATATGTGCTATGAATTTTTTTATGAGCATTTAAAACCACTTTTCTATTTCTCTGGCCCCATCCCCATACAAACTTCCACATACTTTGGCAGAAGAAGGAGTCTTTGAAAACTGAAAAGTTGACTTTGGCTTGAAAAGCATATAGTTTGATTACCCCAGTTTGGTGTTTGCTTATGAATTTCATTTAACCGTTTGTGTGTGCTTTGCTTTGTATTTACATTCAGCATATGGAAACAGTCATGCTACTTATGTAAAATACAATAGACAAAACTTTTCCTGAAATGACCAGTTAGTCTTAGAGTTACTGTACAATTTCTCTCTTGAGTAACTAAGAACAAAATCACATATTGAATGATATTCTTAAAAAGTATGTTTTAATTGGTTCCTGTGCACCATCATGTTTTCCAAGATGGCAGTATCATGAAACAATATTAGTATCTATTCAAAGCAAAGCAGATCACAGATGGCAGGTAGATTTTATTAAAGAAGAAGTAAATTAAGCCACAAGGGATAAAACTGAATAGGTTGAAGGCTAACTGAAGCCTGAGTGTTATCCACCTTCCTATGTTAAAATTGTCTGCTTGCAACTTTAACTAGGTTGTCCTTGAAAATGGTAAAATGAGGCACTGTGTTTATTGTGGAGGACCTCTCTTCCAGAAGGCATTAATGGCACCAGAATTCATCTGGATTTCTGTTTCTGCAAGGATCCTTCTTCACTGATTCATCTTTCTGTGTTGCACAGAAAGTGTTGAATTATCATTTCCACAAGTAACATAAGTAGAAATTAACTCCTTAAAATTTACAGGTCTACCTTGTAGACTTGTAAATCTTTTTTTTTCCCTACACTACCAGATGTCTTAATAAAAGCATAGCTTTTCCCTAAAAGCCTTTCTCCACCTTGCAACATTTGTAGGGACTGAAGTTGTGTCATTAAATTTAGTTTAAATCAGTACTGATGAGAAAGCGTTTTCATCTGATAAACAGTGGTCTATGGGTTTTGCTAAAAGGAATAATTTATAACCTATGAGATGGAACTAAGCTTTGATGACACATATATTTTGAGAAGGCTCCAATGTCCTTCTGTGCCAGTACTGGATTGTGATGCCCCTGGTCTTGTCCTCTGCTAGTCAGAAACCAGGCAAAGGAGGTGGGTCAGAAGAAAGCTTTTTCTCCTGCAGATTCTGATTAATTTGCTCATATAGACTTCTGCATGCACCTCTCCTTCTGAGCTACAGTCCCCAGCAAGCTTAGGAAAAAGCAATTAAAAATTTGGTGATGCAACAGCTGCTGATTTAATGAAAATGAAACATTTTTTGTGAAAGTGCATGGACTTAATTGATGTTTTTCAAGGTGACATAGATCTCTTCAGTAAGATCAGTTTTTTATTTAATCTTAAATTATGCTAGAATTTAAAAAAAAATAATGCATAGTCATATAATAAATATAAAATTATTGTGATTTCTGCAACTGATATTACAATTACTTTACTTTTTTGCTTGGCCTTGTTGAAAGCACATACCTAAGAGTAGTCTGAGACTTGAAAAGTTCAAAAGCTTGATTTAATTTCAGTTCCTATAGATAAGCACTGAAAGCTGCTCCTGTACAGGTGAAAGAAAAAGCACAATGTTGTAGAAATAAACATTTTTTTAACAACTTTTTCATTCTTTTTCACATGTTTTTACAAATCCAACTTGAATACAAATAGAGTTATGGGATGCAAATCTTTTTTTCTTCTTGTTTTTTTAAATTTTGTTGTGGTGTAATATCAGTTGAGTGTAAAACTTAGGGAAAGGTCATGGAATACTTGCATCCAAAAAGAAGTGTTTGTTAAAATATTTAATAATTTATTTTTGAAGTAAATTCTTGAGTTTATCATAATGAAAATTATTAAATTATGTCTATTTACATTTTCCTTTTCTTAAACCTGAAAGCACTTTGTGTGCCTTTCATTATTTCCCTGCAGTTAGGAAGCTCATTTGAAAGATTTGTCTTCTAGTTGTGCAGGTCTCCCACAATGCAGAAGTGGAGAGAGAAATATTTATCAAAAAAGAAAAAAATGTATATAAATGAGTGGAAATTGGTGGGCAGCTTAAGGAACAGATCTGATTTCTTTTACAACATTTAAATTAATCTTTGCAATTAATTGATTGCAAATCAATTTAAAGTTTTCACTGCCCCCTTAACTTTCAGGTTTTGTGAGGATAGAAGTGTTTTATGCAGAAGCTGACCTATTTTATTTCATTTTTCATGCATATTTTAGCACAGGAATGTTAGAGGCATCCTAATATATTTTATACTGTAATTATGACGCTGGTTGTATTTGTGTAGTTTCAATGCAGATAAACTTTTTTTCATGTTCTGCTTAAACCAGTTGCCTCCAATAAGAACTGAATTGACCTCTTTCTTTCAGAAACTATTTATTACACTTGCAAGACCTACATATTCTATTTCCATATGCACTGCTTCTAGTTATTGAAATATGCTGGCAGCAGGCTGTTTTCCTTTAGCTGTGGTATAGTCAAATACAGAAACTAGCACTGCTATAAATTCATTGAATCAGCAAACAAGCTTCAATAAAACTGGACTATAAGGGTGTACATTGACTTAAAGCTATGGAAGAAACCCTTGAAGGTGTAATAGTGTTCTAGATGTAATGGTATGAGAACACAAAGAAATCAAATGAAAAGCATAAGGTAAGGAGAAGTGATATTTTTATTATCTAACTTATATAAAAGTTGGAACAGATATTTCTGAAAGGCTTGTGGCTTCCAAAACTTGTTCATTTTATCTGCCCATCTGCCTTACACATCTGGCTTTCCATGTCTGAAAGTTTCCTAAAGTTTTGTATGATTTGTCCTGACAAAGAATATTTTGTCTCTTTCCAAACTTTTCCTTTTTTGGACTCTTTAAAAAGTTTAAAAGGGTAAATGTAAAATTATGTGAATCAAGGTGGTATTGCAAGTATAAGACTGAAAAACAGTATATGAATTTATTACCTCAGCTTTTATTTCCTCAGCTTCTCAGCTCTTCTTTCCCACACAACTAACACACCAGTTTCTGCCCAAACTGAATGTTGGTTGCAGGCATCATTATGGAGATGATTATCTATCTATTTAGATTTGATGTTAGGAAGAAATTCTTCCCTGTGAGGGTGGTAACTGGCACAAGTTACACCGAGCAATTCTGGATGCCCCATCCCTGAATGTGTTCAAGCCCAGGCTGGACAGGGCTCTGAGCAACCTGGTCTAATGAGAGAAGCTAGGGGGATGGAACTAGATGATCTTTAAGGTACCTTTCAACTCAAGTTGTTCTATGATTCTGTGTCAGTTTTTTCTGTCTTCATGTCTCTGAAGCATTAGAACCCGAGAAATTATTCAACTTGCCTACATTAAAAAGGCCCACTATTGAGCTATCTTTTGTCAATCTCTGCTCTTTCTGCTATGCCATTTCCATGTGGCACTAAGCAGATATTGGTAGAAGTCCTAGGAAAGCAGCCAAGATAGAAAAAATGGCTTGATTTGATTAAGAAAAAAAATTTCTAAGAATATTCTCCTTGTAATATGGGTTTGCCAATAGCATTTTTCTTCACTATACATTCTGCTGCAATCTCATGACACATATGCCATAGTTCGCTGGGGTTTGAAATTGGTTTGGTTAATCTAATCTAATCTAATCTAATCTGTGTTTCATTGATGTGAAACTCTAAAGAAATCATTAGGTTATCAAAGCTGTCTTTTTCACAGAATTCAATGCTACTTTTCTAAGTATCTGACTGTTTAGAGGATTGAATATGATTGTATTTGGTCTGCAGTGTTTACTGTAGAAATTATGGCTATATTATATCACAAGGAGAAATGTGTCCATGCCACAGTGCCTGACCTGACAGAAGCTCTTCTGTGTCCCACAAACCCAGGCTTCTTCTGAGGAGACTGGGGAGCTGTCTCCTCTAAATTTTGCCTAAACATTTGCAAAAGTGTTACAAAGCCAAGTTTGTAACATATAGAGGTGCTAAAAATCTTAAAAGAACTGCATCTTTTTTTTGTTCCTTACATGTTTGTCCTATTGTTACAGAAATATTAGTCAAAGAAAATTTTGGTTTGAGCTCAGAGAATAGCTGAGCAAAAGAAGTTACATGTTGGCATATTGGATTTCTCATGGCCAGGGAAATTGTGAAGTATATACAACTTTTTGTAGGTATTTGCATTTTCTGGATCTGTTATTTGCAATATTCTCCAAGTTTGCATTTGAGCAGTGGCTCCCCCGGGCTGGTCTTTCAATATTTCTTGTGGGTAACTTTCTTCTTGGAGTATTCCAAGCTTTATATCTGTGCCAGCAGCTTCCTGGTTTGACTGAGAAAGGTGGTTAGATGAGGAAAAGTGTCCTGTAACAGGATTAGAACTGGTCTAGGTTTAAGGGGAAGAGGAACCAAAGTAATATTCTTGCAGAATGGCAAACAGGGTGGTAGATTGATAGGCCTAGTAAGGACAGCTAACTAGATACTGTAAATTATTTTCCATGAAATTAGAGTTATGAGTTCTTTTGCTTCGATTAGAAAAATGGGAAGATGCTATCCTTATTCTCTTGTTAAGAAATCCTAAGAAAAGCTCTGGTATATAGGTGTATACCTAGCAGAGGTAACTCTTCTATCGGCACTGTTTTTGAACAACATTAATAAATGTTGTTCAAAATAAACATTCTGTTCTTCTCTGTAGATATTTCTATTGAATGTTGAATGGCTAAGCATTTATTGCCTGTACAAATAATTCAATAAAATTATTTAGTATAGTCTCAAAAACTCAAAAAATGGTAAGCAAAATATTTCTATACCACTACACTGAATTTACCAGCCTTTAAAATATTACCATAATTTAAAATTTTTAATGGAAATTTTGTTCTAAACATAGAAGTGAGAAACTGGAAAGTTATATGATACTTCTAATATTTGGTATGAGATTAGTCAGCTTTATTTTTCCTCTGAAACCAAGGTTTATAAAAAAATCAGCGGTAGCAAGATATGTATTTTGTAGCTGATTATCTGTTCTTATTATCTTGAAGTTGGAGTACAATAATTATTTTCCCAGCGGGTCTGTCTACTCAAACTATGGCTCTTGCAACCTTGGAATAAAATACCTTCCAAAGTGTTTTTTGACATAAAACGTGATACCTCAATAAAATGATCTGTGCTATTTCCCAGGTGTGCTTTTAGTTGTATATAAACTTTGAAATTATGTGTGTCTCATGTTGCTTTAATAGTGGTAATCCTCTAGTAGGAGGGAGAGTTTCTTCAAAAAACTTTGATTTCCTATCTTAGTTTGTTCAAATAGAATGCTCAGCAGGGCAAAAGCAATTGTGAAGGATAAATCACTATTGGAAAGGCAGTGCTTATATCATGCAGATGTAGTAGAGTTTACTGCCATTTGTAAGGATTTTTGGTGCTTCTAATTAAACAAAATATTATAAAAGTAGAAAAAATCAATTAAATAGACAGTGGGATTGAAAAATATTGAAATTCCAAAAACCACGAAACCAATGCCCAAAATATATGAGGGTCAGCTGAAGTAAAAACATTTAACCTCTACACTGTGTTATTACTTTCTTTCCCAGGTCTTTCTGGAGCATGTGTACCTATAAGAAAAGCAATAGGCACAGATAGTAATCATGTTGCCAGTAAGTTGAGGTATCGCACCTAGGATTAGCTGGGGCTTAGTGGAAGGACAAGGTCGTTGCCAGGGCTCTCCAATTACCGCTGGTATCGCTACCTTTTCTAAAGTGTCAAATGATGACAAGCTTTTGAAGGCTAAATCCAACAACAGCTGCTTCTAGATGGGCTGGTGGTAAATGAGTGACACTGAGTCTGAGAGTTTGGTGTGATAGGTTCACAATGAAGTTTACTTTCATTTCCAATGTAAGTTATTTATGATTAGAATTGCACCTATAAACTGTGCCGCAAAATGCCTGACCCTGATGAGAGAGAGGCTTTAAATAAAGTTAATGACAAATTCCCAGGGATATTTGGGATAATTAATAATTGCTATTATGTTACATTTTCAGTAGCTTTTGTTTCACTTTTTAGATTCATAGCTAAATTTATAGTGTTCCTTTAATTAACGGGGATTTGGGGTGCTAACCTACCAAAGGGTTGTATGGCTTTTTTCCTAGCAATGAGATGCAGTGGGTAAGACAAACCCTGTAACCAGAGGGCTCACAAGATGAATGTTATTTGTTTATTTGTTTACTCTTTAACATAATTTGACTCCTGCTTCCCTAATAAACAAAAAATGACTGGTAACTCTCTCTTTTTTGGGGACAGTGAAGGTGGAACAGGAGAAGAAGAAGAGCTTGCATGCAGTATGGCAGTTTTGCAAGTAAAATTCATGGGATTCCCTAGAATTTGGCTCAAAACACTTAAGGAGGCTTCAGGATATTCTACCAGTAAGCCATAAAACAATTAATTTCTTCAGGAAATTATATTTATTTCCTGTTGTTCATTAAGATGATGGATTACTTGTTCTTACTATCCTTAGTTTTTAGGATCTGGAAAGAGGTTGATGGAATTGAGCCCTTTCTTAGGGTCATTCCTTTATCCTGGCAAAATCTGTGGCAGGGCGTGAGCGCCCGGTACTCCTGTTTGGTGTGGTGCATGGCTGGGTCTCAATCCCAGGGAACATGCCATTGGATGGGTGTACCAGTTTGAAAGCAAACCAGCGGGAGGAATTAACTTCACACAGATATGTTGTGAGAGATTCCAAGTCAGAAGCACAACTTAATAGGAAAAATTGAAATAAAGACAATAGCACAGAAACACTGGTTTTTACCAACAAAATCAAAATATGACCTGACATCCTGTTGGTCAGGGTGGTGGTAGCAGTCTGGTTGGAGTGATGGGTGTCGTCCTGTTGAACCGATGATCCTGTAGAAAGGTCTGGTCCTTCTCTGGAGATCCAGTGGTGGTTGTTGAGAGCTCTCCTCTGGGAATCCAGTGGTGGTGGTATTGTGATGTTCCAAATTCCAGATTACATACAGGTAAGAATGTTTGGTTCCTCCACCATAGGCAGGGCATCTCAGAATGGGATGATATAATTCTATGAGTCATGCTGAGAGACCTTGATGGCCCATTAGCAGAGATGGCCCCCTCAGGGTGGTTTCTGCTTCCTGGAGGGAGTTGTCAGGGTTGAGTCATGGAAAAGATAAAGAACACTGCCCCATTTATTTTAACAGCTCATGTAGATGGTAGTAGAATACATACGTTGGGTTACACCTTACATTGTAACCCGTGACAATGGGTGGGATATCTCAGTCCCTGTGGGGTGCTGCTAGGGTGTGATCACTGTGAAGTGCAGCCTTGGAAACTAAATTCAGTTTTTGAGTGATATGGTCTGAAAATTTTGAAGGAATTTTTCCTTCAGGAAGTTTTCTGAAGGAAATGCAAGAGTACAACTCTGGGGATTCAGCAGCGTCATGGGGTTGGGGTTTTAGGAGTTCTCCTTCTGTGTTCTTTTTCTCTTAAAGAATTTTCCTCATACATGTTGCCAGGGGGACAAATTACTGGGTGCTTAAGAAAAACAAAAGACCTGGCCATAGAAGGAGGGGTGCATCTGGCTACTCTCTTTCACCTGGGCTTGTGGGCTGTGAGTTGTTGTGTTTGGACTGGGAGAGAGGCTGGACGGAATTTGTCAGCACTGGAGGGTTCTGCTTTTTCGGCTGCCTTCCTTCTACCAGAGAAACCCCGGGATCTCAAGCCCGCCTTTCCCTGCCCCGCTGGGAGCCGAGCTGCAGCCACCCTGCTCCCACCGTTGCTTTGAGCCTTTGCTACTCTGTTGCCCCGCACATCCTGCCTGCTGAGACCTCGGGGGAGTTCCCACCACAGCTCCGGAGTTCGATACATCGCGTCTGCCACCCGGTACTTGTGCTTGTTCCTGCTGTTCCAGCCTGCTGTTCCCCAGGGTCCTGCCCAGGGGTTTGTGAAGCTCCTTTGTTCCATCCCTTCCCGGGATCCCAGGCCGCCAGTGCCGCGCGCTCCCCGAGCTCGCTCCGGAGCGCCCCCTGCAGCCGCGGGGGAACCATCGCACCTGCCCTGCTCACCGGGAGCCGCCAGCGCCCCTGCCGGCTGCGAGCGGAACTGCACCCGAGGGGAAAGGGCCCGACAGCCGAGAAGGCTGGCACTGGGTTTGTGATTGTTTGCTGTTACTGCCAGAGTTATTGGTGTTTGTTTGCCTTGTTACACACATATAGATATATCATAGTAAAGAACTGTTATTCCTGTTCCTCATATCTTTGCCTGAAAGCCCCTTAATTTCAAAATTACAGTAATTTGGAGGGAAGGGGGTTGCAATTTTTTTTCTTCCATGTCAAGGGAGACTCCTGCCTTCCTTGGCAGACAGCTGTCTTTCAAACCAAGACACATGGTTTAGGAATGGTACTCCCCGATTTACTGTTCCCACTGAAACATCCCTGACCATGTGCTGCTTACTCGCTTTCCCTCTCTCACTGTGTCCGGATGGAGAGGAGAATTGGAGGCATGTAAAAGTAAAGGTCATGGGTTGAGATAAGAACAGCTTACTGTAAACAGCAATAAGATAAGAAAAACTACTGGTAACATCAATAGTAATAGCAGAATGTGCAAGATAAGCGATTCACCTGCAATTGCTCACCATGTGGTCACCTGATGTCACTAACTGGGAAAATGTGCCTATCACCCTGTGCATGCTGTGAGGTGGTATACAATAACCCCAGGGTCTGGCTAGGTCCTCCTGGCTGCAAAAATTAACCCTGTCCAGGCCAGAACCAGGATAGGCATCAAATTTGGCAAGCTCTGTCTATAACTTGCAAATGCTTGAAGAAAAATACACAACAGAAAAAAAACAGCACTTGAAGCTGCTCTTTGCAAAGCAAACTGAAGCTTATGGAAGCAGTAGGAAAAATTTATATCTCCCAAAAATTGTAAAGTGAGGTCATCTCCTTGCAGTCCTTCAAAAAAATCTCAGTGCTGATCCCCGTTCTTATTCTCAAGCCACTGACTTTCTGCAGTGAAAACAGTATAGTGTCATAAACCCCTCTGCATTTAACCAACTGCCAGACTGCATTTCTTGCAAAGACTTAAACTGAAGGGTAAAACAGCTTTCTCATCCTCTGCTTAGTCCTTTGGTATAAATAGCTTTTGATAATCTGTTACCTTGTTTTTCTTATTTCTCATGTGAATAATTTTCTTATAAAAAGGGTCCCATAGGAGTAAAACATTATAGAAGGTGTATGGAGAATACTAAGAAAAAAGACTGTCTTCAAACCTACACTGACTTATTGAATTGGATTGGTTGGTTGTGATTTAAATTTTAAAAAATCCACCCACCCTTCTCCCTGAAATGCTGATTTGTTTCCATTCTGTTTCAGAAGTTGATTTTACAAGTAAGTCTTTTTGTGTCCAATAAAAACAAGGACTTTTGAAGACAAATCTTGATGCTGAAGCTGATAGAAATTTCATTTTGATATTTCTAACAGTGAACAAGAGAAAGACTCAATATCCAGCAAGAAATGATAGCATGCTAGTTCTATTAATTATACTATTATTACTATCTATTAACTTAGACACAGTGATTTAGAAGAAGTAGCTGACAGTAGTTTTATGTGCTAGGACTACAGCCTGTCACCAGAAAATTAGTCTCTTAGGCAGGGCAGGGGTTTTATACTGTCATGTGATACTCAAATGCTGCACCTGTAACTGTCTATTGCAGAAGTCCAATGTAGAAAATTGAAATTGTGTTTTGCTATGGTGTCCAATATCCTTGTTATCAAAAATTCAACTCTTTTGAGACTGGGTTTTCACATAGCTTTTTACTTGAACAATTTTGGTGAATGACTCAGCATTCAAGCCTGGACAAAAAAATGCAGAATAATTTAAAAAAGTATCCCTAAAACCATAGTTTCAGGCTGAGTTTCTGCTCTCTTGACAGTGATCCTGTGTGACTCAGGTTCCTTTTGTTTTTGGGGACTCACAGTTTTTCTCCTCCCAGGGGAGTTTTTATAGCCATAAGCTGGGCTGAGATGTAGCTGAGAGCAACAATATTTCCCAAACACAGACACGGATAGGAAAATGTGGGAGTTTTAGTTCCATTTTTTGTTTCTATTCTTTCAGATAGTTTACTAATCATATGTATTGTGAATTTACTGTGCTGTTAGCTGGTTCCTTATGGGACTGTGTTTTGTTTCTCATCATCTTTGTTATTCCTTTTTTACAACACAAAGTTGAGTTTTTCTATCTTCAAGGGAAGAGGGTGTGCTCTGCATTTATTTTTTTTTTTTTTCCCATAAGGGCTCCCATTAGCTCTAAAATTAAGTCAGTCCTGACTGAAGTGGTTCTAGGTCTGTGCTCATCTCAAACCAAACAAGATTGTGTTTGCAGGAGACTGGTGACCTGGAGGCACTCATTTTGAAGACACCTGCTTTCTGCCTTTCTTGGAGATATTCTGACCTCAGGTAACTTTTTTTCCAGGAAGTATTGTATCCTGACATTATTGATATCATTCTAGTTTGTCATGAAAATAGATGTTTGATGCATAAGATTTTAAAAGATTCATCTGCCCTCAGCTCTCCCTAGTTCTTGCATTTTTCATCTCTTCCATTTGAACGCATACAGATCGTGTATGCTTTGTTATACAGTCCATTAGATTTAATCCCCTAACATTAGTTGTTACTCCCCCAAAAACTTACATGATGACCTTTGCACAACAAACAAGTTGTGCATTCTAGCAAACTAGATGAGGACATCATACATCCATCAGAAAAATATCAACTGATCCTGAATACTTGTCTTTAATATCAGTAGCCTTCAGCCTCACCTAACAGTGCCACTGATGTTTACTTAATGTCCCTTCAAGCACTCAAACTAATAACGTGCTAGGTAAAAGCTGCTGTAGGTTGACATCTAATTGAAACTCAACAACGCAGATAAATGATTAAAATATTTATATTAATTCCACTGTGTTTAAGGACCTTTTAAAATGTCTTTATAGGATTTATGTGCAGTCTTGCTGTTGCGCAGGTTGAAAAAATATCCACTTCCGACTACAGCTCAATCATTAGTTTAACAGCTCATTGATGAGCACTGCTTCTGTAAAACCTGAACTGCTGCCCTCCTTCTTACATTTAACCATAAACAGATTCTGATGTTTGATCTTCATCATGGTGAAAGTAGATCACCATGATGCAAAACTTGAACTACCCTCTTAGCAAGTTTTGCAAGTTTTGACCAGGAACGGTTCTTTGGCTTTGGGTGCAAGCTTTGATTTTAAAGGTCAAATTTAATCCAAAGCCACACTGAATAAGTTTCTTAGGATTTTGTGCATTTTTTTTTTTCTTTTTAATGACTTGGATATCACATTGCTGGAATTATTGAATGATGAGGGGGAACTGAATAGCACCAGGAACTGAATAGCACCAGAGACAGAGAAATTAGATTCCCCCCATTCAAACTGTGTTTTGAAGTTGAAAGAAAATTTAAAAGTAGTTTGAATTAACAAGATGAAACTTGCACATGACAGATACTTTTCTATCCAAAGTGTGTACCTGCCACATTATGAAAAGCCAGGCTAGGATGTATACTGGTGCACAACAATACAAGTATAATACATAAACTTTTCTCTTTTTGTGAGTGTGTTTTTGTTTTGTTATACTTTTCTTTTAAATGATTTGAGAACAGTTAGATTCTGTCCTTGTGAAAAGGGCACAATTTTCTCATCTTTTCTCATTTGGGTTTATGTAAGCTGACATTTGCCATGCCATTTGTCTCACTCTTAGCTATTTAGAGGCGCTTGCCCAAAGAATCCTTTTGGGAACTAGCTTTCTAGACTCGGGGCTGATGCTGCTTTCTGGGTGAAACCTTCTAACCTCTTCAAAGAAAAGACAGATTTAACCCCAAAGCCCTTATTTATAACAACCAGTCACAAGGTGACCATCCTGCATGACCTGTGGAACATACTACACACTATTTTTAGACAGCACAGAATGCACTCAAGGTCAAGTGACACAGTCCATGATTAACAAAGAATCCTTGCAGAATTATTATTCAATATTAAACCACATAGATGGTCCCAAAGAAAAGAAAATCAAGAGAAGGTAGGTGAAGGTTTGACTAGTATCTCGCTGCTCTTGAGTTAGTGACTTTTTCATGCTAAAAAGGAAAGGAAGTGTAATTTAGAGGTTAAATGAAACGTCTTTGTTTTATGCTTATAAACGTGTGCATATACATATAAACTTACATATTCTGTCTTTTAATACTGTAATTTTATACAAATATGCTTTGTCAATCTTTAATTTTCCACAGAGAATGGTTATTTGTTTCCAGGAACTGAATACTAACATGATTTAAGCAAAAAAATACACACTACAAATCAATGGTTTAAATGTAAATTGAGCAGAAATGTATAAATAAATGCACACTGAAGATAAAGAATGGAAAGGAAAAGCGCTTTTTTTCTTTGCCACACAGAATTTGAAAAGATTCTCTGTAAATAGTTCATAAGAACACATGTGTAACAGAAAAAAAGACTTAGGGATCCGTGAAAAGGACAGGGAATCAAAACCAATTTCAATATTTAAACATGGCCTGCTCCTGAGTGTAGCAAATCACTTAATGAAACTCAAATACCTTAAGAATTGAATAACTGTTAAACAAGAGTTGTAGAAGAATTTAAGTATTCAATGTCATTTAAGAAACTTTTTTTTCACTGAGATTTTAAAAATTATATTATATATTTAGCTATTGGGGGTATTAAGAAATAATTTGATGATCAAATGTAGTGCTGCATGGTTATTTCATCCAACAAAGAGAAGCTCTAGTCATTAATTTAAATTTTTTTAATAGTGAATTATTACAGTAGCACTTGAAAAATTTGTACTGTTATTCACAGTGGTTAATAGTTTATTATACAACTCTCCAGTTGAGCTTTGCTACAGTTGCTAAACTCAAAATGCCCTTTTATAGTCTTGTGAAGCTGGACAATTTTTGCTTTTTTTACATGACTTTTACACTTTTGTTTAGATCTGGAGAAAATCTGAAATGCTGAGCAGACAGGTAAATAATTTTGTTATGAAGGATAAAACCATTTTGTGTTCATTGAGAGTTTTAATATTTCCAGTTGAAACAGCAACTTTCAAGAATTTAAACTCAGTAATAGAATGCATTCATTTTATTTAACTTTGGCATCAGCATTCCGAACAAAGAAACTTTTTTCTTTTTATATAAGGAGATATATATGCACACTCTGTACAAATGATATGTAACATACACATAATGTCATAGGTGAAAAGTGTTATTTTTAAGTACAAGAAACTCCCAAAATAAAAGCACACTTTCCAGATCTACCTAAAAATTTTAAAAGTACTTATTTTCAAATATCTCTCTCCATATGAATACTTCCAATTTGTGACTATTATCAGTTATTCTTGCCTCAGCTGTAAAAGTTTTTTCCAGAAATGTTCAGTTGTATTTTGCTATGCTTTTAACTGATGTCACCTGTTGAATACAATCAACTCTGTTCTTTCTACAACCAAGGGAAAATAATGGCACTGATCCAAATTTCTCCTGCATCAGTAGGTGAGCTCAGTGGTGTGAAGCTATTCTTTTTAAGGAGGTCAAACAGGATCCTGATTGCTCCTGCCTTAAGAAACCCTTGATACATTTTGGAAATTGAAGACTGGCTCAAAGCCAGATTAAAATTTGGAGATAACTTTCTGTTATTTTCAATTTTCCTTATGATATCATTTAGCCTGATGCTCTGTCCTAAGGCTTTGATATTCATATCAATAGTATTCACATGAATGTTGTGATTCAGTCTAAGGGAAATCTTTAAAGCTGTTTTTTGGTACTCTCAACACGAGGGCTTTTTGTATTTTGTAGGTTTGTTTGTTTAGGATTTTCATTGTTGTTTTTCTTTTTTTTCAAATTGTGACATACTGAAAGATAACTAATCACCACCTTGAAAATGTAAATGAAGTGGCACATTTTTAGAAAGTTTTTTTTCCCCCTGCAGTTTCGACTATTACAGTTTAATCCCTTTATATGGGTAACCCTCCAGAAAACAGGTATCTTTGAAAAGCTGGCAATATCTAGGATACTAAGATTTTAAAAAATAGTGTTTTTCCATATTCCATATTTTTTTGTAGTTTCCAAATAGCTATTTAATTCTTACTACCACAAACTACTCCATACATCAGTGATGCAGTATGATTAGGAGTGTCATACAGTCTCAAAAAAGGGATAACAGTGAGAAAATGTTCATGCAGGACATGAAAAAACTTTTGAAGTGTCCAGAAAAGCTTAGTGAGGATAACTCAATTTTTAATTATTTGATTAAAGGGAAGGTAACTTGGGATTTTTTGTTTGTCTGCAAGAAAACACAGCAGCATTTAGTGAAATCAACAAAATTTGAAGCAAATGACTTAATGGAGTAAAAATTTATGTGAGCATCAAAATTGGCCAAAGCAAGGATTAAAAACCTGAAGATATTTTTGAAAATGTGGCATTTTTTGCACTTGAGTCAGGGACCAGCACTAAAGGTGAGTGTTTCTCTGTAGCTGAGTTCTTGCATGTTCTTCACATCATCAATAAGTGATGTCACTTTGAGGGACAGAAAACAGGGCAAAATAAACCTCTCATGTAATCTGGTATGACAACATCTGCATTCTCTAACTGGAAAGTCTGTGTCATGACAAACAGAATTTTCCAAAATTACATTTTATTTTAATGGTTTCCTTGGGGTAGTAGGATTAGAACAAACTATTCAAATGCTATTCGAAGCCAGAACTTTACATGATCAATACATATAAACTCAATAAAAATAATTATTAATTAATTAATTTATTATTATTAAATTATTATTAAATGAAGTTATTACTTCATTTGCCATTATATACTAACATTTTCTTCCAAAGGTGAAATAGCCCACATCACTTCTTAAAAAGAGAGCCAGAAAATTCTCCATCAGAGTTATAAGAAATATATCCCAGAAATAGTTCAACAATTCTATTTACAGATACTTCATAAAAGAGATTAATTTCTGAAAATTATTTTGTTCACTATTATTGGAGGGATGAGGAATAAGAAATGACAGTTTCTTAACAGATCATTCTAAATGCACAAAGTGAACACAGAAATATCCCTATTTTATGTAAGAGATGCTCTACATTTCTTAGAAAATAGTTGTTCCATACAAAAATATGTACCCTGGAAGAGGGCCAAGGTTTTGGAGTAATGTGCTTATTGGTAGCATGTAGTGTGAATCTAAGCTGCAAAAGGAAAGTTTAAACTTATGCTTTTCCTCTATCCAATTTGGGAAGAAATGTCTGTTATGTGTAGAGGGATAGCACTGTCATATGCAGTCTTAGATGAATTCAAGGAGTAATTAAGTCCTACCATGGAACAAACTATGTGCCTATTTGTGCATAGAACTAAGCTGCTCATTTTGCAATTTTGTTGAGTTAATGATACTGAGTACCTTAAAAGCCTCATCTTCTTGAAGGATCAGACTCTGAGTGCTATAAACTTATCTTTACAAGCACTTCTTAAGATATATCTTAGAGTGACAATAAACAAAAAAGGAAATTACAGCCAAAAAATTTATTTTGCCTTTGATTCAATGGAAATGCTAATGAGCTACACAGTTTATCTTCAGCGGAAGAGGAAGAAGAGGAAGAGGAAGAAAGAAGAAAGAAGAAAGAAGAAAGAAGAAAGAAGAAAGAAGAAAGAAGAAGGAGAAGGAGAAGGAGAAGAAGAGAATAAAATTACAAAACATATATGCCAGCTTCTTCAAACTATTTTAGACAAATGCAGGCAAAGGTTGAATGCCTTAAAATTTTTGACATTCTCCCTTTTATCCCAAGGAAATTTTTCCAACAGATTTTTGGTTTTTTAAACTCATGTGTCAAACATGCAACCAAAGAAAAGCCTTGTGATGAACTTGAGATACGGCAAAGCCTTAGTAACTGGAGTATGTGCTATTTTTAAAAGAGTTTGTGGACTCAGAGCTCAGTGCTGTTGTTTTCAGCTATAAGCTGGCTGTGTTACTCTATGTTTTCTTTAAGTGTGATTTCATCAAGCTCTGCTTTCTGTCTGGGTGATGTATCTCAGTGCAAACAGCTCACTGTTAGCCATTATGTACCTATTAGCACTGATTGCTTTCTGATAGCGCTTCACCAGTTGGTTTCACTCACTTTGACAGGTTTGGTGCTTTGTTTAACCTTTAAACTAGTGGGGCAATAACACTGCTGACAGAATTGGAGAAATAATTAAGGAAAACTTAGTCAAGGCATAAGAAAACAACTGTAACAAGGCAGACCTTTCTGGTGGGTTTGAGTTGTCAGTTGATACAGGAAAAGGATGGGGCAGACATAGCCAGAGCACAGTCCAGCATAACTATTTTCCATTTAAACTGCAAGAATCCAGTTTAAAGAGATTATTACTGCTTTACTAATTCTATTTTTTCCCTCTGTAGGTACATACTGTTCTAGGCCAGTAAATAATTTTTTCCCCTGTTTTTTACAGAATGCATGACACCTGTGAGAATACTTGCAGCTTGGGGAGCATTTCTGGTTTGATTTATAAAGGAAAAAGGAAACCTCAGTATTTTAAAATATTGTCTGTATAAAACAAAAGTCACAGAATCACAGAATAAGCTAAGTTGGAAGTGACCTACAAGGATCATTGAGTCCAGCTCCAAGCCCTGCACAACACCATCCTCTGTCAACAAGCCCAGCCACTTTCTGTGCTAGGGCGCTTTTCTCCTTCTGAGATAGGTACATCCTGTCAGGTGTCAGTAGACCATATGTGGAGTAGGCCCTCCCATGGTCAACAAATCCCGAATTTTTCCACCAGCACCAACCTCAGAGCCATGCATTGACCTTATGGATCTGCCTATTCCTTTTGATATTATTTGTTGTTACTGAAAGAATTGAGGAAATCACCACTTGTGCTCCTGATTCCTCTACCAATTATCCCAGAGCCCTGTCATCTCTTCTGATTGCCCTTTGACTCCTATTTGTTATTTCGTTGCTCCCAGTTTGAACCAGTGGCAGATAGGAGTCAGAGGGCTTTACTAAGCTGGCGAGTTTTCCGGTAATGTCCCTTATCCATGCCCCTTGGAAACAGTAGACTTCTCTGTGGGCTGGGTCCAGTCTGCACAGCAGGCCCTCCATTCCCCTCAGATGGGAGTCTCCCATAACAACTACCCTTCTCTTCCTCTTAACAGAGGAGGTGTTGATGGTGGGTTCACTGCGCTCCAAGTTGCTTGTGCTCCCTGGAGCTGTTTATATCACTCTGGGTTGCTCCTGGAACTACCCTCCTGTTGCCTGGTTGGCTGCTGAGGGCTTCCAGGTCCTGTTGAGGCACAGTGCTGAACTCGGGAACCATCATGTACAGCTAAGTCTTTCCTTCCTGGACTTTCCTTCAGTCATGGCTGTGTAAGCCTGGCCAACTGAGTACTTTTCCACAAAACTTTCCACCTACCCAATTTATGTTTGACAGAGTTTTGATCACTACTACTGAGCTTATACAGGAAACCAAGGTATGAAGTCCCAAGCAGGAATGACTTAAAGTTGAATCAATTTAGTTATTAATACTGGTTTTTAATAGATAACATATTAACTAAATTTGGTTATTAGTAGATAACACATAAGAAGCATTTCCTAAATTTCTGCAGGTAGTAGGTTGCTGCAAAATCATAAAAACCCCTCACTTTGCATAATTGCACCAAGCTGCAAATTACATCAGCAGCAAAGTTGCATCCTGAATAGATGGAAGAGTTGGAGCTCTTGAAAGAAAATCGAGGCGGGGGAACCTGATATGCTAGCTTTCTAGTAGATGCTTAGACCCCTAGCTTCAATTTATTTCTTCTTGAGGGAGCAACACTCTCCCAGTACTGGGAGAGGCTGTCTTCCCATGAGATAATTGTGTTGGTGGGGCAGGAAAACCCATGTGGTCCTCTGGCTCTTGAGATATAGCATGTCAGACCCTCAGTGGGGTTTCTCTCCTTTAGGTGGTCCTTGTCAGGTTCTAAGCCTTGCGGTCTCTCTCTCATCCCTTCATGAACAAGCAGGACTACAGTCATGGCTCAGAGCTTGGGTAGTGTGAAAAGTAATTACACTGACCCTCTCAGACTTTTATTCTCCACAGATTTGGTGTTTTCCTCTCTTAAAGTCAGGAACTTTCTTTATTTTTATTTTTTGTTTGCTTGTTTGTTTTGTTTGCAGGAATATTCAGCACTGCCACAGCAGGGCAAAAAAAATTCAAAGGGCAATATATGGCTTTTAACCCACAGAAACAATGGGGGCAATTACTGTACACATCCATCTACTTTGAGAATGGCCATCTACTTTAAATCTAGCCAAATGTTGAAAATGAGGTTTCATGTTTCCTTGCTTCTCTTTTACTGAGGGTGATTCAACATTTTTTGGAAGAAATATGGTGCCTAATTATATGATCAGTACAATTTTCGCAAAAGTGAAAGGGCAGAGTGAAGAGACAGACTGCTTGAAAGGCAGCCTGGTATTCTGCGCTATTACAGCTTCGGAAATACATTGTCTTTGTAGCTGGCAGAATACAGGCAACCTCCAGCAAAAGCTTTTCTTGAATTTTTGTCATGAAATCTTTTTTTTTAACTTTCTTGAATTTAAGTAACTCATTGAAGAATAGAATTGATCATAATCTCTCTGTTTCTCTATAAGTCAAAACTGGCATGCAAATTGTGGATCTTGGAAAATATGCTTCATTGCTGCATACAGATAATTAAAATCTAAATAATATTTCAATACAGTAGCCACAATAGTCTTTATGATCATTAATAATTGAAGAGTTTGTAAGTCATTAAAATATAATGCATTCATTATTTTCCTCAGGTTGACTAGTGCATTACATGACGTGATGTATTTTATAATTCATATCCTTCCTTGCTTGACTTGTACTTCCTTCGGCCATGATAATAACAAAAATAGGCTACTTGTCCTTTTGTGTGAGATGTGAGATACTGACATCAAGCAAGTACCGCAATTGCCCCTTAATTGTGATAACCAGTCTAATTTAGTGTCCTTTTGTCATTCATTTATCATCACTTTCACTGCTCATAGTATTATTTCTTATGCTAATTGCCAACTAGAATGCTCCTAAACTACATAAACATGTAAATACTTCCTAGCAAAACAGTTCAACATTTCTTACAGCTTATTTTAAAAATATGTTGTTGAGTGCATGGGTAACAAATGTCTAAAGTAACGTGAATTTATCTCTGGCCAGATAAACAGTACATTTTGTGGATTTTGCCCTTTAATAGCTTCAGTAATCAGAAAGGTAAAGAGAAGACAGATATTAACGGCAAGATAAGTTCCTCACCCCAAAAAGAGAGAAATTCTGAGCTCTTCACTCATTGTTGTACCATGTACAAATTTTTTTACAGAGTATGTGGAAACTGGATAATCTTTTGACACCACAATTTTTCACCCCTGTGCATTAAAGTCTCTTGACAAATACAACATCACGTAAAGGAAATGAGAATGATGTTTCCCCTACTACAGTATGTGAATTGAAAATAATCTTATCGTATACAACTTACTCAACACCTTAAGAGGGTGCGCTTATAATGAGGCTAGGAATAAAGATATCAAGAATTGTGTTAATTAGAGGATTATAGTGCAGTTCTTGTAACAAAAAGCTGGAATACGGAGAACCTCTGTATGAGACTGCTCTAAAGAGAGCCTTATTATTAGAGATGCAGGTGCCATTGCTTGTGGTGAAAATAAAAGGGTTTTTTTTTGAGCAGATCAGCAGTACAGCAGAAATAAATGGAATTGGGTCATTATATGTAAATTGAAATCTAACTGCAAGGGTAGAGCACTTATACATGAATTCATAAACCCCAGACCAAATGAATTGGTTAGAGATCAGCAGCCATATGAATTTCTCAGTAAATGTCTCTCACCCCATTGACACTTTTTTCAGTACTCCATATGCTAGATTGCAAGCTACAGATTTAGCCCTTTTGCCCAAAGGCATCCGAACCTGTGAAAAGCCTAGCTGAAGCAGTGTCTATTGTTCATTGACAACTTGTCAATTTACTTCCAGGCAAAATAACTCATAAACATTATAAGTAAGGCAGATAAAACAAGAATGCTTTCACACTTTGTAACTTTACTGCAAAAATGCCTTGTTTTTCATAAACGTGTGAAATCTCCCCTCAGAATTGTGACTGTGCACTGAACTTTAAAACTGTGTGGAAACCACACATGCATCTCACGATCTCTGTCTATAATAAGATGAATGTTAAATATTAAAGATGCTTTAAAAGTGATAAAATGAAAGATATTCAATGGCTGAATAACATTCTCATATCACTAGCTGATAATAATATCACTAGCTGAGTTAATAAAAGTTCATTTTAGGGAAAAAAACACCAAAAGACAAATGTTTGAATACCAGTCTCTAAACTGACATTCATATATTTCTTTAATGGTTATTATGTAAATCTTCCCACTTCTGGAACCGTATAAAACTCCTTTACTTCCTAGAGAGTGGCAAAGAGCATTAAATAGAAATCAATGACTTACCAATTTAAAACATGGTCATACAAATAGCTTCCTAGTGCTCAAGAAGAGTGATGATACTTTTCACAAAAGATATTTAAATGATTAATTTTTTATACATTGCCATACAGACAATTTTGCAATCACACACTCAGGGTTTAGTTGACTGCACATTCACACACACAAATTATTCACAAGGAAAACTTTGGAACAAGTTGCCAAAAAGCAGCTGTAGAAATGACATTATTGCACATGCCATTAGGCTGAGACCATATTTATAGTGCTAAAATATTACTTTTTTCTTCTCAAAGATAACTGGCAGTTGCTTCCTCTCCCTTTGTTAATTTCCTTACTCTTTCTTGACATATGCTAAATTTGTAATTCCATAGGAACATAGTCAGCTCATCTTTTCTGCATGCAGGTGTACTTCCTCCAGCACACTCTAGTTTTGACCTCTGATGTGGTGTTTCCACAACACGACCAGTAGGTTCTGTGAAATAATGGGACTAAAAATTAAAAAGTCATGCTTAATTTTGTGGTAGATTGCTTTTGGGCCATTGGTGCACCCAGCCAGGTGGATTGGAGTATGTCACCTTGTTGAGGAGGTCCAGAGCTGCCAAAAGCCTCTAGAAAGTCATGATGGCTCAAGCCTAGTAGAAAGGTTGTTCTCCTCTGGTTGCTGATGGCCTGGCCTGTCTCTACTGCAAAACTTACGGTTGTCTCCATTAATTAGTTAAGCTGTGACATGGAGCCATTGGGGAGTGGTTACTTTCCAAACTTGATTGCTTTCAGAAAGATTGGGTGGATCTTTGGAGGAGGGGAAAAAAGTTAGCATGTGTTTTGTGGTGAATTACTGCTTTATGAGTAGCCAGAGCCTATGAATGAAAATGTGATTTTTTTTCTTGTTTTCCAGTTATCTTTGCCTATGACAATGAAGAATGTCAAGCCTTAAACTTTTATTTCGAGTAAATTTTGAGAAAATTTTGAGTAAATTTTGAGGAATTAGAGTTAACAAACATTAAAATTGCAAACAAATATTAGTGAGATATTTTCTCTTAACCCAATCATAAAAAAGATTCCAACTTAACAAAAATTTGGATTATTTATATTTTATTAATATTAGATGATTCTTTGCTATGTATAATTAGAAGAAAAAAGGGAAAGAGAATTATGAATGCATCATCAGCTATTGATTCAGAACTGAAACTCACTTTCTGTTTACACATCCTTTCAGATTTTCATTACACATTCATTTTGACTAATTACAACTGTAATTATAATTTACACAACATACTTACTAATTTGTTTTCAATATTATCTGCAGGTGCTATAAATAATTTGTCATGATTTTTCAATGAACTTCACTACTATGGGAATAATGGAAGAGAGATGTGCTGTACAGATGCATGGCCACCACTACACTAAGGAAAGAAAATTACAGCCCAAGACTATTTATGTTTAATTTGTCTATGGCATACAACTTAGTTACACTCCCCAAACAGTACTGCTATAGATAAACCACAGTAAGGAAACAGCTATTTTCTTACTTCATCTTTCCCAAATACCTTTCTATGCAAATTATTAGTGCACTAATTGAACTACTGCATTATAAGACACTTTGGAGAGTGCAAAGTGCTTAATATATTATGTGTGAGACAATACATTAGTGCTTAATGTATTATGTGTGAGATTTTTTAGTCAGTCTATCAGTTAAAATAGTTTAAATAGACTTGTAGCCATACTTTTACTTATTTATTTTGGAATTTTGCTCTGTTGCCTTACTCTATTAACCTTCCTTTCAGTCATGTCAATTTACAGAGCCTCTAGCGCTGCATCCTCTGTATTCAAACTAAAGGCAACCTTCATGGGTGCAAAGAAATAAACCCCTGAATGTGTACCTGGAGCAGAGTGTATTTGCAGAGTTATAAGCTGTTTTGAAATGATGGTTAATGAAGAATAGGAGCTGGCATTTAGAGTTGCAACAAATCCTTTATGCAATGACTGGGTTCACAGACGTGATGCTATAAACACCACACAGGTAGGAAAGGGACCTCTGATCCTCCCTCTGAGCAAGGCTGTTCACCAACTGATGTTATCTTCTGCTGATTCTCATCTTGGAGGGAGCCAGTAACAAATATGGGAAATGCTTTGGAGGTTCTCCCAAGTACAAAAAACCCTTTTGGTCTTATCTCCAGCTGGTGTAAAAGCTCTGGACCCTTTGAAGCCAGTGCAATTTTGAGAAGTTACTGAAGCTGAGAATAACACCTCTCTGGTTCTGGTGACTTTGGTGGTCATGCATGTGAAGTGCATGGTGCAGGTGAAGGTTGTACAGTAGAGACAGCAGTGAAATAACTACTGCAGCATTCCAGGTGTTTGGCATTTGTTTTGTGTTTCTTTCACTGGCATCCTGGCAAGAACTAATGTAAACAACAAAGCAATTCTGATATAATTTCATGAGTGCTACACATTACAGGTGGTCTCTCCTGATACTCTCAAAACTATATGATCTCATAGATGTGGTAAAATTGAGAATCTGAATAAAATCTTCAACTGAAGAACTGGGAATTTAGCATTGCTTCACTCCAGTGCATGAAAAAAAAGTGAAAATATATCCTTCTTCAGTGGACATGTAGTCCACTATTGCTCCAGGTAAAACTTGGTGGAGTTAGCAGAGCACAGCCGTTGCCTAACACCTCAAGGCTGTATTGTGGTTTGGTATTTGAATCAGGAGCCAAGTGTATTTTCACAATATTTTCTATGTCCTTATTTTCTACTGTGGTATATTTTTATGTAGAATTTAAAAATAAAAATTGTCTCCTCATGGCTCCTTCTTTTTTATAAATTATTTTTTATACAGCACATGGCAGATTAAAAGGGCTTAGCTGTGTTGATTAACTATCCAAATGTTTAATCAATAGCTAGATGCAGTCTCTCTGTGAAAGACCTTGGAGAAGTCCCACTTGCCTTATTTCCCACCCCCAAGTGAGACATCAGTGAATGACTACATGGTCAATGCATATCAATGCAGAGGGGCTTAGACAAACACAGCACTAATAGAAAATTGTGGGTCACCTTGTCAAAATATGTTAAATGCCCCTTAAGTTGGTTTTTTTTTTTTAATTAAGGAAAAAGATGACAGTAAACTGACCTTGCAATATCATATTTGCTTTCAGAAAGCAAATACTACTCAGTCTGCAACCTGTTCATTGGTGCATGGGTCAAAAATCCATTCCAACTGCACTATAAAATACACATCCTCGTGTTGATACAACCCATGGTAACTGCCTGACAGTGTTAAACAATTGTACTCTTTACTACAGAACATGTTTGCTGACACTTATTTGGAAAATATATGTAGGGGCCTCTGAGTGATTCATAAGTAAGGGTTATGGATGCCAGGGTGTGCTGGATGTTAATGCATCGCAAAGTCAGGGAAAGTTCATCTTGTGACCACGGCTCCTGGACTCGCTCCAAGAATATGCCATTTGCAGAGATGGCATTAACTGCAAGTGGGCTGTTGTGGGATTTGGATTCCTGCCCTTGTATTTATCTACTCACAATGTCATTAACACCCACATTGATCCCGAACTGCTGCTGGTGCCAAGGTTGTTTTGTTTGCTGGTGTCACAAATCACAAACATGAGAAAATGGTTCTGATAAAGATAACAGCTCTGCAGCTTTGCATTGTTATAAACGAGCCATAGGAGCCCTCCATACCTGCTAGTAATGTGCTATAATGATTTTGCTTAGCTATTATTTAGAAGCATTAGCTTTGCTTTGGCAAAATTAGTGTTAGGATGACTGTTATATGATTTGCTCTGGGATTGTCACAATGCATCTGTCAATATCGTTCTGGTCTTGGTACATTGCTGAAGACAATGCTGTAGGTTAAAACTGTCAGCAAGGACAAAACACTATTAATTAGTTAAGTATTGCCTTCATCATGAGGCTTGTTTTGAACGGGAAAGAGAGCGACACAGAGTAGTATGCTATTTGCTTTAATATCTGATGTATTATACAGTTAATTGAATCTCCAATTTAGTGGCTCTAATTGCATGTGTATAGTTACATAAACAAATAGGTAGATATCTGTACATATGCATAAATGGGCATGTATAAAATATACATGCTGCATATTTTATTTAATTCATATGCAATCATGGATACAATATTTGCAAACAATCTGTTATTCTGTAGTCATAATTGCATCAAACACACTAAGAAATCTTGCAAGACTTTCTTGCTTTGTGGTTTCACAGTCACAGGTTGGAAAATCTAAAACAACACCCAGCAAAAATATTGCTGCAGCTGTTATAGCAGCTTTCTCATCTAGATTGGTGTGGCACACAGAAGACCAAAGCAGCTAGAAGAGAACCATGCAGCAGATCAGTAGCAGAGAAACAAAATACCATTTAGTGTTGTCTCAATCCAATGTACAGTGGTACTTATGAGTAGAAGTGAGTGTTCTGTGTCAGCTTCAAACACTGGGAAACACTTATCTATGACAGTTTTAGGAGTAATAATTAAACAGTCAATTGAGTCTTCAAAGAACCTGAGCCACAGGTAATAGTAGTAGGCACTAAAAATCCCATTCATGTATGGTGTATCCCTTTAAACCACTCTATTCATAAGGAATGGAGGGAGACCATGAGAAATATATTTACACCCTTGATGAAAATTCTCAAAAGCATGAAAAATCCTACCTCCATGATTTCAAGAGAAGGGTGAAGTATTTGCTTTGGATGGGTCTGAAGTTCAGTGATCCCCAAACCCCTGACCTTTAAACATCAAAATATATTACCAGCTCAGTTTTCCCCCAAGTCTGATGTTTTCCTACCTCCTTTAATCTTGGAATGTTCTTGCTAGTCCAAAGAATAAATTCGATCCGGATAGTGATTCCAGTTTACATTTTTGAAGTGAGAACATGTCTTGATACAATTCTGTATTTTAGACTTACTGAGGCTTAATGGCTGTGAACACTTCTGATTTCTCAAAAAAAAGCAGGGATGTTTTGAAAATGTACCTCAGAGCAGCATTTTATCTCAACTTGCCAGCTACACCTGCTGATGTCTCTGGAGTCCTCATGATCTCAACAAATACATTTAGCTTTCTCTGAGGAACTAATGGAAAAATTTTATGACCTCAGCCCATTCAAAGTGACCAGGGTCTGACTTTGCTGAATGCTTGCAGAGTGCAAATTGGCTACCAACAGAAGACAAAACTTTGTAAACACAAATGCAAAGAAGACGAGCTTTAATGTTTTCTTCTCAGTGATAAATAGAAGTTGCTGGTTTGAGTATGCTGAAATATACACTCATCTTCTCCCTATGTAAATGAAGTGTACTTGACACTTGGAGGTTAAATGCTTCCTTGCAGATGAAATGGAAGCTTCTCCTGTGCTTCAATTATCTATGCCATCAGTAGCAATATTCAGAGTGTAGGAAGGTGCTCCCATATTGGAGACCAAGTTAATAAAAGTTTTGCTTGGAAACAATCTGGTTCATAGATATTTGTCTGGTGAAAACCATAAAAGAGGATTTGAGTCTTTTCTGTATAGGCTGTGTTTCCAAGGAAAAGAAAAAGAGTTCTCCTTTAAAATATTATGATTACATTGAGTCTGTCACCCACCCCAGACCTAACTGCCTTGCCAGAGGCATATTCATTGTCTATTTGCAGTTTTGTGTACTCTCATGCTGGTCTGGCACATAGCAGGAAAGTGTAAAACCCACCACTGATTTATAAAATGCTCATACATTCAGAGATTTTATTTTGTTGCTTTTATTTTTTTCCCAGTGACTGAGACCCTCCAAGGTACAGAACTTTAGTAAAGTATCACAAAGAGGTGCAAAAATAGTATTTAAAATATTATGTGAAGTGTAAGCATATCCTGTATTGCTTTGTTACTCATAGGACTATTATACACACTAACAAAAATATTTGTAGTTGATGCAAGGGAGACCTATTCACTTTTTTAACTGAAAGAAGACAAGGTGATTGTCTTACTTAATATGCATTAGTATAGCAAAGTTGCATTTTTTATACCTTTAGTGAATGCATGACAGCCATATCAATGGAGGAAGTTTCAAACAAATATCTTTGAGAGGTTATTCACAAATGTTCAGGCCCTACTTAGTCTCATATTCTGTCTGTTTCTTGCCTACAGCACTGAATAAGCAGCTAGAGCAACAATAAACAATTTAAAGACATACAAATCTATCCTTACACAGGAGGACATGAAAAAGGCCTTTTGTATTCAGAACGACTGGTTCCCCACCATTGAAGCAGGGCTTTGTTCAGTGTGTGACAAATGATGGATTCTGGATAGCTGATTATATGGAAGTTTTGCTTCAGTCAAGTAGACGTGGTACTGGAAAAGCTGTGAAAAACTGTGAAGTTCATCTGTTCGCTGTGTCATGCTTCCGTAGCATAATGCTGCCAACATCTTGTGTGATCTCCACTGTAAGCCACCGCTGTTTTGCTGAGCAGAAGTTCCCATCTGTGGCTTCTATCTTTCTCAAAGGCTTTGAACGAGTCAGGGAGGGCATGAGGCTGGAAGTTGTCCATGCCAATTGAATTGAGTGCAACTGAATGAATAAAGAGGGATCACCTGAGTTAATTGGGACACCATATTATATTAAAAATGTTATCTGCCTGCTTTCCACAGACATGAGCCTTCTGGTCCAAAAGGAATGATGTATCAACTTTTTAAGTGTTGCATAGGTACACAGTGCCTGTGCTTACCTCCACATGGGATATTATACAAAAATGGAATATATGGCCTATAATAGACTTGGAAAATAACCTTTAAAAATTAAAGCATATCAACAGTTCTGTTTTTCTGATATTTGTCTGTTTCAAGTCTGCAGTTGCAACTTTAGTGTCCTTGGTGAGACAGTCTTCCACAAGAGTGCACCAAGTCCTTCTCAAACAGAACTTATACTGGAAGATTCCAGTGCTTGTATTCAAATTCACATGGATTTTAATGTGATAAATAGTTTTGGTAGTTTATCATCACACACTGCCCTCACTGTGAGGGGAACATTAATCATACTTGGCAATGACATTTCTTCAAAATGTAGTCTTCCTTGATTTCAGCCTGACACCAATTTGCCTTTCAGATGTGAGCTGCCATCTCAGTGCTGTTCCTGTTGCAGCAAGAAGCTTTGTTCGCTTTCATAGGATTTACCTGGTTTTCCTTTTGATATTTCAGAAATCGTGTCCATGAGAACTGGCTTTTACTTCTAACATTTACTCCTTTCTTGTACACCTCTGACATGGATGCAAGAAATTTTTGTTATTTTGAACTCTCCAGATCTCATGTAAATACCAAATTGACATTAGATGATTTTGTAAGGACTTCTGTAGTTGGTTCAAATTTCTTAATTCTTAACAATGTGCCAAAGAATGACAACTTTGCATGTGTATTTCAGTTACTTTCCAGGTTTGATTAAGTTACAAGCATGAAGGATCCTTGTCTTCTGATATTTTGTCACTTCTGCATGACTGTTCTAGAATAGATCAAAAAGTTAAAATGCAGAGAAACATTAGAAAAAATGTATGCAGTTTTTTGAATCTGAAAAATTCTTGCTAGAGCTTTGCATCAGAAATTGTGATACCCTTACATGTGAATTCTTAGGAAAAGATGCAGAACCTTTTAATTAAATTAAGCAGCTGACATCGCATAGGATCAACAAATATCAACTGGTCATTTTGATACAGGGAAATAGCTAGTATTCTTACTGACAAGAAGAAATATAAATAGAAGTACTCACAGATGTAATTTTTTTCCCCTCACAATCAGGACAAACCCGTAATGGAGGACACGCATCAGCAGCATTAGGAAGAAAAGGACAGATCATGAGAGCTATCGTATCTCCAACGTACAGCATATGACTATTGAATCACAGATCAACCACAATACATCTCAGAAGAATGTCACATATCACTGGAAAATAAACGTAACTTCTGCAAACAAAAGAGACTAAAGGCACAGCAAACTGCAACAGAGTGCAGAGGAGCATGGATGCAAAGTCTAATTTAGCACTTGTTTTCTAAGCATGCTGTGCAGAAAAATTTTGATTTTGTTTAACAGCATGGAAAGCAATACCAGTAGAAGTGATGACTTCTAAGCACTAAGCAAAGAAAATACAAGTCATGTGACACATAAGCAAAAAGGTTAAGTGTCCACAAACATAATGAGGTTACTAAAAAAGACAATATTTAGGCACGACTGCCCCATAGGGTGTGTAATAACACTTATTTGCTATTCTAAAAAGCTGCAATGTTAACAAAAGTACCATTAATTTTGATGTGGGCTATTAACATGCATCAAGGAAGGCTCTTAATTTTTCAGCAGGAAGTGAAAATATGCTTATATGACAATATTTTTAATAATTAATGCATTTAACTATGTAATGTGGTAGTTTTGGTATTTATATTTTAATCAATTATGTTATAATTGTTTATTAACTCAAAATATACAAACTATTATGAGGTAAAATTTTATTTCTTATTTAGGCCAGTGTCTGCCACACAGCTAAAACAGTAACTTGCCATGGAAATGGCTCCATATACTTCAGCAAAATGAGTCCTGAACTTAAGATAGTAGAAGAAAATTTTAAATATTTCTACATTTAGAAAGTTGTCCACGGAAGCCGGGTAATTATGACTTTAATTTCTGTTTTCATGTGAAAGGACACAATAGGCATTTTGTTTGACAGGTAGTTTTTCATTTGTGGTGACCGATCTTTTCGGCAAAATATCCCTTTCATTAGACACTCCACAAGATGCATGTTTTATTTTAAAGCTTTTAAAGTACCCCCCTCCAACAACAACAACAACGACAAAAACACCACATAAAAGAAAAGAAAGAAAGAAAGAAAGAAAGAAAGAAAGAAAGAAAGAAAGAAAGAAAGAAACAAAAAAAAGCAATGAGCCCAAAAGAAATCAAAGCTTGATTTCCTGTGGTGCAATTCCATAGTCCAATTGTATGTGATCACTGTTTTCTCAGACACTGTTCTCAAGTATAAGTGATACTGTTTGTAACTCACTGAGATGAAACATTTATTCTGAAAAATATTTTGGGCGACTGCTGTAGAAAATGAACGTTACATTCTTTGCATGGAAAAAGAGCATGGGATATGATTTTCCCCATAAGGCATGCTCTTCTGCAATATATCAAATCTTTTTTCTCCTATGTGTGCAAATACACTCTCCTTTGTTATATTACAAGAGGTTGCATAAAAAGAGCCATTCCAAACTCTACTGATTAAAATAAATGTGCTCATAAAGGAGACAGGAGACTATACTACTGCATCCCTGGAACAGCAGTAACTTACATAGCAACAAGTTATTTTCAAGTTTGACAGAGGAAGTAATCGGCTATCAACAAGGGGTAATTGCCTGAGCAGACTAGTCTTTACATCTCATACATGCTGTCACCTTGGTAAGAAAGAAATACACCACTATCAATTCATGAGAAAAAAAAAATTGAAACATTCCTTTAGAGACTGCTTCTCTCAGCTGTTTGAGAGAACAGACACACAGTTTGGAACATATCTAATCTCTACTCTTTTCTTATCACTGAAGAGTATCCTAACACACCACAAAATTCATAACCGAAGCAGCTTCAGGCTATATTAGAAAGGATCCATTTTAGATTGGAACATAAATTTTAATCTGAGATTTACCTGTGGCTGTCACAAGTGAAAGCAGGTTAGTGACAAAATCCTTCAAGAATAAGTGAAGGAACTCTTAAGTAAAAGAGACAAAATTATCTGAATTTTATACTAAAATGGGCTGCTTAGAGAGCTAGATGAATATGCACAGACACACAGCCTCTCTTATATTACTATTACACAAATATTCATTTGACTGAAATGCTCTTGCCTCAGGGGTGACAGGGTTTTGGGCGCTTGCATGGGTGACTTTTTATTGAAGGAATGTGGAAGGTGTTAAATAATTATGTACATTTGCCTGTACATATGTATTTTACTGCATTTTAACATGTAATACATTACAGGTAAGTATAACAGAGAAGAAAGAGTTTCTCTTTTCATGAGAAAATGAATTCTTTCTTTAAAGCCATGTACTAAAAAAACCAGCAACTGTTAATTAAGAAAACCCACAAGTGGTGGTAAACTATTAATATCCTGTAAAGTAACAGAGGGGCTAGCTGTCATAGGTAAACAGTAATTTTCTGCCAAGGAGAAAAGAACCTGCTTCTTTTTAGGGACCATTGTCCACTTCTTCTGTTAGCATTATGTGGCAATCTGTTCACCCATTGCTTTTCCTATTTCATATTGCGCTCCCACTTTTCCTTGCCCCTAGTCCTGGCCACTCCCTTGGGCTCTCCCTATTGGTTCCTGTACCCAAACCCTGCCCAGGGACTGCCCCTGAGCCCCTGTCAAAACCCCCCCGTGCCTGGATCACGAGGTCTCTCTGCTTCTGGGGATCGCGGGGACAGGATGTGATTAAAGTCATCTCAAACCCCTATGGGAGACCCTTCTCTCCTCCTTTGCCATCACTGGTTGTAGTGCTGCTAGCTGTTGGTGCAAGATCGCAGGGCCGTCCGAAATGGACTATGGGAGGACGACCAGGATTGCACTTCCCTAAGCATCTCTGCTGAGCTCTCAGGAAGCTACAGCCTGCTAAGTTAAATCTAGCACTACAACAGCATTATTTTACCTTAAGTATCAAACAGAATTTTATTACCTGAAACAATATATTGCCCTCTCTTTCTGTTCTGCAAAAGAAACGAGTCTCAATTTCCTCCACTCTATCTCTTCAACTTCTATTCAAACAAATTAGCTCCCTTATGCTACCTGTAGCACTATAATTTGAGGCCAAATAGCTAAAAATGAACAAAAATTAAAAAAACTTCCCCAACTTGAGTCATCCTGAATATTGATATGGGATGTTAAAATTTTGGAACCTGGTAGGATTGCTTGATCAAGACAGTAAACATTGCAAAAATAGAGTCAGAACTTGAATTTTCCTAAATTGAAGACTATAAAGCATATTGGAAGATTTCTTTTTTCTATCCAACACTTACGATCTCTTCCAACAAAGAAAAGTGGAAAGGTCTTAAAAGATTTTTGGCAGCAGTTTGCCAAAAGATATAAACTACTGTCAAGCATAATATGGAAGAAAAACCATCTCCGTTGACGTAAACAATGTGCTTCGATTTTTCTCTTGGTTATGATTTTGTGTTCCAGTGGTATTTTGAATTTCAAATTAATTGCTGTGGTTATTAAAGAAAAGAGAAACTTCCCTTAACCACAGCAAAAGTAATGAATGAGATCTATCAGCATAGTCGACAATCAATTTTTTGGTTTCCCTGTGTGTCTGCCCGCATATATTGACTTGTGGTTGGCAAGGCCTGAAGCTTGGTCTGAAGTTTGAAGAGCTCATACTGTACCTTAGCATGTTTTTATTTCTAAAGCACAAATTTCATCTGCGCAGGATCTGGCCATGCAGTTACTACAACGTAAAGAAAAATCACAAGATTTAAATTAAAAAAAAAATAGTTCAAAGGCAGAGTACATAGGCTGACATTTTCCATTCAAAAATTTCAGTGCCAGTTCAGGTGAGTTTTGTGTATTTTATCAATGGTAATTCCTAATTCAGGAATAACACACCCTATAACCTATTGCTGCATAGAAGAAAGAAATACATCATCAACACCTGTCCCTAGTGGAGTAATAAAATGTTGCAGATTTTTGAGATAAAAACTTCATAATAAAATATGCTTTGTATGCAAATAATAAGATTACTTTTTGAATTGAAACAAAGATGGAAACTGTTTTCTGCAGTGGAAAACTGGAAGATTAAAATTAAATCATTGCTTCTATTCCTTGACCAAAAGAAAATAAGGTATTAGAAACATCATTCAACTTTTATTTGTGCATGACAGTGAATGAAAAATGGGACTTTTCGCCCTAGGAGCAAAACAGGTGAAATTTATTAGGAGTGAACATTCTCATTTTGTTGTACAACAATGTTGAGACCAAAATGAGAACTGAACTACCTGGACATTCTTAGCTTTGTTTGAAGGAAGAAATCAGACTGTGTAGACTTTCCTGATAAAATAAAATGTCAGTGGTGAGGTCTTCCTATCTCCTTCTGTCTCTGGCAAATTCATCCCTGACCATTACACCTTTTTTCATGTTACATTTCATCAACCACATCTCATGTTTCCCAAGAAGAATATTTTCCCATGCCTAGCTTTTTGTCACAGGTCATTATTTAACACAAAAGACATGCTCTCATGGCATCAGGTTGTTTAAAAAGAAGTTATTTATTGCAGAAGGATGTAAGTTTCACATCTAGCCATAGATGTTGTTCATAAACATATGTCCAGTAATAGATCAGTTTCTGTTCTTCTCAGCAGCTTTTGGAACATAAATGGAACTTTCTTAACTGCAGTGAGTGTTGGAAACTCACAGAAGTGTGAGAGGGCAGACATGTTTGCTGTGCCACATTCTCAGAGACAGAAAAGACTTGCAAAAACGGAAGGGATACAACAAGTTAAGTACCTTACGCTTTAACTTTTCCCCACATTTATTTACACCTTTCCTAACAGTTTCTAGAAAAGTGCATGAGGTATAATGAAATAATTTTCTAACAGTCATGTTAAATCATGCCTGGTCTTTCAAAACATCAGAGTACCTGTTAAATATCCCATGGAAGTTAGAATAAGAGCCTTTTCCATAAGTGGGAAAGCCAGAACGATGGATACAGATCAACTCAAACAGATGCCAGTGGGATTCACAAACCAGTTTTATTTTTGTTGCTTGTCTCATGGTTTAAAATACGACACCAAGTGCTTATAAAATATACATGTGTGTGTGTGGATATTTTTCTGGGACTCTGTCTTGTATTTCTCAGCATCTGTATTTCTTCTTGATTCACAGCTGAACCTCTCAATTCAGGTGCTCATCTTTTTCACTTCTGGATTCCTTTTTCGTCTGTTTGCAGCTTAATTGAGCTTCTTTTGGCAATAAGGTGAATCCTCAAGTACAGAGATCCTGGAGGTGCTATCAGGGGTAGGGTCTAGGCTGGCATCATGCTTGCATGAAAATGTATGCATTGTTGGGATTGGTATAAGCTGAAACAAGAGGAATTACTGTATTCCTCCTCCTCCTCATAGGGCACTGGCAATAGGCACCTTCCTTCCTCTGTCTTTGCCACATACAAGGCTTGGGTTATTTGTTCATTGCCTACTCACCAGTGCCGAGACTCACTGTCATGTCAGCATTCCCATGCTGCTTCCCATGTAAAAGACTTAGAGAAGCACAGTTATATGATTCTGTACTTCTGCCCTTCTCAGGTATTTTGTCAGTAGGAAAGCAGGGTACATGACACAAAAGATAAATGAAGATGATTCTTTATGGTGTCAGTTAATCAGTCATTTATTTTTGAGTACTGACTGACTAGTCACAGGCTAAAAAACCCTCTCATACAGTCACACACTGATTTGACTGTCGTACTTTAGCTGTTTAAGGCCACATTATTTGAAAGCTCTTGAGCAGTATCCACTTAATTTAACAATTTCAGTCTTTATCAAGATTTTACTTAAAAATTACGGGAACTGTCATGAAGGAACTCGAGAAAGTTCGAAGCAAACATCTAGTTATAATTTCAAAAATGTTCCAAAGGAGCATTATAAAATACAAGGCCACTGCACAACACTCCAATTTTGCATCAGTTTTAAGCAAATTTAGTCAGATCTAAATTTAAGAAATGCGTAAATGTACAACAGTTCTAGTTATTTATCTAGGTTCTAGCTCACCTGAAAATATTTTATCCCTAAGCTTGCCTTTAGTTAAAATAATGTAAAGTGAGCTAAAGAAGGCTGTAAACGTGACAAACCCTTATTTATGAATCATATATCATAAATATCTAATAAAAAATATTACCAGTGGGAGGGTAAAAACAATTCAATAAAAAAAAAGTGTGCATTATAAAAACGACTGTCATGACTGTCATGAATTGAAACACCTTCAGTTAAATGTATATATAACATACATCACATGTAAAAGCTATTAATCCCATTTAGTAACATTCAATGCATTTATGCTAAGAAACTGCTAAAATGCTCTAAATGGAATTTACTGAGATGAATAAAAAGCACAATTACCGACTAGACTTTCTAGATTCCAGTTAGTAAGTGAGGCTGTGAAATTGCTCTGTGTTAAAAGAGTATTAATGTCTATGTTAGTGCCTGACTAATACTTTATAGTTCAGGCTCTTACTACATTAAACCCCATTGCATGTTTTCCTGTAAAGTCGTTGACCTATACTTGGAATATATATGTTTTTAAACTTTATTTTTAAGAGTTTGCTGCATTTTGGAAGTTCCTAATCCTGAAGAGGCTATTGTAACCTGAAGCTACACAAGATACCTGTTCCTTGCAGACAGGTTGGTGGTAAAATAGTGCTGAACCTTTGTTTCAGTGGTGATGAAAAATGCTGTCTTTTGGCAAATGATGCAAACAACAGCTAACTGAAGGAAAATCACACTAGGTACAGCACATTCAATACTGTAAGCCTGTGTTTTGCTGTGCCAGTGATGAGAAGTGGTGTGAACTGTGAGTCAAATCCTAGCTTGCAGAACTGTGAAACATAATATTTCCACACTAATTCTGGCCTTCCTCCAGGGCTGAGATTGCAAAGATGCCTTTGGACATCTGCAAAGGCAAGGGTCCAATTCCCAGCTCTATGCTAGAGGACCTGGCCTGACTACTGCTACTGCTCCTTACTTCAAATTTGTAAGAAATTAATTTGATCTCTTGAAATTTTCAATTTCTGTTAGGAAAAAAATATTGTGGAAACAGATTTTATTAGCCTTCTATATTAGTCATAATGATCATGTTTTGGCACTTTTATTTGGAAAATATGTCAGGATTACAAATATTTTATGGTAGAAGCAAGAAAAAATGTGTTTTTTAATAGAGGAATGCAGTAGGCTTGCAATAGCACTTTCATATACTACAATCTTTTAAAATACTAGGAATATCTCTTGGGAAAGAATATTAAAAAAAAGAAATAAGGCACCAAAAAGTTCTACTCTTCTAAAAACTGGTTTGAATATTCAAGGGGGAGAATGTGAAACCATATATGGATAGACTCTTTACGTGTGAATTTAAATAAAATATAGAGAACATATAAGAATAAATAACAATAATAAATTTTATAATCCTAGGGACAGTGACAAGCAGAAATAAATTCCTCCTGAGTGAGGATTATAAAGTTCTATGAAGTCATACTATATTCAGTGAAATATGAAAGCTGTATCGCCTTAGCCTTTCACATCATGCTGTTGAGGAAAGCCCACTGTTGCTCTTGGGAATGTGTTCGGGATGCAGAAGACCCATCACATTACAGGGTTAGATCCCAATACCAAACTTTTATACACCTACACACAATCAAATTTGCCATGTGAAAAACTGATAAAGTTACAAACTCCTTTCTCAATTAACCCTGGCCTAATGCAATAAATTCCTGTATAATCTTACCTGTTAAGGACTAGGTGCAAACCCAACTGAGGAGCACAGCAAACCAGCCAGAAAACCAGACTGAGGGTGGTTTTTTTTAGCTACATGACAGTCTGTGAACAGAACTTGGAGGAAAAGCAAAATCCACGGTAATGTACTGAGTCGTTATTGTTAACAGCAGCATAACTCTTCTGTAACAGCAGTAACATTGGTCTCAACTGGGGAAACACGGCAGGAGGTTCATGGAGTGCTCTTCCAGCATGCTGGGGAAATGATCCCTGGTGAATGCCCAAATGCATCTTGAAACATCAGAAGTGCTGGTACTCAGCTCATGTGAAGCATGAGTTACAAATATATTACGAAGATGTATATGCTTAAAGCTGTGGTTATATGAAGCATGTCATCTGTATAGCCCAGAGGAGAAGAATTACATTGTGCAATCCTAGTTAGAAGCTGAATAGATGTGCTAACACTTGGAGCTGAAAGGGGTAAAATGCCAAAGCAAGAAGTAGCAAAGGAAACAAGGTTTGGCCTTTCCTGGGTCATTACTATACCCAGAATAACATTATGAATGCTGATATATAAACCTAATACTACTGGGGAAGCAGGAGCTCCATTTTTCCACTTTAAAGGATTCACGTAGCTCTAAAACCTTCACGGCTTGAACTGACAGAGGCTGCTGGGTGGGGGAAGTGCTCTTTCATTTGTCCCATGAAATCCCATTCAGGTTCTGCTGTCATATGAATAGCTGATAATTGGCATTTCCTTTTACTCAGATACATTCCCCAGGAAATTGCAGCAGTCTGCCAACCCACCTAAGGCAAGTGGTGTGGAGAGAGGCATGGTGGCTGCTGCCGGCAGCACAGCTGCCCCATGACAGTCTAGGAGCTGCCAGATTACCTCTATGGGTTGCAAACCCTCCTATGAATGGGGCTGCAAAGGGCTAATATGAGGTACTTCAATGCCACTGACCAGCTCAGTGGATGGTCACATTTTCCCTTCCTTTTCTTTTAACTGCAACATTCACCAGCTGATGATGCAGCAAAACTTCAGGAGTAACAAAGCCCAAGGGCACCTGTTGATATATAAAAGATTTTTGCAATAGTGAAGAAAAGTTCTGATTCTGGGGGTAGGGGTGGGATGTTAGCTGGGTTTTTTTTTTTTTTTTACAGCTAAAATAATACAACTTTTCCTGATTTTTTTCTTGAAGAAGATACTTTTTTGACAATGTGATTTTAAAAAATAATTAGAAGCAATACTTAGATGAAAGTTGAGCACTTGGTATATAAGCAATGTGCTGTTTACTACTGTCCATGAAACTTCATAGTCAGTTGTGCCTATGAGAGGATAAAAGACATAAGTGAATTACTCCAGCATAGAATTCAAAAAGTTTTCCCTTCATCAGTAGGTCGACATACTGCACCCCACAAGTCCAAATTAAGTTACATAGGCAGCAAGATGTCTGATGGATCAATTGGATTTGAAGGGCCAGAACTGTGGGGACAATAAAAAGGGTTTTTTTGAATACATTAATTGCAAAAAATAGTGCAGGACAAGGATGATCACCTCACAAAAGGGGACATAGAAAAGGTGGAGATGTTTAATGCTTTCTTTACTCTGTCTTCAATACTGATAATGGGCTATGGGTGTCCTGGTGCTCTGAGCTGGAGAAACATGGCTGTGAGAATGATAAGCTGACAGTTAAACCTGAAATTGTGAGGGATCTGCTGGTCCAGCTGGATCACTATAAGTCTATGAGATTTGATGGGAAGGACTGAGAATCCTCAAAAAGCTAGCTGATGTCATTGTGAGGCCTCTCTCAATGATTTTTGAATCATGGGAATCTGGAGAGGTCCCAGCTGACTGAAAGCTGGCTAACATTGTCCCAGTCTTCAAAATGGGCAAGAAAGATGAGCCTGGAAACTTCAGGCCTGTCAGTCTCACTGCAGTGACTGTTAAGTTTGTTCTGGGAGGTGTTGAAAAACACCTGAAGGACAGACAAGACAGTCATTGGTCACAGCCAGCACAGCTTCATGAGGGACAAGTCCTGCTTGTCAAAGCTGATTTCCTTTTATGAAAAAGTAATCAGCTGTGCTGGTTACGGCTGGAGAAGAGTTAATTTTCATCACAGTGGGTTGGTATGGGCTATGTTTTGGATTTGTGCTGAACAGGGAGTTGATAATATAGAGATATTTCTGTTATTGCTGAACAGCTCTTACACACAGCCAAAGCCTTTTCTGCTGTTCATACTGCCACATTGATGAGGAAGTTTGGGGGTGCATGAGAGGCCGGGATGAGACACAGCTGGGGCAGGTGACCCCAACTGATCAAAGGGATATTCCAGGCCATATGACATCCTGGTCAGCATATAATGTGTGGGAAAGAAGAAAGAAGGCATGTGCATTTGAAGTGATGACATTTGTCTTCCCAAGTAACTGTAATGTGTGATAGAGCCCTGCTCTCCTGGATATGGCTGAACACCTGCTTGCCATTGGAAGCAGTGGATTAACACCTTGTTTTCCTTTGTTTGTGTGAGTGGCTTTTGCTTTCACTATTAAACTATCTTTATCTCAACCCATGAGTTTTATGGCTTTTACCCTTCCAATTCTCTCCCCAGTCCTGCTGGTGGGTGAAGGAGACAGTGGCTGCCTGGGGCTTGGTTGCTGGCTGGGGTGAGTCCATGACACCTGCTAGTTGATAAAAGGGAGCCAGTTGAAGCAATCATTTTGGATTTCAGTAAAGCTTTTGATTATGTCTCTCACAGGATCCTTATGGACCAAATGTGCAGCACACAGCTGGATGAACACATCATGGGGTGGGTGAGCAACTGGCTCATGGGTGAGGCACAAAGGGTTACAGTGAATGAGGTGACATCAGACTGGTGACCTGTCACCAGTGGGGGTCCACAGGGCTCCATCTCTGGATGAAGAGCCCTGTGCTCTTCAACATCTTCATAAATGACTTAGATGCAGGAGTGGAAGGGATACCAAGCAAGTTTGCAACTGGGAGGAGCTGCAGTATCCATTGAAGGCAGAGACACCTTGGCAAATTAGAGTGCTAAGCAATCACCAGCCATATGAAGTTCAACAAGGAAAAGTGCCAGATTCTGCACCATCCCATTCTGGGATGGGGCAACTCTGGATGTATGGGCAGATGGGGAATGAGAGGCTGCAGAGCAGTGCTGTGGAAAGGGACCTGGGGGTCGTGGTCAATGGCAAGTTGAATATGAGTCAGCAGTGCCCTGGCAGCCAGGAGGGCCAAGCGTGTCCTGGGGGCATCAGGGACAGCATTGCCAGCTGGGCACAGGAGGGGATTGTCCCACTGTGCTCTGAGCTGGGGCAGCCTCACCTCAAGTGCTGGGGGCAGTTTTGGTTACTTCAAGATAAAAAAAAAAAATCAAAATATTAAAGAATGTCCACAGAAGGGAAGCACGATGGTGAAGGTCCTTGAGGGGAAGCTGCGTGAGGAGTGGCTGAGGTCATTTGGTCTGTTCAGCCTGGAGAAGAGAAGACTGAGGGGAGACCTCATTGCAGTCTGGAACTTCCTCGTGGGGGGGAAGAGGAGGGGCAGGCACTGATCTCTTCTCTCTGGTGACCAGTGACAGGACCCAAGAGAATGGCCTGAACTTGCATCAAGGAAGGTTTAGGTTGGCTTTTAGAAGGTTCTTCACCTAGCATGTGGCTGGTCACTGGAACAGGTTCCCCAGGGAAGTTGTCACAGCAGCCAGCCTGGCAGAGTTCAAGAGGTATTTGGGCAGTACTCTCAGGCACATGTTGTGACTGTGAAGGGCCAGAACTTGGACTTTGATGATCCTATCAGGTCCCTTCCAACTCAGAATACTCTCCTATTTTGTGATTCTGTGATTTCACACATCACAGCTTTCACACGCTTAGCTGATCATGGTGTCATTTGCAAGACTAACCTAGGGGAATTTGTAATTAATATGTGTATTTCAGCACACCTATATAGATGCACATATAGATGTAAATAGGATTATCTTAGAAAAATCTGCCATGCAAAGCATGGAAACATTATTCAGTTGACTGGGCAAGTTTATAAGGTAGCTTAACATCAATGAACAGCACTGATATAATATTGTTACAGAATGAATACTGCATGATGGAAAGATGTACAGAAGGTAGCTGACGCACAAAGGCCTAGTGGCATAGTTTCTGCTCAGGCAAAATTTCCACCAATGCTTCCAAAATCAGAGGGAGGTATTGACCTGTTACTACTCACCACTAGCACAGCTTTTAGGAACAGGACTGGGCCATCAGACAACACTTTTCATCCCATGAAATCCCATGCTGCTTTCCAAATTACATCTATTTACAGGTAGATAGATGAAATTTTATCCATGGCAAACCAGGTGACCTACAGGGTAAAATGCAGCAGAAATCCTGCACACCAGTTTAGAAGGGCAGCAGTTATCCTGAATGAACCTGTCGCTGTGTCTGCTGAGGACTGCAGAGTTTAATAACTCATTTCTACAAAAAATACTAGAGCAGACCTCTAGGGAACATAGGCATCACCTACTTTTATCCTAAGCCCAGACATGGCGTCACCACACAGTGTTGTTCACCCATTTCTGCTCCAGATCACCTGTAGGAGGTTGGGTTTTCCTCCAGATTTTGTCACCCAGGTAGGACAGATACGGTGTTTATGAGGTCTGACATGATATCAACTGAAGGTGAGTTTGCAATGAAAACATTTGTGAAGCAGAGTTCCTATGCAGGCAGTCTATGTACACTCAGGGCAAGTTCACGATACGCTCTTGCAATTAACATTTTACACAGCAAAGAGTCTTAATGAAAACAAGAACAGAACCAGTGGCATTAAGGAGCTTTTTAATATGGGCAAGAATATCATCACAGGGCTTTGACATCATTTGTGTTAGATACAGAGAATCCAGTGAATGACAAACAACAAACAAATCCTGACTGAGATCATATTCACTGTCAGTGGCAAATATTACATGAAGTCTTTACAAGCAACAGTATCTTTCCTGGCTAAGTTTGCTTATGGCACATCTGATGCACTCTTATGAATAAAACTCCAGTTCTAAGCTGAGGCTATATAACCACTTCTGGGTTCCTGAAAAACCTCAGACCTGGGTCCATTACCAAAATGCTGAGAGGCACTTCACCATGGCAGCCTTGGCTGTTCAAACAAATGTGAGATATCACAAAGCACTACGTGGTAAATGCTCCTACTGACAAATACAGGTCTACAGTATTTGGATTCAGAAATGAATTTTTTGAATTTTGTCATTATCTCTGGAGAGATTTCTGGTGCAACAATGGTGATTATAGATGGAATTAAAAATAAGTAGCATTCAAAACTATGAAAAGAAAGGCTTGATGGCCATTAACTACTTATGAAAAAAGTTCTGCAGAGTTGTGATATAGCCAACAACTTGTATTTTAACATACTGATAATGAATCCCAGCATAGTCATTCAAATCCAAGTCAGTATGCTTTCATTTGTCCCTATGGAAATTTAAATCAATAATACTGGCACTATCCATATATACCTATATGTATATCTATGAATATATATTTCTGAATTAAAAAATCCCATTGCATTGTTTTACTCTCATTTTATTCAGTTTTTAACACAGTAATGTGCGTCTCTACTTTTCCAATCAATTTATTCTGTTAGTATTTTTCATTTTAAATCCCTACATTAAGTCAATAATGTTGATTACTTACTGTAAGCACTGTGAACGCCATTCTAATACAGGTTATTTGCAATTTGACATCCTCATCTATATGCATTATTGCATTTGGAAAATTGAATGAAACCCTTGATTCAGAATCTGAAACACTTAGAAGTAACGATCCTGTTTACTGATTTACTAAAGTTGTAGGTTTTAAGAACATTTAATAGATGAAACAAAAAGCACTATCAGGCAAAAAGGAAGCATCCAAGTTGGTTTAGGAAGCATTCATACTATTTTATAGTAGGAATGTGAATTTTTTGTGATTTTTGTTGTTTCAGATCTCTGAGCCAGTTACCTAACACTGTTAACCTTTTTAGTGCTTCAGTTTTCATATAATTCAGAATATGAATCTAATAAACTCAATGTAAGAGAAAATGTAGCACTCAACAGCTCAATTATTTTGTCAGAGTCCCTTTTCAGTGTTTTGTCAGAATCCCTTTTCAGTATTATTTGCTTATTAGTGTGCAGCTGATAATGGCTGTATTTTATTTAGAATTTTTAAAATAAATTGGAAATAGAAAGTCCTTGGGTCCTGTGTGAACCATAAGTCCAAAGAAATGCAAAAAGTTACTCATAGCCTTTCACTGATACCTTTAATGACAGCAGTAGCATAGTGACTGAGCACAGTGAGCATCTGAAAGTGAGTTTGACATGAAGTCTGTGCCCAAACACGGCTCTGCTGGGAACCACTTTAGAAGGAGGGATCAACTCACAGTGACTGTGAGGGTATGAAGATGGAACCACCTGGAGGCACTAATTTGGACCATGAATCAGAGGTTTAGTCTAATTTCAGAGGTAGCACAAAATAGGTATTATATTTTGCTTTGGGTGACAGTGTGAAGGGAAGACAGGCTGTCAAGAACACAAAGTGTATTTTGCTGTTACTCAGTAAAAGGTAGTGAATAAAACCAAAACAAAAGTGGATTTTAGAGGGCAGATGATGTGCTTTTTTTGTTTTTTTTTTTTCCCCACTTCTAGAATTGAATTTGAAGTCTTGGTGGTGCCTTTAAGTGATTCATCTCTATTCAGATGATATTATTTCAAATTCAAATTTATAAGAATAAATTAGAGAAAATTCATTCTCACATATCCACAACCTTTCAAAAATTTTCTCAGCCATTACTACACTGCAGATACTCAGTTTACTTCCTGATCTAAGCCTTTCACTTGAGATTTTAAACATATTATTTATCTCAGAAACATCATGAATTTAATACTCATTAGCATAGAATTAGAATAAATCTGAGGAAAACAATTGAGAGAATTAGAAATATATTACATGCTAACTTTATACAGTTTAATGAGCAGATGCTGAAAGCTTGTTTGATGGCTTATTTTTATTCAGAATTATTTTAGGGATTATCTAAGAGCTGTACTGTGGATTATAGAAAAAGAGTAATTTCAATTTAATTTAGCCCTATGAACATGTGAAAGTGTTTCAGACAGGTGAAATATAGCAAGGGATGTCTTAAGCTACCACTCCAGGGACTATGAATAAAAAAAGTCAGTTGCCAAGTGGAGTTGGCATTTTACTAAGTCTGGATATAATTGTACTCGAAATCTTGAGGATACTTTGAAGCAGCCTTAAGAGAAGATATTGCCTATTGGAATTCCTTCTTAGTGCAAGTTTCACTGCAATTATTTTAGTTCAAATATTCTTGTGACATAAGATTACACTCTTGCTCTGGATATGTATATTCATATCACCAACGGAAATTGTTGAAAGCTACGTATCCTCGCTTCTGTGCCAGCTGACTTACTTTGTGGTTCATGTCTTGCAATTGGAAAATAGTCATGAAAGCCAGACCAAGTTTTTTTTGATGCACAGGCACTGAGCTTCTGGTCCATTCGAGCTGTCTGCCCAACTGCTCATCTGTTTTTGCTGTTTCTGTTGGACTTCAGCAGTGCTGTTCTGTGGTTTCTCTCTCATTTTCTGTACCCAGATCCTAACCCATGCAAAACAGCCAGCCCCAGGACCTGCATTAATGTTTCACAGTACCCCAGCAACACATTTATGGGCACTGACGAATACAGTAAGATGCTGCCAGAGCATACAGACTGTCTGTTCTCTCTCAGTTGCCTTCCATAAAATAATGATAAAACATGGAACTTTTATTACTTTTCAGAAAAAAATATGGTGTCTACTATCACCCTCTTTTTTTTTATCCCAGTGTCTTTCTATTTCTGACATCTTTCTTTTTTAATTAGTCAATAGGAAACACCACTCTTTATGAAGTTGCAGTCCCTTTTGTCAAGTATCCCTTACTAGTGTTGAATGCTGTCAGTTATGATCATACTTGAGCAGACTGACTTTCCTGCTCTGACCAACTTCTTTATTCCAAGACACACTATCTGAATCAGTTCTAATGATCCTCTCTTATTGACTGTTGATCTTCCACTGCCTATCAGTGGCATAAAGCCAGATGCCATTAAGTGGCAATGTTTTGTCACATGCTTAGCAGAGACTATCCAGGTTTACTGTTAATAAATGAAGTATTTGTTAATTACAGTATGCAATTATACACTCCACTTGCTCCACATGCCTTAGAGAGATTGACACGGTGAATTATGAAGTCAAACCTTAAGCTAGAAGAAGCCTATGAAGATTAAGTCATTGTATTCTTTTTCAAACAATTAGTAGCACTACACTGCTAAGCGGAGATCAATCATAATTGAGAGAGGGCAATAAACAAATTACTTGTGTTTTCTCTGAAACGTCTTGGTTTACAGACTCACTGTTATTTAATCCAGAAGCTCAGTAGATTGTAATTTATCCATTAGAGTTGTCACTGGCCCCTTGAAAAGGATTTACTTTACAATAAGGGTACAAGAAAGGAAATCTGCCTTGTTATTTCAGATGAAATGGGATGATTGCAGCTGATTCATGATCATCACAGCTGTACTGTCTATGTCTTGATGATGGTTGAGTGGTTTAGATGTTTTTGTTGACAAACATCAACATTTACCTTTATTAGCTGAGCTTTGTACCACCTGGCGTCCTCTCTGTCTTTCACCGCTTATTGTGAAATTCACTCCAAAAAAGAATGCAGAGCAACCAATGGACTTAGACATTCAACAGGAAGGTGAACGAAGTGGCTAGTTACTAGAAAAATTATTTCTTTTCCTTAACCAAGCCTGAAGCTTTAAGAATCTCCATAATGAAGACTTCAGTATACCTTGGAAGTAATTGTGTGGCAACAGCCTGTACACTAGCCATATTAGATGACATTAACAGAGCTGAAAGGATCTAGAATCCATCTCACAGAGTTCACTGCAGCCTTTGAAGAAATTTACAAGTGTTTTTCCTTTCCTTATTTTTTTTTGTTTGCTTTGTTTTATTTTGTTTTATTGTTTTGTTTTGTTTCCCTCACCCATCTTGAGTAGTAAGGAACAGAACTACAGTTTTTGCAGCAGGACAACTGCCCATGTGCTAGTTTACTAGGATATCTGCAAACTGCAATGAAGTGTAACGATGCACAAAGATAGTTATGTAAATTAAAGAGACCCTATTCTTTGCCTATCCACTATCCCAGTGCAATAGCTACAAAGCAGAGGAATTAATGTTTCAGTTTTCTTCTAAATCCCCTCACTCAGTGGGTGAAAGACATTAAAGAGACTCTGTTTTGTTTTCAGTTCTTTTCATTTCATTTGTATATGTAGCAGCTGATAGAGCCCCAAATCATGTCAATCCCAGTTTGTTTGGCACAGACATATAAAGAAGAAGTATACAACTGCTATTCAGAAGAACTTAAGGACAAAAATCTAAAGGACAAGACATTGACAGGGCAGCAATATCACAAGTCATAAAGCTTTTGCACTCCCAGAAAATAATGAGAAGCAGTATCAACACCACATTATTTAAAGCATTGTATGTATATTACAGTTTTTGGGTTAAAGTTTCCAGAATGTCTCCTGCAAACATAATGCCAAACCCTCCATCCCCTTAAAAGTTCAAACAGTCTTTCAATTAAGAGTAGAAATCTTCTCTTGATTGCGCATTTCCTCTGTGTGTGTGTAACCTTAAAGAAAGCACTAAAAATAAAATAGAGTTCCAAATAATAAGAAAGTTGAGTCTCCACAAACACTGCCACAATGCCCAGGAAAAAAGTAGAATAGGAAGAAAAAGAAATATGACACATCAGAGGATATAAAGGAAAAAACTCCTACAAATGCATTTACATTGTTGGTTTCTTTCTGGAATCTGCCAAAGTTTCTTCATCGTCAGAATTTATAGAGATCCAGAGTGACATAGTTACAAAAAGGGCAGCTACAGCAGAGGTCTATAGTAATATGTTACCAGCATTTATTTTTTTGCTTTGTCTAAAACTCATAAAAATTTTCTTGTCCTAGAAGTCATATGGCTGTTTGGACTATCATTAACTGACTCTAAAAATTCTATATTTTAGTAAGAGTACCAGAGCACAGTCTGTGAAATCACAGAAGCCAATGATGGAAAGATATCATGCATTGTTGTAACCAAAACCAGGAAAAAACTCATCCCGTTTGCAGAAGAAAAATATATGTCTTTCCCGGATTTGAATTGTACCTGTCATCTATAATTTCCCTCCTCAGCTGGTAGACCACATACACTAATAGATAAGCAAGAGTATGAAAGAAAAAATGCATTTCCAAGTGTTTGTTTTGTCCACTTCTCTCACTGTTTGCTTAATAACAGTCACAAAAAGAGGCCAGATTGCAAAGACTTAGTGATGAAAGACTCCGTGCTGCCTCTACTCCACTACATCTACCTCCCAAAATATATCTTCATATTAAATCTATTTATAACAATAATAAAAACCTCATGGCACTGCAATCTTTGTTCAGTACAATATCAGTAGCTTACAGAGAAAGGAAAGAATCCCAAGGCAATATTTTCACATACATTAAAAATCATATATGTGGGGTGTGATATCCCATTAACACACATCATATGCTTCCTCTGGAGATGTTAATTCCTAATCTCATCAGGGAAATGCATGTGTGTACTGCGCATATGTTCATCAGTAATGTTTTATAAATTGTCAGTCTCTAGATGAGAGGTTATACACACCTGAAAAGTTACACTGCTTTTGGTATCAAACTTAACAAAAAATCTTGTTGTTCCAAAATTTAGTATATTTGCCGTATCATGATGTAGCAGCAATTGTTGAGCAATGAGAAGCAGCATTACTTTTAAAGAGAGTAAAGAAATGCTGGACTTAGTCTTGACCTCTACTCCAGTGAATCTCAAACCTAAAATAACGAGATTCTTCCAACTAACAAATTTAGCACTGTGTCTGTTTACAGTCTTGGTGAATATGTTTGGATTGAAAAAATGTATTATTTGAGCATAAAATTTTTATTCACAAATACAAGAGCTTTGTTAATGTGCCTAGCAACAGGCAATCCCTATTAAAATTGATGCAAACTAGAAAGCACAGTTCTACCTTCAAAAGCTGATTATTGTAAAATTTTTCATCAATTTTAACACTTTAATAGTTTTCCACTGTGAGCTTAACTTTACAGTTATACATTTCTAAATTATGCAGATAAATACATGCTATTTCTCATGAGGTCTTTTTATTTCATTGGGTAAGAAAAGTAAAACTAATGGGAATTTAAAATGAATCAGGTAATGTTCAAATAAAAATTTTTTCATAGAGGATTTATAACATTTTTTGTGAATGTCTTACAATGGAATGACTTGATCTTCATTTCCTTACAGATTTCTTTTAACTTTTGTACATGAAAACTGTCATTTTGATTTGATTCAGAATTTTGTAGTAAATTGCCATAGTTCTTGACATTAAATTTTCCTCTATATGCACTCTTCACTGATTTTTAAAAAATTGTAATCTGAGTCACTCAAGAACAGTGAAAATTTGGAACTTTAGGATCTTTCATAACAGAATTAACAGAGTGTAGGTGTTTAACAGCTGTGTGAGGAAAAGGACTTTTTGGTGATCTAAGCATTAAGTGTCAGGGTAGAAATTGTTTGCTTTGGATGTTACAGCTGTGAATGCTAAGGTGAGGGAATAGTTGTGCAATGAATAGAAGCTCTTATGATTTTATAAAATCCTGAAGAACTACTGAATACATTTATATACCCACACAAGTTGTCCTGCAAGGTTTGTAAAACAGCAGGAATTCCTATGAAGATGCAAAACCTCTCAGATGCCTAAGGGTTTGTGAAACCCATGTGTGATCTTGTGGAACTTGTAAACTGTCAGTGAGGTGCCGTAGAGTTTGTAAACTTTGGCTGGACCTTAAACAAAGTCTGGGGTTTCTGTATTGACTTTTGAATTGTTCACAGTATTAATACCTCACCAAGAGAAATGCAATTAACCTTCTCAAAACAGCAAGATGCTCTCTAACATCACACAGGTATTTGTAGAAGCAGGTTAGGATATGAAGAATCACCAAATTACACAGTTGCCATCTATGTGTCAGGCTGTTGAAGATGAAAAAAGTCTTTAGATGCTATTCTCTTTATTGCAGTTCTCCAGACAAACTTAATTGTACACATTGGCAAACAAAACCTCTAAAATTTTAAATCAATGGATGCTCTGGAAAGAAAATGTTTTCCTCTCAAGAAGTAGAAATGAAGATAATGTGTTCTTAGGAGCAACTTGGTTGAAAATTAATGCAGCTGTAGTTTATCAGTGACATAAACAACCTGGAAAAAGGTAGTGGTTTGCGCCAGTGCATTGGTTAAAAAAGATATTGCATCTTTTGCTACATGAGGTCCTCTAAAAATTGCTCAAAAAATGTTTTTATCTCCAGCTAATATGAAGTCCTTTATAAGCTACTCTTTTTTGTTTTTCTGATCCAAAGTTCAAGCCTTTCCTTAGCCTTCATCCCTGCTGTATTTCAGTCAGCAGACAAAACATATGAGGACCAGGAGAAGAAGAATCATCAAAAAGTATTGATACACTGTCGAGTGACCAAAGGGGATGAGTCCTCACATAACAGTTTCCTTCTTCCATAATTGCTTCTGCTTCTGATATAATTGACTGTATCACCTTCAGAAGACCTCTGGTAACTATTCCATTTTCCACAGACTCTAGGAAAACAACTTAATCAAATATTAGTTATGGTGTAATGTCCCCCTTAAAGGTATCAGCATGGGATAAATAGAAACCTACATTTATGTTACTGAGATTTAAATATTATTTGAATTTCACTGATAGGAAGGCAAAACATAGCTGTACAGGAAAGTTTTGTCACAAATGGAAATTCAATTTAAAGTAACACTGCAATCTCCTCAGGTGCTAGGTCATGCTTAACATTGACTCTACTTAAAAACTCGTCATATTAAGGGTGTAGGTTTTGCTTTCATCCTTTTGTATCTCTCAGCTGCTGCACTTTTGAGCATCACTTTAGGGGAAGTAGGATGTTTGAATGCTGTGTGTGGAGAGCAGAGCAGTTCTTTGTAAACCTCCGCCATTGCTTATTATATAGATGAATACATAATTCTTTCAAGTACACAAATCACATTTTAGATTTAGATCTCATTTATATATTTCTTTAGTGTGTTTTAAACCTAAGAGATGGTTATTGCAAAAAACAATGTTGTTCTCAGTCTATATGCATGTAAAACTGGAGAGTGATGGAAACCAGTAGAAAGAACATGTTAAGATTAAATTCTCAAGCAAGTAGTGACAAACTCCTTGTCCTTGAAGCTTATATAAATAACTCTCCTGTGTTTTTTTAACCTGTTTCCCCATCTCCCCAGCCACCCCAGCAGCAAGGCATGTCACTCTGATGGTTCACATCCATCTCCTTTTATTGATGTCCACTTTGGTATCTGTACAGGTCATCAATATTGCTGCCTCTGTGGCAGCCTCTGGGAACAGCAGGGCAGCCTTGCGGGACTTGGCATGTGGGGGGAGGCTGAGCTTGCCGCTGAACTCACGGTTCCAGCCAGATGCCGGTACCAGGCTGTCATAAATCTTTTAGGTGACCCAGGTGAACTCTGAGGCTCAAAGCTCACTGAAAACTGATCAGGCCTCTGTTTAGTTTAACAGGCCCTTTTCAGTGACAAGTGAAGGGTTCAACAAATGCTCAAACCAGATATATATTAGTTGAAAAACTAATGGCTTTTAAAAGAATGTTTGACAATTGTTTAGGGCTGTCTGTAGATCCATTATACTGATAAATGACCAACTTGGTCTATGCCAAACTGGAGATGGTCAGCAAAAAGCAACATTGGTTATTATTTTTTTCTCTCCCCTACCTCCCCATGCACTCTCCACATCTTTGGGGGCTTCATAAGAGCCTCATGTGCTGTAGTGGTCAGGAAGACTTAAGGCAGCAAAGGTTACCTGTGGAGCTTATGTTTAACCTTGCAATCAAATTGAAATTAAGCAAGACTGCAGATACCCCCAGTGACCTGCTATTGACCGCCTGAACTTCTAAGTTAGGGTCAGTTGGGGCCCAGAGTAGGAGGTCAAAAGCTGGTCAGTGCTCTTCAGCTTCAGTATGTTGAATAGAGAGACTTTATTGCTGTGATTTATGCAATTTGCACAGACAGGTTAAGGAGACCTTAAAACATGCCACAGTGCTCACTTACACTGGTTACACCATCCACTGGGAAAATAAATTCTGATTGTCCATATGAAATCTCTTGTGGATATGCCTTGAAGTATTTTACTCCCTGTACTATAAAGATTCATACCCACACTCGACTTCTGACCATGGCAAGGTTAGTGTTTCCAGATTTATTTAAACAGTGTGAACGCACCAAATGAAGCACTTTACAAAGCTGATTAATTGCAAAGGCAGAATAACAACCAGTAATTTTTTTTTTTTCGAGAGGGTGAGAAGGGGGAAGGCACAGCTGAATTTAAGATTATGGTGGCAATTTGAACACAGTGAAGACTGATTTTTAACCAGACCACAGATAACAATCTTTGGTGCTTCCTTCTCAGTTTTTACATACCTTCTTTAATTTTTTTACTAGAAATTCTACAGTTGTTGGAAAAGTATCAGATCAATCATAAGGAAGAATTAAAATATTTAAGAGCTCTTATCACTTTGAAATCAGAAGATTTTTTTTCCTGCCGAAGCTTAATGCGGACTGAATTAATTTTAACTTTCACACCCAAAACAGTTTCAAGGACTGCCCTAGCTGCTACTCAAGCTCTAGGGCTTTGTAGAGCAGGAACTGCCAGAGTGATGTGGATTTTCTGACAGACTCATATCTGACTACCAGATTTTTCTTTGTTGGTGATCAAAGCAGGAATTGAATCCTAGTCATCTAAGGTGAAAGGGTAGGGTGTTTAAGCCTTTCAGAGCTACCTCTTTTTCATTGTAATAGTTCATATTTCTTTGGTGTCTGTCACCCCCGATTTAATATATCTAATTTAATGACATATTAGTCCTTAATAGGGTATAATTGTATTTGACATAACAAAGGGGAGGAAGAGGTAAAATTTGTCAAGCTCTACTGAAAAAAATGGCTTTAGCAGATATGTAGCTGCTTATTTTCATAAGTATATTAAAGATGAAGTTTTAACAAGCACATTCTATGACCTAAGATATATTTACATGAAGTTCAAGAATGGCTGGGCATGAACTATTTTAATCTGTTAGGCAATTACACCATTATTAATAAATATATTTATAACCAGCTATAGAACAGAGCACTCCTAGTGGTTAAATAATAATTAGTTCTTAAAAGAATTTATACAGGTTATTTGAAGTTATATACTACTCTGTTATAAATTTTATGAATATTTTAAAGTCTGACAAATATGTATTTATCTGAAAGCTTGAAACAGATACACTGTTTCAAAAGAGACACTTTTCAAGAAAATAACACACACTGCAGCTGCCTATAGACGTGTCTTTCGCTTATAGTGAAATATAGGATAAGCTATCAGCTTCTTACTCTGCAAATTCAGATTCAGGTAGACAATGCCATCCACTGATTTACACATAGAAAGTTCCGCAAACAAGCAACAGGAGTAGAATATGATCTCTAACCAATCTTCAGAGCCAGTGTTGATAGCTGTGGTCCTGTTTTAGCCTGCTGTGTGCATACATAAAAGAAAGACAGCTGGTATTCCCAAAGCACAGACAAGAGGGTTTTTTTTAATATAAGGTTCCACAGGTGACTTAACTTTTCTCAGACCAAAGAACAGAAGTTGGCCACGTATATTGTGGTTGATCAACTGGTACTTTTTAGAGCACTGTCATGAAATCAGCTGGTGGTTTCATGCTTTGCTCACTGTTTAACAGTGGGTGTCCAGAGACAGAGACAAAACAAGACAGAGGCTAGTTGCCAAACTACCATAAAATAGATTCTGGTAAATGAAGGTAAAGAATGAGAGACCTAACCTCCCATTTCTTTGATTACATTATACAGTAGAAATTTAATATAACAAAGTACAGCAAATAGTAACTCCCCCTATTACTTTCTTTGTGAAACAGAAACTTCCTGATAGACTGACTGTCCACCCAAATTCCCACTGTTTTTTCAATGTTATTCTTAGCCTTCTGAGGTAGTCAGCTGGAAGGAGATCTCACTGTCTTTATCTCATGGTCCAAAGCTGTACCTGTTGGTTTATCATTGTGGCTTTTAGGTGATGTTGTTTAGGATTCGTATTCTCCAATTTAGTACTCCCACTAAATAAAAAGAAAAAGAAAAAAAAACAGAAGAAAAGAAATAAAAAAAGTGCATCTCTCCACTTCCCCCACTCCTGTTGGAGGCACAAAAGGCAAAGATATGGTTGAGATAAGAAAAATGTACTGGAAATAGGAATGACATAAGAAAAATGAACAGTAACATATATTATAGTTGATCAACTGGTACTTTTAACAGTAAGTTTATGAGAGAAAGTGATTCACATGCAAAGATGCTCACTGCAGAGCTCATGACAACAGACAGTACTAGCTGGCTCCCCCTCCATGTTTTCTTGGCTGGAAGGAAACTCTTTTCCCTGGAAGACAATCTCTTTACCCTGCCCCTAGCAACAACATGAGGTGGTAGAGAAGAATCTCCAGCTCCTAGCCATGCTCCCTTCTGGCTACAGCAAAAATTAACCCTGTCCTGGTCAGAACCTGGACAGGTGGGAAGTCTGTCCCACATTCTTAAAAAAGTCTGTGACAGAGACCTAAGAAAAGAGAACATAATTTCCAAGAGGTCTAAATTTTTTTGGCATTTATGCAAACTAAGGGAGTTTAAACCACCAGTATAAGAGAAAACAATTTTTAGAGGTTCAGTTCAGGGAAAGCTTCAAAGACAGTTTGAATCTATCTGAGTTTAACCTAAAACTTCAGTTGTGTTTCTCAGAGGAACACTCTCTTTCGATGTATTTCTAAAGCTTGACTCCAGATAGAATTTCAAATATTGCAATAATGCCATATGAACAAACATGATGATGAAAAAAATCCCAGAATCATAGAAGAAACTGTAGGAAGGAACCCACAAGGATCATTGAGCCCAGCTCCTGGCCGTGTACAGCACCATCCCCAAGTGTCACACTGTATGCCTGAGAGTTTCATCCAAACACTTCTTAAATTCTGTCAGGCTTGGTGCTGTGACCACTTCTCTGGGGAGCTGTTCCAGTGCCCAACCACCTCTGGGTGAAGAACCTTTTCCTGATATCCAACCTAAAACTCCCCTGATACAACTTCAGGCCGTTCCCTTGAGTCCTGTCACTGGGCTCCAGAGAGAAGAGATCAGTGCCTGCCCTCCTCTTCCCCTCTCAAGGAAGTTCCAGACTGCAGTGAGGTCTCCCCTCAGTCTCTTTTTCTCCAGACTGAACACACCAAGTGACCTCAGCCACTCCTCATACAGCTTCCCCTCAAGGACTTTCACCATCTTTGTTTCCCTTCTGTAGATGCTCTCTAATAGCTTTATATCTTTCTTATATTGTGGAACCCCAAACTGCCCCTAGCACTTGAGGTGAGGCTGCCCCAGCTCAGAGCACAGTGGGACAATCCCCTCCTGTGCCCAGCTGGCAATGCTGTCCCTGATGCCCCCAGGACACGCTTGGCCCTCCTGGCTGCCAGGGCACTGCTGACTCATATTCAACTTGCCATTGACCACGACCCCCAGGTCCCTTTCCACAGCACTGCTCTGCAGCCTCTCATTCCCCATCTGCCCATACATCCAGAGTTGCCCCATCCCAGAATGGGATGGTGCAGAATCTGGCACTTTTCCTTGTTGAACTTCATATGGCTGGTGATTGCTTAGCACTCTAATTTGCCAAGGTGTCTCTGCCTTCAATGGATACTGCAGCTCCTCCCAGTTGCAAACTTGCTTGGTATCCCTTCCACTCCTGCATCTAAGTCATTTATGAAGATGTTGAAGAGCACAGGGCTCTTCATCCAGAGATGGAGCCCTGTGGACCCCCACTGGTGACAGGTCACCAGTCTGATGTCACCTCATTCACTGTAACCCTTTGTGCCTCACCCATGAGCCAGTTGCTCACCCACCCCATGATGTGTTCATCCAGCTGTGTGCTGCACATTTGGTCCATAAGGATCCTGTGAGAGACATAATCAAAAGCTTTACTGAAATCCAAAAAAAGTACATCCACTGGCTTCCCTTGATCAAGGGAACCCATAAGATGGGCTCCCTTGTCATAAAAGGAAATCAGGTTTGATAAGCAGGAATTCCCACTCACGAAGCCATGCTGGCTGTGACTGATGACTGCACTGTCTTTCAGGTGTTTTTCAATACCTCCCTGAATAATTTTCTCCATAACTTTACCAGGCACTGAAGTGAGACTGACAGGCCTGCAGTTTCTGGGGTCCTTCTTCTTGCCCTTCTTGAAAACTGGGACAATGTTGGCCAGCTTCCAGTCAGCTGGGACTTCTTCTGATTCCCAAGACTGCTCAAAAATAATCTAGAGAGGTTTTCCTATGATGTCAGGTAGCTCTGAGGATTCTTGGATGAATCTCAACAACCCCCACAGACATAAGGATCCAAGTGGAGCAGCATAATGTTAGGGAAAGATGATGACCAGTTGGAGATCAATATAATTTTCAATACCAAAAATACGTATGATTCGGAAAGTGACAATATATTCACAGCTTCACTACAAGAAACTGGTTTCTAAACAATTGGAAAAATGAATAGAAACACAGCTTAGATATATATTATTTTCTGTGCAAATTGCAGCATCCTTTCCAGTGGAAGTTCATGAATTTTGATGGTCCTTGACACAGGCAATGCAAAAGCCTGACTGTTTGTAGACAGAACAGGAAAACCTCAGATAGTCCTAAAGTTTAGGTAGAGAAGGGTCTGATTTTAGTATATTGAGCTGAGTTTTACTGCATCTGAATTCTGAGCTAGTGAGGAGTGAATGAAAATCTGGAAGAATATGTTGTGATACTTATAATTTGTATACAGAATAAAATAAAAATGATTATCAAGTGACAGGATTTAGTCCAAATGAAAAATTTCTGCCCAAGAACAAATCAAGACTAAGACTGCATGTGCATGAAGTAGGTCCAAAGTGAAGTTTAATATGGTTGTTAGTAATACAGCAATTAGTGGTGTTGTCATAGAAACATAGCACCACTTTCATCTTTGTGTGAGGAAAGAGCAAGACCAAAGGATTTTTGGTGCTTAATGATCACTCAAGTGCAACATTTAAACTTCAAGTACCTGGTGCCTAACCCTAAAATCCAAAACTGTACATGAAGTTCCTTTTTTGGATTTATCTTCACAGTCTACAAAGAAACCCCAAGTGTGACTTGCTGACATGTTTTCTCACCTTTGACAACAGACCCATGAAGATAGACTTAAGTATTCTGCTTATTCTTTCTCTTACTTTCTTTGGAAAACAAATTCTCAGTCTGCAAATTCCTAAGCATTTTGGGCTTCTGGATGTTCAACACTGTACAAAACGAGAAAAAAAGTTAGTATTTTCAGTCAATTTTATGACACAGACGTTGCCTAGTCTGGCGTTCAAATAGGATCATTTTTTCTGTCCTTTACGGAGAAACTTGGAAACTGATTTATTCTCCATTACCACACACAATGAAGACTATTTATTTCTTTGGGTTTCTTATATTTAGTGCCTTAAATGTTTTGTTACCATGCCAAGATTAGAGAGTTGCTCAGATTGATGAGCACAGAGAAATCTAAAACACTAGCAATGTGAACCATGTTCTTGAGTGGCTTCTGTAGGACACTCTGAGTAAGTACATTTGTAGCTAGGATTTACATTCTAACGACAAAGCAGATGGCTTAGTTTTATAAACTGGAAGCACACCATGGAACAGTCAAGCACCAAGTCTTGGCTTTGTAATCACAAGGAAAATCATTGCATGGACTTCATATAAGATGACCTTATCTTCCCATAAATGAAGAAATCTGTAATATCAAATGCAGGTATTTAGCTTATTTCCATGAGGCTAACCAAAAGCTACATTCTAAACAAGCTCATGAGAAATCATGTTAGAAAGAAAAATATCTTCTCTTAAATGGAGCAAGAAACCTTGTTTAAGGTCAAAACTGAGGTCATAAAGAGGCTAATATGGGCTTAGCATGCAGTGCAGCTGCTGTATGCTGTATTTAGTCTGTGAATAAAAAGGAAGCTTTTGTTTCCACTACTTTTACTCCCTGCATGTTGCTAAGTAATTTCTTCATTCTGCTACTTAAACTTATATATATATATCTGTGTCAGTTAACTCTAACATATATATATTTAGCAGCAAGATATTTACCTTAAAATATATGATTTCAGAAATAAACAGTATGATGCAAGTTTAATAGGATGAATCTCTTGAAAAATTATAATTCTAAAAGCACATGCTTTTTCAGTGGCAAACCCATTTCTTTTTGGTTGCTAAAATCAGTGTCTTCTGTCATGTGTTAGAATGGCATTAAATTCTTTATAGAGGAGGAATCAAAACCAGACCAATTTATGACTTACTTTAGAACAGAGGACCCAAGAAAACAAGCATAGTCTTGTAAGGAGTTAAATTGAGAAGAAATCAAATTAAAAAGCCCTCCTTAATACTATCTTCCTTTCTGACTCCACAGTGACCAATCAGACAACAAGGCAATCAAGGCTTTTTTGCAATGGACTCCAGGAAAAAAATTGAAAAAGACATGTTCCAGAGATGAATAGAGAGGATTGCCCAGATTAAATCCACCAAACAGAACCATGAAAAAAATCTAATTTCATAATTCAGAGTGTATTTTACCTTAGGGAAGTGCACTTCTACTCATTCTCAGTAACTCTGTAGTCCATTTCAGCCTCTATGCTTGAAAATCAACAGCACTTTAACAGGACTGTTGCCTGTACACATGCAGCTGTCTGTTTAGAATTAGGCCAATAAATATTGACGGGGATAATTGTTCCTGCACTTGAACTGCAGAAGGACAGAACTGAAAGTACTAACTGACGTTTGCATTTGTGCTTGGTGATCAGAGCTTGGTTTGAAAGCACTGGCATCCACTATTGCCTTCTGCACCTTGTTCTTCACATTACAGAGCACCACTGATCACAAAGATCAGTTTGATAAAATGTTGTAGCAAAGGTTAAATCAAACCATTTCAGCAGAATTATATCACATCTAAATAAATAAATACAATGGCAATGCATAATAGAATACATGTAATTGTCCTTTGGTAATTATATTTAATATATCATCCATCATGATTTCTTATCATTCCAATGTTAAGTGTCACCTTTTGTCTCCACATACTTTACAAATTATCATCTTGATCAGCAAGATTTTGAAAGTCAGCTATGCACTGGAGGAGAGTTGGCTTTTCATTTCTTATATGTTTTCCATTAATTTTACTTTTTAACCTTTTTTTGTGAATCAGAAAGTTTGTGAATTCCTCTGTGTGTTATACATCACAGGAGAAAATAGTTTACTCACACCCAGTTTTGTACTTCATTAGGTCAGACAATCTGGTTGATCAGATGAGGAGAACCTTATGCAATGATCATATAGTCTCCTGCATCACTTTACTCAGGCTTACTCTTTGCAAACTTGATTTGCCCAAGATGCATCAAGGTAAAAAGTCAGACAGTTCAGCTCAAGAAGACCTTTTAAGTGAAATGTACAGCACCCTTTGAGGAAATGCAGTCCTCATGGGGAAACATTCAGGGTGCATTAAAGAAAAAAATGCAATGGACTCTGTCTCTGCAAGCAGCTGTATGCCTGACATCCTCTGTGACTTTTATAGATAAGTGATGCATGAAACACCCATTCAGTTCCATAATTTGAATTATCTCTAGCTTGATAAATGACTGCTAAAGATGGTGTGTTTCTCTCTGTGGGAACAACATTTAAAATGTCTGGAAGTTATATCAATTTAAAAAATATGCTGCAGCTGTTAAATAAGGGTCTCCTCCACTGGCTCTGAATATGATGTCCATATATCAAAGACCTCTGACATTGCCTGTCACTCAAACTGGACACAGGGAATATGGGATTCCAGGCAGATGAGAGCTGAAACTGAAGCTCCAAACCCCTTCCTTATGCAAGTGATTAGGTGCAGCTGTTTTGCTTCACATTTTGGAACACTTGAACTCTGCAATCTGCCACGTTTTTACAGGACTGCATGTGCGGAGGGTAAAAAAAGTATCATACCCTGGCTAGACAGCAGATGTGGGGATAAAGAGAAGTCTACATTAAGAGAAAAAATAAATGAGAAAAAGATTTGAAAAAAGCACAAATTGAGAGGTCAGAGGAAGAAATTAAAGGGAGGCTATCAGAACAAGCAGAGGACATTAGTCTGTTTTCCTGAGATATAGGAAGTTAATTCTAAAAAGATTTTCCTGAAATGTTACAAAACCAATAAATTTACTCTTTAAAAACATCTTTCCACTTCTAAATCTGCCCAAAGGTAAAAAGTTTATAGAAACTGAAATGCCACCTCTGCATTTGCCCATTTTGTATAATAAATGTCTTAATCAACAATATTTCAGGAGGAAAACTCCTTCAGCTCAGATCAAAAATACATCAATGCTAGCCTACAGAGAAGAAATTATATGAAAAAGCCAACATTTTTGCAAACTCTCTTAGTGATCCTAATTTTCCTAGCTCCAGGTCTGTATTGTAAAAGGAGTTTCTCAGAGAAGCCTATTTTATAAATTGATGAAACCCTTTTATTCTACATATTTGATCAAATACCTATTTAAAGCCTAATCCTACTGCTCAGAAGCCTATGGGACATTTTTCCATTGGTTCCCATAAGATCAGGATCAGTGTTTTCAGAGACAACTTCTTATTGGTTCTACAGGAGAAATGATGGCAGTACAGCTTTTTAAAAAACATGTATTAAATGAGAAGGATACTCAATGAAGAAATATAGCAATTCAATGTAAAAAGAGTCTGAAATGTAGTTAGGAAAAAAACTCTATTTGCAAACACAAACATAAGAGGAATTAGTATGAAGGAATTAAAAAAAAAGTTTACTGTCTCTACTGTTCACCAGTAGAGAGATTTAGTCAAAAACAACTCTTTGGGTTCCTTCTGTTGACTTTTTTATGACTTCAAGATGTTTGAGTAGAGATGTTTCTCTGATTCACTGTGCAATGCAAAGAAAAAATTATATTGGACACTCAGACTGTCTTGGATGTCTTGATCAAGAAGGATTTCACAATGCAGAAGCCTCTGCCTCCTGGGACAACAAACTATCTGAGAAACAGTGATTCTTTGACTGCAGTGAATTCCCTCCATCATGAGAGCTGCAGCATGGCTGGAAATAGAGTTTATTTAAATGAGCTTCCCATTTGCAGAAAAGCTTTACTGGGAGTTAAAACCTGAATGCTTTATCTTCACTGCTGCAAAGGTGTGGGACCTCTTTTCATCCTTCAGAATAGCAGATGCTGTCTATACCTGTAAGTAATAACAACTGTCACACTCTTTTTTACCTGAAATAAGAATTGTGTGTGGGAGAGGATAGATTTCATCTGCTGTGGTTTAAAAGTTGTGATTGCTGAGCCCTCCTTCCACTCACATATTTTGCAACTTGAAAATAAAGCCCTAAGGGTTTCCTACATCAGAAAGTAAAGCTGACCTGTCTTTTACTTCCAAATAAAAAAAAATATAAGTGTTTTCTTATTCCCCAATTATAACAAGGTTTCAAAGCAGGTTAACACCTACTGCTGGCTATGGGAGAAAAACAAAAAGGGCAAGGGGCAAGTGTGATATGAGTAAAGTTCTTATCTTGTGAAGAAAAGGAGAATTTTATCTCTCTTCTCATCATTTTGAAGGCTCATTTGGAAGGAAGATATTCTAAAAAATTTTATCATACTTGATACCTTTCTTGCAACCCTACATGTAAGCATAAAATTAGAGCAACACATCCTCTGATGTCATGATCATGATAGGTTCAAAAATGATCTGAAATCACAACCAAAGAAGACAAAAAGAAAATGGTGGAGATTTTTAAATGTTTTTTTCCCAAGTGATCCCTCTGGTTTTAAAACACATTTGATTTGAAGGGATGGGGAGAGGAAAAAAAAACAAAGGAAAGAGAAGAGGAAGGGAAGGGAAGAGGAAGGAAAGGAAAGGGGAAGGGGAAGGGGAAGGGGAAGAGAAAGGGGAAGGGGAAGGGGAAGCGGAAAGAAAAGAAGTCTGCAGGTAGGACAGAGCAGAGTAATCTTAATTGGTTGTAGGCCAAAAGAGCAGCATATAGAAAAGAGGTCCTGTAAAACCCAATTTTATAAGATCAGATCTAGGAATAATTATATGTTCCATTGAGAAAAGAGATTGAAAAAGAGAGTATTCAAATTATCCAGAATTGGCAAGAAAATTTAGATTCAGTGTTAAAACATCCTCATTAAAGACAATGATGCCCTAAAACTGGTAAGCCATTTCACCAGTTTCATGTTGCATTGAAATTCTCAGGGTAAGGAGAAGAAGTTGTTGTTCTATAAGGTACACAACTGGAGAGGAAAGAGGTGATACACTGACAGCACCAAGCCAAACATGATCTTGGAAGGAGGTAAAGATAGAGAGTAAAGAAGAAAAAAACTAGGAGAAAGATTTCAATATAAAGATGACAACCAAGAGGCCAGAAATTGAAACTGATGATGACAAAACAAATACAGAAAATATGTGGGTGGCTGCAGGCCTTTGACCATGTAACACTGCAGAAGTCTGAGGTAGCTCCAAGGCAAATTTCTGAATATTTTTGAGGAATGACAGTTTCTTCACAGCATTGTATATGGCTTTCCTGGATCTATGATTCATATTTAAAAAAAATGTAAGAATAGGACAGGAACATGAAAAAGGACTATAAAATAATTGGAAGACACAATGACATCTGATGTCTGCTGATGTTAATCTTTTCACACACTTTGTGGAATCAGCTATTAGTTGAACTCTGGAGGGGAGAACTTCTTGGACAGAACTCTTTTAAATAGGGTAACAGAAGATTGTGAAAGCTGCAAAAGAACTCTGCTCATGGATGAAAGTATAGGGAGAAGGCAATAAAGAGGGAGATGAATCATGGGTATGAAATGTTCATCGTTGTGGTGTAGGACGCTCTAAAATGGTGACTCAGGCCCCAACAGAGACTTGAAATGAGGTTGTCAGTTCTGTAGGGCTTGTTTAACTTCAGGATTTGTTATAAAATATCACACTGAAGTTTGCTTTCCCATGGACGGTCTGCAAAATTCTCAGTGTTGATTTGGAAAAGTAATTTTAACATTTCTACCTCTCATAATTCAACTGAGAATTGGAGATGCATGAAGGCAGAGAGAGAGGAGAAGAGTGTCTAAGTTAGAAACAAATGCTTCCACTTTTTTCAAAACCTCTTAGATTCATCTTTCTTTATTTACAAGACCTTCTTCCCTTTGTCTTTTCTCTATTCCTAAATGCTTTGTTTTTCTCAACTGTTTCTTCCTCCTTTCTAGTGTTTCTTTTTATTTATACTAGCAAACCTCCTTTTTTAAACTCCTTTTTTATACATTTTCCACTATTTTGTTCTTAGCTCTACATTAGTAGATACCTTTCCACTTTGGTCTTCTCTACCTTCTGTAACTCTCCTTTATTTATCTTTTATTTACTCCACTTTTTCACTACATTATCCATGCCAGAACTTCAGCAAAAAATAAAAGGGAAAACCCAGTACATAAATTAGAGATTTGATTGCAGTTCAAATGTAACTAAACAAAAATGCTTTTGCATTAGCCACAGTTACTAACAACAATAATAGTTGGCAATCTGTAGATTTTACTAGGTGAAAAACTTAGGTAGTCATGACAGACAGCATAGTAAAAATTGCTTTTCCTCATACAAGCTTGTGCAAAGTAGCACATCTTTTCTAGGCTTTTTCTTTTCTTCATTAATATGAAGTGAAAACTTTAAAATTACTGTAAAATATAGCTTGAGACACAAGTTAACAGATTTGTATTATTCTTTCCTAACCCCTCAATGAATATAATACCTTTTCACTTTCTGTTGTGAAAAGGCAGAAGTGAGAACATTTACTGATTAGAGAATTTATGCTGTTCCATACAGATTGTTTTAAAGGATGCAATCATCCACATGTTGCTGCTGTCACTAGAAGTGCAATACTGTGCAAGTTCACACTCCAGTATGAGATATGCCACAGAGATATAGCATGTCTGCATGGAAATATTATTCTAACATACCTTAATTTTGTTCAATAACCACATTTTATAACCTTTGAATTGACTAGTATTTAGTGTTTGGCAATTAAATTATTGTAGCCAACCATCCATTGAAGTTAATTATCTGTAGATTGTGCTGGTCACTTTTGGTATGTTTTTTACTCTCTTCAGGACATGGTATTTTTCTAATTTCTTAATAGACTACATTTATAAATGGGACTACAGGAAACCTGTTATTGTGTGCATTACAGAAGAATAATTCATATGGCAGCAATCTTATTAGAGGCTGTGACGAACAACATTAAGTGTGGGCTATATTTAAGATGTCACTGTAGTTACTCTGATTTACACCAGCTGAGGATTAGGACAGATGTTAGATCACAAGGAATGGTAACTCCTTTAGATGCATCAAATCCTTTAAGGTATAGAATGTTGGTATAAAGCATATCTGATTTAAAAAACAATGTTTCTGAGAACAGTAAGGTAAGAATAACAGAAGATAGTACTAGTTACTCTTTACTTCATGTAGAACTCAGTTTTGTCCTGTACAGAAGGACCAGTTGTGAGGTCTTAAAGGCATTCCATTAGTGCAAAACAAAGTTTGAGAATGAAATGAAAATTAAAATTTATCACTCTTGTCAAGTAGCTTTCTCTGTGTTCTCTGTGTTCAATGAATGTAATAGAAATGATCAAAATATTTCCTGAAGAAGTGTTAATCCATCTATATTTGCCTACTTTTCTCTGCTGGGCCAGCATGGTTTACAAACATTAGCCCTTTAGCAATACGTCATATGAGCCATTCATGGAAATACAGGATGATAACAGAAACTGAATCTACAAATCTTTCAAGATCAGCGGGGAAGAAGTTACTCTGATTTCATATACTAGAGCTGACCGAATTAAAGGTTTTGATGCATACATGGCTTTGAACCAGAATATGGGCAATCCATGATGTCACTGCACTACTCACTAGGCAACAGCCTGGTGTTTGACTGGGAACAGACACTGGTCCTTTCCTGAGATAGAGTTGTAATGTCCCTGGAAAGCACCTCACTGCTGTGAGCACCTTTGCATGTTCCCCTCTCCAGAAGTGATTTGATACAGAACATTCAGCTTTTATAGCTCTTAACTTCCAAGAGGTGCTCCAGGAATGAATGAGTTTGATTTTTTTTTTTTAAACTAATCTACTGTTGGGGTTTTAGTTTAGTCCTAGGTTTTTTTTTTCCTATTAAAGGAATTTTTTCCCATATGCATGTTGCTAGGGGACAAATGGCTGTACTTAAGGAAGACAGAAGAGCTGCCCATTGAGGGTGGGGTGGGCCTGGCTACTCCTTTGTTTCACCTGGGTGTGGGGTCAGTTCGCTCTCGGCGTTCTCGGATGGAGAAGCTGCTGGTTCTTTTCGGCCATTTTTCTTTCTGTGGAGAAAGATCCCAGGACCCCCGGCCCACCTTCCCTGTCCCACTGGAGGCCGGGCTGTGGCCGCCCTGCCTCATCGCTGATTCAAGCCTTCACTGTGTTGTAGCCATGCTCAACCTGCCCTGCCTGGACCTCCGGGGGGTTCCCCGCTTGGATACATCGCGTCTGCCACCCGGGATTTGTGCTCATCCCTGCTGCTCCAGCCTGCTGTTCCAGCCTGCCGTTCCAGCCTGCTGTTCCTGAAGCTCCAGCCGGACACCGGGGCCAGCCGTCTGGGGTTTGTGAAGCCTTTGTCCCATCCCTCCCCGGGATCCCGGGCCACCGGTGCCGCGCGCTCCCCGAGCTCGCTCCGGAGCGCCCCCTGCAGCCGCGGGGGAACCATCGCACCTGCCCTGCTCACCGGGAGCCGCCAGCGCCCCTGCCGGCTGCGAGCGGAACTGCACCCGAGGGGAAAGGGCCTGACAGCCGAGAAGGCTGGCACTGGGTTTGTGATTGTTTGCTGTTACTGCCAGAGTTATTGTTGTTTGTTTGACTGGTTATATATATAATAGTAAAGAACTGTTATTCCTATTTCCCACATCTTTGCCTGAAGACCCTTAGATTTCAAAATTATAATAACTCGGAGGGAAAGGGGTTATATCTGCCACTTCAAGGGAGGCTTCTGCCTTCCTTAGCAGACACCTGTCTTTCAAAACCAAGACATCTACACAGCTGAAACGAAAGGAATTAAGACATTTTTATGCATCTTTAGGAGTTTGTTGTGTTATGCTGTTCTTTACAATGACAATGTCAAGCTTTCACTCATTAGTTTGATCCAAAATTTCAATGTGTGAGTCCATATAAGTATGGCTATTGAAGAAAGGATGTTGAAAGAGATAGTACAATAAAACAGTTACAACAGATCAGTGAAAATAATAGCTGCAGAACTGGTATTTTTATTTGTGATTTTGAAGAACTTGGAGTGAAAGCATGTCTTCACTTTCTTGTCTTGTAGCTGAATCTTGAACTTGTAGTCGTGGGTGATGTCGCATGTTGCTTAGAAAAGAACCTCTCAATCTCTTAAACAAGTCTTTTTAAGCTGTCTGCAGGAACTCATTCAAATGCAAGTTCTGCACATGTACTCAGCCAAGCAGGACCAGAGATGACATGGGGACAGCAGCTTCACCTATTGGATGCAAAGGTCTGGAAACAGACTCAAAGTCATATATTAGATGGTAAGATGCCAATTCTCTGTCTTCTGTTTTTATCTGTATGTATGATACATTTGAGTCTTAATCTCTCAATCATTAACATACCTTCATCAGTAATACCTCCTGTCTCATCAGGACAGGGAAAACTAGATCTCACCATGTCTTCTGCAGAGCCATAGTCACTGAATTTGCCAGAGTAAGATAAGGTGAGGACCTTCCACCATGACAAGCAGAAAAATACCTACTTTGGGTAGGCGCAGAAAACTTTTCCTGAAACAACAAAGAAAGGCAAAGTGTGTAATGTGCCCAGCTTCTCTAGGCTGAAGCATTTCTATTAATTCTATTAAAACAAGGTTAAAACAGGAACAGGTTTTTGGTGCCAAGAACTATTGCTATTGCTGTTGGTAATTGAGGTGTGTGTAGAAACAGGTACTTGCAGAGTTGGACCTTGTGTTTAGAAGTGAAGAAAATTGTTATGAACACATAACTTAAAGAATATAAACCTCTTTTCTATGATTTACTAAAATCCTGAGGCAAAAATATTCAATTATACAATTGACAATAATATTCAGTCTTCGTTAAAATTTAAAAATGTGTACACAAGGAATTTGTAAAGAAAACATGCCTAAAAATTCCTTTTCTACTAGTATTTTGTCTGCAAAAGAGGTGAACCTGTTTTCACATACAGTGTGATTATTTTTTTAATTAAAAAATTAAATATTTTTTAATGCTTGCTAATAGATACAGCTAACATGTCTTAAATGGTTTTATTGCTTTTATACAAGCAGCATTGGCCTATGATTTCATGTTATTGTTGTCTTGCATGGAGTGACTACATCAGTAGACAAAGGAAGAGCTACAGATTGTATTTATCTGGATTCCTGTTAAGTCTTTGACACAGGTGGCCAAAACATTGTTCTGTCTAAACTGAAGAGAGATGGATTCAATGGGTGGTCTATTAGATAAGAAATCTGTTGGATGGTCACATCCAAGAGGTAGTGATTAACATCTTAGAGTCCCAATGAACATCAGTGACAAGTGGTGTCCCTCAGGACTCCATGCTGGGACCAGTGCTATTTAACATCTTCATTAATGACATCAACACAGGGATTGAATGCACCCTCTTCAAATTTGCAGATGATGCCAATCTGAGAGGTGCAGTTGACACTCCTGAAAGATGGGATGCCATCCAGAGGGACCTGGACAAGCTTAAGAAGTGGCCCATGAGAATTTATTATTCACAAAGATTAATAAGACCAAGGGCAAGGTGCTACGCCTGGGTTAGGGCAACTCCAGATATCAACACCGGCTGGAGGACGAACAGATTGTGAGCAGCCCCACCCAGAAAGACTTGGGGATGCTGGTGGGTGGAGGCTGGACATGAGCCAGCCACGTGTCTTTGCAGCCCAGAAAGCCAAATGTGTCCTGGGCTGCGTCCAGAGTAGCATGGCCTGCAGGTCAAGGAAGGGGATCCTAACACTTTAATCCACTCTCGAGAGACCTCACTCAGGTACTATATCCTGCTCTGGCATACCCAGAATAGGAAGGATATCAACATCTCTCCAAGAGGGAGTCCAGAGGAGGCCACCAAGACGATTAGAGGGATGGAGCACTTCTTCTAAGAGAAAAGTCTAAGAGAATAAGCCTTGTTCATCCTGGAAAAGAGGCTTCAGGGTACCTATTGTGGCCTTGCAATACCTGAATGAAGCCTGTACAACAGATGGAGAGAGACTATTTACAATGACATTGTAGTGACAGAACAAGAGGGAATGGTTTCAAGATGAAAGAGATTATGTTTAGATTAAATATTAGGATAACTTTTTTACAATGAAAATGGTGAGGCAATGGAACAGGTTGCCCAGAGGGATGGTAGCTGCCCTAACCCTGGAAGCCTTCAGGTCGGGTTAAGTGGGGCTCTGAGCAGCCTGATCAAGTGAAAGGTGTCTCTGCCCTCCTCTCACTGGCAGAGAGGGTGGAATTAGATATCTCTAAGATCCTTTGTTGAAAGTCCCTCTCCAGCTCTCCTACAGCCCCCTTTAGGTATTGAAAGCTGCTTTAAGGGCTCTCCAGGGTCCCAGGTCTCTCAGTCTGTCTTCAGAGTAGAAATAGTCCAGCCCTCTGATTGTCTTCATGGCCTCCTCTGGACTCCAGCGATCTACTTCCTTCTTATGTCGGGGGTCCCAGAGCTGCACACAGTACTCAAGGTTGGGATTTACAAGAGCAGATTAGAGGGAGAATTACCTTCCTCACCCTTCTGGCCATGTTGATTTTGATATGGACTTGGACACAGTTTCTTCTTGGCTGCAACATCACATTGCTAGGTTGTGTTGAGGTTCTCATCCAGCAACACTCCCAAGACCTTCTTCTCAGAACAGCTTTTAATCCATTCTACATCCAACCTGCATTTGTGCTTGGGATTTCCTTGACCCATATGTAGGACCTTGCACTTGCCCTTGTTGAACTTCATAAGATTTACGCAGGCCCAGCTCTCAAGACTGTCAAGCTTCTTTTAAGTGATACCATACAGCCACTCACACTTTGAGTGATCTATCCATCAAATCTATCCCTCACCATTTTAGAGATAAAGATGTAATGCAGGACAGGGTAAGTGCTTTGCACAAGTCCAGGCAGAGGACAGCAATCGCTCTTCCCTCATCCACCAGTGCTGACTCCCTGTTGTAGAATGTATCATGCTTATTACACAAGTATGTACACATTTAGCAATAGAAATTCTATAATTCTTTAATTTTGACAGCAGTCAAAATACTCAGTCTTTTTTTTTGTTGGGACAGTCTCTGACGGGGATTTTATTTTAGTGTTTCTTACACTACCTTAGGACCAGTGCATAATTTGTTCTTAATGAAAGCCGCAAAACATATTTGCAAATGGACATTTAAGACCTTAAAACTGGCAATGAATACATTCAAGATATGAGTTGGAAACAAAGAAAAAGTTAAAGTATCGCTAAGTCCCACAAACCAAGATCCTGAAGATTCAAGAAAGCTAAAAGAAGACACATAGTGAACATCTCCTGAAAATATGAACTGTGGTATTTCATAGAAACTACTAGGAAGGTATCAGTTTGCACCTGACTGAGCTCAGTAGGTGGAGGCAAATCAAGATCCTAATAACAGTGTGGCACTTTTTCTGAGAAAGGAGTGTGGATGTGGCTGTGCTGCTTTTCAGCATTGTTAGATTGCAATGGTTGGTTTAGCCTGGTTAACTGTTTCAATAATGCTGTACTAGTTAATGGTTTCCAAGACAGGTTTCCATGGTTTCCCACCCTATCCCATCCCTCTACTGAATACATTTGCATGTATTGGAAAGGAAGTGTGAGCTGGAATGTGTGTTGCTACCAGCCCTAGGGCTGTGTTATTTCACGTACATAAGTCTCTCCAGTCCAGCACGTTAACACAGGAAACTTAAAAGAGTCTTTCCTTTTTCAGAGACAAAAAATCATGTCAAATTAATGGCATTTTTTTGGTTAATAGTAGGATTTCTTCCAAAATAATTATATTATGGATTTCTTTACGTGATGCACAGTGGAAATGAGAAGGGGGACTTCTCATTTGAAAGCCAACATTTCTAGGTACAAGTGTTTTCCCCACTTTGTTCATACTTCAGAGAAAATACACTGCAAATACATATAACCTATGCTATTATCAGAGCTCCAGATGTATCTGGACAATGCTCTTGGGCACATGGTGTAATTTTTGGGGTGGCCTACACAGGGTCAGCAGTTGGACTTGATGATCCTGATGGATTCCTTTCAATTCATACATTCTATGACTTTATGATTCTAAGGAAAACACTCCAGCTCTCTTGTTTCTTGAGGAACAATTAGTGTCCTGGGTTGGCAATAAAAAAGCACACTAACCCTGTGCCACACAAAATTAAGTATACAGAAGATTCTAGTGTTTGTTGTGGTCTTAATTACAAGCCTTGGACAAAAGGGTCATATATCATCCATAGAACTTTGAGGGTAACTTTGTTGGTTTATTAATCGTACTGTAGTATCAGATCATAAAAATTTGAATGATTTGGTAATGGGATTTGGTAATGTTCTGATTAATACATGAACAGGAGAGACAGATTAACAATACCATAAATTCTGATACACTGATTCCTCACTTCAGCTTTAGCAACTAATCACATGCCGTTTCAATTTTTTCACGTTTGGCAGTCATTCTTTCCAATGGAACAATAAGCATTAACACAATAATCTGAAAGAAGCTTATAAAAACATGGTTGACATAAGTTCTTTCTATTAAGCAATATTTGACATTACAATAGCATTTTTGTTTTAACCATACTAACTTCTGCAATTAAAAGATGTTGATCTGAACACCTTAAAAATACTTTCGAAGTTTTCATGCTCTACTAATATATCAAATCATTGTTAGTCCAATAAAGTAGTGCTATTTTGATATAAATACATGAAAAATAATGGGCAGAAGGGATTAACGAGCATTGATGAAAATGAGCTCTTCTGAATTAAGCAGTGTTTTAAATTGGAGACGCCTAGTTGAAGAATGATGCTATAATTGGTGCTGCTTCTAATAGTGTCTTGACTTCATGCAGAACTCCTCACTCGGAGATTCCCAAACACTTTAAAGAATCGGTAAATATCATACTTATATTTTGCAGGTCATGAATGGTGAGACTGAAGCCATTCAGTCTAAAGCTGAGAAACAAATTGACCAAAGAAAAAGAAGAATCTGTGTAAGAGTTGGTATTAAAAGTTCCCATCCTTTCTGTCCATCCTACAAACCCCACAACCCTTAAATAAATGTAAGTAGTATGCTTTTTTCTTCATTTCTACCATGCACATTTTAGTTCAGCTTGGTCTGCTGTTCCATTGGCTATACTAAAAACATCAAACATGCAAGTGTCCTGTGCATGCTAACTTATGAATGGAGAGTCTGGATAACTTGCTTAACTCTTTTACATTGCCTGGATGAAAAGTTATATAAGATCAATAGATGCACTGTGCAGGTTTTACAGTGGAAGATGTGTGTCTCACACACCCTCTTGCCCCCCAAAGCTGTAAGTGGGTAGTTGTCCTTGCGAAGAAACTTCCTCCTACAGTGGAACCATAGCTTGTTGGAAAGAGTAGCCATTTATCACAGCCCTAAATGAAAGCATCCCTTGGACACAAATGTCTTTTTCTTCCTTTGTCTGATTACTGAGGGGAAAAGTGAGAAGGAAATGTCAAAACAGTGAAACAGTGGTGTCTAGAGAGCAGTCACTTTGGGCTCAACCAGCTTTTGTGAAGGCCCGGATGATTTGTCAAATGGTTGTGGCATAAGTCAAGCTCTGAGGTTGAAAGGTCTTGACCTAAGGAGTGTTGAAATCAGGCAGTATAAGCAAGAGGGCTGCTAGAAGTTTCAGCTGTAGTGGAGATGAACAATGATGGGTGCTGGACAAAACAAAACCTGATTTGCATAATTCAGGTAAGGAATTTTATTGAATCTGACAAGTATGTGACAGGCTGAGAAAGAGAAAAGAACATGCTCTTGCTGGGAACTTTCAAAGCTCTTGTTAAGGTATGTGGAAATAAATGACAGCTAATCTCTTCACTAAAAAAACTGTAAACAATACCATTTTACACAGGGCTCACCCATGACCTTTTCATAGATCAGACTATCCACTTTCAGGCCAGGCCACAGAACTTATCACAAACAATGCAGTGAATTCATACTGTGCAAGAAGAGCTTTACTTCTCCCAGCTGCTTCTCATAGAGTTGCTACTTGCTTTGGCAGGTATGTTCAGCAGAGACTATCACATCTGGTGCATAACCTGTCCTGGCAAATGGAAAAATGACTTTTCAAAAGAACTTTTGGGTTTTTTTTGTTTGATTTTTTATTTTGTTTTAGATTTTTTTTACAGTTTTGGCTGGGATATATCATACTGCAACTACAAATCTCAAGCTAAAATGTCATAAGGTGGTAAGACAACTTTTCTGTGCTGAGACCTGCTGATATCATTAAAGTCACCAAGACTAATAAAATCCTTCATTAATCTTGACATGCCAAATTTCCCAGAATTTTTTTAAAAAAAATTTTAACCATACGCCTCTAAGTCTTCTCTAGGTAAACAGTAGTGTTTAAGGAAAATATATAATTTGTGCTTTCAAAATACATTTAAAATCCTAACTACCAGCTTTAGAGAATAAAATCTTTGTATTCAACTTTCTTTCAAAAGCACTAAGACAAATATAACCTTAATGCACATACAAAACCCAGAAGCAATGGTTGAAAATGAAATCTAGCCTTTGTATGATGTTTAATCTGATCCAATAAAATAATAAATGACCTTGCAGTCAAGCAAGAGCTTTCTTTTTGTGAATATCTATATTCTTAAGAGATCTTTCTTAATACTGAATTGTCTACAAAAAGTAGAACTTGATATCTATATAAAGAGGTTTCTTGCCAGATACAGACCTCTAAGCCTGACAAAAAACCAATTTGTTGTACAGGCTGCTGAATGATTGGAAGGAAAGCTCAAAACCTAGACAAACATAGTGCAAATGTGACTTTCAAGAGCAGAAATTAAACTCTAAAACTCTTCAAATAAATACAAAAACAAAGATTAGGCTGACTTTGTTGAGCATGAGGCACAAAATCCCCAAGCACTTCCCTGGATTACTGGCACAGTGATTTCTGCAGTGTATAGCACATATGTTTTTTACCAATCTGAGGATCTTTCAATCTAATGGGAAGCAGTTAAGAGTCCTTGCTGGATCAGCCCTGGATCTTGGTTTTATAAGTAGTCAATGCATAATTCACAAGGCTTAATGAAGATTCCAATTCATGACAGCCAACTGGCTCTGTAGGTCACACTTCCCGGTCTCATATAAATAAAGAATGAGGTACTGGAAAGCATACCAGCTGAACCTTACTGAGTGCCAAAACTATGCATGTTAATGAAGCACAATAAAAGATATACTTGACTCTCAGGAAGTGCTTCTATTGTTTTCCAGCTTTAGAGACAGAGAGGAAAGGTTTTGTGGTGCACCTTTCAATGTACCACACCAAGCACAGTGTGATGCTTCCCCTCAAGGCAGAGACGCAACCAGATTGTCGCAATGGCATTTCATATCCAGCCTCATCAGGTCTCTGAAATCCTCTGTCATTCCCACCTCAACAGTGAAATCCATGCTGGAAATATCCCCACCTTCCTCTCCCATGTTCCTCTGCAAGTCCCCATTTGGTAACTAGGAAGTGCTTCAGAAGTGTTGTTCTTTTATGTGCTCTGTTTAGTCCTTGGAACAGGATGAATGGTAGCTTAGATGAATGCATTTGTGCCATTTTGCTTGGCCCCAGACGATGTTTCCTCACTACCATGACATCTGAACAGAAGGAGAAAACATCTCCCTTTTGTGGCAAGCTAATTTAATTTGTACCTTCCACCTAGGGGTAAATATGTTTGTCTGTCTTTTTAAGCTGTCTTTGCCCACTTTCTTTTCTCACGGGAAACACTGCTGAGTCAAAAGCAGGATATTGTTTAGTCCTCTAACTTTATTTTAAAGTAATTTAATTTTAAGCATGCTTACTCCCACCCTAAAGTGAAGCAACTATAGGAGCTTCAGTGGGACAGCCTTAATGACTTTTGCAGGTCTCTTGTGCCAGAGACATCAAGGGCTGGTTGTTATGGAGGTATTTGTCTTTTAAAATAAATGCTTTAAAACAAGACCTCTCTTTTGCAGTTTCCTCAAAATGTGTTTCTTTATTTTCAAAAATCTGGCAGTTTTGCACATTGACCTACCACCTTTAAAAACCAGCATTATGAACATTGACCTTTGCTTTTGTTGATCTGGTGTTATATGCGATTTGACTTCTTTTTGTCTGAAAACGTTGTAAAAAGGATTTAAAATAAACAATGAATGCATTTCTTTATGACAAATGGCAGTGAAATATGAATGAATATGAATGAATATGAATGAATATGAATGATTCAGATGACTCAGAATTTGCATCTTCACCATTTATACATGACTTCTTTAAATTGGCAAACATATTAAGTTAAGAGCATTATTTAATCCAGTACTGGAAATTTTCTATAATTAAAAAAGCAATGTAAGGTAGAGAGTGTGAAAACTGAAATCACAAATCATCATTTAAAACCCATTTTTCTTATAATAGCATCACAACTTCTTTTATTTAAACTTCGTTATTTCATACTAATTTTGCAATGACACATGCAAGAACCTATGAATTAAGCACATTCTTGCAATTTCTTTCCTTAAAAAAAAATCCTTTTCATTTATTACCAGGTAAATATTATTTATCCTGTCAGATAAGAAAGAGAAAATGTATAACAATTAAAATGAAAAAAACTATATTTTTAATATATGCAATAATAAATATCACAATACTGATTTCATCTGCAGCTACCAGTTATTTGCTATTTGCAAATATATATCATTGTAACAATGTTTTTTCCCAATAATTTGACACTCTGTGTTCTGATCAGAAATGTGCATTTCTGTCACATTCAAAACCCAAGTGTTCAATGCTTAAACCTATAAAATGTATTTCTAAAATCTGCAGTAATAAATATCACAGAAAGAGTGACTTTGTCTGCAGTTACCAGTTCTTTGGTTCTTTATTTGTCCTTTGCATAATATTTTATCAGTGCATTACTGCAACGATTTGCACTCTGTATTCTGGTCAGAATTATGCATTTATCATCAGCAAATCACAGGGAAACAAGTCTTGGAATCAGTCACAGCATTCAGAAAGATTATCATGACAGTATTGCAGTTTTGCTAAGAAAATTTTCCGCCATTCTGTTTATATTGCCTTGATGGTTTGTTTTTTAAACAAGCTGCATTTGTTAGGAAAAGGAAGTAGCTCTCTTTTTCAAACTTATGGTTTGGAGTCTAAATATGCAATGTCATGACAAACAAATAGCAGCCAATGAGTGCTCCAGAGAGAAAGGTGAAGGTGCAACTGCATTGCCTGCCCAGTGTATAAAATGCACAAGGTACAAAATGGACAAAATGGCTTCCTTTGCCTGTGTAGAGGATTGTTCAGCCAGAACCCAGCACTCCCATTAGCTCTGTAAGATTTTCCATGAGCTTTGACAATAAAGGGAGTAATTCCCGGTGTGGGATTGGTATGGAACTTAAAGATCATCTTGTTCCAACTCCTCTGCCACAGGTAGCGACATCCCTAAGCAGATGTGGATCGGGATGCAAAGCTGAAGTGCAGTTGATGTACTGCATTTCTGTGACGGTTCACCAGAAGCTGAATCCTACCTGCATGCCTTGCTTCACTCTGCCTCCCAGCCAGGATTTGGACCTCAAAAACCTTGCCTGGACAGGTGTGCACCTCAGATGTTAACAAATACATGGAAGCCATGATAGCCCATGGTAGGGCCATCTGGCCTTTGTATATCACCAGAAAAACCTGAACCAAGGTGCAAAGAGAGAGAAAATGTTAAGAAAGAAAGGGATTCCAAAGTACTTAGAATTTCACCTACTGACCTCTGCAGTTCACAGTGCTTCAAACAACTTGCTTTGAGGTCTGGAGCTTTCACTTTAAACTCAAAAGTTGGCTCTCAAGACCTTACCTCTGATAAGGATGGAAAACTTGGTTAGCAAAATGCCTTAAGCATTTGCTTTGTTTTCATTGTTGTGCAGTAAATTTTCCTCTTTAAGGGTTATAAAGTGCTCCCAAAATGCCTGGTGTTAAGAAGATAGTTATCTTTAGGGCTATAAAAAGGTATTTCCAGCCTTATTGCTGAACTGTGTAAATCAAGGCCATCCACCTTTCCATTAGAAGCTAAGCTCTTAAGGCCTATACGGACAAAGGGCTTGGTTGTTTATGCAGCAACAACATCTGCTTACACTCAGCCTCATTGTCAGGGAACTGTTGGTTAAAAGTGTAGGATCTCCTTTCTCTCAATTTCATGCTGTATTATGTTTCATGTGGGAATATCTAGTCTCTGAGACTTGGCCACTTCTTTAATCTGCTGGATTTTAAGGACTTAACTGCTTGTAGTGACAATCCAGTCATCAACTCCCTAGCAGTCTGGAGGGCATTTTGATGGACACTTGAAAAATTTCTTTTTGATACCTTTCTGCAAAGTATTAGCTTTCCTGTGCTGCTCTGAAGCTAAAACTCCTATGTAAAACCTCTCTGGTTCAGTTTAAGGTGAAATGGTGTTTGGGTCTGAATTTCTCAAATACTAGATGCTCACAAGGAAAGACTGTTAGTTACACTTAAGCCACAAAATGCCAATACATCCGCCAGACTCTGTGATTAGTACTACCATCTAATAAAAAAAATTTCTGAGCTTTGCTTGTTGACTCATTTTTTTTTCCCATCTGCATCACTAATGCAGCCAAAAGAGAGAACATCATGTAGCTGATCGGTTTTTGTGAAGAGAAGACACCTGAAGAATAGAAACTGCCCTGCAAATTAGTAAGGTTTCATTTGGCTACTCGCTATCTGTTCATCAGCAGGCACTCATAGATAGAAAATTACATTTGGATAGTCAACACTGGTAAATGTTCCTGAACATTGGTAAAAGTTCTTGTCCCTAAACTGCAGGATATTGTGGATTCAGACATTGTTCTCTACAGCCAGAAAATAAACTCAGAATAAACCCAAGACATATTTGCAACTTACATAAGAAAGCCATGATGCAGTTTGCATACATGACTGTTTTTCCTTGAAATGGTATCTTCGTGGTATTATACTAGTTAATTTTGCTGCAGCACCACAATTCATATTTTAATAATGTTGTTGAAACCACAGTGTAATGCATGAAAAGATATCAGATTTTGCACAGGAAAATCGTGCAAAAGGTGGCATTTATTTAGGTATCCGTATATATATATATATATATATATATATATATATATGTATATTTGTATGACATTAATGTGTACTCCCATGGCCTAAAACTTTAAGAAAAAAAGAGAATACAGTTGCAAAGGAAACTCATGGCAGGGAGGTGGGGGCAAAGTGCTGGCAAAATAAAATAACATCTCAATGGCCAGGAATCTGAAAAGCATTTCAGGGAAAAAAATGCCACAAGCCAACAACCTTCTAAATGGGAGCAGTGGGTGACATAATGATTTTTGACTCAAAGGCTGGTCAGTCAAGCCTCCAGATATTACCACCGCTTGCATCATGCATTGTTTTAAAAGCAAACAAGTCATGCCTAAAATAGTTCTATGATTTCAAACCGTTTCTCCTGGCTTGAAAGCTTGTTGCTTTGATAATTAAAAACTTTTAATTTTTTCTGTAAAAGTGCTCATGCATGATGGAAATAAAAGTGCTTATCTTTTGGAATTTTAACTTAAGTAGTTTTTCTCTCCCCAACTGTGTATTGACATACACAGTTATTTGTAAGGAACAATTCTAGCCCTGCTGGGTCCCCACTTTACAAAGGCGAATGCATCACTAAACTGTCCAGCTTCCTCAGCCCTGTTTCCTGTCTTGTCTATTTCCCTGACTAACTTAATCCCCATTTTCTGCAGTTTGGTTTACTCCTCCTCAGAGATACATAATATACCGAGATATTACAGAGTACATTCAGAGTACATTACAGGTACTTTCACCAACGCCCTGGATGGATTTATTGATACTCCTATTTCCTAGCACATCTGATGTTACACTTGCATTTTTCAGAGCTATGTCAGTGAGGTCTTCTTCCTCACCTGCTTCCTACACTCAGTCTCCTCTGCCTACGCACAAATGCCTGTAATCTATATGTCTAGACTTGGATTTTGTACTATTAAATTTGAACCAATTTCTACTAATTTAGTTCAGAAACCCACAAATCTTTTTCCACAAAGAAAAAAGAAACATCCATCTCTTCAGAAGATCATATGCCACTTCCAAGTGGTTTGTACCCATGCTTTATGTTGAGCATCTTGTGCAAGGATTTTACTTTGCTGGTTACACACTCCTTTATTTCTTTCTCTTTTTCCTTTATCATGTATCTTTTATGACTTAATTTTCATCTCCGACAGAATCAAACTAAAGGGAGAGATATCACGCTATTTATTCAGTATCCTTTACCTACAGTAGCAGCTTCCATAAACCTCATTTGCAGAATGGCTGCTACATGTTTCACCAGCTCTACAAGCAGGATGTATGTTGAAGATTTAAGAATTTTAAGTGTTTAAAAACTTAGTAGTGATTAAGTTTTGAATCCAGTGCAGTGATTCAGCTGCCTCCCTTCTGAGGACATGTGTTCCTAAAACAAGATCTTGAAAAAATACTTTCCTAGTATCTTCTTGCAGTACATTCTCGAGAAGGATTGATACAGCATTTTGTTATGTATTTTAAGATGCATAGACATCTCTCTCTGTCTACATCAGGAATAACTCCTAGATAAAGGAATAAACTTAAGCTGATTCAACATCAAGATATTCAAGAGGGTTGTTTGTTTGTAACTTTTGCTTTACTTTGCATACAGAGAATTTGTACCTGTTTAACAGAATGAGCAGACTTAAGCATTTCAACCAGTAAAACAGAGTCAGCAAAGGGAGTCCACTACCTTCACATGGGACATGTAGAGTTTGGTACTTGCACCCCTGAATGGAAGTTTTGCATCATTAATCTACTTGTGTCCATGTGGATAAATACGTGCTGCCATGCCATCTGTGGTTGGGAATAGAGTACAGGGGTTCAAGATGAAAGAAAGAATCAAAGGATCAGATTCATGGCAGGGACAAAGTATGGCAGTACTTCTGCAGCATGTAAAGAAATATTTGCATGTGTTATTTCCTTCACTTGGACAGACAGCAGATCTGTCTTTATCAGAAATTTCCTCCAGAACAAGATCTCTGTTCTGAGTGAGATATGATGTTTTGTTTTCTTGAATTCAATTCCAGTGCATTATCACCCAGTAGTTTATTGCTCCTGAGGATATTTTCATGCAGTCTGCCTCCATTCATGGACAGCAGCTGTTCTTCCTTATTCTTTCTTTTTTTTTCCCCCCTCTTTGATCACTTCTCCAACATATTTTAATTAAATGGAAAAGAAAAATAATAAAGAATGGTATAATGGTAAAGATGGTATAATTGAAATTGTTCTTCATTAACAGCCAAGTATACCACTACATTTTCCCACTGTGACCATGCTGGTCATTGCGTTGGGTAGATGATGGTAGGGAAAAGCTATCTACTCCCACAAGAAGAAGACACAGTCTTTCAGATATTTTGGTTTATCAAGTAGTATAGATGATATTCTCATCACTATCACAGTCCCCCTGGGATGCCTGTATAATATGAACCTCAAATCTGTAGACATTTTTTTAGAGATGTTAAAGACTGAATGCACATTCCTGTCCAGTCTGGGCTGCCAGTTCCAGGAGTCCAAGTTGCTACTGCTGGACAGTTTTGGGAATGTTGAGAACACATGCCTTTGGTTGTGGCTGGAAATAGGCATGGAGATATTAATTCTGCTTTCCTTTGGAAAGTCTCTGAAAGAAGTCTCTGGAAACCTCTCTTGAAAATGAAGAGTAGGAATTGGTTCAGAGTAGTGGTCTTTAAAAGACCAATTAAAAACCTTCGACCCCAAATTAGAAGCCTCCAGCAATAAATTGCATGCTCAGACCTCACTGAGGTCAGCAGAGAACACACCCTCGTGGCACCTGGAGCATATCAGCTTCAGTTTGTAGTGCAGTTGCACTGTGATGCAAAGATTAATACTGTATGTAGGCAATATATATAGACATAATTTAGTCCAAGTGGTTTGGTCTCTCTAGATAAGTATTACTCTTTCCTCTTGTTAATTGTAGTGTGTATGTACGTTAAGTTAACCTTGCTTGCTCAGAAGGAGTAGGGGTTATGGTTTATTCATGGATTCAGACCTGAGAACCCCCTGAGAAATCCCAGCAGAAAGCTGGAGTTATTCGGAGGCTTACAGTGTGTATTACTATGGGGGAGTTTCACTGACATCTTTAGTGAGATTTATCATCTGCATCACCACTTGGAGTAAAAGTTGGATGTTCGCAAGCTGGGGGGTGAAGTGTGAGGATAACACAGGATTAGGATTAAGACATTTAGGAAGATAATAATGCCTCTTTGAAATCACATTATGTTTCATTGCCAGTACTTTATGCTTGCATGGAAGAACAGGCAATTGATTAATATTTCCTATGACAGATAAAAAGTTTGATAACTGTCACTAGTGATATCATTAGCTGTACTCAAGTCCACAGGTTCATAGGGGGAGGAATCTCCAGTGCATTAGGATTTGATACACTGAAATAAATGTAATTCACCAAAAGCCCTCAAAATATCCTACCTATGGTTTTATTCCCTAAGCAATAGCTAAAGTGGCTTTTGTTTCATTTTTTTGGGTTTTTTTTTTTTTTTTGTTTGGTTTGGTTTTTTTTGCTTTGTTTTGCTTTGTTTTGTTTTAAGGAGTTTTTTCCCCCCATAATTCTATAAATAAAGGAATATAATATAGAAATGAAAATAAACCCTCACTAGTGTAAAAAAAAGGAACAGTTAAATAACAGATATTGACCTTCATCCCTCCATGGAACAAAAAAATAGATGCTACATATACTTTGCCAATATTGATTACTTACCTTTACTAATTTAGTAAAGGTAAGTAATCAATATTGGCAAAGATTAATGATACATTAATTTGATGCAATTTTCATAGCACAGTATATTTTCCTTCTTCCCTTCCAATATTCCTGTTTCTTTTGTTCATTTTTATTTACATTCTGTACTTCATCATTCCTTCTTTCAGACACAGGCTGTAAAGAAGTAGTCAGTGTGCTTCTGGGATTTTAGCCTGTTTAGGGCCAGAATATTCATCCTGTGATTCTGTCTCCCTTCCTTCCTGCTTTTTTCCCTTCTGCTTTTCCCTTCCCCTTTCCTTTTTACTCCCTTTCCCTTTCCTCTTTCCCTTTGCCCTTGCCTTTTCCAATTGCCCTTTGCCCTTTCCTTTTGCCCTTTCGATTCAACAGCTAATGGCACAAAACTTAAGAACCACGTTTGGCATTAGTTTCAGATCAGCAAGCTCTGTGCTCATGCCTGCATGCAACAGGAACTAAATTCAACCTTATAAAAAATTCTTGCAAAACTTAGAGTGGAGATGACATAAAGCATTGCCAAATTATATTCCAAAAATATTTCCTATTTACACTGTATTTGAATGAAAAGAACCCTCTTCCTCTGACACCTTTCACACATTTTTGTCTCAGCTTATGTGGTATGTGAATTATTCATGGTCTACTGGGCATAACTTTGTTGCTTATTACAGTTTTGAGCAAGATGTGCTCCTATCACCTCATCCACGAACACACATGACATACCTGTCCCCGTGCCCTGCCCATGTCTGGTACTTCTCTGTCAGGCAATTGTGAGTAAAAGCATTGTGAACAGCAAATGGTCTGTCAGGATCCTGGAAACATTTGGTTCAGCTCCTCTCTGGAGCCCTTGGACAAGGTAACACCAAAGCCAGAAAAGTTAAAGCCTCTGGCAGTTGTATGATCTCTTGCATCTTTGGGGAACAGATTCAAAGGAAACCAGATAACATCTCACATATATTATTCTACATAGGTGTAACAAATATTAAAAATGCGTGCAATTATCCCCCTAGAATCAAAACATTATCTTTTGGGTTTGTACAGGCATTTTAAGTATGACCTGGGACTCTTTCTGTTTCTAATATGCATGAAAAAGTAAAAAACAATAACAACCACTGCCGTACACCAAAATAGATACCACTCTCCAACTAAGAATTCATAATAGAATTTGGTCTGCCAAAGATGAAATTCAGCCATGACTCATTTAGCCCCCCATCTCTCAAAACTGTGAAGAGATTTTACTAGTACTGTATGACTTTCCACAGTGTAGAGCACTGGATTTCAAAGATTTGCTCCCAAGTATTCATGCACTTTGCAGTTCCAAATTAGCTTGCAGCATGGGATTTGCAGCCCATGAACTGTAAAACACAAGTTAGCCCATGTACTCCACCCTGTGTACAGATCAGATCAGGTTTGGGAAGAAACTTCTCCATGGCGGGGGTTTTAAATTTAGGACCCAGATATGCATCCTTATGTTTCATGTCTTTAATATTTTCAAGCCTAAATGTGAAATAGTTACATCTTTGCCCATGAAAGTGCTTATGTATATATGAATATACACTTTCATTAAAAATAGCTGTGCCTCTTAATCTTCATGCTCACAGAAAATATGCTCAGAAGCAGTCACCGTTTCGGGAGCAAACCATCATAAAAATCTGGCATATATTTCAGTATCAACATGCAGATATTCACATCCGTTCTGAATTGTATGACAGCATTGTTTGTTTGTGCAGGGCAAATATCTTATATAGCACAAATCACCATGAAATTACTGAGTAGTTGCTTGATCATTTAATTAATGTGCAGTTACATAATAACTCCATGACTGTTGAAGCCCTTCAGATTGCATTAATTATACTCAGAGTAATTATTCCCATCTGCTGACATGAATCTATGTCATATAGTTTTCTAGACAAGATAAATTTTTCAGAAACTCATGACTGAAGAGAAGATTTTAAAATCAAACTGGTCAGCACAGTGTTCATTATAGCAGTTGGCAGTGTGAATTTGTTTTTTCTAATGTTATGTAATGTAATTATGATATCTCAACAGAAAAAGGATATGAACTGTACTTTGTAACTGATGAATCTCTAAGGACAAGATACAAATATATAAATAACAATGAAACTAAAACTTGTGCTCCAAAATAGGTTGGTTGTTTGGACTACAGTAACATGGTCATGAAGATCTGGGTTTAGAGTGCAGTTTCAAGCATTTGTAATCTCTGCAGAACTGCCTGTAGCTCATCTGAGAACCTCTGCTTCCTCTGCATGCTACACCTGCTCTGTGTTTAAGTGTCTACAAAGTGCAGGGAGTTGCTGGGGAAGAGCTGCACATGCCTTTCCTGCCCCTAGACAAGAATGGAGGGTAAGTTTGAACCTGGTTAATGGGAGAGGAGCCGAACGTCTCTGCTCCAGCAAACTGAGAAGCAGCTAGCTCCCCACTGACGTTTATAACCTGAATTTCTTCTGAAACTGTTCCAGTGAAACAGGTACTTAAATTTCTATCACTAGGATTCAGAGTCCATATCAGCTTTGCTAAACAGAACGATTTCCACATGACAAACGGGGGGCAGTCTGGCATTCCTTTTTTGGGCCTGGATCTCTCTGCTGGCCTCCAGCTTCCTGTGGCTCATGCCCTGTGCTGTTATCTCACAATGGAGATGGACTCTCCAAAACAACTTCCCAGCAGCTGCTTTCTCTTCTGCGTGGGTTGTTTGCATCCACACCTCTAGGGTTGTGGGCAGGATTGTTATTTAATGAAAACCAGCAATTAAAAAAATGTCATTAATTTTTTCTTCCCAAACCTTAAAAATCTAAATAGCTTCTACTTGAAGTCAGACTCAAGAACTCCCAAACCCATTGGTATTTCAACGGTAATATGATGACAAATTAGGTACCTTGAGAAATAGTATCCTGATTCATTAATGCAATTTTGAGGAAAGGCATCAGTATAACTGCATGCATTTAAATCAGCCCATTCTGTAAAAGTGCTGTATCAAACACTTTATTTTCCACTGTTTCGGCTTTTAAGTATTGTGTTAAAATGTCCAGATTCAACTGAGTGAAAGGAAACAATTTTAGGGGGATTCTAGAAGCTACATGAAAACTAAAGGTCAATATCTGTAAGAATGGGGGTAATGCATTTTTATTGGGGTTGCTGGTGCATTACTTCAGTACATTTTGTCTATGAATTGCTTTCATGATTATGCCTGTCACTATCATTTAGGACGTTTATTGATGTTTTACCATTACCTTTGTAGAAAAGCAGCGTCATGGAACAGAAAACTCAGTAGGTCTTTCCCATAAAGTCAAAGAAACCAAACTAATCAACTTGGAAAGTTGATCTCTGTCCCTCATTGCCAGATTCTCCTTGAATAAAAGTGCTTAGGATATAAAGTGTTGAGAATTGATATCAAGACACGTAGCTAACAGCTTTATTGAATATCTTCACTGCACAGGTCTTGAATAAGCTCCCAAACTACCGTGCCAGTATGCTTTGGGCTCATTTTATAATGTACAATTTTTCTTTTTATTTTCTTTTTTTTCCCTCAACGGTAGTCTAAAATCATGCATCTGGACAATAACTTTTAAGGCCCTCATCTAGAATGTTTGGGTCTACTTTGCTAAGAGATTTTCATGACTTTCCCCCCTGCCCTCATCATGGATAAATACCATTAACAGAAAGTTTCAAATTGTCATGAGACATGAAGCAGAATGAACAGACTCTGCTCTTTCAATTGGCTTTAAGTTAACAGTGTGTGTTGTCTATACTTATAAACATCCTCTGAGGATATAGGCGATCTGAAATACACCTTGTCCTTACCACAAGGGAAAACTCATTCCCTCACCTGTCTGTACTTTTTGATATATGTTCCTTTGATTTGCTTTTGAGATAATGTAAACATGCTGTTCTGGTATAAAAGTAAATTCATTTGCATATATTATTCTTTGGAAAAAACTTGACACTGCTTAAGGTAACAATAATAAAAGGCAAAAAAATTTACAGTTAATGACAGAGAATTTAAAATAGCATTTAAATAGAAGATACATTCTTTGTAAGTTGGCTTTTAAAAACAGGTTGCAAAAATACTAATTTTGCATCTTATAAATTTGCCCTGTGTTTCTGATATCAGTTGTGAAAACAAGAAATCACTGCTAAGCAATTTATTACACTTTAGCAAAAACTGTCAGCTTTACTAAAGAGATTAAAAAATAAGTCACATCAAGGAATGTAAAGTCCCATTGATTTTAGGAAGCAGGATCGCCTCAAAGGGTGAAATAACTGGTATGTTTATATTGGGAAACTTACACAGTGTCTTGATAACTCTCTGACTGCAACCTCTTTTTTGCATCTGCATGCAAGCCAAAAATGCTCTGTTTTCTGTGATGACTACATTATATGAGGGCCAAGGCTAACACCATGTATATTAATGTTGCAAATGTATGTAAGCAAACATATAAAACCTGGTTTATAACCATGTACAAATGAGCCCACCTCTAATTTGGGAATTAATGAATTAAGTAGCATTGTAGGTACAAAAGGTTTTCATAAAACCCCAGTTGTTATTTTACTTTCAGGCATATGAAATATGGTCAGGTTTCTTTCAAGAAAAATACAGATTCACTTCAGAAATCAAGAAGTAAATGTTGCTGATTTCTTGGCAGTGGTGTGGGTACAGTACTGCCAAATCACTTACTGTACCGTGTGAGGCTGAACCGAGCAGCATAAAGGAGAACTCACTGTGCTAGTCACATGCTTCAATTAGTTATGGTAACAGAATTGTTTTTAAACCAGGATTTGGACTGCATTTAAATCAAACTTGCCTCAAATTTACATGTTACAAATCACTCCGCCCGGAAAGAAAGTGTGCTGAGACTCTGTAATTAGATTTTAATTTCAGGCAACAAGGCAGAGATGGATTTGGGGGTAAAATATACTTCCTTTAGATAGATAAAGATTCACCCTTCCCACCTCTGCCAGAGAATTACTCAACCATTTTTTAAAAAGCCATATTGTTAAATAATTCTCTTCAGTCTTAAGCTGAAAACCAATATACCTTGATTAAGATGAGATTAATATTACTTGGTGAGAAGCTAAGATGTCATATAATAGTCCGGAGGATCCGCAAAAAGCCGAAAAGATATTACAACACAGCATGAGCTACTCTCTGATCTTCTAAATATCTGGACCGTATTTGCTTCTATAATTTCTGTCTTATCTATCCTTCTTTATGTTCACCTGTAAGTTCCTATTAAAACCCCAATAAGCAGTATGGCTTCTAACACTTAGGATTTAATACTGTACAGAAATTAACCAACTCAAGTACATGCATTTGCACTTTAAAATCCTTCCTGCCACTGCAGTGCGTTTCCAAGATAGGAAAGTCTGGGCAGCACTATCAATGCAAACGTAGATATTAGAGCATGGAGATACAGACATACACATGTGCATACCTGTTTTGCGTTTTTTTAAATCCAAATATTACTATGTACTAAAGGCTATTAATATGAGGAATAACAGCATCAGAAATTATAATAAGTAGCTATATTGGAGTAGTGTGGTGACTGATGGTTTCTCAGACATATTTACACCAGGTGTGGTAGGAATATCTTTAGCATCCAGTACACAATATCTTTACAAAACAGATCTTTATGCAACTACAATGTTCCCTCTGGAGAAAAATGCAATAATTCAATTCAGCTCCTAAAAACTAGCAAAACCAGTGCAAACACCATGTGTCTGTAAGCTGTGTTTGTCAAAGATCCCTGTGTAAGGTGCTTGCTCACTGCCCATGGGGCAGACCTGAATTGGAAAGGGCAGAGGGAGATGCTTCCTTTGCTGTAGGGCATATGGAAAATGAGTGGCTGAATAAGTAGGAGACTCACTCTCCCAGCTCCCAAGTTTACCCATTTGGCCATGCCACTCTTGATGGGAAAGAAATTAATTGTCAAACTCAGTCGTTGCACAAATCACCCTAATTTGCTGTGACTTCACCAGCAGCAGTGCTTGCTTAGCAATCAGAGACACATCATGCTCATTATCATACTCTCAGACTGTCACCAGCTCTTGTGCAAAAGCAGAGGAGCAGGGTGTAGTGGGGGTTGAGGTGGCCCAGGTGCACGAGTCAAGAGCAGACCTTGTACTTACTCAGAGAGCAGAGGGCAGGGTAGGACCTGTATTCTGCAGCCCCTGGCCACACTGCTTTTGATTCTGGGAGCAGGGAGCAAGAGGCACATCCTAAGGCCAGTGACTTGTCGGTCACACTGGCTACTTGCTACCCAGTGAGGTTTGAGCAGGTTTGCGTAAAAACAGGAATAAACTCCTTGTATCTCATTTGCTGAAATAAAGCATCCCTCCACCAAGCTGCTGCAGTCCTTTGGTGAGATACAAGCTCTGAGCTGGCCAAATGAAGTACAGGCTCCTCTGCTGAATCTGCCTGAAACATTTTTCTTATATCCCAGCTGTTACAGCACCCAGTCAACGGAGCTGTGAGATGAGGAACATATGCCTGTAACACTTCATTTCAACAGGCTCACTTAGTGTCTCTTACTTTGATCTTTCACTGTATACTTTCTGTAACTGGAGTTAGTTACAGGCTGAAAGAAAGCCCAGAACTACCAAAGAGGGGTTTTGCCCCCTAAATATTCCTTTTGTACCAGATTCTGTTACAAGTATGTCAAATGAACCAGCTGGAAGACAATGTCCCTGTGAAAATGCTACCAGGACCTGAGCTCTTTCTAGCTGTCTTTGTGGCCACTAGTATGGTACCATTATGGTAACTCTGAACTGACTACAATTTTTCAGACCTGGTAATGCCCTTTTTGTTCCCCTTTAGCAAGAAACAGCCCAAACTAAATGCAATAAAAAGCTGCAGAGAAGCTCTCTGACTGAGTCAAAGAGTTAGTGCCTTGCCACTAGACCTATATCTTTCCTAGTCCTTCATAAAACCCAGTGAATTTTCAATTATAATCTTTGGCTTTTATATTTACTATTAGCTATTCAGGGCTAAATGATTTATTGGAATAGAAGCTCCCATATGCAGCAGTAATATTCTCTTTGCACAGTGGATGGGAAGAGAATAATAAGTCTCATTAAACTTATTGTAATCCTCTCCCAAAGGAGAAGTGGTCAAAGTGTCATAAACTAGTTTTGGCTACAATGGAGACAAAATGTTGCTAAATATATGTCAGTGAACACAGAAGACTGCAGGAGAACACAGTCTCTGGAAACATTTTGTTTTCACAATCATGTGTTCATTTCTTTTTTTTCTGTTTTCATCCTTGTAGCATAGCAATCAGATGAAAATAAACCACTGGCATTGACCTATAATAAGATTATTCTCTAACAGTACCACCTGGGTCTGTGTACACAGAATATCTTTGACTGTCAGGTCCAGTTCTGTGATTTCAACAATCCTTGTTAAAGGAGAAACAAGTTTTACATATACATGAGAGCAACAGACAGGAATAAATTTTTGCTAGAATGCTGTGGGTTTTAAAAATTAAGTATGTAAATGTTGTACTGCATAAGCATGAGGTACATTTCAAATATATGGGGAATAGAAACTTAGCTGGAAGTCAGTTATTCTGGATTTTTGCTCCTATGTTCATTTCATTACGATATGGAATTGCAGAGGGAGTCTCATCATTCTCAGATCTCTAAGCATCTCAGACTTCCTAATATGCATGTCAGGTTGCATGTTTTTATTATTCTTATATGTCGAGGTGACTGGTTCGTACTTTACAACACCATTAGAAGTCTTTTTGATAAAGTTCATGGGAAAAAGAAAGTAATTTCCATTACATATCCCAAAATTCTTAACTTGTTTATTTTTTTGTCGTAGAACTCAAGGGCCTTAACTGAAGTCACTGAGTTTCCCAGCACATACTCTTAAGCTTGAAGAAGAATTCCCTTGTGAATATGAAAAACAAAAACAAACCAAACATTTGAGAATTATGGGAGAAATTTTCTTAAGTGTCATCTAGCCTGCAAGGCCAATGAACGCAGAATATTTTAATTTTGAGTATTGTATGCATATTCTTTGTGGAGCTGTTCTAACACTGCATGCTCACCATTCTCCTCTATATTTAACAGTTAATGTTTGCAGAGATGGTATTGTGCCCAGATTTTTTAGCTATGTTAGCTACCTAAAAATGTTAACAGCAGCTACAGGCTCTTCAAAAGCCTGATTTTTTTGGGAAATAACCCATACAGAGGGCCGCTGTACTGCTAGGACCTTAAAAAATATCATATACAATCTTACCTGGATTGAACACAACCAAAACACAGAAAGGAATACATGACACGGAATCTGAATATGTTCAATAAGAAGAGGTTACAATACAAGCTGTTCTGGGAGAAAACCCAAACCTGTAAAATCAAACCCAGGAGAATATTACCTCTAAATTTTATTTTAGGGAGTGATATTAACAGAGGGATACATTGTGACGAAAAGGACTCAGTAATAGATATTGAAAGAATTTTTAATATGATTAATGAATAATAAAGCCTATATATATATATATGTATCAAAATAAGGTTGCAATCCAGAAATGACCGCCAGTTTGAATGATAAGCCTCAGGCTTTTATAATTTACCCTGTGAAAAAGAGTTGTGGGGGCAAAAAAATTTACAGAAGGAAAAAATGAAAAAACTTTGAACAAATGTATTAGACATATGGCTTGTTTACATGTCTAGCTACTAATTAGATAGTTTTAAAAAAGTAATTTGTGAATTTTACATCTAAAAGACTGCTGACCCTCTAGTGTATCTCAAGTGTCCATCAGGTCTATCCTGAAGTCTGTGGCAGTGTTGGCTCTAAGCATGCTTTGCTTGCTTCAGCTGAAATCTTATAAAGATATAAATAGAATATTGTCAGAATATTTTGATATAGCAAAATAGACACCCATATTGACTTGTTGGTGATTGTCATTAACCAGAGTCAGTTGTATTATAGTGATTAACTCAATGATTCCGTAGGCTTCATCCAAAAGGAGCCATCACCATCTGCTTGGCTGGAGGATTGCAGCCTCATCTCAGGCTGAGTTCAGAGGAGGCAGCTGATCAGGATTTCTGTTTCTGTTTGTAAATTGCCATTTCTACTCTCTGTCCTCTTCATAAAAGCTGGTGCTTTACAAACCTATTTGGTGAAAAAACATCAGAAAACCATCTCCATCAATGGCTGGAGACCTGCAAAGGGAACCCAAAGACCTATTCAACATTGGAGTGACTGAGAAACAAATAATTCTCACCCAGAAGAAAGAAGACTTCTTAAAGAAAGTGCTAATATATCTTCCAACTGTGTGGTCTATCATGTTGATGGACCTACGCTCCATGATAGCCTCAAAAATCTTTGAGAACTGGTCAGAATGAGAAAAATCACAAAGTATGGAGACACTATGAACTGAGAAGAAAGGAGCAGAAGAGGCAGGGGAAAGCATGGCACCTACCTCAATGGTAGGTGCCGTTAAGGCCTCCATACTGTCTGATATTTGAGGACAAGACAATAGAACTCCTTTTTTCCTTCCCCTTCCCCAGAAGAGAAAAGAGGGAAGACTTCGAGAAAGGCTAATTCAGGAGTCCCAAGGTTACAGAAAATTTGAGATTCTGAAAATAATTTTCAAATATAATTATGTTGAATGTATGTGAAACATTAAGTATGTAAAATATAAAATAACTTTTAAGAAGTGTTGCTCAACAATTAAATGTTTCTGTCCTCTTCAAACTGCTAGGCCTGAAATCATGCCAATAGTACCCTTTTGCAGCTGTTTTTATTGGTTCAATTTCCTTTCTGTTATCCATTTATTTGTTCTGTGCTTGTTAGCATTTTGTGCTAGTTCTAATTTCCTCTCCCTATCTAATCTACATAGTTGACTCAGTTCAGCTGTCAGACTGCTCTTTTTTCATATCAAGGTTCACATATTGTTTTAACCTCTCTTATGAAAAGCCATATATCTCTGTGTTAAATACTGACAGTATAAGCTACATCTGCTAGGAAAACAAGGTTGAGCTTTTATTTTCCTAAGAATGTGTGAAGAGCCTTTGGGTTTGCAATGCCCACTAGCAGTAATAGGAACTTTGTAGATCAATCTGTTTTACCTATAGTCCCCATTGATTCATTTAGTCCCTAACATATAAGCAAAATAATCAGATGAAACTTTCAGTGTCTAGATTTTAGTAAAAAAATAGATAATTCTATCTCAATTTTATATTAAATTCTAGGGTCAAAATATTTGACATTTAAAGCTCATCAATGTGTACTGAAACATTTTCTCACATTCTTGCTCCACTGTGACTCAGGCGAAACTGGAACACAGTTCAGTAAGAGTTCAGCCTAAACTGAGTTGCATAAATCTGGTTAAAGAATCCAAGGTTTGTCAAAGCATTTTTAATGTATTTGAATATTACAGAAATTCCATTGATTCATTCTGACTCCATAATCAATGCCTATAGATTCATTGGTTTTCTCAGACAAGAGGGAAGAGTGCCCAGAGGTGTTAATTAATACAGAAGTGACATAAATGCTCATATCTTTGGTTACCACCCCACAGTCCATTTTGACAAATATCCTTAGCTCCCTTCACCAAGAACATGATCAAGAACTCACAAGAGTCAATGGCAATGAGCAAACCCAGCGAAGTGAGTTCTGCGGCCAGCACCAGACGAGATGAACTGAAGTGTGGTTTTAAAGACCATGAGAGGGCTTGGCAAAACTGAAGGTTTTGGTGATGAAAGTGCTTCGGTGACAGAACAGAGTCAGCCCTTTGTTTTCCAGCACAACCATTTGTGAAAGTGAAGACTGTTGATGGTACAACAGGCTTTAAAGGAATGTAAAGGAAGGAAAATCAGTACATGACACTTGCATTGAAACTGATTCAATTTCTTTTTGGGTACTGTAGCATGTCAAACAGGTGAGGTGAACTTAGTGACCCCTGAACTTCATTATGAAAGGACATATGAAACACAAATATTTATAGTTTTTGGTTATCTGGGAAGATAAGCTTTACAAAACTCCACCTGAGACTGAAATCTTTACATGATTTATGAATTAAAAGCAGTTCGATCATCAGCAGCAAACCTCATATAATTTTTCTATTCCACAATGAACCAAAAGTCATGATGTGTAACAACACTCTTAGTGATGGCATTAATGTCTGTCCTCAAGTGAGATTCAGATCTTCAAATAACAGGGTTTTATCTTAAATCAGTGAATCCTCCTAAAACTTACTGAGTCTCTAGAGAGAATAAGCCTTTGCATATACCAAACCCAAATGAAAATTGTAGGTGAAAGGTTCGAGTAGGACAGAATTAAGGACAATGGCTGAAAGTCAGTCTAGAACAGTGGGTTTGCAACCTTGAAAGCTGCTACAGTAAAAAGGCTGTCCATTAAGTCAGTTGAGAACAGCACCTTAGAGTAAGCACAAAGATGCATCTTGCTGGGCACAGATCTGACTGCAGTGTAAGTGTGGGAGCTCTGTGTTGGGAAAATGCCCTTTGATGCTCATTACAAGTGTGGAAAGAATACATACAGACAGGCTTTGTAAATAAACTAGATTACACTAAACATTATATCTGGCTCAGAACATCCACTTCTAATGGTTTATCTTAATGGCTTATTTACATGGTAATTTCCTGCATTATTCTGTGTTTACTTCGCAGGTAGTGAATCAGACCAGCAAAATGAAATACATGATCTCAAGGCTCTCTCTGTCGCCATCCAAAAGTGACATTTTGCTGCTTTCTGAAGGGAGCAAGCATGCACTCAATGCTCATCTCATCATTTTGAAAAGCCAAATTAAACTGGTTGCAAAGCAAAGAAAATGAAATGTCGCATTAGGATCCAGGCTTAGATGACCTCTTCCCAAAATGATTGCTCACAGTTCAGCTCACAATAAAATATGCAGGAACTGGTGTAATTGCTGCAAATACTATGGAGCAGCTAGGTCAAGAGTGCGATTGGCAGCTGATGTCAGCTTACCACTGAAATTGTGTGAGATGTTCTGTACTGTCTTCTCACTGCTTGTGGGAGAGCATGAGAACATATGGCTTCTCTTGAGCAGCCTATGTGGTGAATTAACCGTGTATATCTTGGAGAGATATATGCTGATTTGGTCTATTTTGTCTCTGAGTGCCGAGATTGACCGACCTCCACATGACCAGGACAACTTGCACTCCTTGTGCTCCCTGAAAGTTTTGTTTTTCTCCTTTTCTGTGTTTTTAACATATTTTTCTTGAAGAGGGCAGAGTTGTATGGCTTATGACACAGCAGACTCATAGAAGCAGGGACGTCTGTTCTTGGGTAGCTGAACCAGGCTGAAATTTTTTCAGGCACTGTAAGGCTCCATGCCAGTAATCTCTCACATGTCATCAATCTTCTTAAAATGGGAAGTCTTGACAGAGCTTGTTTCAAGGAAATTCTCCCCAGGTGTAGAAGACGGTGAAGGAGTGCCTCAAGATACAAGCCATTTATTGAACATGCACTTACAGGTGTTATATTTCAGTGGGAACATAGGTTTATAATTAGTTTCAAAAGAGACAGTGAGCCCTATGACCAAATAGTGAAAATATCCAAATGTTCTGGCCAGAGCAGAATTTTGTACTTGTGAGTATTGTGAGATTTTATATTGTGAGTGGTGGACTATTATTAAGATCCATGCTGCATGTTACCTCTTCTGCTCTATGTTATACACAGAACAACCTCTTCTTTTTAAGGTGAACCAGAGGTCAAAGAAAATGGGTTGAAAAATTATTATATCTTGTATAATGCATTTTTTTCATATTTAAAATGGATCTTTTCAAATATCTGTAAAGCTTTGAGCAGACTGTTGTCATGGGTCTTGACTATACACATTAAGTCATGGACTATTTCACCACCCTCTTGTGATGGACTAACTGCTTCAGGCCCACCAAAATCTGGGTGGTCTTCTTTGAATAGTTAAGATATCTCAGGAGTTTTTGAATATGTGTCTCTCAAATGGAGCAATGAACATGCTACCAAAAGATTGCATTACTTCATCTGCTCTCTGTCTGCTTGACGCTTAGCATGGAGAAATATTTAGTCTGCAGGCTTGTGGAGCTTCAGCAATCTGATACAAATGGAAATGTGTCCAGGAACCTTTATCCCACTATCTGGGAATTCTCCACTGACAGCTTTATCACTTGAATCAGTAGACTCTTCTGTAACACTTGTTTTGGCATTTTTCATTAGATGAAGTTGTTTCAGACACACTGAATACAAAGGTCTGAGCACCTTTCTTCAGCCTAATTAAATAGGATTCCTTCTGTTTTCTTAGTTTGTAGAACAGCCTTGGGAATAGTTGAACTGAGTTAATTTGATCTCATCCAAGATTTGAAACTGATTTATTTCTTTGCTTGCCTGACAGATTAACATCAGGCTTCAAAGTAATTTCCTACTCAACTGTATTTCTGTTATGCACAAGGTCCATCTCTTTTTGCATTCTGATTGTCTGCAAGAATTTTTTCAAGGAGGAAAGGGAACGGGGGAGAGCTTCAGGTGAGCCAGGACAGACCTGTGGATAGCTCTAGAAGCAGATGTGGTATTGATCCCTGTGTCAAATCCAAGATGGCAGGGGTTTCTTAGAACACAGCATTTACATCCCATATGCTTTGATACTCATTTTGTATTAACAAGCAGTTAATCTATGGAAGACTTTCTCCTCTTGAGCACCACTTACAAAGGTGCTGACCCTTCTTAAGACAGCTGTGATATGCGGTGCTATTAGTAGCATGTTCATCACACAGATGCCTCAGGATGGACAGGACCCTCTGCAACATCATTCCTGCTGGTATGCATTGCTTTTACCCTTCTGTGGGTAATGTGCTGCACTGGGTGTGTATCCACTCTGGGCAATGCAGAGAGAAGTGCCACAGCTTCTGAAAAGGCAAAAAAAAAACCTTTCCACAATCCAAAGTTGTTGCAACTCATACTCCAGTGCTCGTTGGTGCCGCTTATTTATTAGGCACACTTTGCCTGCTGAGGATAACATGCTGCAGAGACTGGTTGAGATTGGACCAGCCAAATAAACACACAGCAGAGGGAAATGCTGAGTATGAGTTTCTCATGTGCAAACTGAAATGTATTACTGTTGAGCAGTGTTGTAGTTGTCTTCTTACTTGTGTAACTTCTGGTGAATCTTTACTTTCCTGGATGTAGTAGCATTCCATATAGAGGTGGTGGACAACATACAAATACAGAGTGTATGGAGAAAAAATACTTAAATAATTTAAGTAATTTATGGGTAAAATCCAAGAGGTGGGAAGAAGTAAGACCATGTAATTTTCCCTAACATGCAGCCATGTGAATATCGTGAAACAATAAATGAAATGCAGCATGAAATTTTCTTGTCACATAAAAATATGAAGTGTATTCTCAATCGAGAACAGAACATCAAATTTTCTGTTTTGAATTTTACCTGTAGACAAAATTGGGCTGACCAAACAAGCATTAACTACTCCAAAACTTTCAATTTCTCAAAAAACCATGAGTATTTCTATTCCTTATGATACAAGTACTAATAAATTATGAAGAGTTTTGGTAAAACTTATCTACTTGTATCCATTTAAGGCAATCCATTATAAATGTAAACAATAATGCAACTCAACAGTTATGAAGTTCTTGTTTTTCCTTCCTGTGGAATTTATTTAACAGACATCACTAGAACCATCTATTATTTATTATATTTTAAATTTTAATGAATATGGATATGAAAAATGTTAAAAATTGAAATATTGAAAATATCCCATTATTCTGTTGATGAATCTGACCTGTGAGTTCAAATCCACAAGTGAAAATGAGTTGGCTCGTCTAAGCCATAGACTATTTGTCTACAAAAGAGTTTGAAGAATTAATTCCTCACAGCCAGCAAAGGGATATATTGAAAAAAATAATGTATCCCAGAGTCAAGACTGTGAAATATATTAATTCTGAGGAGAAAAGTAGTTTAAAAAATGAACTAATTTGAACCTTTGCCTAAAATTCTATGCAAAATGAATTAACATTGAACCAAATAAAGTGAGGCATTTTAACTGTAAATTTCTGTGTAGTTCTGTGACTCAAACCAGCACCTTAATTGTGCCTCCCCTGATGGGGGAGACTTTTTCTGTATCTCATTGCTTATGTGGATACTATGAGTCAGTGAAAAATTAGATTTGAAAAAGCCAAACACCTCATATTTTCTATGTGGTAAAAGCTGTGATTTTTCAAAGACTTTATGCTCTCCTATTCTAAGATTTGGTGGTAGATTTCAAGAGCAAAACAAGTCAAGTAATCTTTGGAAGTCTTCTTTCCAAACCTCATTTTGGCAGAATATTGTGAGGATATTTTGTATGAAGTATATTTGGCTGATCAAAGCAGAATTTCAAGACAAATTGAAGCTTTAGTCTTCCAATAAGTCTTTTCAAAATATGTTAAGAGAGAAGCTAATTAAAAAAATCAGAAATTTTATTTTTCCTATGGACCTGGTGACAGGATATGTTTGTTTTCTTTAAACAAATATATCTGTGCAAGCAGTCTTGCAACTTTGTGTAGTGTCAGACCATAGGAGGGAAAGGAAGCATATGAAGCTACAAGAAGCTCAAATAACTACATCTAAGAATAAAGAAACAGGTAATTGTGGAAGAATAAAAAGTATTCGAACAAGAAAATGTTGAAAAATATAAGGCAAAGTACAGCTTACAGTTCTTGCCAGGAAACTATCTATCAGGGAACTACTAAAGAGGTTTAATTTTGGGGAGTTTGACAATGGGACCAGATGATATGCCAAAACGAGTGCCTTAACATTAGGCCAAAACCTAAAGGCTCAGATACTCCAAGAGTTTTCACCAGTGGAAGCTTGAGAGCAAGACTCTGCTCCTAGGAGAAGCAGTTATCCTTCTTTCCCTTGGCAGACGATACAGGAAAACCAGAAAGATACAGAACACATATATTAATCAGTGTAAAAACAGATCAGAGCAGCTTTATCCCTGAATCACTGTCTTTGAAAGGGTCATCACTGGAATGCTAAAAAAAGTAGAGTCACCTCTCTGAACACAATGAAATATCATCCACATTTTTGGTTTTTTTGTGATTACACTACTGAGGTCCTAAGTTCGCAACATAGTGGGTGATTTCGGGTCTATGGCTCAAAAGCTTTGGTTGTGCCTGGATTGCCAGGTGGTTGCCTTCTGTGGTTTGGTCTGTTTTTCCAGCCCAAATCAGCACACTACAGCTTTTTTCTGCTCCGTGCATCCAGGTTGCCTACAGAAACCTAAATGTGTGTGTATATGAGAGCTGCGAGGAGCAGCGTGAATGCCTGAATCCTGCCATCATGTGAGCTGACACATGGCCATTTGCTACCAGACCTGGGATGCACTTGTGTCTCCCTTTGAGTAAATTTATCTCGCCTCAGGTCTCAGAATCATGAAATTTTCTGACTTTGCCAGTGGGCTAAGATACACGCACAAGCACTTGGAAGTCCCACATATGCTACAGCAATAGGTCTTAAAAATAGACAAATGGCAGATTTATAAGTTGTTCATCAAAGAAAGTGTCATATTTTTCAGCTTCTCTAAATTATTTTACTTTTTCTTGTACAATAATAATTTTTAGAAGTACTGATTGGAAAAAAGCCTTAACTTTTGTTGCTAAGTTGTGATTTTTGCTGATTTGTTTGATTGTGGAATGGGCTATATTACCTATGAATAATTGATATCCACTTCATATTCAGTACAGGGAAGTGAAGTAATTCACAAGATGACATAAGTAGTCTAGGACAAATTCAAATTTGCTCAGCGATCCCTCTATGCTCCTTACACTCCCACATTTTCAGAGTACCTGTCTATTTGCTTGGAAATAGTGTATTACAGCTCTTTTAGTGCATAAGATTACAGATTTTGATTAATTCAGCAGCCTCGGTGCTTTACCTTTTCTAAAAAGGTAGGTGACTGTCTACTATAATCATCATTACAAATTTAGAGAAATGGTGGCATATATCTTTGGTCTCTACCCAAATGAAGCAAGTTTTGATATCAAGACTCCATAATTAAAAGGATATTCAGTGACAAGCAAACTAACAGCGCTTCACATTAATCTGAATTATAATACCCAAACACTATTGTATTTCTGCCTGTTCCAGTAACTCTATAATTGCATCCACATTCTGACATGCTTCTGCTGTTATCACAAATGCATTGTGGCATGTGAGTCTGCAACACACCCCTCATTTTGCTAAGCTGGAAAGAAAAGGATAGTATGTGAACAAAATACTGGCAAATGCCAAGTAAATATTGCTGAGTAAAACATCACTGTGCAAGAACACACATGCATCTGCAAAACACCGCTCAGCCAGCCTGCAAGATGAGGTCTGAACACATGAGGATGCTGATGGTTCTTAACCAACTTTACACCTCCATACAAAAACTTGCAACCTTGTCCCTATCCTATGAACCTTCGACATAAATCAAATCCCTTGCCTTCTGACTTACCCCTTCTTTTCCTCCTGCACCACGCCTCTCAACTCCCATCTGTCCTCTGGCTGCTACCATGGATATATCCAAAATCTGGCTACCAATGTTCTGCCTCTCAGGGGGAACATGGTTGTCCTGGTGTTTTGCCTTGGCAGGGGGAATTGCCTGCAGTACCATTTTACCAGCTCTAAGACCATGGAGGACCCGTTCTCTCAGAAATTTCTATGAAAGATGCCCAGATACCTGGAGATGTCTCCAGACCTCCTTCCAGCATTTGCAGCTGGCTGATGTTTTCTGCTTTTTTTTCACTTTATTTTTGACTCTTTTCCTGAAATGGCTTTGTTTCTTTTAAACAACAGCAGTTGTTGGATAGTTAATGATGGTTTTACCAGCTCAAAAGGAAATTGGGAGATAAAGACTGGAGGGTGTGTGGGCAGAAGAAACACTGACAGCATAGCCATGGAAAATTACTGGTAAGTAGTGTTTGGGGTTTGACCTGCAGATTAAGTATAGATAGAGCATTTCCTTAGAGAAAGGAACAATAGCTACTTACCAAAATTCCATCAGTGATCTCTTATATTGGATATAAAAGCGCTGATGCAAAGAAAGAGCACTTATTTTTTACTCACAACAGTCCAAAAAAGAAATGGCAGCTAGCAAGAATACCTCTTCAGTTTTTACCGCTAGCTGGATCAGCCTCATAAATGCCTAAATTCATATATAAAAATGTTAATGTTTTCCAATTGCTACTCTGAATTTATATTTATTGCAATACAACGTATCCATTAGCTCATCTATCACCGGTAAATTTGTTACTGCTTCAAATATACAGTACATAACTTTGCAGCAATTTCATTTTACAAGCTAATAATGTACTGTAATGTAGCTTACAATATCATGTAGATGTATTTGATTAGGGAGGTTCAGCAGTCAGTCAGGTTGAATAGTGGATTACATGAGAATCAAGTTTTTAACTTATTTACTGTACAAATGAGCAGCTTTGTTGCACATTAAACATGTTAATTTAACAGGTATGTCATTTTATTCCCTCAAATATTCATTGAAGAGGAACAAATGGTATTTTGACTAACACTAAAGCATAGTAGACCTAGAATGGATTTTTGATGCTTGACACGTTTATTCTTTAAAGAGAGTAATAATTGTATTTAAATTGTATCTAAATTTATTGTGTGTATATTTATGCATTTATATATTGTATTCTGTATTCCAGTGTCTGCAGGAACTTCCCAGAAGCAAGAGAGATGGCTAAAATGTTTTCCTGAAATGTTATTAAAATAGAAACTTTTTTTTTTCTTCAAACAAAGAAAAGGTTCAAAAAGATACTATCCAGGAGGTGTTTTTAGAAAATTTTGAAAAATGTTACCATTTTGCACGTACTACATGGATGTGCCCAAACTCATGTCTGTGTTCTGTATGGAAAGGCAACATCCCTGTGCCATCTGCAAGCTGAGGGGTAAGGCATGGATGTCCTCACTCAGCACCTCTTCTTTCACGTGCTCCAGGTGGGAGTGTGTCATGTCAAGTGGGTTCAATGTTCTAACTCATGCGATAGGAGTTATATGGATTAATATTTGGTTTCCTATTAAACCAATCATTGCAGCAGAGGAAAAAAAAATCAGGATTGTATATTAAGAACTGTGTCTACCAGGATTTCAAAAATGTGAAAGTTCTAGAGAAGTTAGTTTTGGACTCACTCCAACAGCTCCACATCCTTCCTCTTCTGGGGACCCCAGAATTGGAGGCACCTCTGCAGGTGGGGTCTCACCAGAGCAGTGCAGAGGGGCAGAATCCCCTCCCTCACCTTCTGCCCATGGGGCTTTGGATGCAGCCCAGGACATATTTGGTTTTCTGGGCTGCAAGTGCCCATGGCCAGGGCATGGCCAGCCTCTCACCCAGCAGCACCCCCATGTCCTTCGGGGCAGGGCAGCTCTCGATCCGTTCATCCCCCAGCCTGTACTGCGCGTTCCTCTGACCCAGGGCAGCACCAGCACTTGGTCTTATTAAACCTCATGAGTTTCCCAGATGCCACTTCTTGAGCCTGTCCAGGTGCCTCTGGATGGCATTCCATCCCTCAGGAGTGTCAACTACACCCCTCAGCTTGGTGTCACCTGCAAATTTGCTGAGGGTGCACCTGATCCCTTCATCCACGCCATTAAAAAGACATTAAATAACACTGGTCCCAGTACAGATCCCTGAGGGACACCACTTGTCATTGATGTCCATCAGAACTCTGAGCCATTGACTACGGCCCTCTGGATGTGACCATCCAACCACTTTCTTATCCATCAAATAACAGTCCATTCGAATCCAACATCAAATCCATCTCTCCAGTTTAGACGGATGTTGTGGGTGATGTGTCAAAGCCTTTACCGAAGTCCAGATAAATGACATTTGTAGCCCTTCCCTTGTACACTGATGCAGCCACCCCATCATAGAAGCCCACTAGATTGGTCAGGCAGGACTTGCCCTTGGTGAAGCTGTGCTGGCTCTCTCCAATCTCTTCCCTGTCCTCCATCTGTTCCACAATCTTCTCAGGCACAGAGGTGAGGGTGACCAGTTGGTAGCTCCCAGCGTCCTCCTTTCTACTCTTTTTAAAGACGGCCCCTGTGATTCCCTTTTTCCAGTCACCTGGGAGTTCCTCTGACTGCCATGAAATTTCAAATATCATAGAGAGTGTACTTGGCAGCTTCATCAGCCAATTCCCTGTGCATCATATAGATCAGAGATTACTGTAGGCTCCTGGTTGTTACCACCCATGTCAAAACAGACAAAACAGACACCATCAGATAGAACAGTTATGCAGACTTCTGCAAGAACCAGAGACTGACTTGTCGTGGGTGAGAACCCGTTTTTGTTATTAACTCATACCAGTATCAAGTTTCTCTGGAACAGCGCTTTTGTATGCAGTCAGATAACGCATGGAAAACACATTCATAAGAATATATTTGCAGAACTGTATACAAGCAATGCTTTTTTAAAATCAAAGACATTGTCTTTGTTATGCTATTTATGTTGTGTTTCTACTGCTTGGGGAACTATATTCAATTAAGAAGTCAGAAGTTATGAAGCTAAATTAATCATGGGCAAAATTCCATGCTACAAGTTATGTCTTTATATCCATGAAAGAAATGAAGAATTGTTTTTACTCCCTAGTACACTCCTGCTTCTTTCAGTATGTTCCAGCTGAGAAATGGGACACAACAGGAAATAGTTTATAGTTTTTTTATGTGAAAGGTGACTATAACTGTCACTTCCATTTATCTTATAGTTTCCTGAGTTTTGCCAGTCTTTTAATCCATTCAGATAGAGTAGCTTTTAATTTACCTGTTGTCATTCATAAACTACTCATGAGCATTGTATCAGGGAAAAATTATGTGAATTTCTGGAAATGCTGACTTCCTAAGAACTATTTTGAGAAGTAATATTACACTATATTTGTAGTCATATTTGGTATAAAGGATCAACAGAGAGCTAAGGGAAAGAGTTCGAAACATACAGCAGTTACTGGAAAAGGAAGCTGAGTTATACAGTGTTAATGAAGGGAAGTATTTTTCCTTTGTGATAAATTGAAGTGACATGCGAGTGTGGCCCTTAAAAATCCTCCATTTACTCCCCTAGGGCAAAATCTCTTAATGGGCTAGGTCCAACTTCACTAAAGATGATGGAGCTCTTAATTGGCTTCAATAGGCTTTGGATCAAGACCACAGGAGTCATATAGATCAAAATATTTTTGGCTATCTAGCTAGATGGCAAGAAATGACCGTGGTGATAATATTTGTATGAGCAGCTTTTGTTTTCACTTTTCTGTTTCACTGTGGGGAAAAACATTTGTTGTTTATTTCTTTGTCCAATACACATCTATAGTGTTCTAATGTCATGCAGCGAACACTAATGCAATATATTATGCATGCTATCTAGGATCTGTTATGTCATTGGCTTTCACCTCACTTCATTTTTCTATTGAGTCTGGAAGGTGGTTGAGGGGTGATGAGAAGGGAAATACCCTAAATCTGTCAGAATTATTCAGACATGTTTATGTGTTTTGAAAAAAATGAGTACTCATTGCTGTGCATTGTTTTTCGAGAGTAAATTTCTGAACTGGTACAAGTTAGATTCTTTATATGTGCACAATTGCATTGATCAGCCTTTGCTTTATTATTTTCCCATTTATGATATAATTTATTAAAAAAGGGCTCTAATAGTTGCAGTGAAAAAAATACTGTATCTACCTTGAAATAATTTTTTTGTTTCTGATTTTTGTTAATATATTTATTTCATACTCCATCTTTCCTCTTTGTACTTTATTAATTTATTTTCATCATGAGGTAAAAAAAATACAGTAGAAATACACTACACAAGTCTCTGCAACTAAAGAGCACACTCTGTCCTAGAATCCTGTCCACAGTGATATTTTCAGCACCCACATGGCAAACACACATTAACATAAAATATGCACACAATCCCAAATTAAGACAAGACTTTAAATGAAAATTCATAATCTATTATGGATCTTATTTAAGCAATGCGATGAATCATATTCTAGTGAGTTTTCCTATCCTGCTTTACTTCTTTTTATGGAAAAAATAAAGAGAAAAGATTTACTTGAAAAAAAATTAACAGTTTTAATTAAGGTGTTAAAAAGAAAGTGAGCTGCTGACTATTAGCATAAACAATTAATATGATAAAATTTAAGATGAGGGAAACAACATTTTCTGAAGTCCTTGAGTGCTTAAAGGTCTTGGACCTTTCTTATACAGTGGTTTTAACTACAATTCAGAACGTGAACCTACATAACAGCTTCCATCTTACCATTGCACCTCACTGCACAGAACATCTGTACTTGTGTGTAAAGAAAAAGACATTTTTATACAGCATTTTTGAAATGTTTCCATTTATTTATTCATGAGACCCCTGAAACTGCTCATGAAATTCCTAAAACTGTTCAGGTTTACCAATCAAAGAAACATAGTGTCACTATTGAAATAAACATCTTTTGAACATTCTGTTATAATTTCAGGAAATAAAATGAATAGTAAATTCAGAGCTATCTTGGCTAATTTGAAATGTGACGATGTCACTAGACATTGAGTTTGCAAATTACTTGTTTTCAGCAACTCTTTACAGGCTTGGGCAGCAGTTGCTCATGTGCTGTAGACTCTGTTTCTCCTGCTTCCAAATTCTTACTTAAATACATAGAATATACTTCCCTTTGTCAGTAAAACACAAACCAAAAATAAACTCTCCAAAGGATCCATATACTGTGGTCTGAAATAAGAGAGATATAAAACAATTTCATTAGGACTTGGAATAAAATCTGAAAAGTATCCCCTAGGAACTAGTCCAAAGGATAAAGCACAGAAAAACAAAGACCACAATGCAGACAACTTTTTTTCTTCCCTCTATGTGTATCTTTTGTTTTCTTTTTATGTAAAAACAAATTATGAACTTTGGATGTACTCTAGCCTGTTTTCTTTTTCACTTTTTCCTGAGACTCAATCATATCCCCTGCTTCTTTTGAAATGAATCAGATACCACAAATAGTACTAATTCAAACCAACACCACACTACTTCTTTGAGACTGAGGGACTGAGAAACAGATAGAAAAGAGACCAATGCACAGTCAAAAGAAATACAGAAAAAACCATAACAGAATGGGTAGTGCATCTGATTGAAGAAATTCTTTCTTTTCCTAGTTGTCTCTCTTGCACATACACACACACACACATCTACACACTTGATTTATTTGTGAAACAGTGTCTTCTAAACATAGTTTTTTGCAAAGTGGAAAGGCAATTAAACAGAACAGCTTGAAGCTGCCAATCACTCCCACTACCAACAAAAGCATCTACTATCAAAGGAAATAATGTAATGCAAAAAAACCCCCACATTCTACCAAAGCAAACAATGTAAACATGCAAGTAAAAAAAATAAGCTTGTTTATCATCTGTCATAGCATAGCATATATTTTTTAACCCTCCTCTCTAAGGATATGTGTTTTTGTATCCCATTATGTTAATTTGGCCATGCATGTGACATGGAAGTTAAGGAACAACAGGGGAAGTTAGCTTTTCTGCATGTTTTTCTGTTGGCGAAGCACACTACTGCTGTGGCAGGTTGGGGTGCTTTTTATTTTGCCTTTTTTTTTTTTTGCCACTGGTGTACAAATAAATTGACAATCACAGCTTATCATCACTTAAAGATGCATGTGCATGCTATAGTTCACTGAAACATGATTGGCTGCTACATAAATCAATCTGATAGAGATCGGTCCCATGAAAAAAAGATAAAGCATTAGCCTGTGCTTTTGGAATGTAATTAATTTTAGATAGTGGTTATTGATGATTTCATTCCACTGGTACATGTACATGTCTAGACCATGGTTTTGTATAAAATATTTAAACAGTACAATGTGTTCATTTCAAGGAAGACCATGAAGAAATAATGATTAAAACTTTGTTATTGCAACATTCCAGATGTAACATTTTCACACAGAAAACTTAGTTTGCCTTAAAATTAAATTTGTCTTCTACAGCAATTATATTTTATTTCTCTACCTTGCATGTAACATTTGCTTGTTTATTGCTATAAGATTTTCTCCACCAGCTGAAAGGTTCTGTTCAACCTTTCAGTTGGGCTTATTATAGTTACACCAGATTTTGCTGATGTGCAGTATGTGAGACTAAGCCATTCACTCAAACATACTCAAACTGTCCTTGTTAACTTATCCTGGTTTTGGATTAACCCTTGTTACCAAGGGGAGGTTCTTTGCTTTTGCAATAATTTGATTTCATATTAATTGCCAGCTAAACATGTAACTATTTAATTTTATCCATGAATCATGATGGTGGTAAAAAAATGGACTCTAAAAACTTGTGTAAATACCTAAAGGTTCCTCACAGCACTGGGATAAAGGAAGTGAGCACCCTAATGCACAGAGAACAGTAGTGATTTATCAAAAACTCATAGCAAATCACTAGCAGAAGGGTGTTTGTGAAACATTACCCTGATCTCCTTCCTTTCAGCATGTTTTAAATATTCATACACAATCACATACAAGTTCTGTCCAAGCTGAAATTCAGCCTCTCAGCAAGGAAAATGATATATTCTTAATAGTTTCTCTGAAATTTTTACTTGGGGTTAGCTTCCTTTCTGTATCATCCACCTCTTTTCAAACTGAACAAAGTATTCCTTCCAGAAAGCAACCTCTTCTAAAATAGGCCAGTTTTGACATTATCTGAGCCAGAAAATAAAACAGCCTGGGAAGAAAAAAAAAAGTCTTAAAATATGAAAAAACATTTTATTATGTGCCTGGCTAGTTGAAAATCAGATAAACAGAATCTTACCAAACTTTCCAGAAGAATTTAACTTTAGACTGAGAACAAGCATGGAAAATTCAGGGCACTTCTTCAAATGTTTACTTTTACTACTCTCGCCTCCCTGTAGAAAGCACAGAGGGGCAAATGAAAGATAGATGAGCACCGTGCTCTTGCAGTGAAGGACATCTCTGTCTCCTGAGGAACACTCTCAGTGGAGGAACTGAGTAGTATGGAGTTGGGTAATACTCCTAAGTTCACCGCAAAAATATTTCAGAAACTATTTTCTCCAGAGACCAGGAATTTTGAAGTCTGCACCTTATCTATACACAGAGGTTTTGGGAAGACTTTCTGAGCTTGCATGTCTGTCTGTCTGTCGGTCTGTTCATCCCTCTCTTTTTCTAGCAGGCTGTTCTGAGAAGAAACTTTTTGCATCCTGGTGACCTGATGGCTGCTAGCAGGTTTCTCTGCTGTGTCTCTGTTAATGGTATGCAGAAGGCCTATAGGGCAAACTCTCAAACAGCAGCATTTTTCACTCACTTACAGAAATCCTCCAGTTTTGCTGCAGATGTTTTTCTGTCATTCTTTGCATCCCCACTTTCTGCTTATACTGCAGAGCTTCATTCCCATTGGTTTTCAATGAATAGAGAGCTGGAGGAAAGAGAAAAGGAAGGGAAAGGAAAGGAAAAAGGAAATTGCAGAGGGAAAATCTGCAATTTTCTGCAATACCCAACAGGCGCTAGCAGCAGTGTCATTTTAACGTGGTCTTGGGGACACTTGTGTTTGAGCAATTACCTTCTTGAAAATCTTCTGAGATTGTTTAAATTAGCTTGTTTTAAATGAATGTAAATTTAACATCACTTACAAAGATCTGGTATTAGCCCAAGGATACACTGTTTTTGTATCATTGGTTCTGTCATGTTCTGACTTTCTGATGATTACATGATTGTTTGCTATTTTGACAGAAAGCTGACACAACAATCATTTATTTCCAATAAAATCCCCCAAAGGAATAAATACAGCTCTGTTGTAGTTATGTAAAAATAAGGTTATCCTAGGAACTAATTGATCATACAGTATGTCTAATTTCATTATATTTGACAATGATGCAGAAGATTATGCTAAGTACTAGTAGGTTGCTAGTGTTTAGACTGAAATACTTATCAATATTCTTGGAAAATGCATTTGTGTAGGCAAGTTTTGCAAGAAGGAGGAAAATCAATCTTAATCTTTCTGAGTTCTGCAAGAAGAATTAACAGTTCTGCAAGAAGAATTAACTCTATGCTGAGCACTAGGTTTATGGAAGTCGTTGAACGCTACAAACTTTTTCCGAGTGATGTTTTATAGAACTTCTTTTAAAAACCCCCGAGGGTAAATAGTATTCTCAGAATAAACAGAAAAATGCTGACCTTGTCAGATTTAGCTGCTGAAAGCCAAGCTGTTTTAAAACTTGGGGGATCAAGGGTCACAGTTATAAACAACACAGATAAAAAGAAAGAAAGGAAGGAAGGAAAAAAGAAAGAAAACTAGAAATAAAAATGAACTACACAGTGAATACAAGTAATAAATATGTTGACCTCGACAAGAAGGATATGAGATATTTATGCAAAAGCCAGGGAGGGGTAAAGAGATCTCAAAAAGGGAAAGAAGAGAAAGTGCACAAATTGCACTTGGGAAAAAATGTTTCTTAGAGCTTGTTTTGAAGCCGGAAATGAATCACTTTATCTTCATGTGTTTTTGGTTTTGAAAGGGGAGAAAGGTCAAAGCTTCTTTGTTTTAAATAAACTGGTCACTACTTCTGAAGTGTAACATGATAGGGTTCAAGAATCCTAATGAAACTGGTATTTTCCTGACACCCTGGGCTGCAGCACCTCAGCAGTTGTATGGTCATGTATTGTAAGCCCAGGGAGTTTTATAAACAAAGGCACAACAGAGAATGACTTTGCTCATGACCTTCATACCCTGGTGCTCCTGTGTCAGCCATATGGGCAGTGTGATGGCTAAATTTGCCACCACTTTGGGAAAGTATATACTTTTCCAAATTGCAGCTGCACACATGGCCCTTCCACCATTATGTTCAGAAACATGAACTGGAGTTATTACCCTGGGCACTGTATGACACCTCTTTCCAAAATGATTCTGATGGAGTAAAGTTTCATGGAAAACAAAGTGGTAGAGACACTCAAAGTGACACCAGAAACTAAAAATGCCCTTGCTGAAAAAAGGCAGCAGGAATGCTACAGTCAAAAAAACCCCCAATCAATCAACCAAAAACCCAAGCCCAACCCAAACTGAGCAATGCAGGCTTCAACAAGGCTTTTGGTATAAGTGGGTTTGCTGAGGTTCAGAGTTTACTAGAACCCTCACTCCCGGGTCTACTGGGAGTTTGTTGTGCTTACCAGATTCTACATCTAAGGTACTCAGCTTCACCCAGTTCTAACGGCAGGCAGAGAAACACTTGCAGAGGGAATGAGATAACAGCAAAGAAATTATCTAACTGAATTTCAGGGCCTTCAGCACTGCCTTGCAGTGGAAGACCTGACAGTAAAGGAGTGTCTTCAGGCTGTGCAAACAGAAAAGGAAATAAAATGTCCTGTATAAGATTAGAAGTCAAAAGAACTTTCCACAAGCAGGACAGCAAAGGAAAACCTCCGGTGAAAATAAACGGAACAATCTCCTCTTCTCCTATTGTTCAAATTAGGCTTATAGAGTCATAGAATGGTTCGGCTTTGAAGGGACCTTCAAGATCATCAAGTTCCAACCCGCCAGCCATGGGCGGCGACAACTTCCAGACTGAGAGCAGGTTGCTCAAAGCTCCATTCTGGCCTGGCCTTTAACACTTTTAGGGATGGGGCAGGCACAACATCTCTGGGCCACCTGTGCCAGTGCATCACCACCCTCACAATAAAGAATTCTTTCCTATTATCAAAGCTAAACCTGCCCTCTTTAAAACCATTATCCCTTGTTCTATCATTGCATAGCCTTGTAATAAGAATGTGTGTAGTACTTTCATATACATGTTCACATCAGGCTGTGATCAGCAGTCTCTTACTAGTTAAATTCCCATTTCCTGTTATTCTGCACAAATGCAAGATTTTTATCTTTGTCTCAACTCATGGAACTTCTCCTTTCTTCCTGAGATTCGTTCCTGACATGCTCCTGGCAACATCTCTCTTCCAGACTGAGAATTCCTCTTCATTTTGTTTGCTGATTCATGCTGCCACTTATGCTTAAATGTGAGATATCAAGCTGTATCTGTTATAAATTGCTCCTTTTTTTTTTCTTGACCACATTCCAAGCTTTACCCATTCGATAATATCCTAAAGTCTATATAGAATAATTTCCATCTAAAAGTTCTTCCCTACATTGCTTCTGTAATTATTTTAGTATTGGACTAAATGTTCTTTAGGAGACTCATTTCTTCTTTTGGTGTTCATAATATATCTGCTGTAAAAGGCCATCTGTTCCCAGACCACTAGAAACAACAATGGAAGAGCACACTTATACAATGACGTGGGGATATGTATCACTGGCCGCAAAATCGGGAGGCAATTATGGTAATGAAAATTGTGAACTTTCAAAACGACCAGCTTCATTATTCTTTGTGGCATCAATCCCCAAACTGGAACAATTACTCAGTTTACAATAACACTAAATAAAAGGTGACTGATTCATTGGACACTAGCTGTTTCAGAGCTAGTGTCATGCTTGCTGTTTGAAGTAGCACTTGAAATGACATAGTACGTGGAAGCACCCTAAGAGCCTGGATTTCCTACCCTGTCCTTGCTTCAACATTCAGCTCTCTATTTGCCCACTCTTTACTCTCCAGCCTTGAATCAGTCTGTCATTCATTCAAAACAGACCAGTAATCAGAGATAACCAATTCCTTTCCAGTTTATTTGACTTTCCCTTTTACCTTTCTACCTACCCATGCCTGCCCTACAATTTTGTGCCTGAGAGAAACCACCCTTTGACTGTTATGATACTGAGACATCTGAATTTCTGAGGATTCACTGATCACACAAATATCATGAAAGTGAAGTCATTTATCAGAGCAGAACTAGGGTTCTCAAACTGAACCCTATAAACAAAGAATATGCCTATAGCTTTGCAGAAAACAGGAGGCAAAAAAAAAAAGAAAGCCATGATAATTTCAGTCAGTTTCTTGAGTATGGGGCAGGCAAATCAAACCTCCAGCAGTTCAATGTTTTTTTTTAGATTTCTAACACACCAAAGAGAATCTTGATCAGGAATCACTCATCAGTGAATACTACGTTGTGTTGGTGGTACAGGGGAAGGTGTTGGTCTTTATCGTGCTCAGTGAAACAGGTTGAAATATTGTTTTCATATATTGAAACACTTTATGATTGTCTTCAAATAAATGAATGTTCACAAAGCATCACTAAGTCATGTTATCCTGCTTATCCACCTGTTGGAAAGAAAAATGAACAAAATGAGAAAATATTCAGACCTATGAAAAGCTTTTCTAGAAGTTGAATTAATCTGCAGTCCTTCTCTTTTATTTTTGTATCCCTGTAGAGGGAGAGAGGTTCATTGGAAAATACTAGTTTGATTTTCCCCTCAATTCGAAAAACAATGCAATTATAACAGATTCAATAAAGCTTCAGATATGTCATTCATCCACACAAATTTCTAAACCTTTAGAAAGTTTCTTTCTTATTGAAAAGTCATCAGATTAAGACCTTAACTGAAGAAGGATGTTCCTGTGAGTTAAAGCATTGGGAATCAGAGACTCACATTTCAAGTCCTGGAACTGCTATAGACTTATTTTGTGATTTTGGTTGTGATCCAGCAATGCACTTAAATTGATGTTTAATTTAAAACCCTGGAGTGGACCCATGAAAGTTAAGCACAGAGTTAAGTCTTTATTAAATGGGAGAGTTAGTCTGTCTGAACTCATTTCTCTAGCTGTAAGATGTGTTAGTACTTATATTCTGCCATAGTTTATTTTTACAGAAAACCTTCTGGTGCAAAAAAATATATCTTCTGATCTGTGCAACACCGAGACCAACTGATGTCAGTTGGAGCCTGTAAAAATCATTCTGCTGCAAAGCAATGATAGTCAATGAATTATCTTCTCATCACTCGAAAGCAAGTTACTGCTATGAAATACTATTTGCATGGAGACTTCATGGAGAGGGGGTAAGGCGCACTTACCAGCTTCACCTCACTCACATCCTTATGGTTTAAGGGTCCCTCTCTCTCTGGCTGCAGTCCCACCTTCTCTTGCTGCTGGCTGGGAGAAGAGTCAAGCTGCTCCTTCAGCAGATAGCAGTAATTTCTGTGATGCAAGTAAGCAGGCAGGCTTAAAGGCACTAAAGCCTTGCAGTTAGGGAATGAAATTGAATGAATCTGCAATATTTTGTCTTATTTTTTAATATTTTACAATTTCTTTTGATAAATCTCTTTTCTCCTTTATACTGTGCTGCAAGGGAACTCCCAAAGCCTCATTTATTTGACAGGTCTGTGCATGCTTCCCACAATGGATTGTGAAGTTTCTATACTTGTCCAAATACGGTTAGAAATTTTGTTCACAGAGTGAGAAAAAGTGCTCACAAGTAAGAAGGATGATTAATTTCTACAGCATGTAAGCAATACAAATCATCCATATTTTACTTTAATTTAAGGTTTAATTGATTCCTCACAGATCCTTTGAATACACTCTGGCTATCTATATGACATTGCTACACATTATGTTGCATGAGGGACAATATAAGTATCTTTTCTCCTTAGAATTCTTTACTTGTGCAAAACCACAGAGAGAAATCCATTTTGTGCTTGTGTGTCAGACAGCCTACCTGAAATTTTTCCATCAGGCCTGAGGTCTCTAAGACCCATAACCTCTCTCTTGTTGTGCTCATTCATCAAAGAGCCGGTGATCTAGCTTCTGCATTTGGATGACAAGCAGGAGATTACCAATTGTCTTGGAAATGTAAAATAAACACTTTTTCTACATATGTTAATGCCATTGTTTATTGACTACTTACTCAGGTTGGATGTAATTGGGGCCACTCGGGAAACATAAGCAGCTCAGTGCCTGTCAATACCTGACCTTTAAAATATTCAGTACAATCAGTGTTACATGATGTTTAACAAGCTGGCCTTTTCATGTGGATGCAGCTGTTGTTGCCATGCAAGCAGGAACAAAGATCCTGTTCCTCCTTACAAACTTTTTATAATGATTTTTAATTTCATCTGCAATGTTGAAGTAACTCAGAACAAAATAAATCTTACCACTGAAAATTTAGTTTGGAGTCACAATCTTTGGAAAAAGTGAAAACCAGTTTCATGTGAAAGGCAGGGAAAAAAACTACTCCAAAGCAGCAAAGTGAAAAAGGGCCAGGATGTTAAACAGTTTAACTAAGAGTATCTTCATGCATTATGACATATGGCAAATGTAAATTAAGCACCTTCAGGATGTCACAAGCAAAATTTTCAACAGTGGTTCTGATGACTGAGAGGCTCTTGAAGAATCTCTCATCAGCAGACCATAAAGACTAAAGCACAAGCTAACACTAACATGCAGATGTTATCAGGATGTGACTTCAGCACAGATATGGATCCCGATGGAGAGACAAAACTGCAGATGTTTAACAGATTATCGTGGAAACTAATTGCAAACCATTCTATTTTAATTATTTAAATTTTGCACAAAAGAGATATTCTATGTCTTCAGCTTCTATTGCCAGTGTGTAAGTTAACAGTTCCTGTAAATAAAAGCAAACAACTTTTTCACTGAGCTAATTAAAGCTGTTAATATTTCTGAGCAGACAGATAGATAAATGTTTCCATTTCAAATTACTATTTGAAAGAAAAGGAAAGGAAAAGGAAAGGAAAAGGGAAAGGGAAAAGGAAAGGGAAAGGGAAAGGAAAGGGAAGGGAAAGGGAAGGGAAAGGGAAGAGAAAGGGAAGGGAAAGGGAAGAGAAAGGGAAGGGAAAGAGAAGGGAAAGGGAAGGGAAGGTGCGGGAAGGTGCGGGAAGGGAAGGGAAGGTGCGGGAAGGTGCGGGGAGGAAAGGTGTGGGAAGGGGCGGGAAGGTGCGGGAAGGTGCGGGAAGGGAAGGAAAAGGAAGGTGCGGGAAGGAAAGGAAAGGAAAGGAAAGGAAAGGAAAGGAAAGGAAAGGAAAGGAAAGGAAAGGAAAGGAAAGGAAAGGAAAGGAAAGGAAAGGAAAGGAAAAGGAAAGGAAAGGAAAAAGGAGAGGAAAGGGAAAAGGAAAGGAAAGGGAAAAGGAAAGGAAAGGAAAGGAAAGGAAAGGAAAGGAAAGGAAAGGAAAGGAAAGGAAAGGAAAGGAAAGGAAAGGAAAGGAAAGGAAAGGAAAGGAAAGGAATAGGAAAGGAAAGGAAAGGAAAGGAAAGGAAAGGAAAGGAAAGGAAAGGAAAGGAAAGGCATACTGTCTTCAAAGAATGAAATAAACAATGTCAATCTATTTTAATGGAAGATAACAAGAAACCAGAACTCGTGACTTATTTTACCATCAAAAACAGAAATAAAAACAAAATAGAAAGACAAAGTGACAAAATGAGTTTAGAAGATAAAAGTTAAGGCCAAGAATTTTAAGTCAACATTTCTTGCAAAGTACAAAAGGCAGTAAGAAACAAGTTGTACAAACTTTAGTTCTTGAAACTGATTTTATCTACTGAGCATGATTTCTATGGATGGCGCTTTCCACAGTTTGCAACAGCCTCAGAAAATTCTGGGAATGGAGAAGTAAGGAAAATTGTTGTGGAAGGGTTTGTGAGCACCAGGTAATATTATGAGACCACAAGTTCTCTATAGCAAATACAAATTCCTGTATTCTTTTGGTGACTTTTCAGTTCCACAGGTTGTACTTGCCATGGTTTAAAAAGCTGGAAGTCAAAGCTTAAGTAACATTCCTTGAAGGGAGGACCAATTATTTTTTTAATAAACTAAACTAAAAATAAAATCACCTCCCCCAAATTAAATTTAAAGTAACTAAGTAAAAAATTGAAATAAAACAAAACAATAATATCTTTGGTGTTACTCCATCACCAAGCACTATATTGCTTTCAGTATTCAATCAATTGGTTTTCTTCTGCTCAGAGTGTAAAGAGTTGTGGTTGAAATAGGTCAGTTTACTAGTGCCCTCTTCTGCTTTACACTGGTCTCTGCTGCCCTCTCCTAACCTCTGCTCTCCCTCCAGCAGTTTCTGTTCTTCCACTCACTGATCCAGCAGGACCTTGGCCCCCTCAGGTCCCTCATGTCAAACAAGCAGGCATCTACTACATTACATGGCCTGAAGGTGACTGCACAGAGAGAGGGGGAGAGAAGGGGCGGGGGTGCGGGGGAAAGAGAGCGAGAGAGAGAGTCCTTGGAAAGGCAGGATGGCATCCCTGAGCAAAAATACATCAATCACACCAGTCCGGCTATCTCAATTAACCCTTAGTTAAGCTGGGACCTCCTGGAGAAACTGAAAAGAATTTGAGGGAATAAGAGATGCTATCTGCCACAAGGATTACCATTCTACATGTGGATCAAAGACAATTCCACATTTTACCCTAGTGATTAGCTGTAATTAAATAAAGTATGTCTGTTTAAACTTCATTAGCAGCAAGACATTTGCTACAGCAGAGTGGGCACAAATCATCCATTCTTAATTAAAAGATAATCCACAGGATGACCATAATCTTCTTCTAAAAGTACACTCTTTCCCCCTGAAAGATTTCTTCATCAAATAAGGATAAATAACAGTTTCTCTCTGTTTAAGCTATGAAGGAATGGGTACTCCTTCCCATTTGCTTGAATGAGTGCTGAATGTGCCTGATAACATCACTTTGGCATGCTATTATCTAAAGTGGTAGAATACCCCACTTCAGCAAAGTCTGACATAAATCTTTGAAAACAAAGAAATTGCATATGTATGAGCTGAAATAGATATGACAGTGTTGGCACATTAATATTCCTGTCACTGGGGGGTTTCAAACTTTTAAAGAGATGATATCAATGAATTCAGGCTGTAGCTGGTGGAAGAGGACAATGTACTGCAGGACAATTATTAATTACATATACCAAAACATATTAGAAAAACATACAATACTGTCCAAAATATATCATGGTGCAGACCTGTGCTCAAGACTCCTCTGAGTACTACTGAAGCTCCATTGTGGGAGAATCAGTCCTAATCAGCAGCAAAAGGACATTTCCCTTTCTACTTCTACAATCATCGTGGTGGTGCACGGGTAACATATGTTTTCAATTATCACATAACAACCCTCATTAACAGCAACTGCAGTGCCCAACTGAACAGTTCTCTGCCCAGTTGCATATGGTTTGAAATTGGTCATTATGTATGATATGAGTATGATATGAGGATATTTAGTTGGGATCTTTTATTGTTTGATGCTAGAGCATATAGAAGTAGATGTTAAGAAAAAAAGCAACATGTCAGCTTCTTTAAGCAACAGCAAAGCTGAAAATATCCTATTTTTTTCTGAGGAGGAGGAAAAAATGTGCAAAACCTTTTTATTTATGGTCCTTTGGGTTAGTATATATGTTGCTTACTCAGCTTTTCCCCTTGTGATGGGAATACTTGGACAAACTGCAGGAATTAGAGATCACAGACATGAAGATTACATTGTAAGATCTGTGGGGCAGAGACTGCTAGCTCAATGAGGTATCTTGATGTCTTTTGATCCTTAAAACTAAGTGAGGAACATGAAAGCCACTTAATTGGCAGAAGAAAATTCATGCTAGAATCAAACCTAGGATCAAAACTTATTATTGAATCTGCATATAATTCTACATGTAGTTTTTTCAATTTTTCATTTTAATTTTTTATGGAAGGACTTGCTGGCAGTAACTATACAGCATGTACTAGTCCAGTGACATGCTGACCTTCAGGGATAGGATGGAAGGGCTGCTTAAAAGCTTTTAGACGTACAGCTTTTGCTTTTTTACTCTCTAGCTGTTTCTCCTTTTTTTCTTTCTTTTCTTTCTTTACTCCTTTCTTTTTCTCCCCCCAGCTTTGCACCTATGACAGGCTGTTTTGAGTCCTGACACCTTACAATGAATAACTTCTCAGCAGTTTTGGACAAAGGCCTAAGAAAATTCCTCTTTCACAAACAGGCATGAAACTCCATATAACTCCATATAAAAGTATCTCAAACACAGTTGATGACAAGTCAGCTCTTTTAGGCTATTACAAGAGAGCACTAGTCATCTCTGAATATTTTTAAACTTTACTAATAAAATCCTGGAGAGGTGCTTTCAAAACAATGAGAAATATGTCTGTGCTTTGGTTTTGATTTAATTCTTTTATTACACTATTGCTATCTGTCATTTCCTGCATGTGTCAGCATTGTGTCTGAATCACAAAAATGTCATGGATACACCATGCAAAAAAGAAAGAATTTTGTACCCCGCCATGATAAGCAACATCCCTTTGAAAAGAAAAGAAAAATTACATGTTGATAGATTATCTGATAACTGCAAAGTATTATACTTACCATGGTCTTACACTAATGCAGTGGAAGTTGACAGCAGACTCAGTATTGCTCTCAAATCCCACCCATTCCTCCAGTTGGTTCCAAATTCCTTTGAACTTCTAGAATCTGATTTTGAAATTAGGTTCAATTAATGTTTGAAATTGTAGAGTGACTTCTATGTATATGGACCAGTTTATACCTCTTTCTTTTATCTGAAGCAGCATTTTATGTCCCCAAGCAACAAGGCACTTAAGCAAGAAATAATTTTAAATGCATGTGTAAACCCATCAAAGTCAGCAGGACTACTGTTTGGGCTTAGCATCATGTATGCCTTGCATGTATGCCTTGTCAAACCAGGGCTTTAGATATTAATCCATGCAAGGAGAGGTGACGCAGTGTGACTTTGAGCATTAAAGTGTCTTGGGAGTAAGGTATTTTTCCTAATTACTTTACTGCTCCTCTCTGGAGGAATTACAGTAACAGCAAATTCTTGTGAAACTTTAGGAGTTATTCATAAAACCCAAAGGGTTTTAAAACAGGACAGCTGAAACCCACTACTATTTACTACCAGAAAAAAACCAGAAAAAAGCCCTTTCCAAACCCCAGTTTTCTTTTTGACCAAAAAATAAGCCATTGTTTATCAAAGAATTAATTCAACAATAACAAGACAAAACATCCTTGGAATGGACCAATTGATATTCAGCAAGCAAAGAGAATTAAGTTACTGGACTCTTTAAAATGTAGTCTTTCATGTCAGTTCATTGCAAAAAATAACGAACTATCATCACTTCTTCATCTTCACAGCGCATTTTTAAGATAGTTTACATGATTCTCAAATACTTGAAATACTTTAGCGCCTACTGTAGAATGTCCTCATGAAAAAAAAAAGATGGTTAGCCAGTTACTTTCACAATTTCATGGAATGGATTTTATAGTATTATTATTCAGAACCAAGAGAAATGCAGATTCTGTTTAAAGAAATAGCAATATGTTAGAAAATATTTACATAGTGCACAAGTTATATGGTCAATGTCTAATGAGATGAAGAGAAAGCTAATCCATAGATATGGCTTTTAGTACCGGATGAAGATTCTGTAAATCCTCTGATATAAACAAAGTAACAAATTTGGCTTGTAAAGTGAACTACAGATAAGGTTACATCTATTTTTCCCATAGACATTATTTTTGAAGGTTTGCACCTATGGAAATGACATTCATGTACTCTGTTTAAACAGAGGTATGAGTAGCACAGACCTTAGGTTCCTATATATATGGTTTGGATTTTACTCTAACAAGTTAATCACACTTTTTCCCCTTTTGATTTGTGACACTGGGTTTATTATGTTTTCTTCTCTTTTTAACAAATAGATATTATGAGAGGTCAAAAATTACAGAAACTGCAATGGCTGGACTTCCCCTCTGCTGGTGTTTATATATTTCTGTGTCTGCAAAATATCCCATTGTTTCTATTTCTGAGTACATTTTAAGATATAGTTCTTAAAATTAATATGACATCATTGGAGTAGTAACTGCTGATTTCTGTATTGATTTTCATAAGCTTATGTGATTATGTTATTTATTTTAATTGATCATTAAGGCCTAGACCTTACTGGTTAAATAAATCTGGTGGGCCTCTGCAAAATATCTTTGAAATCAGTTGGATTTTACATATATGAAAAACCCTATCTATGTGAATCACACTATAAAATCAGGCGAGACATGGACAATTTTCTCAATCTGATATTATTAAACAAATAGAAAGGATATGAATATGAATAACTTCTTATATATTTTCAGATTATGTCTTTATCTTGTAAATAGATGAATAATCTTAAATGCTTGGAAAAGCATGTATGTAGACAAGAGACACACAGAAAAGATAGAAATACAGATGCATGTATTTAATTCCATATGTCAGTGTATGGACATTCACTTAAAGACTGGACTTGATGATCCTTGTGGATCCTTTCCAACTCAGAACATTCTATGATTTTGTGATTCTGTAAGCAATTAAAGGTAATAATGATAACATTTAAACAATATATCTTCTTGAAAACATATCCTTTCATTGTATTGATGGATTCCTATGAAATGTGGATTTTTATTAATACTAGAGAAAGAAACATTGAATGTGTTCACCTGAATAGAGTCTATCTGCACTTCAAGACAGTTTCTTTAAGAAAAAGTTCTGTCTGGCTAAAAATAGTCTTGAAAGATGGTTTGCCTGGATCAACCTTTTCTGACAATCTTAAATTCTGATGTGCAGTATAATTTTTCTTTTTAAAAAAATGTTATATTCCAATGTCTTCTTGCTTTTAGGAGGCAGTTCAGAGTGTCTCAGATACCATCAAGACTACCATGATTCCTTATTGTAAAAATACTGCACATACAAAAAGGTATTATAAGACGTAGAGTCACAAGTAACTATCAAGGCAAAAGTATGGGTGGTGTTTATCAGCTTACTATATGAAGTCAAATTGTCTTCAGCCAACTAAGACGATAACAAGTCTCCTGCTAATTTAATTTGATTCCAGTTCCCACACAGAATTAACAGCAAGAGAGATCTGGGCCTGTATGCTTCTTTATGCTTGCAATTCTATTTATTTAAATTCAAAGATCCTTAATAGAAGCTTTTCTGTTCCTTAGTCTGGAAAGTGAAAACTAGGGCCTTTCCTAGAGACAGGAATTTACACAGCTTCAGGTAAACTGCTGGAGCACTTTGCTGTGATTGTAAGGACTAAGAATCCATACAGGACAGACTCCCAGTGATGGCAACACCTTTCATCACATGAAGCAGTAGCCATTTTACAGAAAATCTACAGGAAATCACCCAGTCTAGGGAAATATACTTCCCTGCCTCCAACATCAGGCCTTATAAAGATAAGTCTAGGAAATAAAATTCACAACTCTATTAAAAACCAAGAAAACATGGATTTAATGGTTACTGGGTATTACAACCTCTCTCTGTGCATTTAAGGATTTCTATTTCTCTTGTCCTAGAGAGGACTTCACTCTCAGCCTCTATGAGGTCATTTGTACCTCACAAACATTAACCCTTTTTTCATTCAAAGGTAATCAATATATATCTATCTGGTCTCTGAGAAATCACTATGAGGTGAGCTTTGAGAGCTTCAGATTCTACAGATCTAAACAAGCTGGAGAGACAGAAAGCTTGTTTTATTTTCTCATATTTACTGATTAGTCTACTACATCATATTCCTTCTACCTACCCGACTTGTCTTCTCATAGGAAAAATGGGCCTTGGGGGTTTGCTGGGGTTGAGCACAAATGCTCCTCCCTAAAGCCAAGTCATACCCATGCCAACTTTAAGTCCTTCTGCCTGTTTAAATCATGAGGCATTATAGATCTATAGAAATTGAGTATGGCTTAGGTGTCAGTGTAAGGGAACAATTATACTGCCTATTAAGTAATTTAATAATTCAGACATATTGCAATCCAGGGTTACCACAAAGCCTCTCACAAAGTGGTCAACATAAGACTTTAAAAGAAGACATTGGTCATCTTTGCCCAGTGTCAAGTGTGGGATGTGACAAGATGGGAAGATGGATTGAGCAGTAAGGCAGACAGGATAGGTGTCTGCACTCTTGTGTGCACCAGTATTTTCCCCACCCAAGACTGGCTTTCTTGACCTAGAGCCTACGTCTGGACACTAGTGCTGGTAAGGGTCTTGTAGATGTGTGGTATGATCACCTTCAAACTTAACTGGATGAATTATTCTGCTTGCATTATGGACACAAGATGTGCTGACATCGTATCCCAATGTCTTCTATTACTTGTGGTATCAAGAACGTGTCCTGGTGTACTGAGCTTGATGAGGTATCCTCAGCAACAACCCTGTAAGCACTGCTGGGTAGCATACATCTGTGGGTACAGCCCAGCCACTGGTCCCAGCATCATGTGGAATCAGCCACCAAACACCTGGACTCTAGGAGTGTTATGATCCACCCCGAAGGCAAGGGTAACACAGGTTCTTCTTCACAATCTTTTTGTTTCTAACTCCTTTCTAAGAGATGAAATTTGCTCCTCTGCCTCCTGCACTGCTGATCAAAGTAATAGATTAATTTCCCTTTCCATCTGAATCTCTTGATAGTCACCAGCTAATCGTGAGTACTTCTTTCCCAGTTGTTCCTGCAATGTTTTCACTGAATCTTTTAAAGATCTTATTTCAGTCTTGGATTTCTGAGTAGCCAATAGCTCATTTTGTTCTGATTTAAGGGCAGTACCTGAAATGACACACTCTACTGCCTGTCCTTTGCCAGGTTTTAGTTTATGGTCTTTTGCACGAATTGTAGTTTGATCTGCCACTGCTTGTTATGAGCTGATGCCAGTAGTTCTGAGCCCACATCATACCAGGAGGAAAAGAGTTATCACTATAGATGTTTAATTTTATCAGGAGGGGACAATCCCCATTTGACTTGCTCTTGGTAGTACTGTCTTCCAGTAACCCACTGAAGATTAGTGTTTTTCTCCCCATCACCCTCTCTGAGGGTCAGTTTGACTTTCTCATGGAGAAAACTTCACAATAGGTCTGGGTTACTCCAGAAAACCTTTCAAGTCTGATATGCTCAGGTCATACTGAGAGAAGAAAAACTAGCAGTAGGGAGCAGTTGGGATCAGACATATCTGGGATTGCCATGATCTTCTGGTGGGGATTTTGGCTTTGACCAAAAATAAGTTCTCCTTTGTCCACCACCCTGGCTGTTATTCCCATAAAAAAAACTTCCTCACTGCTTCTCAGAATAATCCCGCCTATGATGCCAAAATTAGTGTTACAACCCACCCCTGAAGGCAAGGGCAAATCAGCCTCTTGTTAATAGATCCTTGGGGTGGATTAGACTGAGAAGACACTGTATATATGTGGGAACCTAGAATGCAGAAAATATTTCTCTGCCTGTTTTGAAAGGATTTACCCCCCTGGACAGTTATGTTTTTGACCTTTGTTGTTGGGAAAATTTGCCTAGCCTCTGGGAAGAATTTGAATCTACAATGGTGTGAATTAGGTGATAGAATACTATGTGAGATTATCACAGGGTATGTATATATATACATGTATATATATATATATATATATACATACATATGTATCTTTCTATATGATTTATCTTACAACAATTTGGCTGCAAAGGAAAGGAGCCATGCAGATGTTTTGATAATTATTATTATTATTATAGGGAAGCAGCATTATAAAACATAAAAATAACACTTGAGAAAATGTATAAGGGAAAAGTAAGAAAGAGAAAGAAAGGCTCTGAGTAGAAATGATACCACCACCCCTGGACCTAGTGATGAGACTCGATTGTTGCAATTTTGATATCCATTGGTGGAAATGATGGTCACAGTGGTGGTCACAGTCTTGATCCATTGGGGGTAGGAAAAGCCCAAACACAAAATTCAATGAGTTAATACATGCTTAGGCTATCTGGGAATGCTCAGATACTTCCCCTGGGTGGGGAGTTTTACACTGTCTGATGTAACACTGTGGATCATGTGCAGTCCTCAAGCCCGTGGAAGTCTCAGAAATGTGGCTGGGTGTGTTTAGGGGATTTTTGATGGTTTATGATCCCTTCTAAGATATGATAGCTGTCTCTCATGTCATTGTAGTGAGCCAATTATACCCCATCAGAAGGGATGTACACCTTCAGACCTATGTGTGAATGTCCTAGTACTTCTCCAGGGGGAATTTGCACACTTGAGCCCGTTATGCCTCATCAGTAGGGATGAATAATGTGAATGTCTTGATACCCTGTTGTTGAGGGGGAATGGTGGGGTTGGACTTACAACTGAGTCGGTTTTGTAAGGGAGGACACTGGCGTGATAAAAAGCATTACCCCATCTCTGCAGGGTCTGCTTCTTTTTTGGTCTCTTTCCCTATCTGGCCCAAAACCCAGCTTGAAGCCTCTGGTGGTGGTTGCACACCACTCTCCACCTGGGTGTGACCTTGCACATCATCAGCAAAGCACTCTGCTGCTTTTGTAAAAGGCCTGTTATCGTTATCTCAGTCATTAGCCGTTAACATTCCAGTCTCTCCCAAGGAGCCATCACCAAGAAACGAGGACATTGAGACCAGCAGAGTGACAGAGCATGGAGAAGATTGATTGTCCTACTTGTCAACCTGTTACAGGCCAGATGAACTGTAAAAACACAGTCAGGAGCTAGACATGCAGCCTTCTGGAAAGTAACATGAAAAAAGGAGGAAGGGAACTCATTTGAACTCTAGAGGTCATAAAAAGGCAGTAGCACCTAACAGACCAACATAGAAGTAAAAGTCACATCCTTAGGGCCTGTTGTGCTGGAGAAATATTGACTCTTGAAAGTCAGAAAAAACCTTTTTAATAATTGGAAAAGAAAACTGAAACAAAGGAAACAGGAGACGAGCGCAGCTTCAAGGACAGAAAAGTCAAGAGAAATCTATTCAGGTTTGCACATATGGGTTGTGAGTTGCAGTCATAATGATTTTTTTGGATGCTTTTCTTAATGCAGAATTGATGTTTGTTGTTTGGGTTTTTAATTTTTTTTAACTAAGGATATGAAGGATGGGGCACTGAACTTAAGCTAGCAATAGAATCTGTTTCTGGTTGTTCATATATTTTTAATCTGTCTATGTATCTACCTATCTAGCTATATCTAGATATAATATACCTGTACCAGTACGTATAAATATATGCACACATATACATATACACTTTAACAATACATGTGGACGAGGTGGTATATTTGGATATGGCCTCTATTCTGATATAATAGTTACAGAATATTTTTACACAGTATATTTTTAAATGTTTAGAATCATCACTTACACCCCTCAAGCACACAGACAATCTCTCTCTAAATCATCAGTTTTTGGAGGTATTCTAGAAAGCATGGGACTCAGAAAGGGTTTTGCAGGAGGATAGTTCAGAAGTCCTGTAAGATGGGGAGGACACTTTTTATGAAGGTGCAGTTATGGCAGAAAGGCATTGACTGGAAGAGTGGAGGATGAAACACTCACAGGTGACACTACATAGCTAAAAATGGGCAGAGGCATGTCAGTATTGAAAAGAAGGTTGGATATGGATCTCATGAAAAAGCATTTGGAAGTGAAGGAAACTGAGAAGCACAGACTGAAATGGGGATGGGAATCTGTATTCTGCCATGTAAGTCTGTCTTTGAAACATCTCAATTACTTACGACGAAAAGACGAATTTTCCATTTCCATAGCTAACCTTTTTCCCTTCTTTCTCATTACATTAAATGGCAAATCCCACTGTTCAGAGAGTAGGGTATACAACTAAACTGTCTTTAGGAAAATACAGTACAGGTGTATTAATTAGCACATATTCCTAACAGTGTATTGAATTTTATCTCTTCTCTGGTTCTCAAAGTTATAAAGTATATTGACAAGTTCCAGTCAACAATACAGGCTGGAAAAGTCTTCTTTCCTCCCTTCCTTCCCCCTCCCCCAAATACCAAGCTTTTAGTCTAATTACTTATTTGCAGTCTCAGCAAGCCAGAGAGGAGAATTTTATCCACTTTGGCTTGTTTCTGAATACTAACTAGCCAGGCCAGTCAAGGCTCTCTAAAGAGTGAAAGTGCATGAGAGACACACTGCATTTGACACAGTCAGGAGGCAAAAGAAAGAGCAAAACAAAAGTCTATTCAGGGCTGAATCCTCTGATATACTTACCCATCCCCCACCTCCTTTAAAAATAAAGAGAAAGGGGAAAACTCATGAATCCATGGCTGAATGCCTGAGGTTGTCAGAATAAAGGACAATGAGTGACAGCTGACTGTCAGCACAATTCTCAGAGTCTGAGTTATCACTTTTCGGTAGTGTTCAAATAGGAAAAAAGCATGTGTGCTTAACAAGAAAGTACTGCAGAAGTGCTTTGTGAGGGGCTGTGCTCACACCAGCTGCAAACAACTGAGGAAGCTGTAGTTCCCAATGGATTTTTTTCCATGGTCTGTGAAATCTTCCCTACTGAACTCATTAAAAACTTTTCTAAGCATGTGGGCACTAAATGATGCCTTAAGACAACAGGATTTGTAAAACTTTTCTTTTAAGGAAATCAGGCCAGGCACACCTAAAGTTAAGCAACTAACATGTTCATAGCAGTTATCCACCTTTTGGTTATTTAAGCAAAACCCACAGTGAAGGCCAATCTTTAAATATTTCCTGCATGTTCTACTTGTTTAGGATCTCCTTGCAAGCTTATTTTTTCTCCGCAGATTGGACTACACTTTCATCTTCACTGACTGCCTTAATCCTCCAGTCTTTGCTGTTCCAGTGCATGATCAGATTGTTTTTAAGTCACATCTACCCACATTTGTTAGTACTGAAACATTACTTTAGGCATTTATATCTCCATAAATCCATACAAATGATGCACAGGTTTTCCTGAGAAAGGTCGAAGAAGCTGAAGCAGAGAAGATTTTAAGGTTATTTAAATAATGCATTTTAAGTTGGCAGATATTTAACTGCCTGGTTTATGTACTAAAAAGAACTACCTGAGCAGAGCAGCAGCTCATGACAGTGAGATCCTGGAATGACAAGGTTTTTAGTAATTAAATTAGATCTGGCCTGTGTTCAAAGCATTAACTCACTTAAGTCTGTTGACCATCTGTCAACAGTTAGAGAGATGTTGATTTTATTCTCCAGGGATCTGTCAAGGTCCACAGCGACTGCAAGTAGGACCAAGTGTCTAGGTCTTGCCACCTGGGCATGAAGGCTGCTCTGGACTGTGGTCGTCCCTGAGACGGAGGATGTTACCGACAAGCAGTCAGTGAGAGGGACAGAGATGTTGATCTATATCACTCTTCCTGCTATCAGAGCACCATTGTGGGAGAGCTCAAAGTGGTGTTACCACTCCAGTAGGTGTTACTGTACATTATGAATCTTTAGAGAGAAACAAAGAAAGGAGAGTTGGAGTGTAAGTGGAATGCAAAAAGGAAAATAGGAGGTAGTTAATTCACAGACTTTGTGTTTGTGGGGTTTTTTTTTCCCCAGCTAAGAGGAAGAAATTTCTGTAGCTGGCAGGTATGCTATTTAGAAGTTCCAAACTTTGCATAAAACTAGTAAAATAATGACCTACAAACAGAGCAAGTTTGTAGACAGGTTTTAGAAAAACTTATTTATCTGTTTCTGTAATCTTAGGTCTGGAATAAAGGCTGGATTTTCAGGAAAGGGAACAGGAGTTACGCAAAACTCTTGCCACTTTGCTCAGAATATGAACTTCGAACTGAACTTTCAACTGAACTTTGCAACTTTGCTTCAGTGTCTATGCTGATATCACCATTTGCTGATTACTGTATATATAAATATTAAGAATAAAAATGCTCCTTTACTAGGATCCCATATTTAAAAAAAACCCACCTGCAACTACAAAAATTAAGCTTATTTTTTAAGGTAGTTACTAACCTTGCTTGAGAGGTGTGATGATTTGCAAATATTTTTTGAGGCCTTTATTGTGTGAAAGGCATGGAAATAGGAGTTATAGGCCGCCTCTTAATATTACACAAATTTCAATTCATTAGGACCATTAGTCATAACTGTAAGATGTACTCTCCAGATGTCATGTAAGAAGTTTATGGAAGATTAAGAAGAAAATGGACCAAGATTTTCAATGCAAACCCAAGCAACTTAGTTTTGGGCTTTAGGAACTTTCAATTCTCATTAAAACACATGCTGTTTTTTTCTGGCCCTTTAATAATGACATGGCACTTTACAAGAGCCTTTGCTGTAGTCCATTTTCAGGAGCTATGTCCCTTTATAACTGATTTTGGAATAATAGAATGCCTACTAAAAGTAGAAACCAATGTTAGTTGCAGGAAAAAGAGATATATCAGAAATTAATACACAAAGAAATAGAAATGTGAACTGGATGAATAACCACATGGAAAGATATAAAATTAATCATCCCTCTACAAGTTCCATGAAGGCAAAAGAGGATCTGTCTCCTCTGGTTTTGTCTTTACATTCAGAGGATGCCAAATAATTTTGTATTTTGCTGCATTATTACCCCTTCCAACTACAGCATGCAGCTTGGCTAGCTAAATTAGAAGTCCAGAAGAATCCCCTGGCTCCCTCTCTGGTCATTAGCATTCCCAATTGCTAAGGTAACTCATTTAATTTTAAATGGCCTTTTGCTGGAGGCTGTCTTTTGTCTTTGACTGAATGAATCTAACTACCCGAAGAGAGGTGGAAGTTATAGACTGAATTTCTTGCCTGTTTTTAGGACTAAAATGGGATAATGTAAATTTCTCTTCATGTGTTTAAAATTACTCATTCTCCTAAAATTTTCAGGTCAAGGTGACCCAAGAGTGATGTTACTTCTGGTGTTTCCCATAGAGCAAAGAGCCTGGAGTCCTCATCTTAAGAGAAACTTTTCTCACCTTCTGAAGAGAAGAAGCAATGTTCCTATAAAGCCTCAGAGGTACAGGGTTTTGGTAGATTGCTCTGCTATGAACACTACTATGTGTTCAAAGACAAAATACATACCTCTTAATCTATATGTAACAGATGGTACTTCACAGGGCTGTTGTCAATGTATATCACCTCACACAGAATGCACATACCTATTCACAGTTGTTGTATCTAACCTCAATAAACTTGATTTATGCCTGCTTTCAGATGAAGCTACACACATTTATGGTGTTAGAATTTTCAATCTGTCAACCAGAGTATAGTAGATATGTGTGTGTTCATATGTTTTTGAAATTTTACCCACTTTGTATGGCTACTCTGATGATAAACATGCAATCATAAGAGATTTCTGCCAAAGTATCTTAACCAACAGGATTTGTTCAGTTATGTGGTTTGGTGCTGTTTTGTTGGGTTTTTTTGTTCTTCCCAGTAGCGATGGGAGATGTACAGGAAAAAATAGAGTGAAATCGCACTTTGTGGAGCCAACAAGTACACTTCTTCTGGCTTGCTTTGTACTTTGTAACTTTCTGGTGTACTGGGAAGATATTAGCTCCAAGAATTGACTGCTTCACCACTGGAATGAGAATATATCCTGCCACTCTGCAAGCTGATAGAAGGTATCTGGCAGAAATTTGGAATACAGCATTTTAAGATTCAGAAAACGGATAGATCTCCTGAGGTACTCTCTGTGCAGAATATCTGAAAAAGTCTCTGGATGTAAGTAGGCTTGTTGCCATTTCTTTGCTCTGGGTAGTTAAGATGTTTGGTAATCAAGATATATTTCCTGTTTTGGGTGAGTTTCCTGATTGCTGTAGGCACATTCATCACCTGGGCCAAAACACTATCCTCCATTTCTTCAAGACTTACTGTCTAATAAACTTCAGAACAGAATTAGACCTTCCCAAGCTACAAGAAGCTTCAACTTCTGCTGAGAAGAGAATTTTAAAAGTTATAGTTAATCTCTGGAGAGTGGAAGAAACATCCTGTCAATCTTTGAAACATCTCTTTCTGGGATATTTAGAGTGGGTGGTCATAGTCTTACATCTCTAAGACTGATCTAACATCTCTAAGACTTATTTCCTGTGTAGAAATATCAGCTTCCTAAGAGACAGATGCAGAAGCCCAGATGCACAAAGGTAATCACGGGGAGCAAGGCTCCCAAATACCTTTGTGGAACAAGTCCTTTTGATTGTTGTATTGCTTGTCATCCTTACTTCCTAAGCACATGTCATTGTATTCTCTGAATGTTTTGCAACATTTGTTAGGTTACTCCCATTTTTTTATCTAAGTAGAGTGACCAAAGAACAAATAAGGCAAAACAATAAAAGACCTTTGGACCTGTAGGTGTCAGTGGACGCAAGCTATTTCTGGACACAGAATTGATACAGATCTCCTTTTGGACTAGAGAATGCAATGACTCTCAAGATGTGCAGAATTCGCTTTTTTATCCACCATTACTGGAGCAGAAAACTGTCCATGTATCTCACAGATGGTTTCAGACCTTATAGGATCAACACAACATGGAAGCATGGCCCTGATAAAAGTGTAAATTCTCTGAGTACCAACTTATGAGCAGGCTCCAGAAAGAGAGTACAGATAAAGACAGGTGAACCCAGGGAGTATGCAACACTGTAGACCACAGAAGAAAAAAGTGAAACTTCTTAATACAGTTTTGGTTTAGTTGGTTGGTATGAAATGACACTTTCATGTTTTAATAGCCTAAGCAAGGATAAGCAACTAATAAAATTACTGTGATGAATGACTACAGTTTTATTCATCTAATGAGATCAGGTAGATATGGAGAAATACAGATTCTGAAAGTACTTCCAAAAATACTTCCTGATTGTACAAATATGTTTTAAAGGCATCACTGAAAAAGAAGGCTGGTTTTGCTATGGGAACACCACGCCTAAAGTCTTTCAATCTTTGCTTCTTGCCAAAGAAAGGGCATGTGTTGAATATCTTTTACTACATCTAGTAGCTTGGCTGAAAGCAATGATAATATACGTCTATTAAACTGATGGAGTCTCATGCTTATGTTCCAGTTTGACAGGAAGAACCACAATTACATCTGTTACTTAGATGCAACATGAAATATGTTGTGGTGGGTTTATGCTTGGGGTTTCTTTCTGGTTTTTTCCATGTATTTGTTCTTTTTTTTTTTTTTTTATTAGTTTGCTTGTTTAGTCAGTTAAAACTTTACAACAGAGCTGTAAGATGCACTCTTCTATGAGGTAGGAAGTTTTCTACCCTATTCTATTAAAATGGGATATCGTCAGCCAGGAGGTTTTGGATTCATGTTTGTTAACAAAGCATGTACAAAGTTTCTTTCTCTTTTGGTACTTCCAAGTAAGTTGGAGCAGTCTGAAGATGAACCTTGAAATTATCTGTCCAGCAAGAACCAGCAAAGAATTCCAGGAAATGGAAGCATATAAGCAGGTATCCTTAGTGGAAAATGGATATTATCCATGAATTGAATCCAAACATTAGAATAAAGAAAAACCCTACAAGTGCTGTCAGGGAACCCAACATGGGCAAGTGAGCCCCAGTATGTTGTGACTGGCCAAAGATGGTTGTTCTTGTTACAATAGAAGATTTAGAAGGTGCCACTCTTTCTTCTCAAGAGGAACAAAATATTTTGGTGTATCATTGTATAATAGATATATTTTGAATATATTTCTCTTTTTTTCCCCACAGAGGTTTTTTTTTTGGTTTATGATAAAATTGAAAAAATCAGTTATTTTTACCTAAGTTATATGTCAAAGGTTAAGTAAAGATGTATAGCTTTTTTGAACTCACAAAGATCCATGAGTCTTACTTGATGTTTCTGTGTAAACCATCATAACAATATACTACTTTGTAGTGTGTTCAGTCGTGGAAGAATTATGACACTTCAACCTGTTCTCCTTTTACAATTGTATGTAAATATGCAATATATGCATGCTTGCTTTTCTGATATTATATACATATATAAAATAATATTTGGGAAAGAAAAAGATATTATGCTGAATGTGGAAAATAAGCTGTAGAAGATAAAAACTAAATTCAAAACAGTGGAAATGAAAAAGTTAAATATATATTTACCTCTACATTCCTTTCCTTTCAATTTAAAATCAATGCACACACACAAAAACCTATGCCAGCTGGGGTGCTTAGTAAGTCATATGAACTACTGCTCTGGTTCCCTGCTGGTTTATGATCCTAGCTTTTCAATGCAGAGCTGCTATTCAGACTTCAGTACTTGTCTTGTGTGTCTTTGGGTGTTTAATACTTATAACAAGGCACTTTCATTATGGGCAGCCCAGTTTTAAACATTCTGGCAATTTATCTGAGCCCTCTGTAATGTCTGAAGGAGACCAGCTGACTATTCAAACTGAGTCACCTAGATAACATTTCTTAATTTTCTTCTGCTTCTCATCATCTTCAGACTTTGTAAACAACATTGCTTTAACAAAACTTTGAAAGGGTCCATGTTTAGCAAAGCCTGCATTACCAAAATATTTCAAAGATTTATTTTATCCCCTGTTTAAAGTGGAATACATACTGTCCCTTAAAAGAATGTCTCTATTTAACTTGCTGTGAAAATGTGAAACTATTCATTATCAATCAGCACTGACTTTCTTATTCCTCAAAAAATGTATGGCCCGTTTCAAAAGTGTTCTCTAGATTGTTTGAATTTAAAAATCCTTTAATTTATACTGGGAGTCTGAATCATATAAATTCCCAAACACTCCTATTTCTGGAACCTCCCACTCAAGGAATCAGTTTTCTTCACTCTTAGTATTTTCCCAAAGAAAGATCATATGAAGAATGTCTGTTTTAATTCTTCAGAAGGATGTGAATAAGAAGAAATATATTCTGAGTACCTTCAGTAACTCTGCTATTGAAAAATGGATATTCTCCAAAATATGCATATTTTACAAGCTAAAGTATGTGTTTGTTTGAAAGATTTACTTTATCATTGCTCACTCTTTGAATAACTCATTATCTGTATGAAAACACACAATGATACAGAATAAGCATTGAAAATATGAGTATGCTTTGGATAATCTAATGCTTGGCTATGATGCATATGAATAGTAAGAAATACTTGTTTAGAACCAGCAACAGCACTAACACAAAACATAAAAGACCAGTATAAAACATAAGCAGGTTTACACTTAATGAAGTCTCTATTGGGAAACCAGGGCCTTGTTTCACATGCACAATGCTGTGGGGAAAAAAGTAACTTGGTATCTGTAGAATAAATGAACATATCTTTAATTTTTTTTCTCTCTTATTTCTGACTAGACTTGAAGTAACACTAGATTAACTTCTAAGATTTTTGTTCTTTGAACTTCTGGCTTTACTCAGAACATGGCAACACACTATAAAATACACTAAGAACAATGAACTGCAACATAAAGTAGACATTTTGGAACTTTAAAAAAGTTAAGCTTAGTTTCTGGAAATGTTAGGGAAAATGGAAAGTAGATTTTCTCTACCTGTTCATACAATTCCTTGTTTGGCCAAACCGGCACAAATGGACTAATACCAATCAGGCAGCAAAGGAGCTCAGTTTTACCCATGTTATCTGGCTCCCATTTGTACTGGACTCTGTTTACTTTGCCCTGGCTGGGAAAGGGGAGCATGGCACTCAAATGTCCAGTGTCTCTACCCTGTAAAAAAAACCTAGAACAATACCTAATACTGAGCTTTCCTCTAGCTATCAGGCTCAAACATTATTTTTAATTGTACTGAGGTGCAGGAATTGTTATACATCCAGTTTTACACCTTGCTCAGCACTATTGCCTCCTTTACAAAATACTCCAGATGTGATTGTGTGGGGCATATTGTCAGAAATATGGAATTTATTGCAACATATTGTAAAAATGGAGATGAATGGTGCAGATGTGGAAGGTCAATATAGGGAAAATTGACCTCAAGTATTCATAGGTATGTGAAGAGAGCAAGTAATATGTAATTTTCCAATTTTGCCTGAACTTCTATGATTCCATTAGGGCATGGAGCCCTTTTCTCATTCACAAAAGGAGTGCAGGTAGCAGTACTACTGTCATCCTTTCCTTAGCTGTTGGAATCTGAGAGCTCATTTTATCTATAGCCAGGATTCCCACCTACCCCCTCGACAGTCTGTATGGTACTAATGGGCTAAATGACACATTTTGAGTTTAGACAGCAAACTTGTATTGACTTCATTGCCCACTTAGCTTTATCCATGAAGATGTGAACATAAAATACAGGCTAATGCTAATAATGCATTTCTTCCTCCATACACAAATTTTTGGAGCAAACCTTGAAGCCCCTTTTTTATTCTGCGTGCCTACCAGACACACTACCTAACTGCAGTCATTCTTGCTACCACCTGTCACTGCATCTGAAAGAGGAAAAGGCTCTTTGTCCACAGTGGATGCTGTATCATCTCTCTGTCACAAGGTGGATGGAGAAGTGCAGTGGGCATCTCATCATCAGAGACCAATCTGTTCACTACTCTGGTATTCCCCACATACATTGAATTACGCAGCAGGGAAATATCAAAAAAGGGGGTCTGCAGAGAGAGATGTAATGTGCATCACCCCTTACATGGAGAAATAGCAATTTTCAGAACTCTGTGTAATGTGTACACACAAAATACAGGCATGATGATCCACCTTAAGTGATTACACATACAAGATAAAATATATGGATCTGTAACCCAGGAACCAATAGTTGATCCAAATGGGGAAAGGCAGATGAATTAACATTTTTGTAGGCCACCTGTGATTATTTGATGGAAGTCAATATTGTAAAGCACTTTGAGCATTGTTTTTGATGCATTTTTAGTCTCTGTTGCATTGGACAATTAACAATGCAATAGGAGAGCTCTTCCTTGGGATTGCATACTAAATAGACATGTAAATAACTAACATATTTTTGCTAAGGTAAAAATAAGTCAAAAATAATTCAAAAATTTCAAATAACAAAGCAGAATCTCTGGGGTGAAAGGACGATAAAATAACAGTACAACTTCAGACATTTTCAACAAAAAAGAAAAAGTTGAAATGATGGGCAGTTTCCAGATTCAGGGTCCAGGTCACACCCCACATGAATGTGGATTGAGACCTTCAATTTCCTGCATGAAGTCCCTATATGTCAGGCCATGGTGTATGGGAAGATGAAAGAGAATTGGAACATCTCACGTCTTCCTAGTTTTGTGTTTGGTAGGTAAGACTTTCTGTGACTTTAGTAGGTCAAAACCTTTAGTTTTGGTAATGCTAGTACAAATAATGTTCCAATTTTCATATAATTACTGCTTTTCTCCTAAAAAAGCTGGTTTACAAATTTTAGTCTAATTAAATTGTGAGTAAAAGATGTTTCAAAATTCTGTCTAACTGCAGAAAGTCAGCCGTTGCATGAGAATATTTTTGATTTTCTTCCGACAAGACCAATACCTTCCTTACTCCCAGATGGCTAGTGCCAAATATAAAAGCTCTAGCTTCCTCTAAATTTTTGAAAGTTAGTTTCTTCCAATTTTCTGAAAACTTTATCTACAAAGGTACATATTTTTTATGAATTTACTTTTTTTCTTGTGTGAACATTTCTTGACAGGTTTAGGAAATTCATATCTTCTTTTTTTCTTGCTTTCTACCAGAGTATATATCAGTGAATTTCTACCAGATACATGAGTGCAGTTAATATAAATGTTATATTTTATTCACAGAACAGTAAAAAGAAATCCCAAACCAGAACAATAAAAATGCGCAGTCATTATTAATCCCTCACACCTCTCAGAATGATCTCTCCTATCTTCCATACATCAGAATGGGTATCCTTTCAGTTGGAAACAAATGCCTATGATATCCAGTTGACTCTGAATCCCTAACTTCATCACTTTGTGCTTGGGCTCCACACCTCTGGGTCACCCAACTGCTCTTCTATCTTCCTTTTAGCATTTGGTTTTAATCAGGATCTCTCCTGTGATCTGTACTGGTCTTCTTCATGCTAATTTAACCTCTTGCATATTAGAACAGACCATACTTATGCTTTGAGGATGACACTCTTGAAGACTAACCAGGCCTCCTAGGTGCCAGAATGCTGCAGGTAGATTCCTGAATAAGCCAATGGATCTTCTCTCTTGAAGTCTGGGATTTTAATTTTCTTCTTTATCCTACCCATTTATCTGGGGATGTTAAACACTACAATCATATGGTCATTATGGCTGAGGCTGCCTATGTTCTTCACATTATGAATTAATTCTTTCTTGTTTCTGTGTTATGGATCTAGCAATGCATCTGCCTTCATTGGCTCAAACCTGCCTTGTATCAAGTATCATCATCATCACACTCCAGCAATCTCTTTTATTTCTCATACCTGCTATATTCTAGTTCCAGAAAATATCAAGGTCATTAAAATTTCTCTTGGTTTTGAAGTTTTGCAATTGTCCCTACAGCTGTGTGAAGAAGGTAAACACCTTCATTTTCTTGGTCTGTATCTATCTACTGCTGTTTTCCAGTTACATGGGCTATCCCACCATATCTCCGCAATACCAATGAAAAAGCTCTGCAGTTGTACATGGACTTTTAACACTTCTGTTTTTCACTATGGTGACTAAACTCATGTACATGATCTCATGTACATCATGCAGGATCTATCCCCAAGCCTTCCTGCTTTTGTAACTGAAATGCAAGAGCTTCCAGCATCACACTGTCCCCTGGACACTTCCTCACTGCTCCATGTCAGTTCACTTTTCTTCAGGTTTCTCTTAAACTCCTCTGACATATATAGCTTAACTTCACATCATTTTAGAAAAATAGCTGGATCATAGCAAAAACTCAAACTATGCATGTTCAAACAACTTTGTAAACTGATCTAATGTCCTGAAGCAAATCTTCAATATTTTTTTCTTAAAGCTTTGTGTGGATTTCAGCTCAGAATAAATCAGCATAATTCAGCAGAGGATTGCCACCAAATATACTTGACTCCTGTTTCAAATTGAACCCCAAATAAATATAAATGGCTAAGTACAAGCCATTCCCTCGCCAGCTAAGGAGTGCAGCTCACCTCATTTAACAAGATAGTAAACCAAATATTATTTAAGTATCAAACCTGTGACTGTGGACCATAACATCTTCCTCTTGTGCAGTCTCCCTTGTAGGACTGATGGGAGGGGAAATTTGTAACCTATCCCATTGTAAAATGACAGAGCTGTTACTCTATATTTGGCCTTTTTTGGGTATATGTGTATGGGGAAGTGGAAATTAAAAAAATATCCCGACTATAGTTGACATTATAGCTAGTGGAAATACTTGTTCAAAACCAGTATAAAATAGAACCATATACAAAATACAGCTTTGTCTAAGACAACACAGAGTGAAAAACAATGAAAAATTGCATTGCTTCTCTGAAATAAACCATCATGGAACAATTATATTTGTATTTTGATCTTGGTCTTTGTTCATTCAAAAAAGTTAAATAGAAGATTTTATTATATGCCACCCCTCTTGCTGTGTATGGCATGATGGACCAAGCTACTTACAATAATAATTCACACTTAATCTGTCATAGAATTATACAAAAATACATCTGGAAAGGGCTTTGAAAAGGCGACAGCAAATGTCAGAGGTGGTAAAAAAATCACATGTTTGAAACAACCTCTAAATTAAGTCAGAAAGTACTCAAAACAATTCCTGTTTTATTACTGGTGTAAAAAGATCTGCAGACAATCAAGAGATCCAGTCACAGGTCTCCTCAACAGTAGAATTTATCCTCAAAGGTTTAGTATTTATAATCCTATTATTTCCTAATCCTATTATTGTAATGTTTGGACGAACTGAATGTATTTCCTCTTTAATCTCAGTGTGATCACACATATTTCCCTTCAATGATGACTTCTGGCTGACCCTACAAATACTTTGTTCTTCAATACTTAAAAATAAATCAGCAGAATAGTTCGGAACATTGTGTTTTCTGCAGATGCACCTTGCTGTTAGATAATGTTCTCTTGATAAAACTAATGCTTATAGAATACTGTAGAGGTGTTTGATCCCCAACAGATTTCCATTGAGATAATGTATTTTTGCTTTTTGCTTGTTCAGTAAGTGGCCACTGTGATGCAATGTTTTAAAAATTTTAAAATCATATTTGTGTCTATGCCTGGAATACAGGACTATTTATAGGGATGTTACATACAGCACACAGAAAAAAATGCTGTGCAACTTTCATTTGCATGGATTTAATGCTATTTAAGGGTTTAACAGTGACACCATAAATCACAAGAAGGTATGAATTAATTTATGTCCTACCATAAGCCTAAGATAACACTATAGCCTGGATTTTGAAAGTTGATTATTTTTGCATTTCCTTTGCAATTGCATTTTCATTTACTACGCCGTCCTCTAACTTGCTTTCTTGTTTTGCCTTTTTGCCCCTTTTTCCGTCATCTCCTGTTTTTACTTTCTTGTTATGTTTCAGAATGTCCTACTTGAATAAGAAATACAGAGCTTCCCTATAACAGGTGCATTTTCTATCATATTTAAATAGTATTCATCAGAGGGAAACTAGGATGTTAAGGGCAGTAAAAAAAGAAGAATCAGGCCTCATGACCTGAGTACCCTTGAGATTCACAAGAAGAATGTAAATATAATGAAATATTTATGTTACAATTCAAACAGAAATTATGAAATTTGCTTTTACTTGACAGCAATGACTTTAAGTCTACTACCAACATACTATTACAGAAGTATTCTCCCTTGTGATAGTTATGCAAACTCAGTTTATGATCTCCTGCAAATATTTTAATCTTCAATTCCTCTGTAAAGTAAATATTGATAGAAAAGAAACTTCCTTTTTCTGATGTTCATTTACCCATAAGAACAAAATGGACAGCAGCATGTGAATTATACTGTTAAGACAGAGAGATTTGGCATGTATTTATCTGGTCAAACTTAGTTTGCCTTCTTTTAGCACATATTTGCTAATTCTACAGAACTGAGCATTTTGCATCAACTATTTACAAAATATTCTCTTGGACAAGAAGAGAATATTTTCCTTTATTTAAGAAAATGAGAAATGCTTCCAGTGAATTAAGCCTTCTCAAAAATCTAGCATGACCAGGATAAGACGCAATGTGTAAAAATTAAAACACATGATAGTCTATCTGAAACAAGAAATCACTAATTTATTGGGGTGGCAGTGGTGATACCCTAGCCTAACTTGCCCACAGAGGTTGTGGAGTGTCTACGATTTGAGATATTCAAAGCCTGGCTGGAGACAGTCCTGGGCAATTGGTTGTACGTATCCACATTTGAGCAGGGTGGATTGGACCAGATGATCCCTCCTCATCTCAACCATTCTGTGATTCTGTCATTTATAAATAAGGCAGTCTAACAGAGACTCAGGAAATCTAGTCTAATGTACTTTGGTTTGTAGGCACTTGGGTCATAATTTAATGCAGTAGAATTTTTCATATTTTGCTCATAGTCTGTTTCCGTAAATTACAACAAAAAATGGCTACTTCAGTTATAGACATCTTCTATATTTTTTTCCCCGTAGCTTACTGTGCCTGCATCCAGGACTTTGTTCCACAAATTCTCAGTAATAAAACTGAACAGTTACAAATTAATTACAAGCCTTTTTAATCTTTGTTTCAAGTCACATATTCCAGTTCAATTCAATTTCTACACTAGCAGTTCCTAACCAGTAGTGAAGAAGTACGTTACTACTAGCTCTCTCATAAGAAAGTCAGCCTTGACTCAGCCTGGACAGATAATATTATCTTGGTATACAGAATATACTACTGTCTTAGAGGAGCAGGAATATGAGCTCTGGAGCTTCTCAGGAGGTATTGAGTTCTTAGATGATATTTCACATCACCAGAAAGCTTTGTCAGAGGTACAGCTACAAAAGAGGAAGGCTAGGTTTCCTTAAACTGCTGGTTGACAAACTGCAGATTTTGAACCCACTCCTCACTTATATGACATTGTAAGACAGATGCTCATTTTCACTGCTTCTAACAGAAAACAAATTCTCACATGTTCTCATACAGGATTAGCAAATAATCTCAGCTGAAAAAAACCAATCTCAGCTGAAAGAAGTCAGTGAGACAGCAGGAGTGTCCATGGGATGCTGCAGAAATTCTCTTGCAGAAGGAAAACATGAAAAGGAGGACTCAAGCCTTTGATGTTTAGAGATAGCAAGGGAAGATTATTTAAGTAACAAATTCAGAATATCTAGAAAAAGATGAATATTTTCACTATGTGTGGAAAAAAAAATATCCCACTGCAAAAGAGAAATGAGAACTTCAAGATGAGGGACACTCCACTGAAAGTGATGGACCTGTTAAATACCACACAGTTTCTCGATCTTCTTTCCCTTTTCGTGTTTACTGGTATCTTCATCATCTAGAGTTTTCCACAAAGAGTTGTATTTGGAATGATATTACTAAGCAAAAATGAAAGAAAACCTTATAAGACAGTTTTCAATAAGAAAAATCGCAAGACAATACCAAACAACCAAAATTAGAGGAATATCTTCCTATATGAGTTATAACAGATTATGTTAATTAATACCCTCAAAAATACATGTCTGGACTTCGCAATGTCTATACAGAAGATGACCGCTGCCCGTTCCTTTATCAGGAACTCACAAGCTCAAGGAGGATCTCACAGGAAGCTTCTTCAAAATGAATTGTGAAGTGGTTCCATGCATCTGTTCATTTACTTGTTTACTATTAAAGAGCTAATTAATAATGATTATGAAACACACATAGAATTATCAGGGACTATGCAGCAAAATCCAATGCCAGCAGTAGAAAAGTCCAAATACTCTCTCTTACAAAACACTTGACTGACTTGACAAGTATAAAAATGCCACATGTTTGCACTCAAAACACCACAAGATTAAAAGCTGGGCTTCAAAGAGCTCATTTGAAAACACAACACAGTGCTTTTGATTTTTCCTTAATCAAGAACAAATTTGGTATTCAAATTGTCTTCTGACATTCCTTACACTGTGCCCCACATGGACAAGTCTTCTGTAGAGTCCTCACAAACACTGGCTGAATCCTACTGCAACAGTTTGCACACAAGGTATATATTTTTATGTTTAGTGAACACTTGGGACAGATTGAACATTAATGCAGATTCACAGGCTGATACTCTTTTTCTGAAAACAGGCCTAGGAAATACAGTTTCCTAGAAAATGTTTATATTTCAGTGCTTTCCAAAGTGTATGTAGACTGAAAGATCTTCGGAGATGTGTTGTTAGGCTGGTTTCGGGTTTTCTGGTGGTTGTTTGTTTTTGCTTGTTTGCTTGTTTTGCTTGTTTGTTTTGTTTTGTTAGAGTCAAGTTGAATGGTGACTTCACATTTGACTGTAGCTTTCACATGAATCCATCAATAGTAAATAACACAACTCAGTGACATCCCTTCACTATGCTAATCTCCACCCCAAATACTCTTGTGTACAGATGGTATGGAGATTCAGTCTTGTATTGATCTCCCTCTTTCTTTCATTAAAATTGCATAGAATTAATTACTCAGGGAAATGAGTAGAGAATCAGGTTACTGAAGAAATACAAAACCAAAAATGCTGTGTGAAAAGTACTTTCCAGCTTCCAAACTTATGTCTTTGTCTAGTAGATATTTTAGCACTTCATAAATATATTGAAGCCAAAATGCAGAAGAAAATGCTTTGTCTAAATGCCAGAGGAGGAGCAATTTTCAGAACTGGGACTACAGCTCTGGAAATGTTGGTCACTGAGAAACACACTTCACCTGGCCTCCCTGCCAGAGAATGAGGGGACACGCTAAATAGCAAGTATCTACTCTTTATATAAGTGCAGTGCTGGAAGTCTCATCTGAGATCAGGTCAGTTTTCCTTCTACAACAAGTATGTCAATGAGCTTGCTGATTCAACTGGGAAGGTGTCAGGGCAGGTGCAATTTGGTGTAATAATTAAGAAATATGGACTCAACACAACAGTTCATTGTGAGCTTTCTCTACATATCCCCTCCCCCCAAACTTTTTCTCGCAGTTTAGCACTCAGAAGTGCTGCATCACCTTTGCAACATTCTAGGTGTTGCACTCAAAGCCTCAAGAATACAGTGCAAATCTGGATATTTCACATCCCAGACAAAAATATACAGTATTTACTACTGATCCAAGTAGCCATGGTGTTTAACTGCTTAAATATTATAGGACTTAAAATCCTCCAGACTATGTTAAAGATCCCAAGTTAAATCAGTGCCAATGGTTATTAACTATCAGGTTTTGATGTATCTGGAGTCAACAACTGAACAGCAGACACATCAAAATCTGAGCAATAATGACCTCAGAGCTATGTATATTTATAATGTGCTGGATCTCCTGGCATGCTGAAGCCTAGGGGGGAAAAACTGCTGAACTAGTCCAGCTCTGAGGTTAATACTCTAACTAAATCACTAGCTTTAAAAACCATTTAAATCTGTGAGTCTAAGTTGTAAAGCATTTCACAACTTTCCTGTCTTAACAGTGAGGAATGCTAATAAGTCCTAGGTAGCTGCTGCAAGTAAACTCGAAGATGCTTCTCAGCAAGAAATTTTTATCCATATATTCATAGAGGCAGAGGGAAGTAGCAGCTGAATTTTGGAAATATATGTTCAAGAAAAACTTAGCAACAAGCAGCTGAGAAAAGGGACAGTTCACCTGTCAACTGGATGACTTTATGATTGCAGTCTTGCTGTCCTGCATCTTGATAGTCCCACAGTTAGCTGCAATAGACACTTCATAAGGGAATAGGAGCTGGTGATATGCACTGGTGATATGCACTTTGTAAACCAGCTGGTAAACTGGGATGTGGATGTAAGATTTGTTGGGGAAAGTGCCTGTCAGTTAGAAGATGGAACACTTCTGTCTCTCTTCTAAGTTTGTTTTTAAATCTAATCTTGAAAAACATACTGTGAAATGTGCACATGTACCATGAGGGTGTGAGAGCTCATAAGAAGCACAGCAATGCTTCCTTATAGCAGGCAGCTCTTTCAGGGAGAGTGATGCAATCTACCAAGTCGTTTGCCTGTAGCACGGCAACAACAAAAAAGGAAAGATCTGTCTTCTTCCCACAGTCAGACATATGATGAGGAAGTGCTTTTACTTCCCCTTTTCTCTTTGATACCCCCACATCACTTTCATGACTTTGCAGTTCAAGATTCAGGCCACAGTATTGGCAAAACCCAGTGACAGTCCACGAAAAACACCATGGTGATGTTTCTCCCTATCTGAACTGTCCATTTTTTTTTACTCTCTCTGAGGATGTTGCATTGTCTGAGGTTAATTTCCCTTTTCTAAATCCTGCACCCTACCTGTGGCTGATAATGAAAATAAGCACTTCCGTCAAAGGGATGTGCCAAGCTAATTGACTCAGGTGAGAACCAGCATGATAAATCCTTGATACCTCTGCAAAACAGCCCAATCTATGATTTTTTTTCTTTCTATTATAGTATACATATTTCATGCACATGATGAGATGAGTGTGAAGTATATTGAATTTCTGCTCATCAAAACATATTTCCAAGGAACTCAGACTTTGGTGTCTCTATTATACAGCTGACGAATGCCTCCATATTTAGTTCTCATCAGATTGATACATTTACATGGCTTGGCTTTCAATTGTTAACTAAGACAGAGGTTTGAGAGGATGTTGAGCTGTAGATCATCATCTTGTCCCTGCCCACCAACTACTGAAAGCATGTGCCTCGAGCAGGGAGGTTATCCTGAGTCCAAGCTGAAACACACTGTGTGTTTCTGGTCTCAGGAACCAATGAAAACCTGACAGGAAGGTGGAATACTTTATTCCTCAATTCGGCTCTTCACCAATAAAAGAGTAGAGCAGATTTCTAAATGGTTGATTGGATTTGAAACAGATAATCTCTTTGCCATTTTGTGAGTTAAGGAAATATTTTGTCCAGTCTACTAGGGACACAGCAGAGCTGTATCTGCAACAGACTGGATGTGAATACATTTAATCAAGGACAAAGCTATTGATTTGTCAGAGGGGCTGCAGGAGGGATGAATAAATAAATCTGCTGCTTCAGAGTTGCAATTTCCTTTTCAGTCCCCTTCAGGTACCTCAGGGGTCTGCATAGCATTGGCTTGGCCCTGCAGACTGCACCTCACAGAAGCTCTCTAGATCCTGGAGCCTCCATCTGTCTGGGAGACCCAAGCTCTGCCCTGAGCCTTGCAGGAGACTGCTGATCTTGTCCTGCCCACCTGCATCACCCTATCAATATTGCCCTCTCACTTACAAAAGCAGAAATGTTTCTGCTCAGAAAATATGTGCAAAGCATTTCTCTAATGCCTTTGGTAGGTGGGCTCATGCTGGGTGACCAGAACAACTGTTGGCTGAGGTCAGCCAGCCAGGAAAACAATAATGTCTACAGCCTCCAGGGGCTATAACTCTAACATCAGGATTAAGGCTGCTACACTGTACTCAGGACATTACATCTCTTGCAGCTGACCTCAATCAGCAGCCATGTAGACCACCTGGGGGAGAGGGAGTGGAAGGGGTACAAAAGGTTTTATTAAACCCAAAAGAGCAAAAGGAAGACAGCCTTGAACCCTCCAACAAAAGAAGGAAAGTTCTTGTAGGGCAGAAAGCCAGGTGATATTATTTTAAATAGCTTTTTTCCCTCCTTTGTACTTCAGCTGCTAAAACCTGTCTCATATCTGCAGCTGCATGGGGGAGATCCTCCAACCTAACTCCCCTGACTTAAAAAAAAAAATAGTATTACTCTTGTAGCTGGTAATAGAGAGCAGAAGGAGAGAAGGAGCGAGACAGTTTTTTTGAACTAAGCAGTGCAGGATGTAGGAGGAATTAACTTGAGCTCTCTCTTGCTCATGTGCACTCACATTTCCACGAGTCTGGCAAGACCACCATAGTGAGAGGGTCCAGCAAAGATTACGTGGTATACATTAGTAGCAGGATGTATTATGTGTTAGTAGTGGTGCTGTTTGGTCATGGGTGGTGGTATTTCTGTCTCTGAGCAATACTAGGAACATGGTAAATGTGAAAAAAAATGATGCTTTCTTGGTGGGGAGGGTTTTGTGGTCTGGGTAAGCAGTGCATTGGAGATTTGAGTAAATAGGCATTTAGTATAATCTGAGTTCTTCAAAATTCTCTTCAGCTGTGAGTCACATCATTTAATATTTCTAAGGGGCTTCACGAGGTGAGCCTCCCTCAAATCCTTGGACAGGTTTGACTCCTGATTAGGCAGAAAATATATAATTAAAACTTTTTCAAATCTCAGTGACTCAGCTTTTTTGAGAAAAGATAACTTTATGTTAGGTGAGTCTACTGTTGATACTACTATTGATAGTAACTGACAGTACAAAGATCACTAAAATTTATATTACAGCCATGCCTGGTGCTACATATTCACAGAGGAGAAGTACAATTTAAAGTTGTTTTACAAAAGGAAGTTAAGGCAAAGAAATCTGGATTCATCTTAGCTAATTTTAGGCATGTAAAAGAGGCACTTAATTAGAATTGCAATTAGTCTCATCTTGCCAGCTAGTCAATGGAGAAAGACACACGCATCAAAGGACAAATAAACCTGTATTTAAAACCTGAATTGTCTCTCAAATGTCCCTCTCTCACTACTGGTGAGCAAGAGAACCTAAAGCAATTATGATCTTAATTAGACGCCTCTGCTGTATTCCTGAAATTTGGCTGGGATAAATCACACAAAGAAACTAAATGACTGTCCAATGAATCTGAGTCAATGTATGTGGCTGGGAGCCAGTTTGAGTGCATTGCTTGATTGCAAATAATATTATTTCATGTATATACTTTTAAAGTCTGTTGCTGAATTACACAGGCTATACTCATAGGAGCCTCAGGAAATATTTAGTTAAACTAACACTGAAGTAATTTTTAATATTTTTTATTTTTTAAAGGCTCTTATCTTTACTTCAGAAACTTCAGTCTGAAGGAGCTATGAATTTCCTAATGGTGACAGGCATCAATACAAAAACCAGAAAGAAAATCAGTCAAACAACTATAAGAATAATTGCAGTGTAAGCTAAAGATTATAAAATTAATGATCAGGAATAGCGTCTATTGGGTTTTCACCTTGTTCATTTTAAGTAGGACAGGAAAATAAAGAGCCTGCATTTAATTATGTAATTAATAACACTGAACTGGTCAGAAAAATCTCTCATACAAGGTTTATATCTTGCAGCCTAATACCCAATAATAAAAGAAACTGTTATTTTTCTTTTCTTGTGAAAGCTGCTGGATCAGCCAAAATAGAGTGTACCTGTAATTGTCTGATGCCTTGACCCAGTAAAAAGATGTTTGAAACCTCGAAACTAGTGAAATGCTTTTTCCAGTGTCTGATAAAACTGCCTGTTTTCCTTGCCCCTCAATGCAACCTGCTATAAAAAGACAAGATTGCAATGTTTAATGAGAAAAGGAATTTTTTCTTTGAAAATGGAGTTGAGCTGGTTGACTTTAGGATGACCAGCTAACCACTTTAGCTAGGCAAGACTTAATAGCAAACTGAAAAGGGAATCAAAAACTCCCATGCAGTAGCCTCCCCTTGTCTTAGTCTTATTTTGTCACACAGAGGAGCTAGAGGGACCAAAAAAGCATTTGGAGAATCTTCTTGAATGATGCATTGCAGATGGTAGGTGTAGAGGGGTCATTAAAGGGCTGCTTCACAAATTCCACACGAGATATAATCACGTAGAACTCTGGAAAAGAGAGAACGTGAGCTGGGAGAGATTTGGTAGAGTTCCGAAGGCCATGAATGGCATTGCGAGGCTGACTACAGGCTGATTATTCACCATCTCTTCTAACGTGGAAAAGTAGACATCAAAGAAGTAAAAGTCAGATCAAACACAAAAAGTTATGGCTGGAAAAATGCTTCCTTTTTCCATGGAACACAAGGGAACCTGTAACTATAGGTGGGCTCAAGTTACACCTAGTAATTTCATAGAAGAGGAATCTCTTGAGGATTATGTAGAATTTACATAGCATTTGCATTTAAAATCCATTCAAACTTGGGAAGTCTCTGAGTTCAAAGTAAGTGAAGACTAGGAGAGTCTAGGCAACTAACACATAAACTTCCTCTCCTCTTTCTCACCCCTGGACATTCCTTCTGGCCACTCCTAAATGGGCAATGCTCAGACTCAGTATGGTCATGAAACTTCTGCTATTATTACAGCAGAATCTTTGTCTTATGAGGATGTTGATAATGAGTGAGAAGTACTTTAGAATGTTGTGGCTACTCACATGAGCACGTATTTAATGACAAACAGTTTAGGGTTTTGAGAGCATGTGGCAAAATTTATTGACTAGTCCTTTTGTTCTGTCTTTTCAAACAATTTGCAGGAAGAGATTATCTATATGGAATCTACCTAGGCCACAACAGAATCAATTAAAAACAGTTACAAGTAAAACAGATCCTTTGAATTTTATATTCCCCTATTTTTAGATAAAATATTTGTGAACAATTGTGTCATTTAAAAGAAAGTTTTCCGCACTTATTAAAAAATGTAAGGAAAGACTAATCATTATTTAAGCAGTTCTGCCTTACAGAAAGCACTATGATCTCCACACAGAAACTGAAATCAGAGTATTAATTTTCAAAAAAAAGCTCTGACACCAAACTTGCAAGTCTCTTGTTAGAGCAGCACAATTTCCCTAACTGTTCAGCAATCCAGTTTTGAGACACAGTATTGCACAGAATATAAAAACGATAGGTGAAGTAAGGTGCATTTATTAATTTTCTAATCTTTCAAATGAATGCACTTCTCACTTATGTGTACAGAAGCCCAAAAATCTGCTAAGCTACCTGTGTACAAAAAACTTTCTCAAGGGCTGATACAAAACTGTGGAACCAAATCTTGCAAAATTAGTATGAGGAACTTTGCAAATGTCACCAGCCTATACTTCCAGGGCGTGATGCATCTCATCATCTTGATTTTCAAAGATAGACATTACACTGTCTATTAAAGAATAACAGCAATCCAAAGTGTATGAAAACTGAAACCTACTCTGAATGCCTATTCCAGGAAGAGGATGAGAAAAAAGGGATCACTGACACCACTTAAATATTTAATTTTTTTTTAGCCCAGACTGAAGTTGCTGAGATATCCTACAGTTGTGAACAGAAAATAATCTGAAGAAAATAGAAAGCAAACAAATAGACATATATTCAAAATAAGGAAAAGTTTTGTAAAATGAAATCTGGCAGGAACACCAAGACTTTGGCAGAGTGGTTTCTGATTTTTTGTAATCATTATTATTCTCATACACATGTCTGTATACATGCATGTGTAGAAGAGTCAAACACTTGTATGCAACAGTCATTACAAGATGATGACATTTTTTCATTTTTGCCACAATTTCTATGTATAAATTCACATATTATATTTGTTTACCTTATAGCTAAACTATGCATAGAAAAAATAAATACCTTTCCCAGTTAAGTTAGTATGGGTTTTGGCTTACTGTTTACTTAAAAACAAGCTTCCTAGCCAAATCTGTGCTTGCCTCGTGTGTTATTTTTTGAAGAAGAACAAAAGCAGCAGATTGCAGATGATTCCTACCCAACATGTTGCAATCTTCAGTCCTTTAACCTTGTGTCACAGCTGAAGGTTAGACTGACCCATGTGATTCTCAACAAAGCTGGTGGCGGGGGAAAAAGCTAAGGAAATTCTTGTGATAAACCTTGTTTAATTCTATTTTGGAGAAAACAATAATCTCTCTCAGTTGGATGGTGATGGAAGACTGCAAAAGCTTATACAAATATACAGTGGTGTATCATTTTTGCTTAATAAAAGTAATTCACATGCAAGGTAGTGGACAGAGGGAAAATTATGGAAAATATCTCTCACCCAAGGACAGAGTACCAGATGTGCTAAGACTTATGGGAGCAATCAAAGGTGGCCAAGGCTCTGCTGTGGGGTATTATTAAGTTAGACTGTGATCTAGCACCTTCAACTTATTAAGCTGTCGGGAGTTTCAGTGATTAAAACCAAAGAAAGGTCACTCACAGACCTTCAACATTTCCCTGCACTAGTATTTTCTTTTAGGCTTTAGACCCTAATGAAGGCACTTCACTCGATACGTGGATTTTTTTAAATTGGTCTTTTGAGCTGGATTTCTCCACAGCTTGAGAAAATCTTCAATAGATTTTGCTTCCTCAGAACTCTGCATACAGTTATCAAAAATCCCAACCAATAGCAAGAGATGAGGCCATATAAGATGGCTTTGCATATCATCACTGCAGAGATCAAAGGAACAGGTTAATGAGGATCTGGAGTAGTTTAATTATGTCCTAGGTAAGAAGTGGGGGTTAGTGGCTGTAGGTGGGACTGTTATAAATAAGCTTTGAAAGCTCTGATAGATGGAGTCTAATGTTTGTAAAAGGTATGATAAAACTAGTATTTCTTATGGATTTAAGGTTACCAAAATCAAACCCTCTAGTCCTAAAAAGTCATGCAGCAGGAACAGACATAATGTATTCCAGGTACAAGTGGTGTCAATGCTATTTTATGAGCCCTTTTAAGGGATGGGGTAAACATTGTTGTTTCATCTACAGGTTCATATATATCACTGCTTACAAAACCTTTTTTTTATATTATATATAAATATATATATAATTAATATATGTATTATATATATTATATATCTATATAATTATATATATAATTAATAAATATATATATATTAATATTAATATATATATTAATACTACTGTGGAGTGTGGTTTAACTTGACATATTAATGTCTAGATAGATATCTGATGTGATTAAAAAGTTAACGCTCTCTTAATTATCTCTATTTTTTTTCTCTTTAACTCTTCATATACTGGTTATAATGGCATATTTAGGGCTGACTAGTACTTGTGCAATAACATATCTTGTTGTTGTAATGATACATTCTGCAAGCCTGGCACTGGGTGCCTTGTGTTTATTTTACAATACTATTTTATTAAATTCAGACTGGCTGGTCTTGTATTATACAAGATAAGGAAGGAAGCTTTATACCCCTTACAATCTAACAAACCAAAAATACTACCCCATTACAAAGCAGAACATGATTGCACTGCTCTGTTAAGATTCATACCCCTTTGGTACACTCTTTCATTTCCTTTTTAAAAATTGTTGAGTATTAAGTGTTCCAAGATCATTGGGATGACCATTGTAGGAATTTTAAATATGTTTTTTTTATATAGATATAGTGGTATTCATTATTGTCATGTGGATAAATACGAAACTAGAACGAAATTCACATGATCAGTTTTACCACTCAAGATGAAAAAATTAGATGTACTTAATCCTATTATTTAAAATAAAATGTGTGTTTCCATCATCTCTAGATGATTCTGTTCTCATGTTGTAATTCTTCTTCTTACTTATTGTATTACAGGACCCCCACAGGGGCTGATTCCACAGTTCACATGTGACCACAGAAGTTCATATAGGAACCCTGCCTAAGTGGGCATGGGACAGAAGAAAGGAGATGGGAGTAATGGTTGTGTTTGTTGTGGAATGTCACATCAGGTGGATGCTCCTACAAAACATTTTTGGGGTGGCACCTGCCACATTGAGGTGATGACAGAAAGAGTAGGAGTGTTACTGTTTTTACACATCTCCCTTTTTCTCATGAAACTGCACTCCAAGGAATGAAGATCTGCAGTTGCTGCTATGTTTGGGGCCAAAATATAATCTGTAACACCCAGTTGTATTTTGTTCTTTTGTATTCCATTGTTTAGTGACTTTAGACAAATATTTCTGGTGTTTTAATGCTGAGCTTTAATTTATATTATATTTATAATATAATTTATAATGCAGGAAAACTGGTGTATCCTGCAGTGCACACTGTGAATTAGAAGATTAAAAGCCTTTGTCTCCACACAGTTGGTGAGGAAAATGTGCCATTTTGTCCAGTGTTTGGCCAAAAATTTCCTGACCTTTTCTGGAAGTACAGGGTACTCTGTCATATTTGGCTAATTACCCAAAGGTTTACATCAGGTTAAAGAACATGGTTACTGAAATGTGGATAGCTTATTGCATCTTGGTTCACACCACTCTGTATCAGTCTAATAGATTGGAATGAGCCTTTCAGGGCTGCTTGGCTTGACAAATGCAATGCATTATAAAAGAATGGACAAATAAATACCTTTACTAATCAGTATGCCTAAAAGTGCAACAGGTTTCTCAAAACTATGCTGCTCAGTACATATTTTTTATTTTCTTAAGAATACTCTGGGTCTCATTATAAAATTTATTTTCAAGCAGATAAATGGTAATCAAAAGTCTTCCTTCTTTTAAAGCTGTGAGTTTCTTGTGCAAATTAATCTTCTTTAAAATAAACAACCGAATAAACAACAAGCTCTCCCCCCCCCCCCCCCCGCTATAGTTGAAGATCTTAAGCTTCTGAAACAGGCAGAAGAAAGTCAACACGAAGTTTTACACTCCATTTCAGTCAGCTTACTGACTTTTTAATATGACAGGAACCTATTATTAAAAGTTCTTACTTGCCAGAAAATCCTACCAAGATCTTTTGCAATAAGTAAATGAAGTTGAAACGAAATGTCATGGCAATGGCTTGAAGAATGACTGAGAAAGATATCACTGATATATAAAGTAAAGAAACAAGGAGCAAACACCTCCCAGAATGAGAAGCATATTTTTGTGTGATTGTGCAGGACTTGGAGAGAGCAGACTACAGGGTAAACAGGGAAAGGACAAAAGACCTCTGCATATGTGCATCTAGGGAAAACACTTGTTTTGCTCCGGCTGATCTGAAGCTGTTTTTCTCAGAGGCTATCACTTCATTGGTGATCCAGCATAGGATTGCAAATATGGCAACGCATACAGAAACCTTTTTTTTTTTCTCAACAGGTTGCAAAATACAATGTGTATTGGGCTTTGTGAAGGATGTTATCTGCAGTGTACAAAGCCTCTTGGAAGAAGAAGATGACCAAATTTGAAAAAGGTGGTAACCTACATCTACTTTTCCTTCTCATGGTAAAGACTATCCATGATCTCCAACAGACACACTATGAAAATATTTATGGACCATGGACTAAGCTTTTTCGCTTTTGTTTCCAAGAGAGGTGCCATGGTGGTGCTTTTTTTTTTTTCTTTCCTGTTTGGGGAATGCAGCAAAAAAGCATTTCTCTGACATTGAGTTCTTTTCTAACTGAATACCTTCCTTGAGACCCAAACATTTCAAGTGTTAGAGGAAATATTAAAATGGATATTCACTTAGCTTTGAGACAAGATCAAGCTGCCTTATATCAAAGAGGAGCTTGTAATACAAGCTTATGAGGGAGTTAGAGCAGATATCATTCATACTTGAATTAACACAGCTTCCAGCTGTGAGTACATACAGGATATTTCCTTTATAGGTACAGCTGCCCTCTGAATTCCTTGGCCAATCAATTCTGTTAACCACCAAACATGGTGGCATTTAAGGCAGCTATTTTCCTTTTCTTTTAACACTCATGTGTAATGAGGTGTTTACTAGTCATATGAAAGACTTGTGACACAAGCTACAGATTGCTGTTGCTGTTGGGCTGGGAAAAGGCTTTGTGTACTTACTGCTCTTAATGTTATAACAGATGCCTTAATAACTTGGGTTTGTCTTCCAATACTCTACAAAACCAAAGAATGGGGAAATAATTTGGGGTGCAGCAGACAGAAAAAAAATCCCCTAATCAACTGAAAATTGCTGCTTTCCTTTAAAATGGTATTACTTTTTAAGATAAACCACCATGAATTACCTGCTGCTGCCAGACATATTTCCTATACTGCCTATGTAGCAAATTTGCTATAGCACTAGTAAGTATTTCCTGAGCAGTTTATAAACATGTCTAATTTATGGTTTAATATATCTGATTTCTCTCAAGGTCTTGATTAAAACCACTGTCAAGTTGGTTAAAATGTCTCATCATATGAGTTTTCAGAAATCTCCACTGACCTGTAGGGATACAGCTTTTCTCTGATATGTCATTAGGCCTTCACAACTAATAATATGTTCATTTTATTTGAAAGAAAACTTTTTAGGTCTTCTTTAAACAGTTTTTGAGAAAGTATTTTTCGCCATTACCATTTGCAGCCATAGGAATATGGTTTCACAAATGGAAACATTATTTTTTAGTGTGCAGCTTCAAAGAATTCAATGCAAATTGAAGCTTTATTTACTCAGATGCTGCTTTTGTGATAGATCAAATTGTCTGTTCCTTTCAAAGGCTGGTGGATGTTCACAATTTGTAGAGCAAGGCAGAGCTCTCACATATGTTGATTGTATAAAGTTCATTTTTGCCATACTAGGTCTGCACATGAGAGCCTTGGTAGTATAGGAGGGCTGTGCAGCTCTGTTTTGAAAGGGATGAGAATTTTGCAAACAGCCCTCCTCTCTCCAGAGCCATTGCATTTTCTACACCCACTGCTGGCAGGTTGCTCTAAGAGATGAAATCTGGAATTTGTGTTTGAAAGCATGTGTGCCCACAGTACTGATGAAGGTTTTGGGTTCAAAATGGCTGGAAGTTGCTTTATGGAAAAACTCCTATATGAGACAAATTCTGTGTTGAGCTTTATAGCATAACTGCTACTAAGCTTTAACAGGACTTCTCTGTAATGTGTGCACAAGGATCAAAGACCTTATTCTGGCCAAGAGCCTATGGTAGTTCACATGGAAGGGCTGCAGAGATGCTGTGTGCCATGATCAAAGTTGGGTGGCTGACACCCAGCTGAACATTCAAGTTCCTCACAGAAATGTTCTTTTTAGGTTACCTTAAAGGAAGATATAAAACCCCTTCATTTCCATTTCTGCACATACAAAAAGCATTTGCTGACATTGGGTACAGGTAGAGGCTGCTTTTGTTAGTGCTGAATTTTATATTTAATTTAGAGGGTGAGAAAAGTGAAGCATTTCCTGTGCATTTGCAGTTTACATCAAGGGAATATGGCAAATAGCTTGTATTAAAAAAATATTTTTAAAAAGATGCAATTTCTCTTGGACAGAGGGCTGATCTGCCTTTTATTTTTGCTTAATTCTTTTTAGTATGCAGGGGTGGCACAACGCCACGCTGACTTTTAACCCCAGTGGAGAAAATACAAAAGTTGACTGTGTGCCTCGAGGGAGCACGGAGCTCTAATGGCAATTTGAGTGTGAAATGTGGTCTCTGGAAGAAAGGTCACCACATCTGCACAACCCCTTAGAGTCAGGCTTGGAGCGCTGTCTGCCTTCAACCAAAGAGACATTTTTCTCTGTCTTGAGGTTGCCTTAGTTGGAGGTATAGGAAGTGCATAACAGAATCAGGGGAACTGAGTGATGTTTGTGTGTGTTTGTCTACACTTTGCATCCTGAGAGAAGACTTTTGAGAAGCCAGATCAATACTACAACCATGTCCTGGGCAGCTGCTGCGTTGTTCTGGTCTGTTACAATAATGAATTAAAGTCTCACAAGAGCAGGCATAATAAGTGCTGCTCAGCCCATGGTATTCAATCACCTTTAACTGGTTATATCTATCTAAACTCCACTCTCAACTAGAATTATACAGAAACTACTACAGACCTTTTGTGGCCCTCAGCTCAAAAATGCAGAAGCAGAATGCCTTTCAATGTCACAGGGTCTATGATATCTTTCTTCAGGCCAAACCATTTACCCTTTTTTCTTAAAACCTTAGCATAAAGCATTCAGAAACTGAAAACCAGAGTATTTTTCAGCAGGAGGATATTTTATCCTAATATCAGCCTCTTGTGTCTGGCCATTGTCTTGTTTTCACGCTTTTTTTCATGCACTTTGGATCTCCTGCATCATGAGTCTCTGTTCAGAGAGGGGAGAAGCACTAGAAACTCATTTTGATGGTGGGTGTGGAAGATGTAAACTACCTGCTTTACTCTGACTTTTAAATTTGAATTCTGATGGCCAGACTTTTAAGTTTGGAGCAGCTTTCATGGCAAAGCTGGTGACATTGTGAAAATGGATGTTCATGGGGATGAGTTATCAATTCTGCAGCACAGCTTTCTCCTTGGCACTGATGCTTTGGATGCCACAGAAACAGCCCTCAAGCTAGGTAGCCATGGGCAGAAAAAGCAAAGCATTGCTTGTGGAAAATGCAGACATCAGAGAAGACAGCAGGAAGCCTTGAGAAAAAGTGCCAGGTCTAAAAATTCATGGACATTGGAGGGGATTCAAGGCTGCGTCTTGACTCACCTTTATGGCAGAGCAATAGGAGGAAATCCTAATGGGCTTTTCCCACTTATTTTAGCCTGAACTTGTCTGGAGAAAAATTCTAGATGAAAATTTTGTTCAATACACAATTGAATTTTGAGGCTTGGGTAGCCTTTTAGCATCAGTCCCTAAAAAGGCGTTTCTTCCTGTAGTAGTCATCTGGGTTTGCACAGCAGAAAGCTGAAAGATGTTCCAACAAAAGAGAAAGTTCTATTTTAGAGAGAGGAAACTGAGTCAGAACTTTGTGCAGTGACTTGTAAAATGATGCAAAAGAAGGAGCAATACTGCATGAATTTTCTATCTTTGCGAAATCCACACAATAATTTTTTACTCTTATTTTCCGTTGCTCAAATAATCAAAGTTTGCACTGCCTTCATTGGCCTGCTAGAGAGTTGACACTGTGACACTGAGAACTTTAGAGCTTTAATTTCCTTTTAGAACCACAAGGTTAAGTATAAAAGAAGAAGGTGAAAAAAAGAAAGATATCTTCCTGGCTAAAATATTCTGTTGTGTCAAGGGTGGCAAAACCAAACTTAGCTTTTATAATTAAAATAGTGTCATGTCCAATTTCCCTTCCTACCTCTGTCCAAGTTCTGAAGTGTTTTGAAGTAGCAGAGAGCTGCAGTGTAACACAATCTGCAGAATATCAGCACTATTTTCAAACATGTGGTAATGTTTTTCCGGACACATAAAAGTGACCCAACCCTAATAGTGAACCAGACTGTCACGAAAATAACATTGACCTTGACAACTCCTATAGCTATTTTGTTTTATGTTAAACTCAAGAGTACTGACTCTTCCTGAGACTTGAAAAGAGCACTGTGCTTACCCTTATCCCAAATGATATGATTAAGTGGTTTTTACTACAGCCAGCAACCAACAGGAAAAATTTGGGTTTTGAGCCACATGCCCAAACCCCCTATATTCCTATGAATTAACACCTAGAAAATGCTTTTGATGGATACAAATCCTTTTTTCATGATACATCATTTAGAAGGCTTTACTCCTTTTACTGTGGTTTATTAAAGGCAGATAGATGAGCCCTATTTCACCCTGATCAACATCACTGGCAAATTCCAATTGATTTTGCTCAGAAACAGGATTTGGCCTTTCACTGTCAAAGATTTCTTTTGAGAGCTGACAGTTACATGGAATCCCTCTTCCTTGCAAAGTAATTTATTACAAATTACAGTGATTATCTCTAAACAGCGTAGGCATCTTTTAAAAACTGACTTTTTTTTGGTTTTTGTCAATTTATAATACTTAAAAATTAATAACATTCATGGGAGGTAAATAGGACAAAATGGGAGAGTTGGGAAACTACTACCTTTCGTCGGCTCTCAAATTAATGCTTTTTTTTTGTCTGTTAGTAACCAAAGACAAACTACATTCCATTTGATTAATTAATGATAGGAAGCACAAGGAAATCATGCAAAAACTTAAACTGTGCTTTAAAATTACAAATATTTGTCTTTTGATATTCCTCAGCACAAATATGAAATAGAATTTACTGAAGTTCAGCAACTGTATAAAAGTGTTCTATAGCTAGAACACAGAAATGATTTAATAAGTTCTATGAAAAGTCAATTTCCATGACATCAGCACCTAGCCTATAATGGGTGGTAATGGATTGTTGGCTTGATTTTATACCACTTGACATCAGATTACAATACAATGAATAAATGTTAACCTATAATCCCTTTAGTAAAAGCTGGCATTGTTTGTCTTCTCTTGTAGAGACCACATTGATTTTCTTTTATTGGATGCTCAAGTGCTGTGCCTCAGATTGATTACTTTGAATTAAATGTGCAGAGAACATTTTTATTATTCTAAACCTGGAGTTTTAACATTAAAGGATGCCCCACCCCCTGCTACACTGCTAAAAGTGTGCTCTACCATTTAATTTGGATTTCTTTCATTTTCTCATTTCTTTTCAGGGCTGCTGAGATGCTGACCCCTGCTCTGCCCCTATGCCCCTTGACCCTGACACATCTGACCAGTGATGACTCTGAGGGTGGCAAATTAATAGCAGCATTGCTTGTTAATTGCATAAGAGAAAAGCCAAAAATTTATCACCTCAGTCATGGCCATTGCTTCCCTTTGACCCCCTTCTCCCACAAGGCTTTAGCTGAGGGTCACATCTGTGGTTTTTCTGTATCCTACATATTTGCCGTATAATTATTCAGCGTCAAATCTTATTAATCAAATCGATGCTGTGTTTTAAATGGAAATTGCTGGATTAATACAAGCATTCATTTCATCCTGAAAATCTTGATGGCTTTAGCACATGGAATACAAGCAGAATATGAAAGAAGGGATGTAGAGACCTGATTGAATTAGGGGAGGCATGCTGCACATTAAATTACATATGCCAGCAGGGGTCCTTGCTTTTATAGTAAAATACTTCTGTAGAGTGTATACATATAAACCTCCTGTGATTTCTTTACACTGGTCAGTGCTCTTGCATTAAATAGGGTTATAGTGGCCATTTAAATTTCTGAATACATATTTTTTAATGTGATCTGGTATTTGATAAGTGTTTTATTTAACTATTTCTTCAAAAGCATTAACAAAACAGCAATTGAGTTGCTGCTGCTTCTTACTGGTTGAAGATATTGGTTAAGGAAATCTTGTCCTTTTCTCTACCTAATATATTCAGTTATGCAGGAATAAAGACTATCAGTAAAAAAAAAAAGAAAAGAAGTCATGAGGAGCTTTTTTGTCAAGATATAAACATGCTAAAGATCCTAAGCAAATTGTAACTTACTGCTTGGATAATTTGTGGCTTCTTTTCACACCTTGTGTAAGTTTTCGTTTTCCTGCCAATGAACCTATTCTGTAAAGGGCAGGGGTAGGAAGTTAAAAAGTAGTAAAGATAAAAAAAAATACAGAAAAAACAGTAATATTACAAACAGATTTGATGAACAGCTTCCATTACTTCTTTGGACATGACTAGCATGCTTGTGAAAACTCTGTAGACAAGTGTTGCCATTGAAATCCACACTTCTCTGTGGCTTGCAGGGTGGGACTGATTTTTGATTGTTTGATAGCAGGAAGTGGAGAGGAAAAAGAAGAGGCAATGTCATGTCATGTGCAAGCTTTTTAAATCAAGACCAGAAGACACGGAAAGGAGAATGGGAATATGGGAAAACGACCGTCAGTAGATTTTCTCCCCTGCAAGTGCTGAAGTACACCAATTAATTTTGGAGACCATTGACTGCCATTATTATTTTGAGATCTGAACACCAAGTTTTGCATACTTATCTCTGCGTAATATATTTTTAAATGTGGACCTCCCTGCCACATTCTATGTCTTGCCATGTGCTCATGCAATTAGATAAAACCCAACCCCATAAGCAAAGGAGAATGATGCATTTTTTGTGTTTATGAAATGCTGCTTGTGTTGTTTTCACTAGGCTGTAACATGAGTTATCCTGTACCAAAAAGCATTCTTCAGGAAATTAAAGTTTTCTCAAAACACAAATTGGAACACAAGCACAGTTCAGAGAAGGAAACTGGAGCAGACCTCTCTCTCTTCTAGCTCAGCTTGAGCTCTACCATATATCAGCAACACAGCACAGCTCAAAAGGACAGATGATATGCTCTCCGAATGGGAGTCATCAGTAAAGATTTCTGTATGTCCTTATTTTCAATGTGGCATGATAATTCAGAAGAGATTTATACTTAAAATCCTCAGAAAATGAATTCTATAACTAATAAAATTATGTACTATCATGCAAATCCAGTCTTAATACAAGATTGAAATTACTCAAAAGATGTTTACATCAATGTAGTAATGGAACTGCATTTGGCAATCTCAAAAACAAGCTACTATGGTTTATTTTATGACATAAATTATTTCATTTTAATATCTCTCCTGTCAAATTAGATGAATTTACTTACCAAACTTTATACATAGTACATGATTAGTTGTAAAAGAAGATTAGTTGTAAAATAAGTCAGCTTAACATCCAGACATAGGATTTTAATAACAACTTGATATACAAAGACTGTCAGGTGCTGTCTGCTAGTGAGAAATAAATAATACCCTAGATTCTTCACTATAATTACCATCATTCACTGTATGCACAGGATCTGCAGTGAGGCTCAGGCTGACGCAGAGTCAGAAGTGCTTAACATCCCTCACCTGGCTCCGAGAGAAATCTGTGTACAGGAGAGAAACATTGGTGGGCGATGGGAAGATGCTCAGTGGACTGAGACTCACAGGTGACTTTGTGCACTGGTTCATATAATGCAAGTAATTAAATGAAAGACTTTTTTCATGTCCAGGTCACTTAAAACCACATAGACATATGATTGTGTAAAGAGAGATCCTTTTTCTTCTCTGGAGTGAGATGTCTCAATGTGCCTGTGGTGCTTCCTGAACACCAAGAAAATCACACGTTTGGTGACAGAGACACAGAGATTTCTTTCTGCAAAACTACATGCCATGTGTATTTTCTGCAGGTTGATTTTTCTCTTACCAGGAGAGGGAGAACGTACATCCATCTTTTCACATATATGGGCCTCAGAAACATAACATTGATATCCCAGTCATGCTACCAACACCATTTGCCACGCATCCAGGCAACTTTAAATAAAACAGTTGAAGTTAAGTGCTCAAGCTTAAGCTCACGTTTGAGCTAGTGGAATACAAGCATTCTTTAGCAGATCTGTTAAATGATAAATCTTTGAATTGAAACCCGAATGCTATACCGTGGTTTTTCTTCTATATGTAGCATGCACTAGGTATTATTTCCAACCACATATCATTCTAAATGATTGAACAAAAGAAATCTTCCAACTTTCTGGAGGTCCTTTGACACAAAGAAATGAAATTTTTGTGATAAATAAACTTTGCGAGGTTTAGGGATGATAACAGAAAAAATACTTTCTATAAACAGTCTACAAATTACATGTTGCATTGTAAGAGAATCCAGCTGAATAAATAACATTCAAAGGACGAGCTCTCCATTGTCCTCACTGTACAGTAAAATATAATGGAAAGCATGTCCTAAGAATATAGCCATACATATAACAAGCTATAAAACATAGTGATCCACTCAAATCTCTGAAGCACATAACTGATAACAGCTAAACATTTTACAAAGAAAATATTTTCAAAGTGATCATGTTTTATGTTTTGTTATTTATAGCAAAAAACCACAAACCGAAACAGCAAACACACAACAAAACAGCAACTCCTCTAAATGACAGGTTTGTGCAAACTGCTTACCCCGCAGCACCTGACTCATTGTATCACATAGGGATAGACAGAGCATGGGCTTAGACCCCTGCCTTCATGTAAAAGGAATGACCAAAGAATTTACAAACCTGAGATTATTTCTTTGCAATATATGCATCTAATTCACAAGATTTCTAACCCACTGACATGGGGGGAGGGGGGGGAGGGAAATAATCACAGAGTGATTTTCTACAAGCTGACCATTTAAGTGTAAATTGCCCTTTGGAAAATGCCCACTTTTTAAATTCACATATTACTTGATTTTAACAACAGAAAAATGCAGCAGACTGAAGATTTAGATCAGCCCAATATCCCTCCTCACACCAGCTCCTCAAATAGTCCAGGACATCTCAACAAACACTTGAAATGCTACCAAACCCCAGCTGCCACTTCACATGATTTATGATGTCATTAATGTCAAGCTATCAGTGGACAAGAGTAAAAGAGACAACAGCAAAGCTGACTAAAAACAAATAGTTTTGATTAAACTCAAGGACGTTTGGTACAGCTTTCAGCAAAAAGGCATTAATCATTTCCAAAGCTGACCTCGTTTTTTTTTTCATCCCAAATACAAAAATAGTATGTGTAGGGATTCCAACAAAATCTTTGAAGTCTACAGTCTATGTAGCTGAATTCCCTTTTTAAGACAAAAGTAATTAACGGCAATACCATCACCTTTTTTTCTCTGGGGTCAGTATTGTTGATAATTGCCTGGGCAGCCTAAAGTTGCACCCTGTTTTTGGCTCTGTTACGATATGAAGAGTATTCTTTAGGTCAGAGGCATTTTTCATCCCAGTAAAAGAGATTCCTATAGTATATTAGAGGAGATCATTATCCACAGATACACATTACCCTTAAAAGAGACCCCACAGCAGACAGACAATGACAATACAGCCTAATGATAAACAGAATATATAGGGAAAAAAAAAAAAGAAGAAAGAGTTAAAAAAAGGAAGAGGAAATACGTCAAGTGGAATAAATTATTTTCATAGACAACCTGTATCTGTATAAATGCAGAAATTCTCTTGAGGTCTTTAGCTTACATTTACAGAACTAGAAAGGCAAATAGTAGACTGCATTATTATCAAGCACAGAAAAATATTTAGTTGTCTTTTTTAATACTGATTTTCCTGCTTGCAAGACCATAAATTTATGTATTGGTGTTACATGTGCACAAGTTCATCTGTGTACATATGTGTGTATTAACAGAGAGGGAGCAGAAAATGTACTGGAACGTTCTGGCTGTTATTTAGGCAACCTCAAACTGGATCAAGTCACCTCAGGAAATACATTCCAGGCCAATGAGAGATCTACTACAACTATTTAAAATGCAGATGGAAAGTAATACTTCCAGCTTTAAAAACATTACTAAACCCCCTTTTTCATAATAATGGGTATTATTTTTGGAGCTAATGAGGATTTTTACAAAAATTCATCTTCCCTAGAAGAGGAAGCTTCCCTAGAAGCTGCTTGCCTCTAAATCTTGAAATCTTTACAAAAATCTCAGTCTTCTGCTCTCTCTGATTCTAATAATCAGCTTATAATATTATTATTTCACAGTCTATAGCAAGAAGGTTAAATATGTCCTTTTGGCAAACATGCATTTATAACCTAGCATGCAATTACAGAATCACAGAATATTCTGAGTTGGAAGAGACCGACAAGGAACACCAAGTCCAATCCCAAGTGAATAGACCAGAGAGGGATTGAATCCACAACCTAGGTGTTTATTAGCACCATGCTCTAACAAACGGAACTAATCTTGGTCAATTAGATTACTAATGTAAAATTACAGGAGAGCTATTATGGCTTCAGGATAAAATAATTAAATGACTGTTTGTCAATTCTATTTCTTTATACAAGTACCTAAAAAACTTTCTATTTTTAAATATCATTTTACCATATGTAATCCAAATACTATCTCACACTCCTCTGGTATGTACCATGAAAAGGAGTAATATCCACCACCTCCAGCTGCAAACATTTTCTCAAAACAGATTTGAAACAAAAACTTTTCCTTCTAAAACTAGTCATATTTGCTCTGATTAACGAAAACTTTCAGCTTAGCACTTTTATGGGGAAAAAGGCTGTATCAACTGTACATGAGAACATTTGTAATATCACCCTCAGAGAATAATAAACAGATACTAGAGGTTGAAATTCTGACATAGTTTACAGAACAATAATCCAAACATCTGTTATAATAACAAGAGATTTGAACAGAATAGAGAGTACATGGGAAAACTATGCTACTTTTAGTACAGTTATAACGTTAAATCAAAGCACTGCAGCTCAAGGCAGCTTGCTGCTAATATAAACAATTTTCTACATATTCCTGGGCCACAAGCCAGAACTCAGGATTCAGTTACAAGCACAAGGTCAAGAGGGAATCAACGGTATGAAATTTACTATGTATGAATCAAAAGAATAAATTGGTAATTAAGGGTGAAAACAAATTAGAAGGTAAACTCTCACTTAACTCATCAAATAAATTTGCTGAGTAACTTCACGCTCTGAATACATTGTAAGATCTGCAGAGGCTTTAATGCATTTATTGCTTAAATCCAGAGCATCAGCATTTTTTCGAGGCAGGCTTAGCAAATCACTTTTTTATATGTACTTTCTATAGCCAACATCTGACTACAATTATGAAGGTAAATATTTAATCATGTCATTTGCTCAAGAGAAATGTAAATAGGATTTCTTTGAAAATCACATTCTTACCTTCATATTATACCCATGAAAACCAAACTTTTATCTCACTTCTGGTCTCACTTCACCTTCCACACCCAAAAGAGGTCTTTTAATGCTACAGAGAATGTTAAAGATTTACTGTAGCTGTTAATGAAGAGGGCTTTCCTGTAAAAGATTTTCAAAACAGTCTTTATAACCATGAAAGGTTTTACATATGTTTTTTAAAGAGCACACTTGTTTATTTTTTTACCCTCACAAGCAGACATGCAGCAAGCATAAGCCACTCGCTGGCTGATGAATGTTTTGAGATGCATGGCTTCAGTAACTCATGTTTCTGACAGACTAGGAAGAAGAAATATCTTTGGAAAGTGAATCAAGAAAATGTGTTTCTACATTTCTTACTTGGCTTTACTCTTCCTGGAGTCAATGGCCCAGTGTATTTAGGGAGCTCATCCTACAAAACTGTCTTAAATTCATCATTTCTATGGGGATGAATGTTTTCATATGAATAACTCAGTCTCCTGTTTAACTACTGGAGAAGGCTGGGTAATCAACTAAGACATCAGGCCTCATGTGTAAAGTTGTAGTTGGGTAATGGAAATCCCTCAGACACATTGCTTTTCATGTCTCTCAGCTAGGTTCAGCATTTCCCACAAAATACAGCTTTGAAACATCTTCAGAGCAAATTGCCATTCTCTTTCATTTCACTCATTGGAAACTCTCTTTCCATGCACTGCATCCTGAAAAGTCAGCACTAATCGTTCAATCTCTGCAAAGGTTTAAGTCGCAGTCCTTCTATTAAAACACCTGCAGTTACTACAGTTACTAATCACTTTAGTAGCAAGGCTGTGAAGTAGTGAACTACTTTTGTGTAAGCAATGGAGCATTATTTAATAACTTCTCATTGCTACTGGCTCATGTGGAGTTATGACCACTGCTCTTGAAATGAAATGTCCTTTAATGGGTTTCCTAACTTGAACATATTGACAAAATAACTCATCATGTTTTAATAACTGTGATGGCGTGGGGTCTGGAGGGAGGGGACCCTGGAGTAGAAGCATGACCTACGGGGTTTCCCTACTCCCTGGTCAATCCTGTTCCCCACTGGTTATTTTGTGTTCCCCTGCCTGGGGAGGACCCTGGTTGTCCCGTGATTGCTCAGTTCTTCGGCACTCCCCCGGCCATGTGGCTGGATAATAAAGATCTCGGAAACATCTATCAAGAATCGGCCCCTATTTCCACGGGCCTCGCCTCTATACATCTTGCTGAAATCCCCGATGCAACAAATGCAGGGAATGCGGGGAGCATATCGACCCCTGGAGACAGAGACTGTGATTTGTGAGTAAACTCTCTGGATTTCTCTTCTGGCTTTCATTTTGCTGTTCCATCTCTAAACTATGGACGACTCGTGGAAAGACTCATGGCTCTCCAAGCCCCAAAGGGACATTTATCTTCAACTTGAAAAGATTCTTGAACAGCAATATGTAAATTTTAGGTTAATTCAAGCTCAAAAAGAACTAAGACACTTCCTGGCATGATTGTTTAAAAATTTTTTCTACGTTTCTTGGGACTTGATTCTTACCAAAGACTTTTGGAAGAATATTTGGACACAGTTAATTTCTGAGTCAAAATATATGCCGATGGAAGAATATTTCTGTGAATATTATCTAATTATGGAGGCTGTTGAACAATATCAGCTGTGTCCTTGCGAAGGGAAATGTGCCTCAGGGACCACGCAACCTCGGCCATGCGCACTGAGTGCGCTGCAGGCGGCAGCAAGGCAGTTCCCGCGCGCAGGAGGGCCAGCGTGAGCTGTGGTGTTGGCAGTGGAGCCAGGCACGGCAGGAGCGGCGCATCCCGGCGGTGCCCGCCTGGCCCTGTGCTGCGCTTGATGGACCGAGCCCCATGAACGCCTGGCCGAGAGGAGCGGCACGCGGGCGGTGGCTGGCGGCGATGGCGGTGGAGCGGAGCTGTGAGAAGCCCAGACACACGCCAGAACGGAGTCATTTGCAGGGCACGGGGGGGCCGCCGTCCAGAGTGGCCAAGACGTGGGCGCGGCACCAGGCAGCGGCAGCGCAGCTGTGACCAGAGGCGGCAGCTGCGGCGGTACGCAAGGAGCTGAGCAGCGTGGCCTGGTCCGGCCGGTGCGGCCCCGAATGTGACCCTGAGAAGTCGAGACTCTGCCGTGAGAGCGCGCAGACATGGGCCGCCCTGGCAGCTCCAACGTGGGAGCGAGCAAAAGTGAAAGTGAAAGCAAGAACACAGCAAGACAGAAAACAGCAGCGACATGGAAAAAGTAAAAAATTATTGTAGCTAAGGTTTTAGGAATAGTAAAATGGCATAATGTTAAACAAAATTATGATTTTATAACGAGATGTGACAGCAAGGAAGACACATTCGTTCATCGTACTGCCATTATGAAGAATAACCCCAAAAAATATAACCCAAGCTTAGGAGACGGAGAAGTAGTAAAGATTATACAAGGAAGGAAAGGCCAGCAAGCAGCAAATGTTACCAGGCCTGGTGGTGTTTCTGTGAAAGGCAGTATATATGCTGCAAACTGTAGTCATGTCAGATAATATCCCCATTATAGGCAACCCATACAGTCTCCCTTTCCCAATCCTACCTTTCCCTTTTATCCTATATCCTATTATCCCCAGTGTATTCCTAATCCGTTCTTTCACTCATGGTTTCCCTCGCAAAACCATTTACTTTTTGTTCTCCCAAAAAAAAAAGCCTTTACCAATTGTTCTCCCAAAAATTCCTTTCCAATGCTGAATGGGGGATGACAAGGTGGGGGGAAAGAATTAACTATTGTTGTTTAAAGTTCCAACAGGTACAAATAGAAGAAACCCTCTCCTGCCTCAGTTTCCCCACAAAGCATGCTCAGAGAGTCCTGTCTCCCATCTGTCAGCCCTAAGATGTTCCAGAGAAAAAAATCTGTTTGGACATTTAGAGACTCAAGAGGGTGGCTTGTTTTCTTTTGCAATTGTACTTGTTATCTTATGTTTATCCAGTTATTTCCAAAGTTTTAAATCTCTTTTAGTTAGAACAAAAGGGTGAGATATTGGGGTTCCTTCCCCCTGGCATGGGGTCCAGGGGGCGGGGACCCTGGAATAGAGGCACGGCCTATGGGGTCTCCCTGCTCCCTGGACACATGTGCCCTAATCCTGTTCCCCATTGGTTATTTTGTGTTCCCCTGCCCAGGGAGGACCTGACCCTGGTTGTCCCATGATTGCTCAGTTCTTTGGCAGCCCCCCAGCCATGTGGCTGGAGAATAAAGATCTCTGAAACATCTATCAAGAATCGGTCCTTATTTCTTTCCACAGGCCTCGTTGTCTATGTTGCAGAAATCCCTGCCGCAACAACATTATCAGTCCATTTCATTAAAAAATACATGGGTTTGATTATTTCTTTGTGGAAAACTTGGTTGATTTTGTTCCTTTGAAGGATGATTTATAGGCCATCTTCTTTCCAGAGGGCTGCTAATATCAGATGCCACAATCACTGTAACCATCAGCATTTCTTCTTGCTATCTAGAAGATGATTAGAGATGTCATGTTAGATCTCATAACGTGCTGAGATGCGTCAGTTTGCAGATCAGGTGTTGGAATTGAAATCTGCATCAGGAAGCTTCGCACTTGAAGCCACAGAACTAAAATGGCTGTTAAGAATATTTTGAATACTGCCAGGATTTAACAGTGGTGGAAGAGTGATGACTAGCTGCCTAGAGGGAATAAATTTAAGCTCAAACAGTCATTGGACAAACACATTTTAGTTCTTCCATCTCTGGAGAAATTATCCCTCCTCTTTCAATTACTTGACTATTAATTACCATTAGAAGTATCCCACTTTATGAGTTCTACTACATTTACTCTCTGAATTCAATAAGGATGAAAACTGAATGACTAGTACACAGAAATACTTAAAAAAAAAAAAAAAAAAGAAAAAAAGAAGGAACCATGAAGACTGTGCTTTGTTTTTGTGCCATGTGGCCCACTCTAAGATTTTTTTCCTGGTTGTGTCATTATTGCATCCCAGTACATCACAATCATTGCACCTGCAGAGCCTCTGCTTTCTCTGAAAGCCGGGTAAGGGGTAAGCCTCAAAGTCAGGTCAGCACTATGTGGCCCATGTTGATCTGCTGCAAGAAGACTCAACAGCAAAGTAGGTTTTAATCTCCCAGCTTCCCCCTTAGACAATTATTGTATGTGCAACCCTTTGTTCCCATCATTTTCTTGACACCATGCTAATATTTCCAGAAATGAACTGATTAAAGTTAAGAGAAAATTGCAGCAGGAGAAATAGATTAAGGACTAACAAGAAAAGGCAAAAAACCCTCTTCCCAATTGTGTTTTTATGGTAGACTATCAATTGATTATCCTGTTTCTAGAGATACTATGTCTTCACCTTCTAAAGTCACGTATGCAGATAATCTTACTATTTCATGGGCTCATTGGGCAAAAGGGAAGAGCTCCTGAGAGTGTTTTAACAGAAATATGTCTCTGAAATCAAACTTTTTCAGGAATGCCACTGACAGATGTCAGCATCACAATTACTCAAAATGGAAAAGTGGAGAATTGATCACAAATGGACACCTTTCCCTGACATATTTGCTCAATAACATAAAAACTCTTACAGGCTATACTACAGGTCACTAATTTTTCAAAGCATTTTCTCCTTTAGCTTGATAAATACAGTATCTTACATAGTGTGTTTCCTGAATAAGAATCAGCAGTACTTGACAGAAACATTTTTAGAAGAAAGGCTGTAGATTTTTTTTTAAGTTTGAGGAATTTTAATACTGAATATTTAATATGGAATATTTCTTTTTTTAATCTAAAATGTTATATAGCAATTTTATCCCCCCTCACAAAAGCTAGATTGCAAAATGATCAGTCTGCTTGTCAGTGTGGGACAATATTTTAAAATACGTTTATCTTTCTAGGTTTAAATTAATTCACAAGCTAAGTCACACAAGCTACAGAGACATGTCGGAAGGAAGACAGCAACGGTATTAAAGAACTAACAAAAATATTTCTTCAAAAGAATTTTACATCAATTTTGGATCATAGAAAAACATCCTGTCCTACAACTATCAAATTTTAGATAGATACAGATCTAAGTATCGAGGGAAACACTGAATTTTTTTTTCTGTTTTGTTTTGTTTATTGTTTTTTTCTAATAGCTTTTATATTCATTGCACTTCTTGAATCTCAACAAAAATATCTCGAAAAAAATGTATTGCAGGGCATTAAGGTTAACAATTCTTCTGGAAATACCTACATATCCAATTCTTCCTTATTCTAGTAACTGAGCTCTCCACTCTTGAAACAGAAGGGGCTGAAAACTGGTACAAGGCAACACTGAAAACATATTTGTATTTAAGTTGATGTAGGAGGGATGCATATGCAGTCCTCGATTACAGCAGGACTTTGATAGTCAAAGGAGGAGACTGTATTGCAGAGAGGTAAAAGTGTACCATTGGGTTTTTCTTAGGCTGTTTTGTCTAGTCCAATATAGCCATCCATGTATGTGACTCCTCATAAAGGAATGCTTCACTATTCCTTGGCCAGCATTATAGAACATATCCTCAGCTTGGGGTCTCAGCAAGAAAGTAAGGAAAGGAAAGAAATGTCTAGCAACACTTTTATTCAACACAAATGTCAGCCTTTGCCTCACAAAACAGAAGATACAGAGAAATTACGGCTGTGAGAATGGATTCCCAGTCACTTGCACAAGAGTTGTTTGTTCACTTCAGTAACTCGTCCAGTGCTAGGGGTTGTAAATTGAAAAGGTCTATATATGCCTGTGAATAAAAATGTTTCCAGGATAGATTGTGAGGTGCGACTGCCTGAACGTCACATCTTGTTTAAGACTGTGTAAAAAATGGCAAGATAGACTTTAATTTGATTATGGTGTGTTTTGCCATTTAGACCCAAAACAGCAAAGGAAAGAGGCACATGAATGGCCCTGTGGGAGCCAATATACCTACACTTATAACTAAGCATAAGTCCAAGAATTTTTCTGGATAAAGGTACATATTTAAAATTACAGCTTTATTAAATTATTCACCACCTCAATGACAGAACTTCAAAGCTTTTCTTGGGCTTGTCCATAAAGCATGGGAAAATATTAGAGTTTCTGGTATATGTTCATGCTGAAGTCTTTTAGGTGATAATCTCATTCCATCCAGCAGTTAAATGTTATTGTGTGTGTAAAAAAAAAATTGTAATCCTGTGAGTGACTGTCATGTAAAAATGCCATGTTAAAGGAAAACTGTAGTGATTAGCTCTAACACTTTTGCTTCAATCAATATATGTGTGCTTAGAAAAAACATTATGTAGCAAAAAATTTAGTAACTGGCCTACAAAAAGATGCAAGCAAATACATACTGCTCAGCTTGTATCAGCTCTTTCAGGTTTTTAATTTAGGAATCTGTTTATGCATTTGTAAATAAGGCATATAATCCTATATTTTAGAAGTTTGTGTGGAAGATCTCATTCAGCAGTGCTTCACAAATCTCATGAATTTTACTGCAGAGATTCAACAACACTTCTTACCTGGAGTTTGCACTGGGAAAAATTATCCTTTTTAAATTTTTTTTCCCCCAGAGATCTCACTTTTTAATAAAAGGCAATAGCAAGTAGATCTTTTTGCACCATCTTGGGATATTGATTCCTTGTAGCGTTCAAAGGACACTGGAAAATAATGAGTCACATACTATTTTCTGCAGCATTTGAAAAGACCTTATGAATGTTTCGTTACCCATGCATGTGCTGCCACAGCTCACACAAGGCAACTCATGAAGTCTCCTGAATTCCTAACTTGATATGTTTCAGCAGTCACAGGTATTAAAATCCATAACACCCACCCCCATTTTTTTTTTATTTTTGCCAAAAAGCCAATATATTTTTGTAATTGCTAACAGGAAATGGATAATATTATTAAATGAAGCCAGGAACTTTTTGCAGAGGAATAAAAACCCTTTGAGATGTTCATCATCTTAAATAGGGATACTTATAATTGCATCTACTTTGCAAAGTACAAGTTTGTTCTTTCTGCATAGTGGTGGTGATATTACCTTGTTATGGTGAGCTCTGGTTTTTGGGCTATGTTATAATCTAGTAGTAGGAAGGAGTCGGGATTGAAATGCTCATGGTTTGAATAGCTGGTAGATGTAAAGTAACTCTTTCCTGAGGCTAAACCTCCTAACTGTTCACAAAATCCAGATTGACTGTTTGCATCACAAATTGTCTAACAGCAAAGAGCCCTTTGGTGGTGGTATCTTAAAACAGTTCTAATTATTTTTAGCAAATTATATATAAATGTAATAGGAATTGCACAAATATTTAAACCATTACGATAGCCTATTTAAATCTTAACTCGAAATTCCATTATTGCTGTATGAGATTGGGCAAGTGACATGGAAATGTGGCACAGCAATGAGGGAACTTCACCTGGGATGAAAATCAAGTTCTTCTTTAACCCACCTTAAGTAAAGCATCTGGCATGTAATGGGGATGGATTACTGCATCTCACAAATCTGGCACATACATGCTACTATGAATAACACTAAGATTTAGTTTTGCATATCCTCCCCCAGTGTCTAAATAATTCCTAGTTCTGTTCATCTTCATTATATCTCCTACTGTCCACTCTGCCCATAGAAAATCAGCTGGAAATGTGAACAAATATAAACCGAAGATTTTTAGGGTTATATTTGAAACAGCAACTTTCTATCTTCACCTCTACAGGGCAGACAACATCTGAACCATTCTGAAACCCTCCAGACCTTTTCACAGCAAAGAAGGTGGCTAGCAGTGGGATTAAAAAAGATTGGGATACTATTAAATTGATTTGAATTATCATTTTCCCCTCGAATCTACACCTAACATTGATACCACATATACATATTTACATAAAACAAGCCTACATTCTTTTTCTTTCTACATGGTTTGCCTCTGTCCTGGGTTGCAGTGTATTCTATTACCATCCCCATCAGCCGTTGAAATCAGGTGGGGCAGTGTTTCCTTGCCTCCTCCCCCCAGACTATCTTGCTGTTAATGGCCCATCATTGTCCTGCCACATGACTCAGAGATAACTCCCTCCGGACTATCTTCTGTTAATGAGCCTAATCAACACTTGGCCTCATGACTCATTACCCCATTGTGAGATGCTCCACCCAGAGGGAGGAACCAAGCATCCCCGTGGATATAAGCTGGGACTCTGAACACCAGAGACAGCCCTTTCCACTGGATTTCCAGAGGACAGGAGCTACACAGCCACCACTGGACTTTCTGAGGAAGAGCAGACCCTTTTTTCTACAGGATCACCGCTTCAGAGGACTGCAGCCACCATTCTATCAGACTGCTACCACCACCCTGCCTAACAGGGACTCAGGTTGTATCTTGACTCTGTCAGTTTGAACCAGTGTTCTCTTTTAGTTTCTTTTCTTTCCTTTTCTTTAACTTCCCCATTAAATTGTTATTCTGACTTGGTGCCTCCCACTGGTTTGTTTTCAAACTAGTACAGTCTCAAACACAGATTCATTGCAAATTTCAGTGTCTGTAAATAACTAACACATTTGCAGTAGCTAGAAGAAAGTATTGTATGTCAACAGGCTAAAACAAAGTATATCAATCCAGGCTTGTAGCATATTTTACTATGATATTGTGGATCTTTAGATGTGACAGGTGACAAAATGGATAGTGATACTCATGTAATCATGAGAACTATTTTCAAAAGCATATTATAACTGGTATCCTCAGACACATCAAAACGTAGATTTCCAGAACTGAACTATATGCAAGATATATTGCTCTGAGACATGAGGAAAAGGCAGTATTTTCTCTGTCCCAATGACCTATAAAAAGCTCCTCTGCACATGCAGCCTGAATCAATATTTTAAACCTTGAAATAAATGCATACTGTAGCCTATAAATATAAGACAACAGAAGAATAAATGCACTGATATGTGCTGAAGCCTTTAGCCTTATTCTCTGCTGCTAATGCATCCTGCAGAGACATGTGCATGTGCATAAATACACACGGGTTTTCACATATACAGCTGGTACAAGCATGAGGATTCATTTCAATGTGGTTGTGCCAAATATAAGGAAATGTTACTGTACTGCATGAGAAAGTTGATTTTTTTTTTTTTTTTTTTAGTAATAATTGTTAATTTGGGGATTCTTAAAAGAGGATGAATGTTATGACTGATAACTGAGAAGAGTTTTTCACTTACCTGCTACAATACTTTTTGAGAGAAGACAAGTTAGTTTTATTGAGTGCAGTTATGTTGACTAAAACGATATTTTATGGTGGGACAAGAAGCTAGAATATTATTTTATAAACAGCATCTGTTTACCAAGTGGAAAAGCATCCTTTCTTCTGCCACTGAAAAGTTACTGCTCTTTGTGTAACGGTTTCAGCAATTTTTTCAGCAAGTTTATGGAACAGTTCAAGAGCACTTAACTATCAGTGTCTTCATCGCTGTCAATAAGAGGAGAGTTAGTGCAAGGGTTTTGCATGCCTACCCTGCCTTCCTGCTTTTCAGACTAGTATAACCTACCTTCATACTGGTTACCCAGCCTTGTGTATTGTATTAAGTCTTCCTCCTGGGCAATGGCTGATTCTCACATCATCTGAAACTATCCCTATTTTCATCCTCTCATCTTCCATCCTCTTCCAGGTACTGACACAGTCATTCTTGTATTCTCATAACAGCAGAGGTAGCTTTCTTGTGGAAACAGACACTCAGACTGTCTCAGGGATTAGTTCTTACCTTTTCCTGTGAAGAATAACACACTACAGAAAACAACCCTCTGTAATATAGAATATCAATTCTTGTTTTATAAACAGCACAAGTGTAAATACAGTTTAAATAATGACAGAAGTCAAGATGAAATTACAAAAAGTTGTGCAGCTTCTAAAAGAAATAGGTTCGTAAACCTATTTATGATTTCCAAGTGACATCTGCTTTTAAAAAGAAGAAACTGACAAGAATCTGCCTTGCCTGCGTGTCACTAATTTCATATGATGACTTCATCATTAGACAAAAAACTCTCTATGCCAAAACAAGATCCCAATGCATCTGAATTAAGAGTGGATGTCTGGAGTTCAAATACCACATTAAATATTAATGAGAAAATAAGAGTTGGGCTTTTGGAGCTTCTTTACCCCTTCAGATATTTCCATTTCTACATACACTGCAGACTTGTTCAGCAGCATACAGACAGATTTCCCAATGCAGTTTAGCTGTTGCTTACTTTGAGTATGTTTATCCTTTACAAGAATTTGTATGATTAAATTAAGTGATACACATCTCCCTTTTAAAATCACAGCAGAATAAGAAAAGAACCATGAATGGCTTTCCATTTCTTCACTTTTGCAAATTATTTTCCCTTTACAATAGGCAGCTGGAACAATTGAACAAGAATGTAACAGTGATTTGAAAAGAAATTGTGCAAAATTTAGCTCTTTCAGATTCCACTTCCATTAGAGTCAGTGAGAATTTATGTACATTTCTGCAGTGTTCAAAGAGTAATACTGTGCCCATATAATTGTTCATGGATGAGAAAAAATGAGGGTGTTTCTTATAGTACTATTGCATGCAGCTCTAACAAATATTAAAACCCCAAGCCCTGGTAAAATCACAATTTTGTCAAGGAAACAAATGGAAAAGACTTTTCATTTATACAGTTCTGAAAATATGACTTATTTACAAAATCCATGGGAACTATATCTTCTAAAACTGCATCCTAACTACAAATATGCATGTCTCTTCAGTATTTTGCCAAAGATGCCAAAATAACATTAAAAGGAGTGAAAGAATGTTAAACTTGCAAAGTCAAATATTAAAAATTTAGTAAATGCCAGAATTCAGATTGCCTAGGGAATCCTGTTCCTGACAATATGTGATGATAGATTTAATCACAGTGCTATCTCCACACCTTACCCCTCCAGTGGTTTCTCAGACTTTGCAAAAAGATCTGCAAAAACCCTCTGCTTTCTGCTTGGTGAGAGTTTCTTCAGTCAAGGACCAGAGCCTGGGCTAGGCTGCCCTGCGCACTCAGGGACATCCCATCAGAGCTGGTCCACATGGTCCTCATGCCCATCTCCATCCTTCATCTTAGTTTTTCGTTGTTTGTATGTTTTTGCTGCTTTATTGCATGGTCTATGTGGGATTTTTTCGGTGTGAAAAAAGTAGAGTTACATTCATCTTGTCATTTCTGAATGGAGCAATATGCAGGTTCTTGTTTTTAGAATCACTTCAACTGTGGACACCTGAGTGAGTGAGTCACTTCTTTCTCCTTGCCCACCCACTATTTTCCTGGGATATCCTGCATCTGCCTTTACACTTTCCTGATTCTTTCAATCTCCCTTCTCCTCTTGCACCTTCACCTTCCGGTGAAGGTAACTGGGGAGCTCAGCATGCTGAGAGCCTTAGGTGCCTTGGAGAGGCAGAAGAGGCCCTCTGTACTGCATCCCCCCTACTTGTATCCAGGAATCATCTAGTAAACTAAACCTTCTCTGTATGCATAAAGAACAAATGTTTTGTGAGGAAATACTTTCATAAACTTAAAGGAAACTTCAGGTCGGTCAAGTTTACTGGTCTAATCTTCCCCAAACAGTTGCCTCACTGAATTAATAAAATGGATGGTGCTCAGTGGATAGGTAACTAGTCAGTATTTTTGTTTTAGTTTTTCTTATTCCATTATTTGTCTTAGCCCTTGTTTATTCCCAGGAATAGAAACCTGTGCTGACTACTACAAAGTTATTAATTTGTGAATGTTCTCTGGAGCATTTCTTAGAGTAGCTTCTGAGTGAATCTGAATGATAATAATGAATGTATTTTTGTAATATACACTAAATGATACTCATTAAGATTATATGTGCTGTACAAAAATTAAGTATCCTCTATCATTTCTAAGTGACTTTGTAGTGTAGCTGGATGCACATTCTCATCAGACTAAAATATTCATCCCTAATAGAGCATACTGTTGCAGATAAAACATTCAAAGAATTTAGCTGTCAACTTGCCAGACCTGTACTGAACTCACACCATATAATTTTTATTTTCATTATTTTTTAGATAGTTTTAAAGTTGTCTTAATTTAAACAAATATACATGGGCATTCATCATCCTAAATGCACACCTGATATCTGCCAAACTTCAAGCCACCCTCCTTGCAAAGGGTTGTGCATATGTTTTGATATTATGTGATTAAACCTATGAACATTTTCAGTCTGTATTCTTAGCAACAGCCAAGCCACTTATAAAGCAGCCCAAAGCAAATATCTTATTGAAAGCAAAATTTTGGACTGACCAGTTAAAAGAAATGGAAAGAATAAAAATTTAAACTCATCTTCAGTGTTTGCCACAATGAACAATGGACAAGGACTTTTCTTGTGCTTTCTAGTGGGATCCAGAGAAATTAGTGCTCTGTCCAGAGGACTTAAATTAGTCTTATACTTGTCATGTGCATTTGTTTAACAAAGTACATGCCATTAGCAATTTTATATGTGTATTACTTAATCTTTTTATGATTCTGTGAGCAAATAGCTTGGTAAGTAAGAGGGAAAGCACACAGAATCAGGTGCCAGGTAGCTCTTGTAAAATATTGACTTTATAATTATGAAAATTAAATCTTTACATTCTCTCAGGAGAGCAAACAGGGAGGCTACTGTTTAAGTGACAGTGGGGGGTGACCTAATGTTAAATTATCATTTTCCCTTGGAGTATGTTGCTTCCATGTTATGGCCAGACACCTCATCCACGTAGATCTGACTCCAAAATTGCTCAGCCTCTGCTGAGGGTACAAGCAGCCACTTTTCACATAATGTTTGAGAGGAGAAGCAAAATCTCTTGTCTGGACAGCACAAGTGCTCCAAAGGCTATAAATTAGAAGAGATCTCTGTTTGTCAGTACCTTCAAAAGGAGAACATCTACTACCTTTAAGCTGTCCTCTGCTTTGCATCTGTGGGATGCTCTCCTCCATGCCTTCCCAGTCTGACCCTGAGGGGATCACATGTTACCTGCTGGGCTGTGGATAAAGGTAGTAGAATTATTTGGGGTGAAATAGATGCACTAATTGCAGTAATTCCAAGTGAAGAAAACAGTAAGGACATGGCAAATTTGTTCAGAATCTGTTTGACTTCTGTGCTTATACAAGGCAAGTAATTAAAGATCTGAGAACTTTCAACACTTCTCCTGTTGTGTTTTCTCATCTTCAATCTCATAATTTAAAACATGATTCTTTTTATTATACAGACCAGAATCTGCAAGAAAAAAGTCTTCATGTACAAACATCATTTTTATTCAAGTCAGTTGCTTGTGATAATCTATGGACAATATTCATCAGATGGTGGTTTCATCCATTATCTATTTCTGTCTATGGCAGGCACTGAAACACATAAAAAGTATGCAAAATTTGTTTTGAATGATTGACTCTAAAAGGGGGAGTGTGTGTGGGAATTGCTAAGAACAGACATCTTTTTAGTCATGGTTTGCACTGAAATGTATCTGTTCAAATTCCCTAGGCCTGATCTGTTCCTAGTTGTTAGTGATTTTTTTACTATTGATTTGAATTCAACAAAGCTAATTTCATTAAGACATTTAGATTTTTTCTTGAATTATTTAAATATTCTTGATGTGAGAATATGCCAAAAATAATATCCAGAAAAAAGAAACAAAACCCCAACAAACCATGAGAAATGTAAAAATCGTAAAAGAGAAGTTGTAAATTGTTCTTTTTAAGAACAGTTGTTTTATTTTTATTATTGTACCTCATCTTCCATTAAAACATATGCAACATCATCTGCTGGCTTCTCAAAAATGTCCTTCTTTACCTTGCCTTTTCCTGGTTAGCGTTGACCAGCCTCTTCCATGGATCATTCCTCAAACTCTAAGGAATGTAAACAGAGTTAATAAAATCCATACCCTATGTAATTTAAAATTATGTTAAGGTCTGTTCTTCAACCAGAGCTACAGCACTCTCTTTGGTCTATTTTGTATTTTTTTATTTTCCCCCCACAACAGATATTCCTACCACCAGCAGTCTCCCATGTGGAAGTGTCACCATTGACAGAAATACCTCCTGCCAGGATATCTAGCTCTCTGAAGTGCCTGGCATCTCACTAGCTGCATGCTGGCCACCATTTTGGAGCTGCTGATACGCGGTTGCAAACTAAGAAGTGTGATGACAGGCTACCAGTTTTCTGGGCTTGGCAACATGAGTGCTAAACCAGAAATTAAGCCATATAGGGGTTAATATTGGACTGCTTTCATGCAACCAAAACACCGTGTACTTCACTGTATGTAGGATTTTTAAATAGTGCAGCACTGCCCACATCTTTTTGAGTCATGTTAGCTCTAAATTCTGTAGCAAATTCAAGTGAATTAAGCTTTCTAAGATTTTCATTAACTGAAAAGTGACAATGAGTGAAAGAATTAAGTGATCAAAAGTAGTAAGGCTACAAAATAGGAGTTGCTAGGGGTAAAGATTCAGAAATGTCACAGCAGAGTGGGAAAAAGTTGAGACTTCTGTTAGCTAAAAGAGGTAAAAATGTTTGGGATTTGAAACTGAAATGACTGATGCCTTCAGTTCCAGCACAAAGCTACACTATCTATCCAGCCATCTTTCAGTGGCTGCTTCGGAGCATGTAGAAAAATTCTAACATTTTGGGACATTATTTTCTCATTTTGTCTACAATCACCTTCTCTCATGTCTTGCATGTATCATATGCATGTTAGAAACACCATTCTATACTGGTGTCTCAGTACATTAGAGTCACGGTATAAACATACACATTTGTTGATATTAAGGAACACAATAGTAGATGGAATCTCCTCAATCACCAGTCCCAGTTCCCTCTTGTCATAAGTAAAAACAAACCATACAATCATTTTCATCAATTGATCTAGCTACAGCAGGCATTAATTAAATTTTCAGTTCTTATTCAATTCAGCATCAGTGAAGAAGAATGTACTTGAACACTTCAGATAAAATTGTTAATCTTGACATTTAAATATTCATTATTAAGTTACACAGTTAGAAGCTTATTCATAGAAAGAACTCAGGTTCTCTCTACACAGCTGTTGGTAGTGAAGGTAATTTCTTCTCTTTACTTTTTATTTGGGTTTGAAAGGATCTCCTTTTAGTCATAAATCCTAGAAACACAGATGTTTAAAAATGAAATTTTAATTCTTTATTATTGTTAGCTGGTAAGTGATTTAAATAACCAGTGCTTGCTACACACGCTTAATTTACAATCCGTCAGTAAAACAACACGTGCCTGTAGAACTTTAGTCATGAGGCACAACTGTTTAGAAATTTGCACACAGAAAATGAAAGTAAGAAAGGAAGGAAGCCATTTTCCTCAATGATTAGAAACAGTTGCTTTATTGCTTGTTCTTTTTAGTGACAGACTAATCTTGGTCTTTATGTGCACATTTTCTTCCTTGATGGAATATATAAGAGATTTTCTGCATCTGTTCTTTTTACAATTGCACTAGAATTATTAGTTATTTGAATTGTTGATGTTTAATGGTAAGTATATTTAAAATAAGAGTTAAATTAAGGTCACTGGTAAGTAATCTGAATAAATAACCTCTAGTTATAGTTTAAATGAATTAAGACACAGACTGTGAAGTCCATTGCTGTGCACAGGGATACAGTAATACACTGTAGCTCTAGGGACACTTCCACATTGCAGATGGAAGTGTCTGCAGCATAATCTAGAGAATATCAAAGTTTAAAATTACCTTGAGATAATACTAGAGGTCTAATTGCAGCAATACCGTGCAGGCTAATCTGCCTTACTTTCACTTGGCTGTAGCACATACTTGCTAGGAGAAAACTTTGGCTTCCCATTTGTCCAGCAATGTGGAGAAGTGAATTAAATAACCAGATGTATTTCATACTCATCTTGATTAAGAATAAAATTTGTAGGTCTACTGAAAATTAATTTGGTTCACCCCATGAGCACTCCAGGGTATTGCTGAATTACTCTGCACTGCTCCCACATCTCAGAACTTAGTTGACAGGTGACACACATCACATTAACCAGACTGTGAGATGCCTGCTTTGAGGATTAATGAACAATACAAACCAGTTTTCTATAGGGATGTCCATCATTAAAATCCAGAATTCTAGAATAAAATACCGCATTGAAATGCAATATTGTTACAGTTCTGGCCCTGTATTATAGACTTGCAAGTAGGTGTCATCTCCCTATGGATTCTACAAATGACACGATCCTATAAAATACTTACTACAAATTAAATGAATGATTGCTGTAGAGGCTTTAGTGGCATAAAAGAAAGTGTTATATCATTAGCTTTTTATCAGCTCTTTTGTAAAATTTAATAAAACTTGTCTTATTTGTCTATACACAGCTTATCTAATAATGAAACTAATTTAATTTTGTATCCTATGTTTAACTGTAGCTGCTCTAAAACCAGTAGAGAATGTCCCTATGGTTATTTGAAAAAAGTCCAGGCAACAAGAGCTCAGCATATTTTTGCAGGGCTGTCAGATAAATCTCTCTATGGAAGTTGTCATGCTCAAGAAATTCAATAGAGCACAGCTTGGTAGCATACACCACATGGAGTATTCCCAAGGATTAAACCCATGTTTAGCTAAATGTAAAGTTAGTTTTAGAAAATATGCAAAAAAGTGATTATTTGAAAAAGATAGTACAAGATCAAGAAGAATCAAATTATGTTGGTCTACAAGCATAGATTTGGTTTCCTTAAAGTAAGTGTCTTATATTGCTTATACATGAACAGAGGATCATGAGAAAGATTAAAATAAATCAGTATTTTGTGAGCGTTTTTGCATTTATTTTAATATTTTTAAATGTGCATTTTAATATGGAGCTCACACACTGGTGTTTTAGATTATGTTTTCAAACACAAACAAAAAGTTGTGTCTTAGCATTGTACTCACACACTGTATATAAAGGGGAAAGTGCAATTGCAAAATCAGACAACTACATATGTAAATAGATCACAAACAATCCCAACCTTTATAAACTCATGCAAAGCCTTATGTATTTTGCAGATACACCCTTGTGACACAAGAAATTTATATTTATCAAGCAGATGTTTAGTCGCACATAGATCTGTCCCAGCCATATAGAATTGATAGTGTTGGCTTGTATGAGGATAGGAATCTTTGAGAGCACACTCACTTCTAGATGCGATAGTGGACACTGTCCCCACTGCTGTACAGAGCACTGACAGGCAATGTATATAGTGTAAAAGTGCATATCATTTGAAGTATAACAACCACGCCTTTGAAGAACAGTTTTTCATATTTACATTACTTGTAAGAGTAGTACTACTTTGGAGAATGATGTTTCAACAATACAGAACTGGATGAAAAGAGACCAGACTGTATACCTTGTTTACAGTGTTCACGGGCCTACATTCTACATCATTCTAGTTTACTGACCAGAGAGTTGAAAAATGTTAATTATATTAATTGGACTTGTATTGAGGTTGCTAAAAATGCAACTAAATGCACAGTATTAGATACTATACTACGATAATTTCAGCCCAGGCTACAGCAGTATTTGGGTATTCTTTCCTAAGTTTGTGCAGTCTAACACTTGAAATCTCCCCATTTCTGTGAGCCCCTTGCTGGTCAACAAGCACTGGGAAACTTGTGTGGGTTATGGTTTGTTGCCCAAGCTGGAGAACCTTTGCCCAGAAGAGTCCTGGCCCCAGGCATCCTGGTGCAGGGATGGTTACTCTATACGTACAGGTCTCACTGGTTTTACAGGAGAAGAACAAGTCTGGTTGGCGTTTTTCCACCACACAGGATAAAATAAAATCATGGTAAACTTAAGGCTCTTAAATACAGAATTACAAGGGACACTGCTAGATCTCTGTCACTTGACATTTACTTTTTGAGAAGTGAAAGCTCAGTTGGCTCAGTTGGTAGGAAACAGCAAAAGTTTTTCCTGTGTTCATCCTGCCCTTTTTGTTTTTTGCTAGAAAATATGTATCTGTTCCTTCAGATTCCAAATAGAATAATGGAATAGAAAATGGAATAATGACATTTTTATGCACTAGATTTCCTATCAAAATAATACTGCAGCACTTACTCTGGTGTACAGTTGTTTGTGCTGTGGATATAACGAGCAAAGATGATTCTTTATACACATGTATATATAGCTGTACATATATAGAGAGGTATATGTAGGTACGTAAATATATATATATATATATATGTAAAATGTATATATACTTATTCATGCTTTCATGAAGGCAAAAGTCACTGAAAAAAAGACTGCACAATAATAGAGGCCAGACCCTAAGCTGTTATGACACATACAAACTTACACATCAGATGAGAGCTCTTGAAGTTACTCATGCAGAATTGAATTATGAAATTCACTTCTGTACATTCAAATAGGGAGGAGGGGATGGAAGAGGCTGCAGCATTTTGCTTATAGAGACCACCCTTTTTGTGATCTCTGCCTGCAGCCCATGGTAGAGTGGTTTCAGCTCTGCTCTTGAGATACAGACCATATACTATTGCCAGCATTGATTCTTTCCCTTTCAAAAAACTCACAGGTTCAGAGTTACAATAGGAGTTATAACTTCTGGCAAAATTATGATGCTGTTACTTTTTCTTTTTCCAAGTCTGTTTGCAACTATTCAGCCAAGAGGTCTATGGACTCAAAAGATGTAAAAAACTGTGTAAAATGTGTTTTATTAACCAGTTTCTCGGTAGTAAATGAGTGTGTCAGCAATAAAGAGAGAAAAACAGAGTTAAACTTGATGTTATTTTAGTGGATGAAAGTTTATCAAAACAGGTTTTGTTTATCTTTTACTTACAACCAGAATTCAAAACACTTTTTCCCAGTTACTTCTGAACCATAAAGAAGCCAAAACCCCACACCAATCTTCAAGGCTTAGTGTTTTCATATTTTGGTTCAAAATTAATTTCAGCTACCAAGGGCAAGGCTTGGTGTGGTGACTTAAAAAACTTCTGAGGACCTCCTAGTAAGCCACACACCTTCTAGAAGCTCAACAAAGAAGAAAGCAGAGTGTGGCTCAGAAGAATTGTTTACTTTCTGGTATTTTTCTCTAGAATGGACAGCAACATGGCCCCCAAAAGTATTTGATTAAATTTGAGCTTTTCTGCCAGTTCCCACATCCAAAGCCCCCTCACTGAAATTAACCTCCTTTATTACAGAGCTGCTATTCTTAGTAGTTGTACATGTTTAGAAAGTTTTCCACCGAGTATTTAAATACCAGTGTCTCAGATCAGGAATTCAACTGCAGCACAAACCAAGATCTCAGCTCTGCCTGGGAAATGCAGTTTGACAATCTCCCTCCAGGTGGATGTTTGCTAGGCTCCAAAATCCCAGTCCCCAGTACTCATGGATGGTTGTAAGTGACAGTATCTTGTTAGAAGGCTAAAAGAGTAAACATATTTCAAGTAAGCATGTAGTGAATTAAAAAAGTGATGCTTGCCTACTTGTGTCCAACTCTAGCCAACAGTTTCTGTAAAGAGTCAGAGCACTAAAAATTTGTGAAGTATATTTTTATGGCAGAATAAACACTTTTTATGGATTGGAATTTCCTGCCTCTGGTGAGATGGGAAACTTGTGCTATTCTTCCTTAACGTGGTCAGAATGTTTCCTGTTTTTGCAGATCATCCAAAGATTTTCTGTGTCACACTTAGCATGTTTTCCAAGTCAAGTTGGCAAAAGGGTATTTTAAGCAAAGTGCAAAGCACAGTAGGATGTACTGTATAGTGCCATCTGCTGAAAAGTGAAGTGCTCACACATAAGAATAGAACTTTGTGCATTTTACATTAATGCAGAAATAATCTAGAGTTGGTATATGGATATGTCCCATTCATCCCCATTTAGATCCACTATCTCAATTTACAAGAGGAACGTGAACAGTCAATTCTGGAGTCGATGGCATTGTGAATCATGGTGTGAATGATTCCCAAAGAAGACACTTGAACACATATGGAACATATTTACATCACCAAGACTCTACATAAACTGTTTAAGAGATTTTGTTCCCATCTTAAAGAGCAATCCTCATTTCAGACCCAGATATGATGTGAAAAGAACATAGAGAGATGCAATTTCCTGTTTAATAATTTTACTCCACAAAAGCCATTGTGTAACCATTGCATCAAATCTGTTTCTACTTTTCTATCTCAATCTAAGACTCAAGACCCTTGAGATAGGGACTTTGCTGGCTGTTTTCATCATTCATTTTTCATTTTTCTTACTTTGTTTTTAGAAAATCACTGAAAGACTTTAATGCTGTCTGCTTTGTTGTATTACTCAATTGACTAAAAGGAAGAACAGTCAACATGTTGTCCTAATAACTCTGAAACTGTACATAAAACAGAAGACTTGGAATAATAATTTGCCTTACTACACTGTCTTTGATAAAGGAAAAGACTGTACTTTATGAAATAGGACAGAAGATTTAAATTTAAAACTTTTTCACAAAAGTCTTGTCTGAGGACAGAAGATTTAAATTTAAAACTTTTTCACAAAAGTCTTGTCTGCACAGGAAAGCTCTCTCAAGTAAGAATTTAAGCAAATACATTTATAACATAAACCCGTGTTTAGGCTCTTATTTTGGTGGAAAATTTTCTCTTGAAGGTTTTAATTTGTGTTGTCTGAGAGGGCTTAAGCTACATCATACAATCAGTTCATACCCAAGTAAGACTCTCCTTGTGCATTTTCATTATCCTAGCTGCATTAGAGTTTATTAAAAAATTTTCCAAAGTAAAAACTTGTCAATCTATTGCATGCAACTATGCAGAAATTCATATATATTCACTGAACTAGGTGTCAGAAATAACTATTGCATTGTACTTTTGAAGTTATCCCAGATAAATTATCTAAAAGTCATAGATCTGAGACACCATAGGCAACTGGCAAGCAGATGACCCAGTTCACTGTAAGTTTACATTTTGCAATGTATAGAATATTTGCAATATTTGTGCTTTTTATATATTCCATCCATTTGATTTTCAGTTATTTGCTTAATACTGACTTGTAGATAATTCCAAGAGGGGCAGAGTAGCCCACTGGTGGACTAAAAATTGTACAGTAATTTAAGTATAGCTTCATTCACTAAGATCGAATGTTGTGATTCAGATGTCATTCCTTTCCAGTTTATTGCTTATCCTGTAGAGTGTTACTGTGTGGACTGTCTTAACAGGGATGTAGTTACAATTTGTATCCTTGAGGGCCTGCAGGGATGCTAAAACAAAGAACTCTGAAGTGGATGAAAACCATCAGTTTTTAGGGAGACACTTAAAGACAACAGTGATAGGTGTCTAAACAGGAGAAAGACAGACTTCTCCAGTCTTTGTGCAGAGTATGGACTATCTACCCATCCTACTGAAAATTCTTTCTTGTTGTGTACTTTTCTTGTCCTTAAGCATTGTGTGAATCAGCAGGTGACCACAGGCGACAAAAAATCCACGGCTAAAGTCCAAAGAATAAATTTATTTCATTACCTTGCTGACTAGAGGATCCTGAAACAGCACTGGGCTGAAGAGACACACAAAACAAGGATGTAGGCACCATCAGGTTCAGTCCAATCCTAGGTGGGCCTTCAGGCCTGCTGTTAGCATCTGTTTATGAAAGGCCCATGCATGAGTAGTTTACCACCATGCTGTGATTATCCTCTGTGCTTTTTCTGATCACTGCTTTGATCTCTCTCTCAAGACAGAATCTTGAGCCTGTCCATAAGTTTGAGTACAGTTTGAGTCAGAACCTATTGCTTCACAAAGAGGTGTAAAGTCTGGAAAAACTCTACAGGAAAAGACAGAAAGGAAATATCCACTTTGACTTTTTTTTTAATATAGTGAGTTATTATACAGTTTCTCCATCTTGCTATTTTTGTTTCTTTTCCCTACTCTAATTTTGGTTTTATATCCAATTATTTTTAATTTTTGTGAAACTTCTCTTCACTGTGCTGGCTCTGAAACTGGTGTTTCTGAATCATATTATATATAGCTACACAAAATGACCCAGAGAAAGGCCCAAAGCCGGAATCTCAAATGTCTTAATAAATGTCATCCCCTTAATCTTCCTTCTTGCCTGGGGAAAAAAAACTGAACAAAACAGTTGGGCATAGCACCTCTGAAAGTAAAAAGAGACTACAGGTAAATTATTGCTGCATTTTCCCTACAAATATGGAGGATATACAAAAACCACATGTAGAAAGATGAGGTGAGGGAGAGGAAGAGATGGAGCAAGAGAAGAGAGTGGAAGGTCCCCAGGGAGCAAGAGATCAGTCTTTGAAGCAGGTTGTGGGGAGACAGAGCACACCAGTGTGTCACCTGACAGCAGACGATATTAGAATCCCTCATTAATACCTGCTCGTTCTTATATGCAAAAGGACAACCAGTGATTGAAAGGCATCACAAATTGAGCATTTTTCACTTTTCTTACACATTTTCATAAATCTTAGGGAAAAAAGACAGGCATAAAGCCACACCAAAAACATGGCTGAAAATACCCCACAAAACCACTTGTGAGGTATTGTTCCCTCTGCTCTGGAAAAAGGGAAGGTAGTATTTTTTCCTTCTCTCTTTCAGATTGACCATTCTTTCTTCATGTATAAGAAGACCAAACCAGAAAATATTTTCCATTCAATATTGTAATTTTGTTTCAAATTGTCTTCAATTAAACCTTAACAGTACCTATAAAAATTTGGTTTTCGAAAAAACAAGGAGGGAACCTGCTTTGGAAAAGCTTTGATTTTTCTTTTTAAAGTAACTACATTTTCAAGGACATTGCTTCTGAACAAGTAGATGGGATTCTTTGGTACATTAGTCACTATTTTAAACAGATATAATTATTTTAAAGGGAATAATAGAATTGTTAAGTTTGCAAAAGACCTAATATCATCAAGTCCAACTGTTAACCCAGCACCACCATACTCACCACTAAACAAAGTCCCCAAGTGTCATATAACATTGTGTCCTTGTTAGGAATGCTTAAGAATGGTACTCTCCAATTTAGCGCTCCCACTGAATCCATGCACTGCTTGCTCCCAGGCTCCCCCTGCCTCTGCCCTGCTTCAGGCTGGAGAGAAGAGTTGGAGGCTCAGAAGGCAAGGATCATGGGTTGAGATAAGAGCAATGTACTGGAAAGAGCAATGAGATAAGGAAACAAACAGTACAACAACATCACTAATGACAGCGGGTACAAGAAAGAGGTGAATGATTCACACAGAAACACCACCCAACTGCTCCTTCCACCACACTACACTGACCCAGAACAAACCCCTTCTCCCCGGAAGAGTTCCTTCCCCCAGCCCCTCTGAGGTAATAACCCTGGGTCCCAGACATGGCCCCTTCTTGCTATTGCACAAATTAACCCTGTCCTGGCCAGAACCAGGACACAGGGTTCTATGCAAAGACATATCGCATAAATTGTCTGCCCGTATTTTCATTATTCATTCTAGTTGGAAACTTGTCCTTTGGCACTGGTAAAAGTGTTTCTGCTCACTAAAGTATGTAGGAGTTGGTCAAAAGTCTAGCTGGTGGGACCCACAAAAACGGACAAACCTAGTGAAGCGTTTTCATGCAAATTCATGACCCACAGTTGGGCTGAGATCAAACTACCAAGGGTCCTGAGTCATACCCCAACGCACAACCCTGAGCAGAACGTACTTTCCCAGGAGTATGCTAAGGCTACAAAACTCAGAGTTGTGGCTAGCCTGTAGATTCTGAGCTCTGACATTAATTTAATGACTCAGACCTGGGCTCACTCAGGGTGGAGTAATGGTGAGCTGAAAGAAATGAAAGCCTCTTTTGCAAACTCATTATCTCCAGATGTACCAAACACAAATCCAGCACAGCTGATGATCCAGCCTCCTGTGATTAAAGTCATTTCCATCAGATTGAACTGGGAGGCAAAACGAATGAGGAGAAAACAAAAGAGATTGGGGAAAACAAAAGCAATGTGGTTTTAATTTACTTGTTTAAGTTCCAAATTATGTGCTGCACTGTCTGCTGAAGTCAAAGTGTCTGACAGTTCACAGCACTGCTGCAGTTTTGCAAGAAAACTCTGCTGTTCTCTCAAATGCAGGATGCCTTAAAACTTTCTATGTTTTGTACTAGCAACAGGTATGCCTACAAGTTTATTGCAGTTCACTTAGTTTTCATATCTCAAGCTGCAGTACTTGGTAAAATTTTCTCAGCCAGATTCCTGTACAAAACCTGTTGCCACGCTTGGCATTAATTTTTCTGCAGTCCGTGGTTAAAGGTAGTCATAACTGCGTGTAGACTGCATTTTTGTAGGCAGCAGTTTCGTAATCTCCAGGATATAACTGCAGTGTGATCCAACCAAATGCATCCATGTTGGGATGAATGTTATGACCATCTAGCCTAAACCAGACGGCTAAACAACTTTTTTTCTTTTATAATTTGTAATTCACTCAAAGAAATAAAGGAAATTTTCCAGCATTATTGTTGGGGTCCCTCCCCTGCCATGGAGCCCTGGGAGAGGGGCCCTGAGGGCACAGACACGGGGTTTCCCTGCCCCTGCTCAGCCTCGTTCCCATTGGTTGTTTTGTGTTCCCTGGTAACGCCAAGGACCCTCGGGTCCTGTGACTGCGGAGTTCCTGAGCTGAGCCCCGGCCATGCGGCTGGAGAAATAAACATCTCTGAAACATCTACCACGAATCTGTCCATATATACTTCGCTTTCCACGGGACTCCTGGTTTGAAATATACTTGTTGCAATAATCCCCGCTGCAACACATTATCAATTCTCAGTTTTCCTGCTACCAGGTGGCATTATTAAATCAATTGTAGAATAATAATCAGATGAAAAATGAACAAAAAAAAGAAGCTTCAAAATAATACTCAAAACAATTCTCTAAACTTCTGATTCAGAAATCATGGAATTCATGTGAGTGAAGTAATATTTAAAATTCTTACATCTTGAAGGTTTTTCTTTTAAGTTTTGCTACCTCTTTTCATGTTGGAAAATACAAAATGACATTTTAAAAGATATTTTAATGCTTCTCTTTAAATTTTAGAATGACAAAAGCAGTTAGAGAAATTTTAAAAAGGGAGAAAAATACTGTCTATGTTGTGAAAGTATCTTTTTTAAAGTTTAGTAATATTAGCACATTTAGTGGATTCACATATTTTATAGGAAAAAAAAGAAAAATTATGGAAAATGTTTCCTCTTCTACTGTCCATCATTCTGCTGGATGAAGAGTGCTAGACCTAACATGAAACAATTAGGCATCCTTTAATCAGTTTGTGAATTAAAAAAATCTTTGTATAAAAATATTTTATATAAATTATTTTTCATTTTCAGTTTTCTCTTATCACTAATTTCAATTTAGCTGAATTTTAAAGTTTAATGCTGCTTTTCTATGGTTTAAGTTTTGTGTGACCTTTCACTTTGAGCTATTGTGTTGCACAAGCACGGGAAATGGTAAGTTAAAAATTCCCTGTGGATGAACAGAGCTTGTTCCAGTTGCCTGAAATATTAAAATTCTTGTATGTGGTTTGTTTCACGAAGGATGAATTTTGGGAAGCTGTGTATGATGTCAAATCCTACAAAAATCCTTATTTTAAGCCATCTTTTCTTCTTATCTAGATAATTCTTCTTGTAATATGTAGCAGTCCAGCTGCTTTCAGTGGGTGGTTTTATGTTGGCTATGTCTGACAAGTCCAGATGAAGAGCTGGTGCAGGCCTGTGTCTTGCAAGACCTCTCACCACACTGTGCCCAAGAGCAACACCAAGTTCACAGGTTTTTGCTTGAGGCAATCAGTAAGACAGGGATGTGCATGTACATTCCCTTAATGCCTGTAGAGCAGTTTTTGGAGAAGGCCAACTGTACCGACTGTTCTTTCTGGAGTATCTTTTTATGTGCAGATTACATGAAGAGAAGAGAATGTATTACAGAAGTGAGTCCCTTTATATAGCTTGTTTCTCTCTGTGAAGCTTTATCAGTGAAAAAGCTGCAGGCAGAAAAAACAAGATAGCCTGTGATTGATTTTCAAGAAGAGCTTTACACCATTTCCAGAATGCCATCTCAATCTTTGATGGAAGAAATTTTCCTTGGGCAGATGATGTATAGTAGTTTTTGGAGGAGATAATAAATATCCTCTCTTCCTAATGCATTCCATTTTATTAGCTAGATCAATATTGCTGTAATTTCTACCCATTAGCATCTCATTGCTGTAGAGTACATAAAAATATTTACATTAACACTGATCAAAATTGCAACAGCATGTATTAAAATATGAATGACATATAATCAGAATTTTCTGTTTCTACTGCCTCCAGTTATTTGTGACCCCAGATATGAAGTTCAAGTTTACACGTAATAGCACAATTATGTAAATCTTTAATTCTAACACTGAATTACAGCTGGTAATGATCAATAATTATATTTATGTATGATGTGAAGTTAATACTGCCACCATAGATTAATGTAAACAACAAAATTATTTCTGCAGTCAAGAGCTAACAAATCATCATAAATAAAGAGAACTAAAACAATCTCTTCAGAGCTTAATTCCCCCAACATCGTAAACAGATTTTTATTTCTGATGAATGTAAAAGCACTGATTAAAGACAACACATGTCTATAAAAATTGCGCAATGGCTGTGTCTGTTAGCATAGTTTGGGTTTTTTTTCAAGAATCTTTGAGAGCAAGTTTGCTTGACAAAAATAAAAATCTCTCCAAATAAATGTGGATAATAATTTTCTTGGAAAAGTTCTGGGGGAAAATAAAACCAGAGGAAAAAAGCAGATTACAAAGAAAACTATGAGGAATAATCAAACACAGTAGCTCATAACTTTGGAGCTCTTCAGTGTTCTCTCACCTGTAATATGGTTCTTTGCTGAACAGGGCAACAGGGAACTGCATAACAGGGCAGATCAGTCCTTGGAGTAGCTGAGATTTAGCTGGAGTAGGTGATATCAAAGAAGTCTGGGTGTGCTTTGTTCACTATTCTTTCAAGAACACAAAACCACAGATACAGTAAGAGGTTTTCTGCCTTTTAAAAAGTTCCATCTCAACATTTTTCAACTTTGCCTTGTATTTGTTAATGTGCAACGTGTGTGCATTGGGACCTTCTCCCAGAGTGTCTTGTCCCACAAAATGAAGTTGCAAGGTCGCCCAGAGCTTTATGATTTTGTCAGTGCTCCAACCCGGGTTTAACACCTACAGGAATATGAGGCTTTTTAGTTAGAAAGGTGATCACACTAACACCGTGATGACTCCCCTGCAGGATTGGTTCAAAATTTACCTTACAGAAATGCGAAAACCCACAGAAAGATGTGGATGGCTGTAAAATAAAATATGCCGTACTTACCCTTCAAGTAAGGCGCTTATATGTGCATTAACATATGAAATGGCAACAGTGCAGAAAGCTACTCAGTGTTTGAAGAAGTGTTGTTAAAGAATTCTTGAGGAGGAACAGTGTCAGGCCTGAACTCCAGCTTCTATTTCTTCATAAGTGGCATATTTTCAAAACAGCATCATGAAACACAGAGGGAAATACCTTCAAGTACAGAGAAAAATGGAAAAAATGGGATTAAAAACTCAGAGCAAGGGGAATAATTATCTGTCTTTAGAAAATGCTAGCAAACATGGTTTTGAATCACAAGCAGAGCTTTCTTTGTAGTGCCAATGGGCTGAACCAAAATGGACCAAAGGCCTTTACTGATTCCATTGATCTTCGTCTCATTCCCTAGCTCTGCTTTTTCTCTGATACATATCATTAAAATTTTAAAAAATTACTGCTGTTGTGGGGTTTCTGTATAACCTGAATGAGGTTTATGCTTCTATTAAATATTCCTCTCTCTGCAGAAGTAGTAGCTTTTAGTCAAACCCGCTTATTTATAGGCTCAGAATAACTTGAAGACTACGAGTTCAGTAGGAAATCTGTGCTGCAGAGTACTGAAGGAACATCACTTGAATGGCAAGGGTGTATATTACTTACTATTTTTTTTTATTGTTTTAGTAAACATGTAGGAGCAACAAAGGGAACAACAAAATTACACTAATTCTTTAAAAAAATAATTGGTAATTAATTAAAAATTATGTTAAAAATGGTCTTGTAGTACCCTCTTTTTGGAACTTGAATGATGGAAGAAAGCTGCCAAGTTTATTACTGTTTTTTGATTGATGTCAGACAGTGCCCTAAGTAGGTGGAGGGTTGGCTCAAAACTTTTAATTGCATTAATTTCATAATCTCTGCAAGCTGTTGTGAAAATGAGAAGATTAAGAAGTAAATATTGAAGAGGGGACTAAACACTTCTTGCAGGGAAAACTGCTTGAACAAAATGGGAAGAGCTGGAATAATTTTGGTATTACATTTTTTAAAAAGGGTTGGTCTTCCCTTTCACAGTTCTTTTCACTTTACTTCCTTTCTATCTGCAATATTTCCTTGTAAATTATCTTTTTGACTGGGAGAAATCTTGATAAATAAATAGCCAAATATTAAAAAACATGTAGCTGCGCCACAGAATGGGGAATTTGAAGAAACAGAAAACAAAATGAGGATAGACACTCTTAAAACTAAATCAAATCTTTAAACTTAGTCCAGGGACTTCAGAATAAATTTAAAGCAGACTTAAAGTTTATAAAGAGGGCAAACCAGAGGATAATTAATAAGGGAAGAAAAAAGAAGTCCTGAGAAGTCTGTGTGAGGCTCTGGGGTACTTATTTCAAAAATTACTGATGACCGTATTTTCAGTCATGTTTTTTAATTCACTTAGCATCTGCAGGAAAACCAGAGAAACCCTGTGTTATGGCAAATATTTTATGAAATATATAGTGTCCAACATTGAGAAGTATTCAGCAGAAAATTTTGCAGAAAATTCTTTTGTTGTATGTTCATAGTAATTTCAGTGAAGGAAAGAGGAGTATGACGTACTAAAACAACAAAGAAGTCTGAGTAAGTATGCTCAAAATTGAAATGATAATCAGACTTCCTCAAAGGATGTATTTTTTATGGTTTTAGTACAAGATACTTAGCCAGTTTATTTCAGAGTAATGACTCACTCTGAAATCTTCTCCCAGTCCGCACTCAACTTGGAAACTAAAGGAGCCTGGGAAAGTATTTCTTTGGGGATCTCTTCTTCCCATAAAATCTTCATAAACATTTTTACCATGTCAATATAATCCATATCTGTAGCTAATCTTGTTAATTTAAAGAATCACTAATGTTTGACATATGAATTATATGAAAGAAAGGTGGAATTTAAAGGAACCTGTCTATGATGGAGTTTAAAGCAAAAGACTTGAAGATGCTTTTGCTTTACCTGGGTCATCACAAACCAGAGATTCCTTCCCATACCCTGTAATATACCCCGAATACATCTTTGAATGTTCCTTTTCCTGTGGGAAAAATTCATTTGCTGGGATGGAACAAGTAGTTTGCTTTTATTTAGTGCTCTGCATGTGGTGAAACAAAGAAGACTGACGTAGAAAATATGTATATGTTTCAGCATGAAAGCTTTTATCAGAGCATCTGAAGTAACTAATTTAAAATACCTCCATTGCTGACTACGGAACTTTAGAAAACATTCCTCAAAATATGTGACTAGACCAACCATTAAAAAACAAACATACATATTAGGACAATGGAAATATTATTTTAATTTAAGCCATGTGTTTAAAGATGGCAGTAAAACTACTTGTCATATTTACCATAGTATAAGATAATGTGGATCATGATACAGAGTGTAAGTGCATGTTACAGACTTTTTTTCCATTTTTCTAGGAAATTCAGAAACTCGTATAAGAAACTCATAAAGATGAAGAACTAATAGTCAATAGTAACATAGTTGAGGGCTAGCCAGAGGCGAAGAGAAAAGAGGCAGCTTTGAGTTCTCCATTACTGGCCTGTTTTGATACTTCAAGCATTGTGGGGCATTTTGCACATTGCTTCTGTGCAAAAGTGTCACATTCTTGAAAGGTATCTCGCTATCAAATCATTCAAAGCAAAGAAACAGAAATATCCTTCTAATGCCTTATGTAAAGAGACATATTGCCAATGTGATTTCAAAACAGTGGTTGTGCTGTAAGTTCTGACCCTTGAAATGCAACACAAGTGCAAATTGGAAACTCTTTGGCAGATTATAGCAACCCTCTTAAAATTATCCTTGTGAAGAAAAATATTTCTGATAAGTTGTAAAATTAAATTCAAAGCACTGGAATTCTGTTTATATAAGAGATTGTTCAAATTTTGTCTGTATGAGAGATTGCTCAGAGTACTCTGTGTCAAATAGAGTGGTACAATGAAAAAGGAAAGATACTCAAGATAAAAAGGCAGAAAGATTATTGTATTTTACTACAATTGAGTACAGCCAGATATTGTGGAACAAGTCATCTAGCCCACTGCTTATGGGTAAAACATAACAACAAGACTTCAGTGAAAACTAGTCTGTTTAACTCCAACAGTAATGGTTTCATTAAGAGGACAACAGCTCATAAACTGATGCAGGACATGTCTCATGGCAGGGCAGCAAGATTGCTTTCCCCTCTCCAAACCTGGTGAGCAGGTAGAAGCATAGCAAAGAGACACTCAGAAATCTGATGAGATCTTGGTCAAAGAAACTGCTTCAAAACAAGGACAGATGTATATTCAAGAAGTGTTAGAAGCCCTCCTTGAGACCTATTTTAAAATCAGTAAGCCCAGCCAAATTAGCCTGATTGTGAGGGAATGACAAAAGAAAACCCCCAACCAACCAACCTGACAACCAGACAACCAAAAAGGCCAAAAAAACCAACCCAAAACCAACAAAACTCTAAGAAGGAGTGAAAGCTACTGGGAAAGGTGCAGAAAGGTGAGAAACGTCTACTCTGCAGAGAAGCCAAATCCCTGCCATACAGAGAATGATTCAGGAGGGGAAAAGAGAACACAGCCTCTCTCCAACTCCAGCCCTCCATTTACTTGCAGATCTAAGCAAGACCAAGCCACTACCCGTGCCAAGAGTTGGTGTGCACTTCCCAAACCTTGCATGAGTGGAACAAGGCCAGCAAAGGGCTGTCCACTCTCTGCCGGTTGGTTGCCTAGCAGGAGTCAGTGCTGGCTGGAACTTTAGGTTTTCTGCAGTCCCTCTGAAGAATGACTTCATAGCACAGAGCTGTGATGATGTCTTCAGTAATTAATTATGCAGAGGAATCAAACACAGCAGCTTTATTTTTTGGAATTACTTGGGAGTAGTGTTTGCTCCATGCTTGCATTAAACAGACCGTAATTTTCTTCCTATGATCAGTACTACCGTACCTGCAGCTTCCCAAAGTAATGTAGTCTTCTCTCAACTGATCATCTACAAAGTTGTTACAAATCATTGAAATTCTTCATTATGACTCTGCATTGCATTAACTTGTTATATTTTTGTTAGAAGATTTCACCTTTAAGAGGCCCACTTTCAATGCAGAGTTAAAATTTGCCCCTTATCCCATCACAGCAGTGTCTTTTACTGCTTAGTTCAACACTCAATGTCTTGCCTTTGGCAAACATCACACACTTGTGTTTGTATTGAAAATAGAAAATGCATTGAGGTGCTGTTGCTAAGGTGTTGGTAGGAATATGTAGGATAAGATTTGAAGAGATATCATTAAAAAAAGTCATTCCAGCTGTATTCACCACTTGAGTGAAACTGCCTTTTAAGTATATGCCATGGCTTGCTAACATTTCTATAATATAGTCCAGAAAATATATAGATGATTCACTCAAAACTTTTTTGGTATCAATTATCACTTGTAAAGTACCAATTGCTAGCACTGCTAAAATTCCATGTTTATTCTTGGTTACAGTTACTTGTAAAACAGCACCAGATACCTATGAGATTATTTTAAAATAAAAATTTAAATCCGAAGTAATCTTTCCCAAAACATACACCCTCTGTCTAATTCACAACAATGCCTGATATTTCTACACCAGCATCACTTAAAAGCTATGAAACAATCAAAGATGACTGGAAACGAAGAAATCAATTGGATAAACTATGTATTTTCTGCATCTGTGTTGAAGACCCACTAACAAAAAACCCCATATTTTCAAGAAACCCCGCAGTGATTACTTTGTTTTGTTTCCTTCAGTTTCCTTAGGCATATCACCTAATCTTGCAATTTCCCAACACTTCAGAAATCTGGCACTTCTGATGTTTTTTGTATAGGGAACTGTCAACACTTTATAAGTGAGCTCAGGCTTTAGAAGGGGGGCCTTCAGGGAGGTTGTTTATTTTCCATTTGTTCTAATTCTCCCTCACTGAAAACCTAGAAACCAAGATTTTTCACAGACAGACTCTGAGAAACAGACTTTTTTTTTTTTGTTCCTAGCTATGCCACAGACTTCTCCTATCCCAAGCGACAAAGAGACAACACTGAAGGTCAAAACCAAAGCATCAATAAAGTCTGCAACTGTTATTGCCATATAATAACTTAATTTAAACATATGCAACACTCTCCCTAACTTGTCTATTTACCTTTCTCCCTTTAGGAGATGTAATGGCATTATCTAGATGACCATTGCTTCCAGAGTGAACCTACCAGACATACCTTTTTTTCTTCCACATGTGTAAATTACCATGTAAAAAAGGAGTAAATAAAGCCTAATTTCAAACTCACTTTGAACAGCCCATAGTCAATTCATATAATAAATCTGTGATTTTACATAATTAACTTGCAAATTCCTATCTATCTAGCATGCTTCTTCCTTGTTCAGCAAAGAAGCTGAAAGAAACACTTCACTGTGCCAGCTGCTACTGTTGCTTGACCCCTTCCATTTGATAAAGAACCAGTGGTTGATGATCTTACCTTGATCACCCAGAAAAAAACTGCTGAACTCTGAGATGGTATGTGATTATTATCATCTAGGAGGTTGAATTTATGATCCAATTTATGTTGTTCTGAAGGAATTCTTTGCACTGAGATCCTTCACGTCTTACCCAAGTGTTGGAGATTACGATTTTTCTTTTTGTTTTCTTTCTTTTTGCTCAGAAGTTTTCTCCCATTTGTTGATGAAGAGATGGGAATAATGGATACTTAAGACAGATAAAAGATGTAGCCAAGGAGGAGGGGGAAGGGTGCAGTTTGCTACTGGGTCTGAGGTGGGGGGGGCTTTCTCTTAGGGACAGCAGAGATACTTCAAGATTTTGGCTGGGGGGTGAGGGGCTGGGCTCAGCTCCTTACTCTCTCTCACTTTTGGGGCTGGAGGTGAGATAGTGCTGCTGTTGATGTGAGAATTCACTGCCACTGCGAAATTCCATCCTTTACTGCTTCTCCTACCATGACTGAGGCTTTCCTTGTAAGAGCGACTGTTGAACTGGGACCTTATCAACACCAGACCTCCCTGGAAGGACCCTCACCATCTGCTCGGGCGCTTCAGGGGGAAAACGCAGGACACTGAGCCCCAAGCCCCAGGCCTCTCCAGAGGAAGTGTCTCCTGGCTGCTTGCAGAAGCCCGGCTTCTGTGGCACAACCCCGCTGTTTTCTGTTACTGCTTCGGGATTTTTTCTACACTTTAACTGGACACCCTGTGTCCGCCCAACCCGCGCAGCTCCTGCTATGGCTTCGGAGTTTTTGCTACACTTTGCCACTGCAGGGTGTGCTTGCCCCTGCCGTTCCATCTCCCGCTCTGAGGGTTCCTGCTACAGTTCACCTCGCCACCCGGAGGGGCACCGGGATCAGCTGCCCCTGGGGGTTTGTAAAGCAGGCCCCTTTTCCATCTCTCCCGCCGGCTGCTCCGCCATTACCACGTGGAGATGCAGATGAACTCGCGCCACAGCGCCCCCTGCAGGCGCGGGGGAATCACCGCACCCACCCTGCCCCATCCAGAGCCGCCAGCGCCCCTGCCGGCTGTGAGCGGAACTGCACCGAAGGGGAAGGTGCCTGACAGCCGAGACGGGGCTGCTGCTGCGTTTTGGTTCTGTTTGTTGTTGCTGCCGTTGTTGTTGTTTGTTTGCCTTGTTATAAACATACCTACTAGTAAAGAACTGTTATTCCTTTTCCCATCTCTTTGCCTGAAAGCCCCTTAATTTCAAAGTTATAATAATTTGGAGGGAAGGGGGTCACATTTTCCATTCCAAGGGACCTTTCCACCTTCCTTGGCAGATACCTGTCCTTTAAACCAGGAGACCAAGCCTATTCTTCCAATTATTTATCTCCTAAAGAAAAGAGAGTGGGCTGAAGCATTGTGGTGACTTAGATGATCATCAACTCAACATTCATGTCAAGATGAATTGATTTTTCCCATCTTTAGACCAACACCGGGAATTGCATAAGTATTAGGAGGACCAAAGAAAACAGGGTGGGAAATAGATTTTGAAGAATATACTACTTGTACATCTGAACTGCTAAAAGAAATGAGTACTCAAAATGCTATGGGCAGAAAGTACATTTCTATCTGCAATTGACTAAAAGATTATATTTCATTCTACTTAACACATCCCTGCTCCTGAAAAGCTCTATATTTGGGTTTCTAGTTTATATTACAAGCCATTATATGCAGAAATAAAATGATTTACTATAAAAGTTGAAAAGTACAAGCTGTTGCAGACCATCTGCTTATCAGTTCAGCACAAATGCAACATGATAGAAATACACCCTTTGCAAGAATGCTTTAAAGAGGCTTTCATTCAAGGATTTTATAAGGTTGTGGAAAGGCTACTTATCCATGGCATTAAGAATCCATAGGAATTTTATGAATGCCATAATTAAAATAAAAGCGTAAGTCCAATAATGAGAACAGCTTGAAAATCAAGTACAGTTTGTTTTACCTTCACAAACTGTTGAAAAAAAAGGTTTCAAGAAAGGATACAAAGGAGTGGAATAAGAATATCGAATGTATGCAGATGTGTGTGCTCAACATGTAAATAAGGCCAAGTGACTATCATTTCCTCTTATATACAAAAGAGCTATGACTCTCTATAATATAGAGTGAGGGAGTGAGAAACTCTGTTTTGAAAAATGTAAGAAATAATACTGAATAAAATGGGAGAGAATAAAAGATAAGACATTATGTTGAAACAAGGATTTTAGGTATTTGATTAAGACCTCTTTTTAAAGCAGGTTTCCTTCTACTCTGGAAAAGACAACCACATCACAGAAAATCTTTGACAATATTTGTCTACACTTCAAATACAGTAATATGCATAATTATACCACACAAGGACATGATACTATGTATGACCACACAACAACTTAAAGGGTTCTATTAACCTGCAGTGAGGACAAATTTTTTTTGTGATCCTACCTCTTTCCTTTCAAGCACTTGGGTTTGTGAGACCACTACTGTGCCAAGCAAAAGGATAAGGTCTGGCACAAGAGGAGAGATTTTTTTTTTTCCAACAAACCCACCTTTGATAACAGTGGAGTTGTTAGAAAAACACTAGCAAGCAAATTAACTTTTTGAACATACTATGTGTCCTGTTCCACTATAAAAGGAGGAGCTGGGAAGGATTCTTTTGATAGATTTTTCTGATGAAAAATCAAGCACAAACACAACAATATTACATCTGAGAACCGTTTACTGAAATAAAATAAAATAAAATAAAACAAAACAACCAACAAAATGTTCTTATTAAAAAAGAAGGGGGGGAGGGGGGGAACCGGAAAAAGGAGCAGAGAGAGAGAAAAGAGAGAGAGGGAAAGAAACAGAAGGCAGGGACAGCGTTACCACAAAACCCCGGCTATTTGTCAGCATTGGTTTGGCAGATGGGGCGTGCGTGTTGCGAACTGCGGTGCGTTTGCGCAGCTGCAGTGGGAGGCTGGCGCTATTTCCAAGTGGCCGTGGCAGCATGCCTCTGACGATGGCTGCACACAGTGGCTAGAAGCTGGGTGCAGACGCGGCTGCGGACGGTGGCTACGAGCTGCGGATGGCGGGCAAAAAACACAATGGCAATGGCAGTTGCTATAAAATGCTGAATGCAGGCAGTGGCTGCTGCGGAGCATGAGATCCTCACGGTGACAAGCTCGTTCCTGGGATTAGCGCAGCAGGGTAGAGCAGGCACAGGCAGAGAAACAGGACCACGGGGAAGAGGGCACGAAGGCAGGAGCAGAGAAGGGGCCAAGCTGACCTTCCTAGCGACCCAAAACAAAACAAACCTCGTGGTGTTGCGGCTAGCTGCTTTTATGGGCTCGCACACTCCTCCCCCAACTCAGCTTCGCGGGCCTATTTTTGGCGGGCATCCAGGTACTCGCCTTCACCAGAAAGTGTGTGTGTGGGAGCTGGGGGGGAACTGCTCACAATCTTCTCACGGAAGTTTTCTCTGCCCTATTGGCTGCCAGGTGAACCTTCTCTGGGCACAGGGCAGCACAGTTTTTTTTTAATAGGAATTTTCTTCACCGCATTTGTGACGTATGTTGAGGCATATATATTGGTCCCTCTCACTATGGAATACCAGGAGTTAGTTTTCCCTACTGAAATAATGTCTACGAAGTTAATAAGAAGGAAACTCACACCTTCTATCAGAAATCCCTCCAATGCAGAAATTCCCAGCAAAGAACAAAGACAACTCTGTATTCTTGGAAACAAGATATTGGGTGCAAGTAACTGACATGGGATATGGGTTTGGCAAAACATAAGAGACTTAAATAATTAGGGTTTTTTATCAAAATGTGTTTCTTTGATGCTCAGCTGTATAAAGAATGTGTAAATATTTATATACTATAATTGACTCTTCTTCCTTCTCTCGTGTACATCCAGAAGATTCACAGTCCTGCTTTTTAAAAATATCTTGGTGTAACTGCAATTGTGGAAGTTGAATTTCTAGGTCTTATGAATTGGTCACTTGCCTCTTTCAGTAGGATTTGGTTCAAACCACCTGTAATCAGTTTGGAAAAAACCAGTCCTGTGACCGAATTGAGGAAAGTGTTATTTCCCACCTCCAACACATTTAAACTAAAACTGGCCTTAGGAACATGCAGACAGACATCAATACAGAAACAGATATTGTAATTATTCATCTTCTTTCAAGCTGTACCTCAATCAAGATTTCTGGTTTTGGGCTCCTTTCCACTTTCAAGCAAGTATTAAAAATGCACAAAATATTTAGAAACAATTTATTTTTTGTCACTGTGGTCTTAATTTATTTCCAACCTTTGACCATATTAATTTCAGATATTTTCTATATTTCTACACTTCAGATTGTCTTTTTCATTGGTCTTGCTTCTGTACCTTTTATCACTTTCCAGTATCCAGTTCACTTCCATTTTTTTTTCTATTATCTTTTTTCCTCTATTTCACACCATTTCTCTGGACAACAGCTCTTGGATCTTCTAATTTTTAATTTATCCTCTCAATACTTTACTTTTGCCTCCCAGTTTTTGCCTCCTCTCCTGTACGTTACTGCATAAGCAGTATGTATTTTAAATACCATACAACAGAGAACATCTGCTGAGAGACAAAGATAACGTAAGATTATATGCAAATAGGAAAGTTGTGACAGAGACAAAATTAAAGTAACTCAGTATATGGGTGTATCAGAGAGATTTTAAGGCTTTTTTTTTCTCATTGTGCTTTGAAAATTTTTTTGATTTTGGGTGAGTTTCTGCCCCTTTCACTTGTCCATTGATTTTAAGTGTCTTTTCTACCTTTTTCCCCCCCACAATAATTCTTGTCTCTTGACCATTTTTCTGGACTCCAAACATACCAGCAAAGAAATCTCAGCCCTCCATTCACAAAACCCCAGCTCAAAATGAAAAAAAAAAGCTGTCTTTAAAAAAAGCAAACTTAAAGTTCTTGTGGAGATCTTGTAGAGGCAAGATGAGCTTATAGGTAACAATAGTATGGCTAAAATAACCAGGAAATAAATGCTAACTTTTTTCATAAACATATTTTAAATGTGGGTAGGTTTTTTTTTTTTTTTTTCCTCTGCTTTATCCTTACGGAAATTAAGAATGGCAAAAATTAAAAATTGGCTGAGGAAACAATGGATAGTCTCAGATAACAATTTGGGTTTTATGCATATCCAACCTAAAATAGTCTTCTAATTTTTATAGTTTACCAAACATTAAAGACAGTATTGAACAATTTTTAATGGACAAAAATGGACAAAATTACTAAATTTTTCTCTAGGAGAGGAGTTGGATTTTTATGACTGTAGGACATTGCAGGAAATTTATTTTACATAAACAATAATAACTCATCAACAATAATCTCATCAGATCATTGTAGAATCAGAAAGTTCAAAGAAATTTCAAAGCCTCTTACACCACTACTTGAACTATCCCCTAGAATCCTACTAGTAAAACTTGTGTTTAATTCACACCAGATGTCTTACTCAAGTGGATAATTGAGGTGTTTCTATGATGCTTCTTTGCTGCGATTACTGAACTTGTGAACAAAATTTCATGAGCAGATTTTTGTCAAATAAATTGTTACTTTAAGTGAAAAAATTTGAACATTTATATTTAGTGGTAATATTCTGTCTCTAGCTCACCTAATTATATACCGGCATTTCAATAAGTGTGGAATATAGAAATCACCCATTTTAAAATTTCAGTACAAAAGTCATTTTTTATTTGGTAACTGCAACTTTTAGGTGGCCTTTGGGTGCAACTTGTAGTACAATTTTCTATACCCTATTTTCAATTTTTTAGAAATTTTACTGTACAATAGTAGAAAATGCCTAAAATGTGGGAGACAGTCAAAGATAGTGTATAGTTATAGTATGTATAAGATATTAAGAAAACAACAGTAATCCAAATTTCAAATGTTATTTTGGAATTATTATTATTTTTGGATTTTACATCTGAAGTGGACAAATGAGTTTGAGAATGGTCTTCCATGAGCTGGTGTTAGTTTAATACATGGATCGTGGCCCACAGTTTGTGCTGCTCATGGGTTCAAGTTTTATTTTTTAGGTACTAAAGTATCTGAACACCTGTCTTGCCAAAAGCTATTAATAAGTGCTTCATTCATATAGGATACTTATGCAGGTATAGTGGAGGTATGTAAATGGCAGCAAAATAAAGGAGGGATCCTCTTTATTCCCCTTGCAATCCTAATTCTGTTGCCTTCAGCAGAGTTAACTTCTGAGGGAGTAGTGAAAAAGCCTATATATGGCCTTTTACTGGAAATAAAAAGCCCGAGAAAAAACTCAGCCATGCCAGAAGCAGGGCAAGATCATATTATAATGACCAACTCACCATTTCAGCATAATGGTCACTTTTTTTGCATCATTTTTCCTTTCCAGTTTTGTGTCTGGAGGAAGTGAAACTACAAGGAATAATTTTAAAATCAACCTGTTAGTCCTAGTTGGTAGCTTTACCCTGTGAGATTTTTCATTAAAAAACCAGTTAGAATTAACTGAAAGGATGAAGATAGGAACTTCAAAAATTAAAAAATTAAACCCTTGATCATAAAACTATTTTTCACATTTCACAAATTATATCTTCGGTGCTTCCAAAAAAGCCTTCATATAGCGTATGCAGTAGCATATGTGATGGGCATGTTTTTATATTTTGCAAGCAAAAAGGTTATGTGAAAAATTTAGGCCCAAAATTATTTTGCAAAGGCTGCAAAGATTAAAGATCATTTCACCTACACAGCTGCTATCTCATTTAAATTTGCATCCAATCTTCAGTAATTATGAACACATAAATTCACACACACACACACACACACACACACACACACACACAGTAGCTATGTACTATACTAGATTGAAAAAAGATCCTGTATAAATGAAATCTCTATGCACTTCTATGAGAAGCAACAGGACTAAAGAAAAGGATCCATCAGGGTGCATAGTTCCAGATTTCAGAGTGGGTATTAAATACTGAAAAATACTTTTCTTCCCAAGAGGAAGAAAGAAGTCAAATTAATTCAGTTTTGAACATTTATTTCAGAAAAGATGATAGATTTCTGTACTAAGATATTAACCCACTTTCGCTATTCATAAGATGACCTTCAATTGAACTGTGAAAAGTAAATGGCAGGAAAGTTTCCTGAAAAAGTTTAGTGAGGATATAAGAGATTAATGAACATATTTGTGTTGGACACTCTCCCTTGTATAGCCTATTCAGAGTGATAGAATCACATTATTTATTGTATTTATTTCAGATCATTTGCAATGTTAATTTATATGAGTTTGATATCGCTTTTGTCTTCTAGTTGTGTGTTATTCTGAGAAATCCCTGGGGAAGGAAAGGATTTATATGCTTTGTGTACACATTCTGCAGACTAAGCACTCTGGTATAATTATTTTTGGCACTCACTAACTGATTAAAACATCCAATTTAACCCATGATCAGTAAGATTAAACCTTTTTAATATACCTCAAAAGTAAATTATCATTTGCTTCCCAAACATCCCTTTCTGCACATGTCCCTAATAAAGCTGTTCTTTTATTTTGTTAATGTACCTTTTAACGAGAATTCCCTCTTATTTCTTCCTCTGGGCAAAACTGCCTTTTCTTTTTTAGAGAGGTAGGAAAAAAGATGAGATGGAAGCTGACTATGCTACTACATGGCTTTCTAATGTCATACCACTTAAAAGTTACCTCTTTTGTGTGTGTGTATATGTGTGTTTTCTGTACAGACTCAGCTGTTAAAGAAAACACATCCTTGCTTTGTGTTTACTTGATGTACAGAAAAATGTCATCAGTTAGGAGAAAATAATATTTGGAAAAATAATTTGCATGACTCAGAAGAATATTGTGCAGGCTCTTACTTCATTTGGCAATAAGTTTTTTTAGGATAAGTTACATTTTAATTTTGCAAGAAAGCCATTTGAAAGCATGTCCTAACAATGTCTTAGCATTGAAACTAATGATTCAATACTAGAAGAAAAAATAGTTGCTCCGAGACAATGAAAAACCCTCTTCAGCCCTATATGAGGCAGGAAACACTGTTTGCAGAGCCCAAAATGGCATGAGCACCCAGAAAGTTATTGCTGGAAATAAAATTACACAATGCTCTCTGATCAGCACAAAAAGTGTTTTCTGCTTAGCTAGGACCAACATGGAAATCTCAGACAGCAGCAGGACAGCCATCATAAACATAAGGCAAAATGGTGATTGTAGGTTTTGCAGAGTGTTAGTCACCTAGATTTTGTTCACTTAGCTCAGAATGATGTATTTGAGATTAAAGCGGCCTTGTCTTAGAAAAATCAGTTCAACTTGGCTGTCTTATGTGATGCCACTTACCTGATGCCATCAGTCCAAGCTATTATTGCCAATACAGTTCCCTGAAAGATTGCATCTGACCTGCAGGAAATACGCTTTTGTGATCAGTGCTCTTAATGTTTCAAAACAGAGGCAAAAGTTGGGCAACAGTTCAGAAAATGTTCAATGTAAAATAAGCCAGCATAAAATCAAAGACCAACTTTCAGAGCTAGCTGCTGTATATGTTTCCCTTACTTGTCTTTTCACACAGAAAAGGGTTGTCATAGAAGCAAGCTACCATCAGAGTTTAGAAACTTGAAAAAATAACTTTTTGTGTCTAATAAAACCAAAGGAAGCAGCTTCTGAGAAGGCAGCTCCAGGCAGCTCTCCATGCCCAGCCAAGTTCATTAGGAGGCTGCACTCTTGGCAATGATGCAATATGCCATTACCCTCTGCTTTAACTGATTTATTTTAAGCGCAGGAAGAAAAGTCAAGATTGGACACAGAAGGAAACAATTGGTTTTGGCCTATTGTGGTGGAGTTTACATGTAGAGGTGCCTTCTAGTCTAGTTGCTGAAGGGGAAACAAGTACAAATATCTATGCCTTGGCTGTTAGGGTCTGATTATAAGCACTGTGCTAGAGAATTCATGGATTATTCATGTGTAATTACAGATAGCTATTGTGCTCTTTTAAATCATCCCTATAGCCCATTATGGCCCATAACAACTGAAATAGCAATTGTCATAGTAAGGTTTGGGCTCTGTCATAGAGTGTAGACTCTAATCAATAATGATGAATGGCAAAATTTAGCATCAAGCAGGAGAAAGTCTAGTTGCCTCCTGCCATAAATCTGTGCAAATACCAAGTTGTGCAGCTGCTGTATCTGGAAATCTAGGCAACACTCTCCCTCCACCCCCTACACATGCACCTCTATAAAAGTTGAAAAAGGAGAAATGTGCAATATGTCCATTCTAATAATCCGCATGCTGTTAAGACACTTTTCTATTTATTCAAAGCAGGGTGAACCCTAGGTTGTTTTCAAGGTCAATTCCAGGTGAAAGGGGGGTCATCTGGAGGCCACCTCGACTCCCATGCAGGTCAATAACGTCTCCTCACTGCCCCAGAAGACAAGCTGCTCACACCCAATCAATCCACAAACGCTCCTGCGCACCCAGTGTAATGAACAGTGAATAAATGTAGCCTATCATCACAAAACATGCTTTTTAAGTACCTTCCCTTTTCATGTAAAACCTCTAGCTGTCAAATTCTACATTCGCTCATCCAGCAGTGAGTAGCAAAAGTGAGAAATCAGGCTCTCATTGGGGTTGGTAAAAGGTCATTGCTGACAGACACGGAGGTTAAACTGCCGAGTTAAAATACTGTTCATTACCCACTGCAGCTTTTTGCTAACTACACTTCTTTGTGTTACAGTCAAGCAGTACATCAATAGGCCCCTCCTCCTAATTCATTAACAATTGTTGAATTGTACAGAAGGCAGAAAAAGAAGGATTGATCTTTTATACCTTTTTTTATCTCTTTTCCATGTCAAATAGTTTTACATCTTTATCCACTCAGTATTAAATACTCTGCTTACAGGCTGTGCTGTCTGCTTGAACAGTTATTATAGGTACAATTGCTGAAGGCAGAGATGGCCAGTTCATATGAAACCCCAAAGGTCTGGGGCTGCTCAAGCAATGGCTTATTTTCTCTTACCCTTTTTATTAATTGCCCTTAGCATAGTGACATCTGTATAATGACAGACTTGAAATTTTGCATTGCAATTATGTCATAATAAAACATATTTGAATAAAAAAATGCTCCTCCTTCAGATGAAGCAAAATTGGTTAAACCAGATGTAACATACTAAATTGATATTTAACTTAAATAAAATGCCTGTGTCCTGTTCATGCTGACTGGGTTAGAGCTTCATCAAATGCTGTCCTTGGTGTAGATCTCAAGACACTCCCTAATCTAATATTTTATTAAGGAATGATTAATATCTGCATTTTTCCATGATTAAAAAACTTCAGTGCATCCAAAAGAACCATTTAGAGCAGCAAGGAATCATTCGAGCTCAAATGGAAACAGCAGTGAAGGTTTCATTTGTACTAAAGGCAAGGATTTGGTGGGAATTCTTAACAATTTCCCAAAATGAAATTCTGTTCTTTGATTAATTAATAAGTAGATGTGATTCCCTTTATTGAAATGCAAAGATTTTGTTTTAAAAAATAGCCATCTTATAAAAAATATTCTCACAGAGCAATAGAAATGTTATCTCTAATCATGAATAAAATAAACCTTTATTTACATGCACATTATAACAATAGTTTTGACTTAACAAATTACTGTTATATATTTAAATCTTTAAAAAACTGCGTTCAGAGATATCTGCAGGAAAATATATCTTCTTTTCTTTCTCTATGCCTTTTCTCTCAGTGGGACTGAAAATAAAATGTTATGACTTAAATCACAAGAGGCTAACATCATTTTTAGCAACAAGGGCTGCATAATTTCAAGACTGTGAGTGAGTGGCTGACTTTAACTAAAATGTTTCAGTTCTGTGCGTATATAGGTACATAAATAATTCAGAATTAATCCCTGCAGAGGGGACAATGGGAATCGTAAATTATCCATGTGCCGTCCTCAGCGTTAGAGGCAATGAACCTATAGTAACAAACTATGAGTGTTACTCATTACATACGTTTCACAGACACCTTAACCTTTTGAATATTAATTTCCCTCTGCAGCTTGTAGCTAGGTGGCATAATTTCCTTCCCTTTCCCTTTCCCTTTCCCTTTCCCTTTCCCTTTCCCTTTCCCTTTCCCTTTCCCTTTCCCTTTCCCTTTCCCTTTCCCTTTCCCTTTCCCCCTTCCCCTTTCCCCCTTCCCCTTTCCCCCTCCCCATTTCCTCCTTCCCCCTTCCCATTTCCCCTTCCCCTTCCCCTTTCCTCCCCTGCCTTTGCCTTTTGCCTTCCGCCTTTGCTTTCCACTCCCTCCGTCTCTCACCTACCTTGAACAACGTATCAGTTAAGCTATTGAGGGGTTGTGATTACTGAAGGAATATTTGTTCTTTTCCTAACTAAATATTTACCAGAAAGCATTTTTTAAAAGCTAGATTGTTGTTTCATCAATATTACATACAGCCCTTCATGTGCTCAGAGATTAGGTATGTGTAGAATAACTGGCCTAGCTATTTGATGCAGTCTGATGCATGTAAATCCTGAGTCATGGCTACCTTTAAACACCAGGAATATTTTGGAACCCTTGCCATTAAATGCCTCAATCATTTTATGATATCTGTGGTTTCCAAGTTTCTCATTAGAAAGATGGAAAGTGTATTTCATCAAAATTCAAGAGAGATCACACTAATACAGCTTTCAACCTAACATTTTTTCTCTGATAACTGACTGTTTTGGCTTTGTGCTGTTTGTTTGGTTTTTTAAACTCTAAATATGGCATAGAAGAATATTTTTTCCCCTACAAACTGGATCCAGAAGGACACATTAAGTAACTCACCACAAAATACTGCACCTCTGTCAGAGTCAGGAAACAAATTATACAGACACTTGCACATTTTAGGTTTATCTGAAATTATACCCTGGCTGTTCCATAAATCCTAACTTCTCTTAGGAAACTCTACTGGGGCTTTTTGTAAGAGGGTTTAGAGGATCAATATCCATTTGGTAAGCTCATGATGCTATTTCTGTTAAAAAGTGGAACAGAACAAAACTGTCAGGAGGCTAATCCCCTGATTTCAAGGGGACTTTATTCACATGAATAAGAGCTTTGAGTTCAGGCTAAGGTCTATTAGATAAATATTACGTATCTTCTACTGTCTATGTATATTCATTTATTTTTCTGTAAACTTCTACAGCTGCTTTGACAGAAACAGGAATGCTGGGCTAAGTAGATGTTTGGTCAAACCCAATAAAAGGTAATAATAATTTTTTTTGCAGGTGCATCCAGATAAGTGATTTGCTGTAAGTTAAAGTCATCCCCATGTGTACTGGTTTTGGATGGGGTAGAGTTAATTGTCTTCATAGTGCTAGTGTGAGGCTGTGTTTTGGATTTGTCCTGAACACAGAATTAATAATATAGAGATATCTGTTATTGCTAAGCAGGGCTTACACAGAGCCAAGGCCTTTTCTGCTGTTTGTACTGCCACACTGGCTAGGAAGTTGGGGGTGCATAGGAGGTTGTGGGGAGACACAGGTGGGACAAGTGGCACAAACTGCCCAGAGGGATATTCCAGACCATGTGACATCATAGTCAGTATATAACGTGTGGCGGAAAAGAGAAGAAGCGGGGGACATTTGGAGTGATGGCATTTGTCTTTCCAACTATCCATTTTACCTGATGGGACACTGCTCTCCTGGAGATGTCTGAACACTGCCATGGGTAGCAGTGAATTAATTCCTTGTTTTGCTTTGTTTGTGTTTGTGGCTTTTGCTTTCCCTATTAAACAATTTTTGTCTCAACCTGTGAGTTTTCTAGCTGCTACCTTTCCCATTCTCTCCCTGACCCTGCTGGTATGGGAGTGGGTGAATGGCTGCATGGGGCTTGGTTGCCAGCTGGGCTTAAATTACCACATACATGCATTAGAAATGCCAGCACACAAGAGTATTTTTGTGCTTAGCAAGGAAGATACCTTTAAACTAATTTAGCTTTTTAAATTTTTTGAGCATAAACAATTCAGATGCCAAATTTTGACATGATAGCAAAACGTGAAGTCATGTCTTCTCACCATGTGAAATTCCATTGAAATATTCCGATTAATTCAATTTATTGGAAGACAAACACTGTGTTCAGAAAAACTATGTCATAGAATACACTGAATCAGAAATCATGCTAACCAAAAAATTAAGTACATTTTCAAGCAGAAAATACGAATATAAAGTATTAACAAAACCAAGGTTGTGTTGCTATGCTGAGAGGAAATGAAAAAAAATTATGTGTAGAATTTATGTGAAATGAAATTGTGATAATTGTGTGCTAAAAAAATAAATCATGTTAACCCACTTGACTGAGACTTAGATGGTTTCTCTTAGAGAAAGAACTCTCATAAACCACAGCCCAATTATTTAATTTCCCTTACTAATTATGGAAAGTACTAATTTCTTGGCCTCAAGCACTAGATGATGTATCTCTGAAGGGCAATGCAAGATTTATCATAATCTGTGACTCTATTTAATGAGAATAAAAATAAATACTTCAGTCTAGGTTGAATTTGACTGGTACGTTCTCTTACACTAAATATTACAACTCAAAGCATTTTCTTATGTAAGGTAGTTGCAAAGATTGTGGTATTAATTAAATGCAATAAAGCCCAAGTATGGCTAAAAAACAAGTTTTTCACTAACTCCAACAATGATTTTCTACTGCCCACCATGACCTAGTTTAATCACAACATGGAGATGTTATCTGCCATGATCCATTTAAAGAAAACATTTAAACACAATTCCATATCATCTCAGATCATCCTGTAAACACATGTAGTTCCTTTGATTTCATGTGTATTCAGTGGATATCCTGAACTAGTGGGTAGGAAGCACCTAAAAGGAGATGGACAATGTCAAGGAAGACCTAAAGAATTGACCTGGCACACATAAGGTATATTGGATTCTGCAGCAGGGTTCAGAAGGTTATTTTCCTTCTTGAAAAAAAGAAGAATCAGTACAAAAATTTCTCTCTGAAATTAGAAAAAGTAGTTCTTGGAAGATGTTCTTTGTTCACATCTTACTTTGAACTATGCATGAGAGGTGGGATTCACCTGCTAGCACATATTTCTGCATCAAGCTGTTTGCATACTCTCTTCACAATCACCAGAGAAAATAATTTCTGTGATACAACTGACTTAATCTCAAATCACATATCTAGACTGCATTGATTGGGTAATGTCCTACAAGTGCATGATCACTTAATTTCTTTCCACTGCTGTTAATAAGAACCTGGACACAGCTGTCTAGAGCTGTAGACAGGAGAAGTTATGTGAGACAAATTCCACACAAACTATCCCAGCCTAGCCCAAAATATTTACTTTTAGCAAATGGTATCTCTTCCAAAATAGAATGTGAAACAGGTAAAAATTATAAGAAATGGCTTTGAATATAAAGGGTAAAAATCTCTTATTTGTTGTGTAAAAGTGACCCAGTCCAAAACAATGCTGGACTGACACCCTGTGAGTTTTTTTCATACATTTTATCAGACAGTTTGCAAGCTCTTTTAATAGCACTTCCCTCAAACTGTTTTTCTACACTGTTTTAATCAACTGTTCATTCTGCTCTCATAAATTTTCTTCCTAGGTTTTATCCTAGGAAATTGAGAGGGTTGTCTTGAGGTTATATTACAACAGTACACTTAAAAACTATTATCATTAACACAGCCACATTTTTTCTGAAATGTTTTATCCTCTGTTCAGATATAAACATAGCTGTAGTGACTTTTAAAAAAATAAACAGAACTGACTTATAATCCATCAGCAACATAGACCTTCCAAGGAAACTTATAATTATTGTCAACCTTTTCTGTGAAGAAACCATGGACAATATTTGAACCTATGCCTGGAAGAATCTCATCTGATCGTACAGATAGTAGTCTGTATTATGGCCTAGTTTCTAGAAAGAGTTGGAAAAATCTGTCAAACTAAAAATCGGATGAATGGTAGGACTATTGATAAAGGAACTGGTCTGGGAGTTTGTACCTCATGTATCTCAGTATTTGAGGAAAAGAGTGGTGGAGAAATTTTAAAAAAGTTAATCTTGAAATTTGTGAGTCCAAGCAAATTAGAATAAATGAAGAAAATCTGCACAAAAAGAAGCAGTGTATGATAAAGATCATAAACAGCTGTTGAAAGGACAAAAGATATCAAAGGACAAAGGACATCAGAGAATCTGGGACAGAGATGCCCAGTGCTGAACACACATTTGAGAAATGTCTTGAATGAAAACACACATATGTAGTTCAAAAAGTAAAAAAATGTAAAATAGGGTTATAAAAAGGGAGGGCTAACACCAGAAAGTAATGATTAAACTAGAAGATATCGTGATCAATAAGTGATGGACTTCATAGATCAGATAATAAAATATACTATCTTGAAACGAAATTATGATTCCTTCCTTATTAAAAAAAAATCAAGTCTAGACACAACAAAGATAATATCAAACATCTGATATCATGCATATCAGATGATAACTGAGTGTCTGTCCTAGCAGCAGCATGTCCAGTAGGAACATGAGGTGAGAACAAGAACAGGAGGGAAGGGGAAGTGGTCTAAATATCTCATGTGCAACTGTGTTTTTTTTCTCTAACAAAGAAAACTGATCAATAAATAGAAATGTGCTATTCAGATTTCATTAGAAAAGTACAGTCAATTACTTGTAGGAATAGAACTTATGTTATTCATTTTTTGAGAAAAAGAAAGGTTAGGATAACCGTGACCATGATTAGCGCCGATATACCTACTGAGATTGTCTACTTGTTGCAACATCATATTGTCATAATACCATACTACACTGGCAAATTTCACCTGGCTGCATTGGCATAATTTTATTTAAATCTGCTCACATCTGAGTGCATTAGAGTACACAGGTTTAACTGGAATGTCAGAGGCACTGTTGGCACTTGCTCAATGCAAGTTTGCCATTGCTGTTTTCATAGCATCTTGAACTTTGCACAGATCACTTCACAACCAAGAAGGTATGGGAAGTGTTGCGTATTAGTCGTGATCATACTCAGTTGTGCTTAGAGAATAATGCTGGGACAAAACAATGCTTGTATTATATGGACATGTTCTGTATTTTGAACCTGAGGTAGTTTAGTATTTCCTTTTTCATAAATTACTTTTACTTATTTACCACTCAATGAACTCTACAAAAGCATTATTGTAAAACTTGTAAGATAGTAGTCAAGCAAGTTTCTGTGTAGAAAAAATCTGTTCTGTGATGGCAAAACATCTATTCATATTTCTCAACTTTGATAAATCAAATCAAAGACCAAGACATTAAAAACAATACACACTGTATTGTTTTTAATGCACTGAATGTCCATTTACTCCACAACCTATGGCATGCAAAAGGGAAAGTAACAAAAATCTCAAAATCCCATTTGCAATACTCTTGTAAGAGAGAAAACAAAGTAGTGCGGAACGATAATGCAGGTCAGATTAAGATTAACATTAATTTTTATGTACAGGATATACTCTTATCTATTATATGCTATATCTAGTATACTCTGTATCTACTGATATATGGAAAATGCATGCAGCCATTTTCAAACTAAAACTACCTGCTCAGTCTTCTCTATTTTCACAGTCTTCTTCTGGAGTCCCAACTGTCCCGTGACACATGTCCAGGCACAGAATCATCAAGTTTAGGGCACTGCATCTTAAGATAATGAAAATAGTTAAACCTGCAAGTAATCCCATCAGACAACTTAATTTTACTGTAAGTAGAAATTAAAGAGTGTAACATTGAGGTAAGCATTATTTCTCAGCTGCAAAAAAAGATCTAAAGATTTTAGACTAGGTTTTAATACTCTGGAAATGAAAACATTTAAAAAGTTTAGGGTTTTGTTTGTTTGATTGTTTTTCCCAGAGGAAGAGGAAACAAAAAAACCCAACCCCCTAAAAAGGTGTTCAGAAGCTCAAAAGAAAAGGTGAATCAGGTAGCTAAACAGAGCAAATATATCAACAGTAAATCTGGCTAATTTGGCTGGTAGATTTTCATAAAACTTTAAGAATGTAAGTACATACCTATTTACCTACCTGTAAATTCATAAATGTACACCAAATGATACATTAAACTGGAGATAGTGTAGAAAGTAAAGAGATATGGCTATCCAGGAGTCAGGAACTAAAATTAATTACTTCAGCTTGTTGGATTTTCAGAGACTACAAAGAGAAGTAACTAGACACCTGGTTTCACATGCTGTGAATGAAAGCAAACTCAGGACTCAACATTATCTCGAAAAAAAAAAGTGTATTATGAAATATATTAAAATTATAACAGGTAATGCATGATGGTTTTTATGCAGTGAGCTAATTAACAAACAACATAAAATAATCAATTTACATGAGTGCCCCATCAAGGAAAGAACTGATGGGGCACCATCAAGTGACATAAATGCTCTGGTACTCATTTGTAAAATCTGCCTAACTATTTGAGCATCTAAACCCCTGAATAAAAACCACATTTAAATAGAATGGTGGAAATACTGCAACACATTAAAAACAGCAAAAATATTACTGTGCATATATATATGATGATAGGAAGTAGAGTGGTGTTCAGGTCAAGACTGCTTCATAATCTATGAAGTTTAGGGGGGAAAAAACATGACACAGACACAAAAGACTATTTCTTAATAAGGACAACACTAAATATTAGGTCCTTATAGCCTCAGCTGAATGTTTGTTTCATGTGTCTAGATTCTTTTGTTTTCCAAACTCCCTAGTTAATTTTAATTTAATTTCCAGGGATTGTCACCCCAGGATTGTATTTGCTTTTGGATCCTTGGCTATGTTCAAAGAAAAACTTGCTTTCATTTATGATCACACTTCACTGCATCATCACAACTTTTGAAAAGCATCTATAGATGGTGAAGTGTATTATATTTTTAGTTTAATTTTTTCCTTTCAGAATATTCACTAAAACATCACTATCATTTAAATAGAAAATAATTACATATGACATTGTGCTAGAGAACCAAATATCTGGATCAAATGTTTCCCTGTTCTCCAAAGTACTTTTTTCTATTCTTTCCCTCTATAAGTACAAAAATCAGAAGAGTGCAAACACCTGCACTGAGCCTAATGTATGTTCTATTTTATTAGAAAACCCATTAGTAAAATATCATGCTTTCCCCTTTGTGAGGGGACAGCCTTCTCTCAGCCTCTCGCTTTTTGTTAGTTTGTTTGCTGCTGTTGAATGATGGTTGGCTGCACAGTGGAAAGGGCATTCCTTTATGACTTTAAAGGCAAAGTAGAAAAAATGACATTAAAAGCCTGGCTTGGATCTGATTGATGCACTCTTATATTTGAAGTTCACTCACAGCTTTGTGCTAGAAAACCAGGGTCACTCCATTCAGTCTTCTAATGAGACTGTGCATGAACACTTGCAGCTTTGTAGGCCTTGTTTTAATCAGAGATTGAGAAACACTCCTGACTGATAGTCTTCAGGACCAGATCCAGACAGAAAATAACATCCTCAATTTGGCCTCTGAAGGTGGGTTGAGCAAATCTTTGTGATGTATTGGAGTATTTGCTGAGTGCAAGCACACGTGGTGTGGTTCCTATTTCTGTCGGCAAATAAAAATTTTTCACTCAGCAGGAATAATCAGAGCTAACTTGAGAGGAGAAATAACAAAAGCTCAACAGCCCTTAGCAACTCAGCATGGCATAGAGGGATTTAAGACTTTAGCATTTTATCTCTATCAGTATGAAAATGTATGAGGAAATCTGAACTTTGGAAGTGCAAATAAACACTTTTAACACATTATAAACCACCTATTCTATCAATGACTCTTGGGTCTTTTTCTGTTGGGTTTTTTTTTTTTTTTTCATTTTCTAGCTTCCCTCTCCTGAAATAATAAAACTGGTTCATTAATTTGGATTTAAACTAAAATCAATTTGGTTTGACAGAGTTACTTTGAAGGTAAGGGAGTAAGTGTTCACAATATATTTTCAGCATTTCTAAAATGATAAGGGAGGAAAAAAAAATCATGTTCTGCTTTCATAATTTGCTTTGCTGCTCCTGTTTACTTCCCTTCTCTTGGCTGAGAGATGAATCCAACCCAGTGCTTGAATTTGCTGAGGATACGATGACATTAAAAATGTTAGGTGTCCTGCCTAAATCTAAGTTAGATAGTTGCATTCTGCAAAAGTAAAATCTACTGTAATTTTAACTAAAAATATTTGCCATTCCTCCTAGAAAATACTATGTCAATGCAGGTGGTTTACAATCAGTAATACTTCACTATAGAAATAGAGGCTTCGGAAAAAGGGAAGGGAAAGGGAAGGGAAAGGGGAAAGGGAAGGGAAAGGGGAAGGGGAAGGGAAAGGGAAGGGAAAGGGAAAGGGAAAGGGAAAGGGAAAGGGAAAGGGAAAGGGAAAGGGAAAGGGAAAGGGGAAGGGGAAGGGAAGGGGAAGGGGAAGGGGAAGGGGAAGGGGAAGGGGAAGGGAAGGGAAGGAAAGGGAAGGGAAGGGAAAGGAGGGAAAGAAAAGAAAAAAAAAAGAAAAGAAAAGAAAAAAAAGAAAAAAGAAAAGAAAAAGAAAAGAAAAAGAAAAAGAAAAGAGAAAAGAAGGAATTTTTTACATGGGATAGTAGACCACTAAGGAAATGGAAAAAAAATGAAGTCACAACCTTATATTAACCTTGAAAAATCATTTAAAACACTGAAATTTTCATACATTTTCTCATCCTGCTTCCATGTCATCCCCGCATTACTATATCTGCTTTCTATACTGCCCTCTTTATTGTTTAATCCACAGCAGTTGCATCTCGTCCACGTGCTGTTATCCACACCGTGTCAGCTGTGCCCTTACAACAAACAAAGCTGAACTCGTGTCTCCTCTGAACTGCACTCTAGAGCTGGACATCACAAGCTACTGCACTTGCATATCATCACTGGGACACATTCTCCTCCCATGGAAATGTACTAAAAATTATTTCTTCATAACAGCAGAGAGTGGATTTCATAGCAAAGTAACGAAATAACAAGTAAAAAATGAAAAAGAAAAAGAAAGCATGTAACCTGCCCTAAATTTAGAATGACTTCTTTAGTTAACCCCGTATTTCTCTTCAAAACACAGGTTTTGATAAAGATGTATCATGTAAGCTATGAAGAGACTGCTTCTGTGTGGGGCAATTAAGAAATGTAGATTTGGAAATCCAGCTTGTAATGGGAAATGTACTTAACTCTAAAATGAATCAAGAGCCTGAAATAAACTAGTGAATTCCTTCAAACTGACAGAATTATAAGACCAAAGCAGTATATTTCAATTTCTCTACCAGAATTTGCAAAGTCTTTACCTGTTAGCACTGATTTTGATATCAAATTCCAGGCTGTTAGGATCACTATTTGTTTTCATTTCCAGTAAGCTTCTTTTCTGTTACATTTTGCATACAACTACAAAAAACTTTTACTGAGTAGATCTAACTGCTAACCACTTACTCAGAGCTGAAAGCAGCAATCTGTTATGAATCATTCTGTGGGTATTAAAAGACAATGAGTTCTTTCACATCTTCTGGTTTAATTCTTTCTCTCTAGATAATATCCCTTATTTCAATTACAGTGTTTATCTTTTGAAGGCAACTTACCCTCCCACTAATTGCAGTATTCCTAGAAACACCTGGCACTTTTTTCCTTCGTACTTTACAGCTCAGTATGAAAAACAGCATCCTTAAATCTTTGCTATCTCATGGGCCACAACACTGAAGAAGGAAAATGTTTTTGCCTAGACCATAATTTACTGTCCACATCAACCTGACCTAAGACAGATATGGCATTCTCATTTTTAAGTCCTTTGCAGAGTGTTCAAGATGCTGCATTGTATTTCCTATGGGCAGATGCTGAATTTGAGTTGTGGAGTAGCAATCTCCAGCTGCAATGCAAAAATTCCCTAAAATGAGGCAGTTCAATCACCCAGGTGCAATGTGGCTGAGTCTTCAGTGAATAGCATATCTGAGAACTTCGCTTAAAGACAGACAAAATTCAAACTGAAGGATGAAATCCAAATCAGCTGTATCATGAGGAAAAACCTTCTTTCAACCAGGGAGTAGGCAAATATTGAGATCAGGGATGTGCTACATTGATTCTGGAAATAAAGGAAAACTTTTTTTTAATGATCCTTGTGGGTTCCTTCAAATCCAGGATATTATGTGTTTCTACAAACACTGTAATTGACTCATTTACATTAGCTTATTCTTAAGGAGAGGATCTCCTGCACTACCCATATCATCATGGAAATCAGCCCACTGCCATTTGCTTAGAGAAACATCAAGTGCATTGAGCTTCCTCCAAAATTTCCCTTCTCGTGTCAAGAATGAGAATTGCTGCACACAGCTCTGTTGTGGAAGAGTTGTACTGTGGAAATTTGGGGCAAAGAAAGGAATAGTTACCTCTGCTCAACACCCACATAAAACCATTCTTTTACTTATTTGCCTGAGAAAACAAAACATTTCAGAAAATATCAGATCATGTTTCAGTTATTTGGAATTATACTAAACAGGAAAAATGAATTATGATGTTCTTTTTGTTTAGAAAGCTGATACTTGTTAAACGTTTTCCTTTGGAAACAGTCATCTCCACACTCCTCCTCCTTTTTTAAATTAACTTAGGGCTTGCTTGATTTCTTGGTGAATTTCCAGTTTTTGTATCTTTTCCAGCCAGATCTCATCCAAAAAGTGCCGTAGCTAGAGCCTTAGTTCACTCAGACTTGCCATAAATGTAAAAATCTCAATATACAAAACCCAGAATCTTGTGCATGTTTGTTATCTAATATAGTGTTTTACCTTTCATATAATATTTCTAACATCAGTTTCACCTACCATACTCACATATTATTTGTTTAAATATTAGTCTTATGTTACATTAAAAAAAAAAAGTCCTTTGGCAAACATTATTAGCAAAAACATCTGTTTGGGGGCAGTTCAAAATGGCCCTGTACTTTTGAAAAGCCTGTAGCTGGTTACTTCAGTTACATATATTAGTAAATGGAAAATAAAAGATCAGAGAGAAGAAAAGGTGAAACCTGGTGAGGCATGGACAGATATTGATTTTAAAAGAGCTCTTATTCCACAGTTACTGACCCTATTTGTCTTCTCCCTCTTCCTAAATTGTATTTACTGCTATACATGGTCTTTCCTCAAGCATCACAGGGAGGCAATAAATGTATGGATGAAATAATAAAGGATAAAAGAGAACTAAAAAGGTCTCGTGTAAAGAGAAATTAGCATACTTGCAAACACAGGGTCAAATTCCCTTATTAATATCAGCAGTGAACCTTATTGAAAATTGTGGATACAGTAACAAAATGTGCCCTTAAAAGCTGGCAGGATCCCTGTGGTGTGTAATCCATGGACCTGCTTCTGATTTGAATCCAGTCACTTACTTTCTCAAATGTAGCAACTTATGAGGACACTCACAGTGCAATTGCAGTAATGTCTGCCTATAATAATACAACATATAATATAGAATCCCCAAAACTCTTTTCCACACCATCAAAGTACATAATAAATCACATGTCACAAATGCTACATCACCCAAATACTTGTACGCTTGTGCAAGCAGCAAACAGAATGGACCTGTCAATACTTCCATAAGAAGAGATATCTAATATAAACAAAAAATGAATTATTAAGATACTTTGATTTTAACAAGTAGAAATAGAAACTTGCAACTTTTTAAAATGAAGAACAATTTTTGTGATGGTATTATAATAAAGCTTGTGAAATTATACCATGAATTCACATTTTAATTATGCAATAAAGGATGAACAGGCATCCCACCAGAACCAGCAAGACCCAAACTTAAGCATATATGAAGCACAACACATTAAATAGGCACCAAGTTATTACAGCATAGCAAGCCAGGATTAAAAGAAGCATGCTTTCCATTCTTAGACAAGCATCAGTTATAAATCACTTCTCTCCAAACAGAAATGGTTCTGAGTCAAATAAAGAAAAAAAGGGAAAAGAAAAAGGAAAAGCAAAGGTCTAGCTGCCAGGTAAACTCAATTTAAATGTCATGTCTTATTAGAACCCAATAAGTGGAACGTCTGTTTTCCCCCTTTGGTTGAGCCATCACATTTGTCAAAATTTTATGATAATTCATTCCATCATTCCTCAGACATTTAAATGACAGACAGTCATTGGGAAAAAAAAAATCCCTGTAATCCTACTATTCATGTTAAACTGCCTCTAGAGAATTTTTTGAAGTACACCACATCATGGTAGGAGCAGAGCCCTAAACTTCTCAATTTCACTTATGATTTGCTGCCTTTTTGGAAAATGACAATAAATTGGCTCTCTACTATTCTTGACCTCTTGACTTTTGAACTCTGGCTGTCCATGCCTTAACTTTGCTTGTTTAAGTCAGCAGCTATTGTATCACTCTGATCCTCTCCCAGAGGGTTCTGGAGATTTAAGTTTCCTGAACGGTTAAGCTCCCCCTCTAGTGTTCACTGCTCATCACATTATTCCTCCAAGAAGAGAAGAGACATGTTACTTCATAACTTCTCACAGAGATGGCTTCTACTCATTAATAGCTTAAGACTTTAATGGCAGTAGCAGGAAAGGATAAACAGAAACCTTTAAATGTGTTTTTATTCGGTTTCTCTCAGCTACTTCTGTAAGAACAAACAGAATATACCAATGAAGATTCAAGTCTGAAATTAGTGTAGAACAATGCCTGATCTTTAAAACAACAACAACAAAAAAGAAATCTAGTGTCATGCAGAATATCTGAAACAGTCAGGGTATAGAAGGCAAAAAATAGCATATCATTATCCCTGGGAAAGCATCCGTTTGTTCATGGGTAAGTTAATAACTGAAAATCAGGTGTGAGAAATCTTCATTTCAGTGCTCATTACTAATGAAATATGGGAATGGGTTTTTCACATATCTCTTTCCTTACCAAATCTTGCTAGTGATCTGCAAAATACATCCCTTTTTGCTTGAGGGTCATCATATTCATATATATGCCTGAACATTGATGATTTGGATTTACTTTCATGAAACAAAATCTAAATGCAAATCAGCTAGTTATAATAATCAAAATCTGGAAACCTGAAAGGTTAAAAGTTCAGTGTCTTTGTTAAACACAGCCTTGGACCCGCATCTAGGCACAACCAGGAATTTATTGTACTGTGAAACACTGAAAAAATAAACCCTGTTTTTTCAAATGAGAGTATGTCACCATATCATCTGTAAATCTGATTTAACTTTAAATTCATGGTGTTTGAGTTAAAGCAAGAAATGTAAAAGCAGACCTTCCCTGCAAGTCCCTCTTTGCAAATCCAGAACATAAAAAACTCCCAAATGAAACAAACTCTTCACAAAATATTTTTAAAAATTCAAAGCACAAATGATAATCTGTGACAGAAAATATTTTGGTTTTTATTAGCCCAGGTAATTTTTCTTAACTGGTATCTACCTGTGATCCATATATGCAATACTTCTCCTGTAGCAGCCATTGTTAAAATGCACAGAAATAAAAAAAAGGGAAAGTTAAACAAATGTCAACTAAAATCCCACTAGTTTTGTTTTAGATATGAAAACATCTATTCAATGATCTCCAAGCAAAATTCTGATGGAGCAATTTCCACTGTTCAAATGACTCTCTAGCAAAAAAAATGCTCTTGAAAATTATGTTCATTGTGGCAAAATTTTCTTTCAAAAGAAAAATAGAAATCATGCTCTGTTTGATAACTTCTAGATGGCCTATTTAACTTTTGCCTTTTCAGTGTGACTTCTCTTCTTTTTTTCCTCTCAGTATTAAATATTGCAGCATGTAAAATTTGAAGTAAAAATGTAAAACTTATCCGAACAAAATTTGACACTTTAATGGATTTAGTGTTTTTTTTTTTTTTCTCACTATATTCTTTCATGAACAATTTCAATATCTGGATTTTTCATTCCAAGTCACATCAAAAACTTTAACTCCCTTCTGTAAAGGACAATTCTGCTGTCTGAGTCCTTCTGCAAGGTATACACATTAGCAAATTTTTGGTACTTACAATAAAAAAAAAGTTTCAGAAAACAGAACTGCAAATTTTGCAAGCTTCTTAAAGTTGTTTATTTTGCTAGCGTGCAGCAGAGCTCTGTGATCAGAATATATTTAGACTGGTTAGTTCTGTGAGTTGCAAGTACGTGTGGATTATATCTGTGCTGGGGAATTTCTAGCTGAAGTGGACAGAATTATAGAAATTCATCTTAGGGCAGTCTCTTTACAGAAGTGCAGTTTCTAAAGTAGTATAGAAATAAACTGTATGGAGTGCACAGCTAGGGCATGGATTAATTATTTTGGAAGAAATAGAGGGGTTAATATGAAAACATGAAGGATCATCTTTAATACCATTTGTTCCGGGTACAGGGCACTGTTGGACAGAGAGCTAAAATATAATGAGAATTGACTAATGAAGCATTAAAGCATCCATAAAGCAAAATCTGAAGTCTTCCTTACGTGTAGACCACTTAACATTGCATGCAAAAGCAAGTACCTAAATAATACACACTTCAGTTCCTCAGTACTACAGTAACAGTATCCATCCTGTCCAGCTGTCCTCCAGCGAACATCCCGGAGAATAACATGCCATTGAGGCTGAGGAGATTGTCTGGTGTCAAACTGGCTGATGTTCCCAAAAATGGGCAAATATTCCCAAAAATCATCTGTGTTGCAATAGGGATGGCCTGATTCACAGACCAAGGAGATAAGTCAAATGAGAAACACAGCCAAAGGCAGTACATAAATATGGCTCAAACTTTAACTCAGAATCTTAATCAGTTTCTAAATTGTTCCTCTGGCAAGAAATCAGTTGCTGTGTGAAGAAGAGCAGGGTGCAGAGAAGACATTCAAGAAGAAGAAAAAATAAAGACACAGATATTCTACCCATCACACAAAATTCCCCTCACGGAGGAGTCAGAACAAAGTAACAGACACAACATTCTATCAGAATATTTGCTCCTGAAATCTGGTTCCTTCAACAGTAAAAGAGATATAAATATAATTTCAGACATTTAAGAATAAAAGATGGCATGGACTCCAAAATATGTATTAAAAAAATGGTATTGACTGGTAGTGTAGACATAAAATGAATAAGAGAAAGGTTAAAAATAAAGAAGGAAAAATAAATTTTGTCTATCATTTTTCTGGACAAAGAAAATTCTTAAGAAAATAGGAAAAGGAGATAACAATTGAACTGATAAGGAATTCTTTATAAAAATGCATCTAATGTCTTATTAAACAATCACACTTCTCTTGAAGGATATTATGCCTAAAATGTGTTTAAATTGGCAATTTAACACACTTCTGAATTAAAGGAAAAAACAAAACAAAACAACCCCCCAACTTTGTAGATAATAAGATTGCAGTTATAAGTCCTATACAAGATTAGAAGAGTCCTTCATTTAACAATTTAGTGTGTTTGCAAGGTATCTTGCAGAAGATATTTGAGCATCGTTGAAACCATGTAGACACTGAATATGGATTATAACTTTGTTTTCTGGGCTGCCCCTGTGACTTTGATCTACTTGGAGAATGCTTGAACTTCACCAGTTCATTAAATCATTACCCAAAGAAATTATATGTGATTGGACAACACTCTTGCCTTTCAATGAGTAAAACCTGCTAAATATTTGAATAAGCTTTAGCTCTCTTAAATTCTTTTTTCTTTACCATCTGGAATTGCTATATGATGCAGATATCTGTCTATAACCTTTATAGGGCTGTAAAAATGTGAAACCTACTGTATCTGAAGTTTGTATATAGGTTCATTTGGTACTCAGAAAATATTTTCTTCACTAATATCTCAAGTGTAGCTTATATAACTGCATTATATTGTTGGAAAATCAGGAATAAAACATCCTCTTGTAACTTCAATTAAATCAAAAGTATTTCTGGCTTGTTTATGACAGAGGTGGGACAGAATACGCATGTTCTTTGAACTCCCTACCTATTTAAAATATGACTTAGGATATTGCTTCGTTACTATATATCCATCTATCTTCTACTACTTCTTTAAAAAAAAATAAGACTACATAGCAAAAGAAATTTCTTAATACTCTTATTTCTTTATTTCCTTGCTTGGAGGTTGTAAAGGAAATAGTTTGATTTGCTGATAGGTTTTCTGTTTGTTTGTTTAATTTGGTGAGTATTTATGCATGTGCAGGTTTGTTATATATGTATGGGAAGGAATTATTTCTCAGGAGACAATCTCTGAATCTAACTCTGTGGTCAGTTTTGTGTTCTTTCTTATTTCTTGTGAGAGTTAATTCCATAGTCAAGGCTGAGCCTGTGTAACTAAGCATCCCTCCTGTTAGTCAACAACTGCACTGAACTGCTGCCACGAAAGGTCAGGTAAGAAAAGCTGATCTCTTGGATATCAAGGATCAAACCCTTGGAGGGATCTGGGCAGTGGATCACAGACCTTGAACCAGACAGTTCCACCAGCGCAATATGAAAGGGAGAGCAGTAAAGGTAGAACTGACTACTAAGCAAATTGATTGACAGACCTTCTTGGTGGGGCATATACTCTCCTACCCTTCCTGAGTTTCTAACTGGTGCTTTTTCATGGTGTTTTTCATTCTTAGATATAATGAGCAACAATAATACTGTGTTATATTTTTCGTCCTCTTTAATATTCATAGCAAGTAAATGCAGATCAAGCCACTACACATAAGCACCAAGGCTATCCAATTTTCCTTACCCTAAATACTCTCAGCAGCAAACAATGCTATCATTTTAACAGTTCTTTCTCTGGAAGTTCACCTTTTCTGTTGCCTCTTTTTATTTTTTTTTTCTTTTCCTGGTGATTCTCATGCATATGATTCTTCAGAGAACCAATCAAAACTCCTTCTCCCAATGCAAATCAATCAATCATTTTCTTATGGCTGACAAGGCCTGTTACATACTACAGAATCCCAAAGCATCCATTTATGTTTCCTTAACAACAGGTTTTTCTTCTGTTTGCCACAGAGAGATTGACAAATTCTTTAGAGGACAAATACACAGACATGTATGTTACTAACTCCAGTAATGGGTCTCACTGTTATCTAATTTCTGGTATCAGGTCTGCCTTTAAAAGACCTCATCTACCTTGTCATATATAGCAACAGTTGGAAAAGTTAAACTATACGGAGACACCACATTTTCTACACCTTTCCATAACACTGAGGCTATTTAGAGAAAAAATTTTCCAGACTCCAGTCATTTACTATCAGATTGAAGCTGTACCTCAGATGAGTAGTGTAGAAAGGACAGTTTTAAAGTAATTACCTTCTCTTTCTTTTGTAACATTGAAAGGAAAAATAGCTTTTTTTCTCTTTGCAAGGGTGCTTGACACCCAGAGGAAGATGATGGAGAGGAACTGGAATGATGAACCCTCTACTGGCCCTGCTCAGCCTTTGGGTTAGGTGAATTGAAGGGAATGGTATGAAAAGAGTAAAACCTCTGCTTGTGGCTGACTTATTCTGGGCTTTACACTGACTCTGTTAAAAGTTTCAGTTTTGTAAAACTTAATGATCATTAGTTTTAGTGGGCTCTATGCAGTTAAGGCCTATTATTTTTGGATGAAAGAATTTGATGGGCAAAGAGATGTGAGATTTAGAACTTTTCTATATTCCTTATGCAGTCTTCCACTTGTTAAAGTAGTGACAGGTATACAACATTTGAAAACCTATGCATCTCCAAAATTAGTTCTGGTAGTGTTCTTACATGCAAAGAATATTGCTCGAAATCTGCTAAAGAGCAAAATGCATGTATACCAGTGCATGTGTTCCTAACTCAAATGTACTGCAATTTGGAGACAATTTCTTAAAAATTCTATTAATGGATATGAATTGTTTCATGGGTCTTCCTTTTATTTTTTTTTTGTTTTGACCTTTCTATTACCCATTCCTTTAAAGAGTTAATGGATAAGGCTGAAAAAGATATGGATGCTCAGTTCAGAGATGGTGTTTTCCAACCACAGATACTGAAGAAATTGCCTTCTAGATTTGTGCCAGAATACTTTAAAATTTTAAAAAAGCATATTTTGCATCTGTTAAAAGTACTGGATTGACCACCACCGAGACCTGTTCAGTAGTGCAGGCAGAAAAAGTGAAAGTTGTCTTACATCAATGTTTTGGATGGATTTTAACCTTAAGATGATCCATATCTGAAAATGGAAGTGTATCCTCTACAACCATTTGGTACTAAAACTTCTTTTCAAAGTGACAGTAACTTTACTGGGTACTCTTAAAACTGCACAGACAATCATATTTCCTGTTGATTATGGGGCACCACTAATGAAGTGCCATGACTTTAATCATTTAATCAAACTCATTTATGGGCAGGAGTTAAAGTATCATTACGTTAATCTGATGTTTTTTCCGATCTTGGACAGGCTTGCCTTATGCTAGAGGAAGCTACAGCACTCTAAACACTTGCCCATATTATATCTGCTGTGAAGAGGCCAGCTGAAGTTTGGACACTGCAAGAAACACCTGTAATATTTCTCAGGCACTCACATATGCCAAGTATAGGACTTGTAGGAAGCTGCAGAAGTAATAGTGTGAGTACAATGTCTTTTACCTGGAATTAAATACCCTGGTATTTGTCAAAATTGGACAGGAACAAAAAGTCCAGAAATATTGGATATATTTCATAGTCTGAGAAAAGAAGTGGTTAAGTGCATAGAGTAGAAATGCAGAAGCTGGGGTTTTTTTTAAGCTTTTCCATAGGTTTCCATATTCTTCTAAATTCTTGGTAATGAAGCTACCAAGAAAAGTAATCCTCAGTATGCTTTTAATATCCTGAACTTTTTCAGAACAGGTCAGTATCCTAAGAAGTAACAATATTATTCAACCCTTCTATGCAGCTACATTTAGGATGAAATAAGGGAAGCCATGCCCAAAGTGAAAGATAAATAGAGCAAATGGGGAGATCTTTAAGACTATAATAAAAACCATAAAAATATCTTCCATTTAAGAAAGTTAAGTAATGAATGCAGAAAAGGCAACTGTGATGTTTAGCTAAGTCTGTGCACAATTTTTATGATTTTTTTTTCAAAAAAAGTTAGAACACTCAATTATCACAAAAAAAAATTATTGACTTTGCTTCACAATGTGAGACAAACTGAATATATTCTAACAATGCCTCAAAATTATTGCTCTTATATAGTGACTCTCAAAATCACCAAAATGCTTGACATCTAACTGAGGAGACTGAATCTACTACTAGTGTTAAAAATATTCCACATAGCACAAGGACAGCAAAACAGTGTCTGTTTACTGTTATCTTCCTATTTCATATGCATGTTTCAAGATTTTCGACCATTTTCACTCCATCTAACAGTGATGCATATTGCACAGCCTTGCATAGTAGACAATTATAAAATTTGAAGTTAGATTCTACACTGAAATAAACTGAGATGTTTTTTCTGACTTTGACACCTAATTCTACATATAAAAAAGTGACCTCTTTAGAAAATTTTTCACACCATACATTTTAATCTTCTGACCAGGAAAATTTTTACAACAGCACTTTAACAGGTGCAGTGTTGGGTTGGGCTGCTCTAGAGAGTGAGATGATGTTCTGCCGGAAGCATTTTAATTTGATTACATTCATGCTGATTTACACCAGATGCAGTCTGACCCATCCAGAGTATGAAACTACCCAGAATCCTGCATCCTGCAAGTAAAACAAAGCTACTTGAGATTTTCATGTGCAGAGACAGTTTGGTAAAATCAGATGAGAATAAGTCTGCTTTGAACCAGCCACAGACATAGCAGAAGACTGAACTTTCAGGGCATACATTGGTTATTATAGGTTGTACTGTATGAAGGAGACACACTAACACAAGCAAATGGCATGAAACAGCAGAGATGCTTTGCTCTGATTTAACCTGTCAAGATTTGGAGCATACAGGGGACAGGATATCCTTTACAATATGTTTTGAAGTACAGCATAAGAGGGCACATATCTTTCCCCAAACTGTAGCTCTGTCTTTCTCCATACAACAGCCACCATAGACTTTCCCCCATGTGCCTGGAACCACGAAGGCTTTTTTCTTTTCCTGCTTGCAGAAGGTTTAGAAGATTCTGGAGCAACCTCCAAAACCGTCAAGATATAAGATGGTTATCATGCTGCTCATGTATACAAGATCTTATCCTTAAAATGAATTTCCAGGAAGACCTTAAAGCTTCTGTTTTTGAGAGCTTTTCTAATGTGTTTTCTGTCAATATTTTAAGAAGGTGCTTTTGATAGTGGACATCTTAGTTTTGTGTCATGTAATTGAAATGTTTTGCTTCTCAAAGTTCACAATATCTGAAAATATCAAACTGTGGCTGCAAATGACTTTTATAATCAGGATTAAGAAGAAACAAATTGGATGTTCAAAATCTGTGTCAGCATTTGGCTTTCAGTATATGAACATTGTGGCAAAAATTTTGTCAAGACTCAGCTCCTGTATTAATTCTTCCATCCAAGTTCAGAAAAATAAATACTACCAGTGTTAACACTCCCCCATTTGTTTTTTTTTTTAACTTGTCCACTTAGAAAAAGTGTCTGAAGATTGACAACCTGACTTATGAAACACACCAGTAAAAGTGGAAAAGATTATGAAGTGATAATTCCTAATACACAAAATTATACTACTAGTTTCTTCCATCAACTTGTAATTGTTTTGTCTAATAGAACTTAAAAAAAAAATTAAAACCAAATCACTAAAACTTGTGCTACACTTTAGCATGGAAGCCATCTATTATCCCTCATTTATCTGTATTACTGACCCCCAAGCATGCACAGCATTTTGCATATGTGTGTGCATCTAGTCTTTCTTCCATGAAGAGTACAAGGTTGAAATCTTGAACCCTAATGCTATGTAATCTTGAGAATAGGACCTCTGAGAAGAATGACAAGGATATATTCTGATAGGATGAATTAAAAGAAGAGTAAGAAGCAAGACGGGATATCAATGACAGCATTTTCAAAGCAAGGTTTATGTGACAGTTCTTCACAGTAATCATATTACTGCATATTCCTTCTAAGAGTTTTGTGGAAAGATCAATAATATACTGTAGATTATGTTGCAATACAATTGAGAAGTTATCCTCCCTGGCATGCTTATTTACTTGCTGATTTGAATTCTAAAAGAGCAGAAAGTTTATGAGGTAAGAAACAAGGAGACACAATATAATCTGTAATATTATGCCAGATTAATTTGGTTTTCTTGAATATCTCACGAAACAGTATTATAATTATTGATTTTATTCTGTACATATCATTACACGAAAAAAACCCCAACAAATGAAGAACACTGCTGGCTTCTAAACTTGTGGGGAGGGAAAAATTATTATTTTCAATTAATTGATAAAATGTGACTTCAGTGGACTCTTCAGACCATTTACTGCCTTGATGTTCCTCAATGTTCCTAGGTCTTCCACTAGGTGATTTGTGTATTATGCTATTGAGATTCTTCACTTCAATATTGACTACTGTCAATAAACTGAAAATTACTCTAAAAAGTGTCATAAGGAGAAAAAACTATAAATATGGAGTCAACATAAGAGAAAAATCATAACTTGAAATAAGCAGAAGTGCACAAGGAAAGTGGACATGAGATAGAGTTGAATCTTATGGTCAATTCATGCTTAAATTAGAATCAAATTATCATTAAAATAATTTACAGAAGACATAGGGCATTGAAACTGGACTGCATGAGAAAATTGTTCTCCATTTCTTGAATTCAACATGAACACCACTGCTGTTCCTAAATTACTTCTGAAGATTGGCTTTTGTATTGTAATGGAATTGTTATGCAAATATGACTTACTACAAAAAATTAGAGCTGTTATACTACCCTTATGGCTTTATGCTAATTTATAAGGAGTTTACTATGACCCCATGAGTCATAGAAGATTCTGCCCACTGGTGCCCCACAGTCTGTCCAGGGATGGAGATTTGTTCTTATCTGTTTCAGTAAAACAAACAAACAAAGCACACTCAAAAAACAGAAACAAAAACTTGGTTTGTTCTTTCTGCCTGTTCTTACAGAAGACGACATCAACTGAAAACACCAGCTTAAAAACCTCCAAACTCTAAGATGCTTAATATGTAAAAGAAAATCCTGGTATTCAGCAAAGTCTGAACTGTTCTTTAAATCTACTATTACTCAATATGATGAAGTATTTTATCAAGATCTATATAAGCAGAAGCTGATGGATCTTGTCAGACTGAATTATTAAAATTTTAGCAGAAGGGAAAAAAGAAAGCTGATGGATATTTCCACCTTTTCTGGTTGTGATGAAAACCAGTATGTTTTATGTATTTAAAATTAACGTTACAAGAAAATCAGTTCATCTTTACAGACTTGTTTCTTGGTATCCATTTAAAATGACAGTTTAGTGTTGAATTATATCTATTTTGGTGTGACTACTATGCAATCTTATTCTGTTTATCTGTGTAAAATATTTTTATAACTTGTCAAAAATCATATTTTCCTTTTTCTGGTTCATTTATCAGCAGAAATAGCAGATAAGCCAAACTAAAAATAAAATCTGTGTCCACTGGTTGGATGTTAGAAAATTGTACATTCTTTTCACAGGAAAAAATCACGTATATATAGTTGTAGATTTGCAGTTTAGGTGTTATCCATGCATAAAAAAAAAATTTCCTTGCACAAAAAGATGGAATCTCCAGAGGTGTTTAGATCAAGACAAAATATCCTTTGAGAAAGTATAATCCAACATATGTCAACATCAAATAAGATGATCCAGCTGTCAGTTTTGTGATGATGGGAACATTGGAAACCAATCAAAGATCGGAGCAGTGTTACAATTATATTTTTTGTCAATGGATACATCATCATGTTTGAAACATTATACTAAGCTCTTTAAGTTTCTTGTAGAACAACAACATATGTATATAATCACTTTTGTCTGTACTAACATGAAACAACAATACCTTTAAACTCCTATTCATCCAGAGAGAGAAAGTCAATAAAAAGTTTTCATTTTGTCAGAAGCAGGAGTGGAAACAAAAGGTCCTAATGAAATTATCTGTTTACAAAATGCTAAGCAAGGGTTCTCTTGGAAAACTGCCTTAAATCCAATTCTGTTTTTTAATGTGGCTTGGAAAGCTGTCACTGAAGCTCTTCTGCCTTGTCTTTGTGAATGCAGTGACATGACTTTTCAAAAAACCCCAAAGAAACTAAACCTGAATTAAAAACTGTTTAACTCCCCCATCCCCCTTCCCTCCAACTTTGCTTTGGCTCTCTAAATAGCCCAGGAGAGATAAATCAAAGCCTGAACTGTAACCTTACACTTATATACTTGTTAAGTGACTTTTTTACGGTCTGTTATTGCTGGAAATTGGATTGCTTTTAAACTAATGTTGTCTGGCGGGCAAAAGTGAGTGAAATCGCAAAGCCTGGAGGAACACTAATTACTTGTTTTAATTAGCAGCAACTTTCACTAGAGTATAATCTCCCCACAGGCCACTTTTCGGTAGGTGTGGAAAATTAAAGAAAAAAAAAGGTACATAGAAACAAACCAATAATGTCTTATTTATTCCTGAATGAGAGCTGTGCTCTTATTCCAAGGTAGGCGTAGGCTTTAGAGGGAGCTGCTCACTCCAGGGGGAGTGGGGCCTGCAGCACTGGCTGCTTCACTTGGAGACCTTTGGCAATCAGCTGCACAAAGCAGTCCCTTATTTTATGCTGCTACATCATAAAAGTGCTCCTTTTGTTACATTTCCTCCCTTTAAACGGCCTTAATCCTCTTCTTTTCAGTCCAGCCTCTGGTGAATTCCTCAGGGACATCTCGTCACAAGAACTGCAATAGCCCTCTTGGCAAATCTTTCAGCCTTTTTTGACTTCTTGGTTTTTATTGCCACATTAAGTCTCACTTTTCATTCCCCTCAACATAGAGGAACCCACTTAATGATAGAAATTCCTCCACTCTCCCCTATGTCACCACTTTGTTGCTGAGAGGCAACTTGTCAGTCTGGAAATCAAACATGGTTTTCAGCAGGTGGACACTGCTGAAAGTCATGGGCTGAGAAATGGGGAGGCACAGGGAACTCGGCTTCCCGCAGAAAATTAAGTCATCCATGAAACCTTTTCATTTACAGGGAACTGGATTTACAGCTGGTTTTAATGTCCGAAAGAGCTTGAATACAGGTGTTTCTCGTGGAGTGTACATGGGTTTATGTGGCTGGATGATCAACCGAGATGATTATTACTTTTATTAATGACAAGTGACATAAATTTCAAGGCAGAAGAAAAGAATGAGTACCTCTGTTTTGATTATTGGCTAAAAAAGGGCTACAAAAAATACTAACATCTTAGTTAAGCACTGTTTGGAGTCGTAAGAGCATGGTAAAGGTCATTAAAAATTGTAAATATATGTTGAATTATAGAAGATATACCCATATTTAACCTGGATTTATATTAGATATAGGGATCCCTTTAATCTCATAAATTAGGAAACAAAAATTTTTCTTTTAAGAACAAAAAAGAGAATGTTCTCATCATTTGTGTTACTTTACATTGAGCTGACTAAGTTTCTTGAAACAACATGACTTCAGCATTTTACTAAAATTTCAGGTCTTACTAAACTCTAGAGCTATGCCAACTTTTGTCCCTTGTCTGGAGAGGACACATGGAATTGAATTTTTCATCTATCATTTATTTTCGTCTCTTAAGTGAAGACACAACATGCAACAAAAGGAGAAATATTTCTTAATTAAATGTAAATATTTACATGCTAACTCTTTTTAGCTGGAATTTGAAAAGGACAACACAGAAACGTGTTCTCTAATGATACACACTTTTGTGTTTATGTATACACATATATGTACACATACATGTATACTTTTGAGACAATGTAGAAATCAGTCTATAATATCAAAGTTGTTGAGACGAATCATGATGTCTCTATCAATGGAGTAGAGAGCACAGGAAGAATATGCTTCCAGAAATACAGGTTACAGATGCTGGAGTGACAGCTGCCACCTCCTGATCAAAGTATTCATCTTTTGGTCTTAATTAATCTGATGCAATGATATAGGGAAAAAAAAAAAAAAAGGCAGCATTTTTAACTACTGCTTTTCATTTGTCTTATATGCTACCTCGCAAAGTTGCAAAGCTGGTATTATAACATCTTTATGTGAAAAGTGTTTTACAGCTTTATCCTTTTGTTACATTCTGTCACGTATAGGCTCGATTGCCACATTTTATAATATACTCCAAAACACACTTTGTGGTGCATTTCAGGCATGAAAGCAAATAACTGCTTTTGTAAAAAAAAAACCAAACCAAAACAAACAAAACCCCCATGTCCAGAAGCAAAAATCCGCACAAGCTAGGGAGGAAATAAAAATCACAAGAGCAAAAAACTGAAAGCACCAAGAAAAGCTCTGGACATTATCACACAATGGATTCTCATTTGTGCCGTTTTTGCCTAAGAAGGAAGTGTCATTCCTTAATAAATAACATTTTTACCATCTGGGGAAAAAAAAGGAAGGATACAAGTTGAAAAATATTCACTGAGCACATTAAAGCAGCATTCTTGTCATTGTGAATACACATGACCAACCTGCGTCCTCAGTGAGAGGTGAGAGACAGTTTTGGGTAATAAGGCAAGGAGAATTACAAAATGTATTTAATAATAACAGTAATCATAATCATCATCATCATCACCATGATCATCACAACAGCAACAATAATAACAACAATAATGATAACAATAATAACAACAGCTATTACTACTATTACTACAATAACAACAACAACAGCAACATTAATAATCTGGTTTCTTTGCCCGCACTCCTCAGGATGATTTTTTGGCTGGATTTGGCAGTGTTTTTTACCACGGTAGACATTTGCTGGATTTCATTTTCTCTTTCTCTGCCTCCCTGAGCTGGCTCCAGCGAGCTGGTTGTCTGGAAGACAGAAACTGAAGGAAGGAGAGATTTGAAAGAAAAAAGTAAACATTACCAACAAAGACTATAATTGAAAGGGGCTTCATGAGCAAGGGGTGTTGTCGGAAAGCAAAATAGGCGAGGGTGGGGCTGCCTGGGGCTCTTTGTCTGCATGCACACTGGAGCTGCCTGTTGTGCTGCATTGTACTAGGCAGGAATTTACCATTTCACAAGCAGGTTAATAGCTACCTCTACAAACAAATCGAACTATAAAGCTTAAATATTTATAGCTATTTATGACTCCATTTTAACTATTAGTGGCCACCTCTACCTTCAAGACCTAGGGGTTTTAATTTTTTTTTAATGTTTAATTTTTTTTTTCTTTTAATTGATGGGTTGTACTAATTGCTTGTTAGGCTACTGAGCACCACTCCTGTAGCTGTTCTGTGCATGTTCTGCCACCCAGAAGTGACTGAGGGAAAATAACACTACTACAGTTACTTGTCATATTTACAACACAGCAATAATTTAGAACCTAAATTAGAACAGTTTCAGATTCCCTACCTGGATGGTTAGAAATATTTTAATGTTTTTTTTTTTTCATTTAGGGTTCCTGCAAAGATTTTTTTTTTTCACAAATTTGGTGTCACTTGACATGCATAGAGCAGAAACAGGGAAAATACAAATGGAAAAGAGAAGAAGAGATGTGAAGCTTTAGAGAGTAGATAGTTACTGCTAGTTAGTTGCTTGGATGTGTTTGAAGCAGTTTGTGCAAAGAAATACATATTGTGTAACCATTGCAAATGTTAAGTCTCGGAAATAATATCAGGAATAGCTTTCATTAGATCACTTTTAATCTAATCTATATACTTATGGGATCTAAACAGAGATTTCAATACAGCATACACGCCTACAAATTTTCCTTGATTGCATAAGCTTAAGTCACTTCTTAATATTTTGAAGCTATAGCATGTGCATCAATAAAAGGAAAAAAAGTAAGCCAATGAAAACTTAGTGTAATAGTTAAAGCAAATCACATACTAAAAAATCCCTTGGAAAATCTTGATTACATTTTAAAATGTCACAATGTTTTCTTTTGCCAAGGAGTTTCCTGACTGTCTTACTATGGTGAAGTGTTTCTGTTAATACATGTTCTCTTTTACCATAATAACCTCATAACTCTGGGGGAAATCTCACCACTCAAAATTGTACCTTAAGAAAATAAGAGATTGGTTAAAAGGATGTGGGGAAGTTTTCACTTCGTGGAAGGCTTTGCTTTTAGACATTTCTTTTTTGTTTGTATCTTTTTTAAGGATAGAAAGATCCCAAGTGTCATACGTCAATAAATCTCTCTCCTCTCCGTACAGCAGCTATACTTCAAGAAAGGTCGTGATAACTACCCTGCAAGATCAGCATAGAGCTCCGTAGTTGTAAGCAAAATTGCTCAGTGTGGAGCACACAGAGATGTGGATTTGCTGCAAAAGTACTAAGTTAAACACTTTCTTTTCTGGGATGCAGTGTACTCACATGGTTATATGTTTGAAGGGTCAGTCTCTGAAGCATCCTACAAATTGGTAAGTGCTGGTATGTATGAAATGGCATTTTTAATATGAGAGAAGGAACTGCTTTGTCTCATAAGTTTAATAGAAAAGTGCTAATGATCACTTTCTGTACTTCTACATAAGCATTTTACATCTACATCGAGTAATGTCTTTATTCCACCTAAGAGAGTTGTCAGGAAAATAAAATGATCACTTGTTCTGCATTCCACAGTGATGTATTTAAATATTTCTTGCTTAGTACTTACCAATGTTGGAAACATTCAGAACAGTTCTTAATTTTAACTTTCTGTTGACCTTTTCCCTTTTCCACCATTCTCAAATTACTAAATAGGAACTGCAGGAAACATAGCAGCCAATAAATGGTAACCAAAAGAAGACAGTACATAGACACTTGCCAGTTAGTAAGCATTGACTAAGGCTATATAACATATTTGTGTAAAAACACGTGACTTTACTAGTTTGAAGATTTGTATCAAGCAATATTCAATTCTAAATGGAGGAGTAACACAAAAGAAGGGTTTACCAAAATTTGCTTCCTAAAATGTGTTCATATTATGCCAAATTGGATGTCCTTCTAAAAAGTTATGTAAAACTATAGGCAGAAGAATTTATTGTGTGACAGTTATAGTTTCCACTATGTCTGAAATCAGAGAACATACTGATAATGCTCCATCATGTACTTAAAATCTAAAAAGGCCTATTATATTTTTAATAGTGTCTGAAGTATCACTTATTACCTTCTATATGAATTTCAGAATTTTCCTGAGCATTTCTTATATTTCCTCAAATAATAATAATAAAATAATCATCCTCTACATGAAGATTTTTAACATCTGTGATGTCCTTCTCTTAGCTGCTGAAGTTCCTTTCTTGTTACTATCAGGACCTGGAAAATCCAGAGACTAGGAATAGCTAAACTATTTGAGAGAGAGCTGGATTCAATATTTATCAATCATTGGGACAGGCTTTAATTATAAAATGTTTAAATAAAGTTAGTTGCTGATCAAATATGTCGTAATGACTGATAGGAATTGTAGTCCACTCACTCACAGACAGCTATTGGGGTCATCAGGACTCTGGAGGCTACTACCTTGCAAGAGCATAAAATAGAATTCAGGTTGTGAAAGGTAATATCCTTCAGGTTTTCATCTCTCTAATTTGAAGCCTTTGGGAATTAAAAATTGCATATTTCATTTATGGTGGCCCTGGAGAAATGATCGCCTCACAATTCTCTCACGACCTTCAGGAAGTATAAGCATCCTACGTATTTGACTTTTTATTCTGGAAGGGAAAACAAGAAGATGTAACTAACTGCAAGGTTCACAAGCTGGTAGCTGGCAGATCTTTATACAAAATTTGGAAACATTGAGGGTGCCAAGAACCACAGATTCTACCCTTCACACTCTAAGCATTGAGAAAACCCTCATCACCATGAGAAAATTCTTATCACTGTGAACAAGCATGAAGCACACATAAAGTACATATTTTTGGGAACATGAGGTCCTGAGCTTGGAAGAGGAAGAAACCTTTTCTGTTGCAAGTAGTTATTCTGTAACTTTGCAAAGAGAAGACAAATTGTCCCATTAGCAGTGGAACAAATTGGACATGGTTTCTTGAGGAGTTTGATAGGGTTTTTAACAGCAGTAATTACCACTGCACCCCTCCTATTCCCATACTGAGATAATGACTTTAGGAACTAATTCTCACCTACCACCTACCCCTTTGGCAACAAGAACATCTTGGTAGGTTTTGTGCTATGGAAGCGCTGATCCTGCACTGAGAGTCTGAGATCTCTGCTTACTGATAGTCTTGTACTACAGGAATAAGTTGGGTCTGTCTTCTGCACCCACTAATTTTCCGGAAACTTACAAGAAGTGAGTTATTTTTTAATCTTTTGTCTGAAATTTCTCTGAAACCTGTTGAAACCATACAGCTGGTCAAAAATCACTAAGGGGGAACTACCAGGCACACAGATGGATGACACAGCCTTATTTTCCTGGAAACCAGGCTATGTCTTCAAATTCCAGCTTCTGTTGCTGTAGCTATTTTCCCACATGCATAAAACACATCAGTTAGTGACCTTCACAAAGTTCAACTGACTTGGATGAGACATAGTAAAACATGTTCTTCAGTGTCTAGCAAGAAAATGAATTCTCTCATTTTGAATGATTACCTGTTGAATGATGCTTTAAGCATATCTGCAGAACATAGCTTCTTCCTACTAAATATAGCAGAGGTTTTTTTGACTTAACTAGTTATCTTGGAAAAAGAGGGTTGTCTTTTACCTTTTGCTCACCCACCTCCTTCACTTATAAGCGATATTAAACCCATTTGCCTGCCTGTCAGCTTGTCACACACAAGTTTACATCTATACTCGTGCACTTATCTGAATCTACAGCCCTTATACACTAAATGCTTTCATAGAGCTGATTTGTAAAAAAAGACCACTCTGCTCTTTCTTCAAGATTAATATTTGTCACAAAGCTTATAAGAGATCAGCCAACTACTCAGCCAGTTCTCTTGAAGGAATAGATAGGTCTTTCTTTTTCTGTAAAACAATTCCCATGCAGATCTGAGCACAGTGAGCTACATATGCATATTGAAGAGAATATTTTTTTAATAAGACTTTGAGCTAAAGGATTTTTGTGGCCGAGGTTGCTCCTAACAGTTCCCTCCTTCTCCTCCTCTTTAAAATCTTAAATGTTCTGTATTGGCTGTCATAATGCATCCTACTTAGGTAAAGTTTCTTAGGTCTGGTGGTTTCATGTGAATGAAAATATTACTGATTTCAACTGAAAATACTGTGTTGTCAGGAAAAGCCCATTTCATGATTATATGAAGCCTTCATTTCCAGTATATTTGAAAAAAATAACAGAGTAGAAAATACCATGCAGATGAAAAAGAAATTCTTCCTATTTTAACTGACCAGCAAAAAAATTAGTCTACCTCTAGTAATTCTGGAAAGTTACTACTCTTTGTGTATACAATGGACTGTTCTACAGATATATCTTACTGCTGGAAGGAACCCCACTGAACCCTCTGAGCAGTGGGAAGAAAATTTGGCTCAGGGGCTTCTATGAGCTCTAGTTAAGAAGTGAGTGATAGAAAGGATGAGTCCATTTTAAGAGTGAACTTGAAAATTTTCTTCAGAGGTGTAACATTCATATGCCAGAGTAAATATCACAAAGTGTCTTTTGCTTCTGAAACTTAACTGCTGTCATAATGACCATCTGTTGGCTGTAGGTTCCTAACATTCCCTGACCTATGACATTTATGACAAATTACGCACCAAAGTGCTAGAGACATCTTGTTAAAATGAAGCCTGAGGCCCACAAGTTCTAACCCCTTTTGTCTTTAAAAGCATGGGTTAAATGGGAACAAGAAGTAGTTTAGACAGAAAACAGACATGTCCATGGCTAAAAGGAAATGAAATCCTAATCCCCTAACCCTTTGACTTTTGCAGCTTGCTGCACAGCAGTGTGCTTTCAACCATTAAACTACCTTAACCTTCTGAAGAGCCAAATCAGTTCAAATTGAGTGAAAATTTGCACATTACCACACAATCTTTGATTGATTCCTGTTTGAAAATTTTATGGAAGACAACCATTTAAGGCAATGATTTGAACCAACAAAATATGTTTCACAGTCACTTCCAGTACACATAATATTTGGTGTCATATAAAAGCAATGTGAAGGAACACTTTTCAAAGTCCAGCTGTAAAACCCAGTGGTGTCAGTTAGATTTAGACAGATCTCTACAGTTTCTTTAGGGCTAGCTAATATGTACAGAAATTAAAAAAATATGCTTATTCTTTTTAACTCTTTCTTTGATGCATTCACCAGCTTATCCTGTTGTGTTGCTTCTGGATTTTTAGCTTAAAGGCTGCAGAAACTCAATTCTTGCTTCAAAATGTTAAGTTTCATATATATATATATATAAAAAAATAAATATATAAAATTGAATTATGGACCTTACTTAGAAGAAATATAACCTACATTAAAGTGAAAAGGGAAAATTGCAATATTTTATCTAAGCAGTGCAAAACCTCTCGAGTTCTAGCAAATGATACAAAATAAATATCATAAATCAAATAAAAAACCCCTATATGCTCACATTATATTTGTAGCACTTTGCATTGGAATGTCAAAATAGTAAAACAGCACATATGGATGCTTTGAAACAAACACCTGTTGAAGTTTCAAAATAAAATTAATATTTATAGTTTTTTCTCTTATCTAGAATCTCAATTGAAATAGCATAAGCCATCACATTGAAAAAAAAAGCATCACAAAATAATTCCTATTGTAAGTTTCTGATTAACACATGAAAAAATATTTTGTGGGGCTAGGATATACAGGATTAGATATCTAAAATCTCCATAAATGCTTTCAAAAACTCTTTTCTACTATATACCATGACCTTTATATTAGATAATGACCTGTGACAACAAAGTAGGCATTACATGATAGCATTATATGACTACAGGATGGTGTTTGGTCAAATCACTGTAACACTTCAGTATGTAAGCAATGAGCGCATACACCACCAGCTTCATGAGCAGAAACCTCCAGTCACCTAATTTTGCTGCATAAAGTCTGCTAAACCTGCATCCCTACAGGCTTCTGTTACCTGGGTTTTTTTCCTCTTGCATCTTCAAAAAGGTGGTTTTGTAGCTCTGTGATGTTTCAATCATTTTCCAGGCTGCAGTGATTGACTTTGTCTTAGACTATATCTAGCCATTGACTTCTTTCAAAAAGTTGTGCCATCCTGAAATGAATGAAAACTGCCAAAATGTGTATTGGCAGGAAGGACAGTTTATTTTGATTTGCTTGCCTACTGGAGGATGAACTGGGATTATCAGCTAAGCTGGTAAGGAAAGAAAGAAAAAGATCATACAAGGAAAAGTTGCATGTAAAACAAGAAATCAAAAGAACATGATGGATACATCAGACTCATAATTCAGGCAAGAGTTTAAGCAAGTGTGAAAATCACTCTTTCTGCATTTTCAGATTAAAGGCTTTGTTTAAACTGGTTATGGTTTTAATTTATTTCTGTTAGAAAAATATCAGATGTGATCTTCATCTCCATAAAGGCGAAGTAACCTTAATTTTCTGCCACATTGATCCACGGAAGGAAATTCAGGGACATAGAACTTAACTAATGCCTGGGAAATTGTTACCTATAGAGGTAAAATGTATCCAGAGTACTTTTATCTAACTTTGAAAATGCAGAGGAGACAGTAAATTATTTTCTTGTCTAACAAGGGTCCATAAGATTTTCTTCAAATTTTCATTCCACAACAGTGTAAGGAAGAGTTTGATTGATTCTTTCTCCAAGGAAGAAAAGGGCAAGAAAGGCAAAAGAAATAGGGGCTGAAACCAGGATAACAGACAGCTCACTGAGCTCAGGGAACATAGTGAAAAGAAGATTTGGGTTTTACTCTTGTACTACCAGTTTTCACTTTCCAGTGATTACTTCTTTGCTGAAACAATTGTGTTGTGGCAGTCAGAATACTTGAAAAGCACAAGCACAAAACAACAAGCACACAGCACAACAAGTAAACAACACAAGCACAAGGAGATGGTGATAAAGCTTAATTCCATAATTATTAATTTCTGAAAATAGAATGGCCACAGCTGCTGAGAGTTAGGCCCAGACCCACTTTGAATCACTGAGGCATGAATTTCAAGCTTGTCTTTCATGTTGTCCAATGAATGTAGAGAACACCAGCCAATAATCCTGATTTTGATCATAAAATGTTCTTGGAGGCTGGGAAAATTTTTATATTCAACTTTCTGTGTTTTTCCTTTCTCCTCCCCACTATTCCTCAGATGTTTCATTTTGATGATCTGTATTTTTTTAAATCACCCATAAACCATAAAAATCCCAGTCTAAGCTTATTATTGAATGGAAATAAATTAACATGTCTGAGCAATTCTAGGGTGGAGAGACTTCAAGCTCATTTAATTTAACTCTTAGATTCATTACAGGCTTCTCACATTCTTAGGCAGAAAAACAAATCAGTACTGCACGCTTAACAGATGAAATGCCTCAGTAACTTTGTCACTGACAAAGTACATTTCATTTGACCTCAGATACTGAGCATGAAAAGCCATGGAATGACACCAGAAAGAGTATATCCACACTCTTGACAGGGCAAGCACAAGAAATGGATAAGAAATGGACAGAGAGAACTTCTTCTACACCCACACTAGAGCCGATGCCTGTGCTATTCTGTCATCTAGTCTTTTGAATCACCAAGAGCCCATTATATCTAGCTTACCACAAACACTCCTAAAAATTTCTGTGTGTGTGTACATAACACTTCTTTGATCTTCCAAGTAGCTTATTCATATAGACTAGGAGTTCCTCTTCTCTTTTGCTCAAAAGATATCAAAATATGAATTTTAGTATCTTTCTGCGTCCTCTGAAAGGCTTATCCAAGAGGTTTGACGTTGTCAAAATTTTGTGGAACAGACCTCAAAAAACTTTGTCATTTTGTAAAACACCTCCAACTGACTACCCTAAATCAGAATTTAAAGGCACTGAAAAATATGGGACGTTGATTATGTTTAGAAATTGCTTTCTTTATGCATCTACTGCATCTATACATTTACTGTGGTGTTCTAAATTATTTTGTCATGAAATGTTTGTAAGTAGAGAAGACATACTACTTTTTTTTTCTTTGCATGTTTTAAACTCATCTATATCAATAATGAACATATAAACTTAAACGTATGCAAGCCATGGAGGAAAAATAAAACAGCTTTCTATGTGAGAAATAGTCCTCTAACTATTGTGATTACAGCATTAATTATGAGTTATGCATACCAGTTCAAACTGCAACAATTAAGACATTAAAGTCATTACAAATACATACCAGAGAAAACTACTGGTAGTAAGGATCAGGATTTTATATATATTCCTGTCTCTAAAAACACAATAATTAAAACAAATTAATATTAGTAAGGAGACTTATTAATAGATTTACATTTTCTAAACAAGTTAAAGAGCTTCCTCTCCAGATGTCAAAGAAATTTGTTTGGATGCCTGACCAAGAGTTGGATTTCAGTTTTGCAAACACTACTCCATACTTCATTACAAATGATCTTTGTAAAACAAATCTCATTAAGCTGTCATGGCCCTTCCCTCACCATGTTTTTTTGTAATCTACTAAATACACCAAAGCAACCCTGCTGCTATCTACAAATAGTAGCAATAAAGACTCTACATGCCGTGTGTAGAGGTAACAGATAACAAAAATTCTTCCATACAGGTTTGAAGCTCTTTAATAATACTTATATGAGCAGGTTAGCTCTTCCTGCACCCACTATGATCCTTGACCTCAAAACACATTCAATACAACCAAAAGCAGGACATGTTACAACAACTGCCTTGGGCTTGTCCCATGTGGAAGATAGCAGCGTTATTTTTCAGATCTGTGGGTCAGATACTGCTGGAGAAGAGCACTGAGGTCATAAAGCATGTTACAGTTTTCCCCCATCACCCATTTGAGCTCATCTGTCCTAAGGGCTTCTTCTGAAATCTTGGCAGCTCCAGCCATGGTCTGTTTGTCTCAGAATCCTCTGCCAAGAGAGGTGCTTTGGTAAAGCACTGCTTTTGCAAAATGTTTTGCACAAAGAATTAATGTTCTTGCTATGGTGGAATTTTCTCCTCAAAATCTCTAACTGGTTTTGCATACACTACTGATTTAGCTGGAAAGCAGTAAGAAGGACACAAAGCTGACAGCTTAAGATGTGCAGTTTCTGATTTCTCTTAGAAAGAGTAGTTAAACCGGCCATTTCCAAAAAACAGTTTCCAGGGGAAAAAAAAGAAAAAAGAAAAAAAAAACCAAAAAAGCCTAAACAAAAAAACCCCAAACAACCCTCTAACCAAGCCAAGCCATCACCATTACAACATTATTTATAACCTTAAAACTTTATAACACAGAAATCCTGAAATAAAACCAGAGTGAATAGCTACCATGTTATTTCAATGGTCTCATGTTACTGGGTAATATTTTGTTAAAACTAGAAAGAGATACTTAATGGAATTTGAAGTATCCATACTTAGACTTATGGCTTATCCAGGAGATGACAGCATTGTTCACACTTAATGATAAAACCCTAAAGGAACTTCATGGGTTCCCTTCCCTTAATCTCCTTATCTTTGCATAAAGAAATAAAAGGACTTTTTGCACCCTCTCCCAGCAATGATGGTAAATTTACTGAAAATACTGTAGACACTACCTATGAATAACTGATGTCAACATATGCTTGAAAATCATATATCTATCCTGATATGGAGAGAACAAATACCCTGTAATTTTTGTATCAAAAATAAAAAACAGGCAGTGAACATAGAAAAAAGCTGAGTATCACAGAGATCTAAATTTATGCTCTAGTCAGATTGTGAAACCAGTCATTTCACAAAATGACTGAAAATAGTAGAGAAAAATTACATGAGATGTTACTTGCCAGTTATTTCGGGTTTTTACTGAAGTAACATTGGAAATTTTCTGCATGCATATAATTTTAAAACATATTTTATACTTATTTTAAAAGTTATCAAAATTAACTGTACTTTTCCCAGAAACAATGTTTACTTTTGCAGTTAAGACTAGCCTCATGCAGGCTATTATATCTTCGAATTTTTTTAGTGGTGCTCTATCTACCTATTTTACATATCTCTGAGATACAATTACATTTTACAAAATCCTGATCTCTATCCATTGAAAACTAGACAAAGGACTCTCAGAGCATGGGGAACAAGACAGGATAATTCCCAAAGTATTTTTGTAGTGTGAGTCCACCTCTCTCTAAAATGGCAAACAGGTTATTTTTGGTTCTGATTACAATCACGTGCTCTAAAGCATGTAATCTGTAGGAATGTGGTCAGGTGCATTGACTTCACAACTTTCCCACCTGAAGTGTAATTGGTTGTCTTTTATCAGTGTTTTTAATGTAAAATATGGGCTGTGAAGTCTTCCTTCATTGTTCACAGGAAACTGACATATATAATGTCAGACTTCTGGGGAGCAATTCCAGGTGATAGTTACCTGGCCAAGGACTGGTTTGGATAGAGAAACCTAGTGCTCTGGAGGAATTTGCAGAGACTTTAGGTCTGAAAACCAGCTTATGCTAGTTTTAATTCCTACTGAGAAAAGCTGTGGTCTAAAGGAGATACATTGGTACAACAGGGATGGAGGGAGAAGTGTTGAACACCACAGGCAGCCACACTTTATAGACAGCTGATGGTCATTAACAAAAAAGAACTTACCTCAGTGTGCTACAGAGCCTTCCAACTCCCTTGGTAGACAAATATCCAGGTCCAAATATCCATCACAGGAGTATGATCTCCCATCTGTGATACAGGTCTGTATTTAATACTGTAATATGTGTGTTACACTGGCTTGATCTGAGGAAGATGCATTTTTTTTTTTCATGCATTTTTTTTCATTATAACTAAGGTTATAAAAGATTTCTGAGGTCATGTCTGTGTTAAATTCAGATCCCTTTATGTCTTCAGCACAGGGAGGAGAGAAATTAGCTGAGTACTATGCCTTTGTATCTCAGATACAAAACTAGGATGCAAAATATTGAGATATGATTGCTGATACAGGGAAAGAATGAAACAGTAGCCCTTCTGTATCTCTAAGTGATTGAATGAAACGAACAGAAAAGAAAAATCATAGAATCATAGAAAGTTAAGCATCATCTAATCCCAAACACCCCTGCCATTGGCAGGGACAGCTCCCAGTCAGCCTGTTTGCTCAACCTGGCCTTGAACACTTCCAGACTTGGGGCATCCACAATCTCGCTGGGAAACCTGTTGCAGTACCTCACCATCCTCACAGTAAAGAATTTCTTCCTAATAGCCAACCTAAATTTCTCCCCTTTCAATTTGTACAAATTGCTCCTTGTCCTATCCCTACAGTTCCTGATAAAGAGTCCCTCTCCAGCTTTCCTGTAGACCCCCCTCAGTTACTGGAAAGTTGCTACGAGGTTTCCATATAACCTTTCCTTCTCCAGGCTGAACAGCCCCAGCCTTCTCAACCTGTCTTCACAGGGGAGATGCTCCCGTCCTCTTATCAACTTCTGGGCCCTCCTCTGGACTTGCTCCAACAGTTCCATGTCCTCCTTGTGTTGGGACACCAGAACTGTACACAGCACTCCAGACGGGGCCCCCCAAGAGCAGAGCAGAGGGGCAAAAGCACCTCCTTTGCCCTGCTGGCCACGCTCCTTTGAGTGCAGCCCAGAACACATTTGGCTCGCTGGGCTGCAAGCGCTCGCTGGGCTGCAAGCGCACGCTGCCGGCTCACGTTGAGTTTTTCATCAACCATCACCACCAAGTCTTTCTCCTCAGGGCTGCTCTCAGTCACTTCTCTGCCCAACCTGCAGGTGTGTTTGGGATTGCCATGACCCAAGTGTAGGACCTTGCACTTTGCTTTGTTGAACTCCATGAGGTTTGCACGGGCCCACATCTCAAGCATGTCAAGGTCCCTCTGGATGGCATCGCTTCCCTGCAGCGTGTCAACTGCAACACACAGCTTGGTGTCACACCAGCAAACTTGCTGAGGGTGGTCTCAGTGTCACTGTCCACTTTGCTGACAAAAATAAAACATGAAAAGTTTTTTCAGGGCTGTTAAAGCTTTACAGTGTACTAAGAACGGAAAAAATAATCTTCATGCAGTATATTTGCACATCCTTAGACCAATCCCTTAGAAAACAGTTTTAAAAAAAGAACAAAAACCTGAAATTATAAATCAAGCTTTCATATACTGAAATGCCATACTGCCATGGAAAATATATCATAACTGGACCACTGTTTAGAAAGCATTCTTCATATATCTCCAAAGCTAAAAAAACATTAAAAAAAAAAATAAAGAAATATATCTAAGTACTTGTCAAATTTTCACACAGGTGAGATGATCACTTTTTGAACTTGACAGAGACTGAATCCTACTCAACCAGAATGATAAAAGAGATCCTGAACAGCTTAGACACAAAAATATGTAACATTTGTTAATACACATCTCAATGTCCACTGTGATAAGAAAAAGTAGAATGTATTAGCTGAGCACATCAGATACAAGAGTTGTGACCCTTTTGCATGTAAAGGGCTATGTTAATTTTCCAGGTAATAAGAGACAACTTTTCAGGCCTACTATAGTTCATCATCAGAATCAACAAAGTTTCATCATCAACTTCATATTTGGGAACTTTTGAAATATTGTCGTGTCTGACACTCTAGTTCATTCATTAAAACACTCATCTGGTCAGCTAAAATCACCTAATGGATACTGCCTATGCAGCTTATGTCTACTGCATATTGATGAATTGTAGATCTATTGCATAATCTGTAGGCTGCAAAATTGCTGTTTAAAAAGGAATACAGAACTTGGAATTTTGTAAGTTATCACAGGCAACCATGTCACTTGTCATTGATTTCACTTTACCTTGCAAAAAAACCCCCTGGAATTTTGATTTTACTCTTTTTTCATTGTCCTGATATTTTACAAAAATTCTTTCTACTAACAGGACAGAAACTAAAAAATCTGCGTGCCTAACTACAAGGTTCTATTATCAAGAGCTAAAAGGTCTGTTCCTATAGCTCATGCGGATTAAATTAAAACAATACAACCCCCTTTTCTATTTCACAGTAATTAAAGTGTTCATTTGCTAAGAAATTTTACCACTTTCCTTAAAAGCTTTGGATTTCAACATGTAAATATCCGATTTGAAGACTAGCAGCCTCACAGTGGGATATGAAATCTGTGAGCCTGGATAATACCTTTAAAACATTCAGAAGTGACAACAAAATATCTTTTTTGGACATGCCAGAAGGAGTTAACTGTGATTAATTGCTTTTTACTCCAGCTCATTTCACAATTAAGATTTCTGTCAAGGAATTGTCAGTATAAAACAATATATCAAAGTATAAATATCACTAACAAAATGGCACAGGAAGATATTCTGTGACTACCTAGAACTGAAAGCATTTTATTGAAAAAGTCCTTATTTTGTTTGGCAGTCATCCATGACCTCCCACTGTTGACAAAACTAGCGGCAATTGCTATTTGAAGTGTACCAGAAGATGATCCTGCTCAGCAGAAGCTGCTGCTTTAGCGCATTTAGAGGATTTATCTCTAAATTAATATTTTCATCTAACACTCTCACTATAGACCTTACATAATCTTTAAATTATAGGAAAATGCTAGAAGGTTGTTCTGAGATTCGGCAGCTGAAGTAATGCTGGAGATTTATAACTCTCTGAAGTCGACATTTGTGACTGACCTACAGCACACCAGGGCTGCTATTTCACTTTCCTGATTCATGATAAGTGCAGCTGTCTCCAAATAAGCCTCCAGAGCCCGTTAATGCCCAGTTCACTCCCTTATGGTAAATATGCACATATCTAGCTTCACTTTTTAATGCTCTGTTGCTGTTGAATAGAAAATTGGGTTTTCTATGTAGTTCTTTAAAAATAAATTTTTCAATTATCTAGGCAGAGTTGACTTTAAAAACTCTAGATCATACATTTATTTTTTTTGTCTAAATACGTATTAAAGAAAAAATGCTATTTATACACTAAAGACTGCAAAATCATATTTCACTTGATTGACGAATTTTTTATCTCTCTTAGTGTAGTCCCCGAGCTTCTTTTCCCCTAGCTTCCTTGCATTTGTTGTGTGAAGCACATACAACTAATTAACAAAATCATTTGCATGACGATATGAAGGTAAATATTAGAAATAAAGAGAATACACATTCATACAATGTTAAAAAAAGCTCCAATGCATTTGCCATCCCTGCTTCAATTTGTTTTTCATTAATAAAATATACATTGTTTTCCATTTGGAAAATTTACTAGTGGCAGCACATTTAGCACACAGCTTTGTCTCTTTAGTCTTTGTTTAAGCACCAGTGATGGGTTTTTTGTGCCATTGTCTGATCTGTCAAATTGGATGAGCATGTGTGTTTAGGGGTGCAAAGATGTGCGGCCACATCTGCTGTGCAAAGCCGTGAACTCACAACTCTCCCCACCATTACAATGTGTTGCACTCTGAGCTCCTTTGTTGTGATGGAGCTGCTGGTGGTTGTGTGTCTGAAGTGTCACAAGTGTCAGGCCTCATTATGGTCATGATAATCACTCTAAAACAACCACTTATTTTGACCATTTAATATTGAAGGGTAGGAAATTAAAGGCTAGATACCTAATAGGTTTTGTGATATTCAATTGATTGTACATTGGAATTCAAAACCACAAAGCAAAAAATAAAGAGGTCTGTTAAAAGAATAATGTCTTTTGTTCATCTACAGAATAGTTTTTTAAATGATACCAATAACAGCATGCAAACAGTTGACAAACCATTTAGATGGTGTTTTAGCAAGTGATCAATTTCTTCTACGGAATTATTTCTGTAGAGTTATAGAACAGGAGATATTTAACACACCACAAAGATTCCTTAAGCTTGTTTTTATTCTTTTTCCACATTTATATCTTACAAATTCCATTGTCTTCAGCACTCTACTGGGCTTAGCATTCAGTGTTTATGTTAAAAAGAAATAGATCTTTATTAGTATTCAGATCACAGGCTTTATATTAACTGATTACAGAAACAACAGCTGTCAAATTTGAATCAGAATATTTTTGAGTTCTTCAATGTTAAATGGAGTTCAAAACTGCAGTTTTGGTTTTAGGTATATCTATATGATAGTTACATTATCTTTCAGTCACTACTTGATTTAACAGTTAATTTTATTTGTAAAAGTGAAAAAGTAATGACTTCAAAAGGAAGGTGGAAATTCATGTGTGATATAGAAACAGGAATTCTGTCAGAAATTCAAATATTTGAAGGCATTTGTGTTCCACATTGACTTTTTCTGAACACATTTCTTACCTATAAATCATATCTTTGACTTTTATTTTTCTTCACAAAGTTACTTCTCAGCAAATGTGTGTTAATGGTTTTGGAGAAATTTTCACTACAGTCAAGTTATGAGTGATCATCACTAATTAAAGAATACAGCTGATGATCTTTATGAAATTATGCTTACACAAAACCTACATCTGTTGTCACTCTAATAATACTCTGCAGCCCACCACAGGATTAATCAATTCTAATCTAGATGGGCCTTTTTAGAGACCTTAGACCTGTATGGCCTCATTAATTCAGACGGTACGTGACAGTTCAGGGGTTTCTTAAACCAGCCATAATCTGCAAAAACAGACCTCTATGGCAGTTTGAGATGCACACTGTTTTCAGGTTAGAATTCCTGTCTTCTACCTGAAGTTAATGGGCAGCAAAATTAAATTAAGTGGACTCAGTTTTCATCCTGAATTTTAGGGAATTATACACAGCAGTACTCACTCACAACACAACAACGGATGAGAAAGTTTACAGGACCACCTTTATAAAGCTCTAGTGTCATCCAAAATATTTCAAGCCCTATAAAAAAGCATAAGAGAAGGCAAAAGATATGAAAATTAAGTAAAAATACAGAACAACTCAAATATACACTGTCTTAAGTTTGACCCATTTTATTTTTCTTATAAACTAACCAACCAGAATTGTTGTTCTACATAGGCAATGTTTGTTCACTTTTTTCCATCTCTCTGTGAACCTTTAACACTTGTCATTTGTCTGAGGTCCTGTCGTCCTCTTTTACTGACCCCTCTCTTACACCTTTCCAATGAAAAATAAACCTCAGTTTCTCTCAGCAGGCATGACACCCTCTGTAAAGGTGTTAGTTACTTTCCTCTGAAGAATAAGTGTACCCTGTCAGGGATAAAAAATGAATTACCAGGTGATAACACTACTATCTCCTCTACAGCTAGTCTGGAAATATGAGTTTAAATCTTTAGGACATAAAAACCCACTAACTAGTACACAGTTAGCTAAATATACAAAAGATTCTTTATTTTTGTCTATGTCAAACATCTGAAGGATATATAGAAAAATATTATAGATGCATTGTCATCACTTTGCTCTCATGTATGGACTTGGGAAGGCAGCACAGTGCTGTGAATGATGTCACTCTGAAACTGTGCATGACCACTTTAGCCAGAGAGTAAAACACCTCCAGAGAACACCTTTTAAAAGCACTGTTCCTTTAATGTCCTATTTTCATGATCAATGAGTTCAGTACCCCGGAGTAGAGTCCCTAAAGAACAGAGTGTAGCAAACTTTCCTGGCCATAGCCCTAAAGAAAGTTTTATTCTAGCTCATTGAAACAGAACCGTATTTAACTCAATGAGAGAATAACGATTAGTTAAAAACCATATATTTCAGCTGCCTTAACATGTGAAGATCTGTGCCCTTGAGATCCTGAAATTATAAGAACTGGGTTACAAGTAACTCAGAGGCGATCTTGCTCTCTGCTTTGATGGCATTAGTAACAAACTTCTGCTAAAATAAATAGAACAACTTATGCCAAAAGGGGTTAAATGCCACAGAAAGTTCAGATCACCTATGAAACTTCTAAATTCTGATATAATCTGAACTTTGCAGCTCAAGCTGTTCTATTCAGTATTATAGGTAGACAACAATTCTTTAATTAGGTCAATTAAAATGAATAGTATAGAAACAAAAAGAGAGCTAGGGCACAACAGAAACACTGCAGAATTTCCAGATTAGGATGCAGTGAAGACTACAAAGCAGAACATTTTAAAACATTATAAATAGAGAGCTATTTATAGTGCTAGGATTTTTCGTTACTACTGAAATCATGCATTTAAGGGAAAAATTTTTAAACTGCAGCTCCAAAATTGAAATAATTTTCCACCTCTGACTTTGTGGTTGCTATAGAGAGCAACAGAGGCATGATGGCTTCCACTAAACAAGGGTTTGCCCAGAGGACTATGAAAGAAGTGACACTTCCCCAAAACCTGTGGTACTCTTGGAAGGTGGGAAGGGATGCACTAGTCACTCTGAACATGAACAGTCCGTGACCAAGGGCTGATTCGGACGTGCTGAAAGACTCTTTTATGAGTGACTTCAAAGAAACGAGTTGGGACTTTTCCTAAGGAGAGAAAAAGCCCAGTACCTCTTTAGTAAATGAATATTTAACTGTCAAAGTCAAGCTTTTAAAAAGAATTTTACTGCTTTTTTTAAAATCCAGAACTGAGATTAAAGGTTTGGCTATGTAGACCAAAGGTCCTACTAAAATTCTGGAAGGAAAATGATGCCTTTTAGAGTTCCGTGTAGAAAAAATGCTACTACTATCCTCTTGAAAAAAATAACAAAATAATAAAAACCAACAAAAGCAACAAACCATAATAAACTGATATAGAAATTATAAGTAAAGTGAACAGCATTTACTTTGAAATATATATAGATGTATACTCTTCTCCAATGAAATTCTCATTACCTCTTTATTGATTTCCATGTTGAAAGACATTTTAACTTCTCTGAAGGATCAGGGTTATATTCAAAACAGATAATATGAGCATGTCTGCTGTGTAATCAAATAGCCTAAAATAACCTGTAACCTAGGAAATAAATTAAGGCTTCCCTTTTTAAAACTACTTGAATTTGTTATTGCTGCCACAGTTCAAATTTTTATTGCTTTTGAGGGAACACTAAGGAACCATTCTACCATCCACAGGAAAGTTTTAACTTTAAAGTTAAATAAATTAAATTACGAATAAACTGTTGGTATTGGAAATGATGTTTAAATCAGAAGAAAGTGATGTTTTTCAGACAATATATTTTTGCTTCATTACATCTCAAGAAGTCTCAATGTCAGTATTCTGAGTTATATTTTTATGTGCCAGATATGTGTCTTTATATTTGTTTTGATAGAAAAGCAGTCAACAGACTATTTCATGGGCAATCAATTCAAGATAGTAATGAGGAGATAGTACGGCCACAGCTAACTGCACACAGATTGGAGGGTCACATATTTGACACAGATCTAGTATGGTCCTTAATGAATCTATATATTTGATTAAAGTTACGATGCTTTATAGCACTAAATAGCTTTGCATGGAAAGCTAGTTCATTTCAAACAGTTAAGAGAGCCATCCTGTTTAAAAGAAAGTAACTTCTGGAAATTTACAAAAAAGTTTAAAAATTTCTTGTGGATGGCTTCCAGTATCTTCATACGCAAAGAGGAAGACTAAATATAAATATTGTAAAAGACAAAGAATGTATCCAAATATGAAATCCTTGATGAAACAGTACGTCACAAAATATTGCAACAAAATTCCTGGATTAATTTAGCCTGAAATCTTCATTCTACTAGTTTTCTTCTTTTTCTTCTCAGATTTTTTTCCTTTTTTTACCACCCTATCTTCTCAATTGTTTCACCTACAATGCCCCTGATTTATGAATTTCTCAAAATTCCTCTTTCTCATCTTTGATACCAGTTGTCAGTTTTCTATTTCAAGATCTTGTTTTCTTTTCCAGGTTATTTGTCTCCATCCTCCAAATTCCTTTCTTTTAAATTTCTCTCTCCTGTCATAAGTTGATTATTCCCTAAATCTAATTTTCCATCAGCAAGTGTAACTCTCTTTCCCTCAATTAGCTTTCGTAAGAATTCACATTAAATGGAAGCCAGTTTGAAGAATGGAAATACAGCTCCACGAAGATCAATAGTGGATCTCGTCCTGCGTCATGACCTCCACCAAGGAATGTAGGTGGCATCATCAACAATTTCAACATACAAATAATGACTGTGCTAATAGTTCAGAAAAATGTATTCCCATTTCTAATTTAAAAGATCACAAATGACTCTTTCCCCATTCCAAGTCATTCTTCAGTGAAGCTGCATTAATAGCCATCCATGCATATCCCATATGGAATCTGCATAAAACAATAATAGGGTGCAATTTGTAATTCTTTACCTGTGAACTATCCAACATGTAAAGTGCAATTTCCAGCTGAGACAAGCTTAGCTTGGCTAGGAAGATAAACCCATTCTGGCTCAACTGACTCAAGCTGCTGCCTGTGCATGAAGCAGAGTCCTATTTTGAGCTTTAGCTGTTGCAGCATACAGAGCAAACACAAGATGTACAGGATGTAGAGCAAGCATGCATGTTGTGATAAAAAAATAGCTGCAGCATCTAACCTCGTATTATAACAGAGATGTTTTAACCTCAAATTCCATCTGCTTTGTAGCACAGACATAGGACAAATTACAACCAAATTTGAAAACGGTATATAGACAATGCATTTTCCTTGATGCTATCTAACCTTATTCTTTGGGGAAATACCTATATGTTTATACATCTTGGGATAAATTGCTCTTTTGCCGTACAGATATTTTTTGTCACCACTCTTGATACTCTTCAAGTATCAAGACAAGTAGACACCAGAGACCAACAACTTTATTGTAGGACTAGGCTGAGTGAGACCTGTCATATGCTTTGCTTTTGTTCTGCATTCTGGATAAAGAAAAAGATCATCTGTGCCATCACACTTCCTTGAATCTCTACTTTCAGGCTAGCAGTGTGAATATGAACATCTGGAGGACAATTTATTTCTCCTTTGAATCACCTTTGCAATGTGTTAAGGGCATGTGTTTGTCTTCTATTAAAATATATTGCACCTCTCTATCTCACTCTTACAACTCTTCATAACTCTACAGTATTATGCTACAATGCTACAGATAGACTTTTTTCTTTCTAAATTCCAGGTTGTATATAATCTTTTCCTTTTTGGCTTCTCTTTATGCCCTCTTGCAAAGTATCACTACAGAAAGCATGGCCATAAAGCAGCTGGCAGGGATTATGCCTTTTGTCACTCTGCCTTTTAGGAACAGAGGTGGTGTTTTTCTGGGTGGTTAACAACACGGGCCTTTTATGCATAGAGTGAAGGCCCTTGTTTCATTCACCACCAGGGCATCTGTTTTTTGTTTGCGATAACAGAAGTATTAAAAAGGAAAAACGAAACAAGAAACTTGCTTCCACAGTATTTTGCCCTACCCCCAAAAATACAACCAGAGTCCAGAACTGAAACATAAGGCTGGAAAATTATTTGAAACATATGCATCTCACATGTAAATTCTGGGCCAGAAAACTAACTTCAGTAAGTAGCCAGAGTTACAGAATTCTATATTGAATCATAGTTTAACTTTTAAAACACCATTCCCATTCCAGAACCTCTCATAAAGAGATGGTATTCTCAAAACACAGGCTTTTAGGATGCATAGGTTATTTCTCCATGTAATATTCAGCCACAACCAGATGAGCTGTGCAAAATTGAAAACTAGATTTCTAAGAAATGATATTATCAGTTCAGAGCCGAGAGCAACACTGAATGCTGGGACTAACCTGTTTCTTCAGATGTAATTTTTCTGACACATGCCAACTGTAATCTCCTTTTTCTTACCGTTTCTAACAAGATCTTATTGTGGAAAACTAACTCCAATGGAGATTAACTGATTTACAATCATAGAATCATTTCCACTATCTCTTTACATTTATCATGTAAGTTGTAGAGCATGACACAGGTAAAATCCTGTTGCCTGCTTTGAACTAGTGAACATTTCTATTGCCCATGCCACAAAACTGTAGGAAAATGTTTAATGCAACAGTAAATTTCAGTTTTCTACCAGCTCTTTGAAACAATAAATTTTTGTCTTCAATAGCCTATATTTTTTTTCTCTCAGAGAATAAAGCATTACTCTCTGTGAGTGATAGCAATCTGTTTTTCTGTCCCAGCAGGAATATATTAACCAGGAAACTCTGCACATGATTCTATTTCTTGGCTTAGAAAAGACAACCATTAAAATATATCAGTGAAAAATAACATCTTCCTTTCAATTAACTAATATCTACGTTTAATGAAGCTCAGTTTATAGTGATTTTCTGGATGAAGTGCTTTTCTTTCAGCCTAATTATGTGCACAGCTTTCAGACAACAAGGAGTGTCTTTAACATTAGATAAGAACCTAGGCTTTTATCTCAATCAATAGTCTTTAGCCTTTGAACTCATGTCAGAGCAAGACCAGTCCGTCACATTCAGTTCTACCTGACCTCTTTCTTCTTAATGCACACTGCCATTTACAGAAGGAAAACACACAGATATACAGTATATGACCAAGTATTCAGGGCATTTTGTGTACAGGGGGATGGGATCCTTTATGGCTGCAGAAATGGGTGACTGAAATGATGATGTTAAAATTTTCTTGTTTCCTTTCACTGGGCTTTGTGTATCTCAAAGGAGCCCCATATGGTGCTCTTTGTCCGTGTCATTACCTCGTTACAGCCGCTGTCTGCCAGCCAAAGGTAGAATGCTGCAGCTGTAGACAGCGATACAACTGGAATTGTCTAAGGTCAACAGTGCCGTAATTACTTTAAAATGTCAGCGTACAATAAAATACAACAGTTCATCTGGCAGAAAGCAAATTAGCTTTGACCATAGCGTAATTACCCTTTTCTCAGCACCATTAGAAGAGATCAAATCTCCACATTCAGTGTTTGAGGAAAGGCCATCAGAGTACACTCTACCTGACAAGGATGCACATTTGCCATTTTGAGATGTAATTAATTGTCCCTATAATAGAAATTTTTATATTTGACTCTGGAATTGAAATACGTAATAACCTGGCTTCTTCATATTTAACCATTTCTACTCTGAGTAGATATGCATTGCAAATTGAAACTAGGCGATATCAACACAATGAAAACATGTTAACCACTCGATCAGTAGAGAACTGAAACACAGTTATTTTTATTAATTGGCTTAAGCTTTACTGGACAGCCTCTGTTCTCACCAACACAGGTGTAAATCTGAGATAATTTTACTGAAGCAAGTGACGTGACTCTGGATTTATACAGGTTGCTTTGACTTTGGAACCAGTTCATTATATTTTTTGGGCTATAAAGTTTTACCTAAAAGAGAAAAGAAATTAAGAACCCAAAGCACTGGACACAAGAAACAAATGATTACTTTTCCAAAACTGCTGCCTTCAATTTATCTTTTCAATGTCATCTTGTTAAACTGAATATAACAGTACTTATTAGAGTCCAACTTCAAATCCTTATCCTGATCTGAATTTCAGCCGAAAACTCTTACAATGAGATGGGGCTGAAGAACCTGGGGTGTTGGGACAACTGCCTCATATTGAAGAAGCTACTTCTTCCAGGGGTTTTATTACCAGTATGTTCACATATATGTTCACCAGTTACATCTTATTCTGGTAAATGGGGAACAAATGGCAAGAAGCAGGCCCGTGACTACACTTACCGTAGGGCAAAGCACAGTGCCTTGCATGCATGTTCAATTTCATTACTATTTAAGGGTTTTGAGGGAGGTCTAAGCTGATTTGAAATGACTTGCAGTGTCTGAGCAGTATTCTGTTGTGTGTCTCAATGTGGATTCACATGGAATAGCTATTTCATACCAGAAGTCCCTTATAGAGTATTTACCAAATTCCACCAAATGTGAGACATTACTATGCATTGTGCTGTGGGTTTTATTTATGCCTGTAGATGTTAAAATTGCAGATTGTTCTTGTGACTCTAGAGCTAAACCATGAAAGATTTGATTAAAAAATCCCTGAATGTGGCTGGTAAGAAAGATAAAAATGTTATAGTGCATGTCAGAAATACTGGAAAGCACATAAAAATCATGGTTTTTAAAATACCTTTACTCTGGAAAGCATATATTTTTATACTTAAACATAATTTTGAAGACCAATACAGCAAATAACACCTTGAAAACTAAAAGAATATCTAGACCTAGTTGCAATACTTTGACAGGTTCTAACCACCACATCTGCCTACATATTTGCTCTCTCTCAAGTGTCACAAGTTCTTGAATCATAATTATACAATGATATTTATACTTACAATATAAATGCCAACAAAGCCTTTTCTCACTGAAATGAATTCTCACCAGGACAGGGCAGATAAACACAAACTAGAAAAAGACTGAAATTTTGCTTTGCTAAAAAAAAAAAAAAAAAGAAAGGAAAGGGGAAAAAAAGGAAATACAGTTCTCTGTGGCTTTGCCTGCTTTGTGCCCACAGCCAAAATAAACGTGTTTCACTGTATATACATGTGCATGTTTGAGGGTTTTACTGAAGATCTAATTCAGCTTTCCACATCATTGAATCTGTAGCTCAATCTTACTCATGTACTCATCAGCACTTTCACTTAATATGGAAAGTTAATGGAAATTCAGTGTAGTCAAATGGGAATGAGGAGGAAAACACAAAAATAAATAAAGCCAAATCACCAAAACTAGGTCAGAATAGAACTCAGCTCTTTATCTCATTTTGAAAGTTTATGTAGAAATGTATGTATAAACAATTTAAATTTTAAAAATTGGATGATAGAAATAACCAGTAAAATTATAATAAAAAAGATACAGAGAAAACACAATGATGAGAGATGAACACACCCCACATTTTCTGGCAGTTTTCTTTATCAAAAGAATATATATTGATATAAAATTCATTAATATTTTCTCTTTAGTATCATTCAGTCATAAGTTTTCTACTGATTGCAGGGTCACCCATATCTGCCTTCAGGAACACAAGGTGAAGGAAAGAACAGAAACGAGCAAATGTTGCAGCAGCCACAACAGCTGAAAGACAAAAATGCCAGCAGTACCATCACCAGTCTCAACAATCATGCCTAAGAAATTCCATCTGAGAGAACACATCAACCAAACAAAGATGTATTGAGCCTGGCTTTGGTCTCATGTATGTGTATCAGTACCATAAAATCTATGTCCATCAGTTGTAAACACATTGCACATGAAATCTGCATCCATTTGAAAGTATGTTTGGTCTGCACTGGCATATGGCAGAACACAGGACCAAAATTTAGAGTACCTGTTCTTCACTGGCCTGGCTGAGAAGCAGCATGGTTTGAAATAGAAAATGTTTTTCTCCTAATAGTGATATTTATGAAGAAATTCTGAAAACTTGTTGTTGTCTAAGTTCTGTATGAGAGCAAAACAAAGACTTTTTGCTTGATTTAACCTCTTAAAGATTGTCCATGGAATAACACCCCATTTTTTATTTATCTGCCCTCAGGCACAGTTAGACGAGGACCTACCCATGTAAGGAAAATAGTGGCAATTTTGCAGCTGTAGAATAATATATTCATATCCATTTCCTATTTATCAGGATATGTAAGACAAAAACTAAGGATAAATGTATTCATGTCCCATAGAAGCATGAGAAGCACACCACAAATCTTATCTTTTTGTTTTCTGGCTGACTGTGTCTGTTCTCCTGCTTAGTATCTTACCATGGTTTGATCGTATGGTTTTCTTTCAAGATTCCAGAAGAGTGGAAAGATGGGGTGTTGAGGTGAGGTGGCATTTCATAAATACAGGATAATGTCCACTGGTGGTGTTTCACATTACATTATCCAAGGTGTCTTCCTCAGGTAATGTCATTATTCAATTATTGATAGCTCATTCAGGTGGCTGAATAACAACCAGCCCTCTTCAGAGTACTGATCCCAGTAAAAATTTTAAGTCCTCTCTACCTTTAAGAAGTACTTGTAGAAATCAGGACGTTTAGGTGTGCATATTCATAGGCAGTCTGGCAGGATTGTAATGATTTAGTTACCTGAAGTACACAGACACCACATGGAGAAATGCAGAGTGGAATAAAAATAGCTGCTGTAGTCTTTTCCCAAAGATGAGTAGATCCATCCTTCTTGGTTTCTTAATCACAGCGCAAAAAAATTCATACACACACATATGAAAAGCTATAAGTCCATTTTACTCTGCATTTCATTTACAAAATGTTCCTGTGCAATGAAACAGAGACACAGCATCTGATGATTCAGCTCTATCTGGTTTTATATCTAATGAACAAAAACATTTCAAATTGCTTATACATAAGACTGTAGAAAGGAAGAAAACAGATAAGCATTTAAAAAAAGTGTTTTGATGGATACCAAAATGATCCTAATTGATTGAAAATTTTTCAGGCTAATAGCCTGCTTTGAGAGAAAGAGACGAAGCAGTTCAGAGTAGCATGTAGTTACGCATAGCACAAGCATCTTCTGATACCCAGTATCATAGGCTGCACCAGATCTCAAATATCTTTGTTTTCTATTTAAAGACATAGACGGATAACTACTGAAAACAAAACACGACATGCAATTTCATGATGCTCAGTATGGCACTCACTCTGCATTCATAATAGCACTTTGGTTGCATAAAAACCTCCCTAAGTTTCTGGAGAAATCCTGTCACATATAACTTTAAACATTATTTACATTTAATTAGGCAAAATCAAATCCTGCAAGTTAGTTCATTAGATTTCTCTGAGGCCAGTTGTTTATGTAAGCACCCAATCATTAATATGCAGCTACTTCCATAATTATAAGGCTGTCAGATAAGAAACCTGCTGCCTTGGACAGATAAAGAAACTTGGAGACATTCACAGATATAAACCCTGATTCAGCTCTATCGTGTTTGGAAAAAAACTCAGCCAGAAATGCAGAATCACTTTCCAATGCAAACCAGCCACACAGAAGTGAAACAATAAATGTCACATTAATATGACTTAGACAGGAAAGCAAAATAGAAAATAAGGACTGCAAAGTCTTACCCCATTTTCAGAAATAAGGAAAAGACAAAGAAGTTGAGCTAAAATGTTTTGTATAATTCTAAATTTATAAAGGTGGTGAAATCATACTTTCATCTTTGACAGGAAGGAATTTCTTTTAAAATGGATCTTTATTTAGGCAGCAGCATCTCTGAATAATATGGTGAAATTCAAGGTGGGGCCAGCATGTTCCTACTGAGTACAATCCAGGATACTTGGCAGTTATCTAACAGGAGAAACATAGATATCACATTCTCCCATACTCCTTTTCCTGTGTTTCATCATACCTTAACACTTCCCACAACCACCACATAGGCATGTATGGTCTACAGTGGACTTCAATGTTTATTCTAACTTAGCAGAAGGATCTATTCTCAAGAGGATCTGTTCTCTTTTTTTTTTTCATAGATGACAGAAAATAGATTAAACATTGAATTAACTGGTCTCCTAGGGCAGGTTTCCCACTGGACCTTCTTTTACAAGATATTTTATCTTCAACTTCTAAGTATATACAGAATGAAAACACCCATTTCTTGAGGGTGAAGCATGAGATTGCCACAAGAAAGGGGGTATCTATCTCATTTGAAAATCCTTCCAGCTAAGGATTGATGCTAACCTGGACACCAAAGTATCTATCTTCTTATAGGAGGAAAACTGCCACTTAGTAACTCTTCTGGTTAAAAGAAAAAGTCTAAATATTTATGTAGAGCCACATTGCAGATTGCCCAAGACATCCACACGGAGCTGCTCTGTAGGACACAGAAACTATGGAAGGTCTTGAACTGGCCTTTCGGATAGGCCTAAGGATTTTGCCCTAGAATGGCTAGCGTATCTGAAGTTTGTTGACATACACTGCCTGTCATAGCTGCAGATCCAGGCAGGGACAGAACCATAGAATGACAAGTTCTTGTCCTCAGCCACACAGCCAGAAATTAGATTCCTTCTGCAAGGAGCTGACTCAAAGTTACAGAATCAAAACTGACAGCAGCTCTTGGCTCCAGCACCAGTGATGTGCCCTATCACAGCAGGCCAAAGGCTGGTTGTGGCCCATGACACTCTGGGACAGGTGTTTGCTGGCTGACAGAAAGATGTGGGACTGACAGCCTTGACCAGAGTCTGGCACAGCCTTGGGCAGGGTTTTGCCTAAGGTGATAGAGGGGTATTGCCCAATAGTTTGTTATTCTGCCGCTTAGAGCCGTAGAGCCACAGAAGTACAGGTCAAGAAAAAAGTTCTGGTCTCGTTCCATCCCTCCTGTGTCCCTCAGACAGATTGCTGCTTCTTTCTACATAGCCTTTCACTAAGGTGAAGGAAGAATACACATGCCCAGACTGCGCTGCCCCATTGTCTCTACAACGTATGAAAGGTTTTATTAAGGTGGGGATCTGTCTCTTCTGCCATGGCTCAAGTGAAAGAATGAGAGGAAATGGCCTTGAGTGGTGCCAGGGAGGGTTCAGCTTAGATATTTAAAAAAACAGAATCACTGAAATTGTGGCAAGTGTGGCTAGGCATTGGGGTAAGTGGCCAGGGGATGTGGTGGAGTCACTGTCTCTAGAGGTGTTCAAGAGGCATCTCTGTGTGGCCTAGGGATACAGTTTAGGGGTGACTGTAGTGGTACTAGGTCGATGGATGAAGCAGATGATCTTGAAATTCTCTTCCAACCTCAATGACTCTATGTTTCTATGGTCCCACAGGCAGCAGTACTCTCCCCACGCTGTGGGTGATTGCAGCTCCATGCCACTTGCCCTTTATGTCTAAAATATACCTGGAATTACATTTTTTGTTTCATGGCTGGTTCTTCTGGCTTGTGTGGTCTTTTGTGGAAACTTTCTGGACTTTTTTTTTTATTGTCCATATTACATGTGATTTTTAGATCTTTGGTTATGTGCAAAGAGGGGGGTCAGTCTCTTCTCCCAGGAAACCACTTACAGAAGGAGAGGACACTGACTTAAGCTGTGCCAGTGGAAGTTTAGGTTAGACATGAGAAAAAAAATCTTCACAGAAAGAGTGATGGGGCATTGGAATGGGCTGCCCAGGGAGGTGGTGGAGTCACTGTCCCTGGACATGTTTAAAGAAAGACTTGATAGGGCACCCAGTGCCATGGTTTAGTTGATGAGGGGGTGTTAGGTCATAGGTTGGACTTGATGATCTCAAAGGTCTTTTCCAAACTAGTTTGTTATGTGATTCTGTGATATGTAATATACACATATAGAGTATATCTTCATCCTCCTTATGTGAAGGAAGTCGGGAGACATTCAGAAACTGCTCTGAGACGATGTGGGTATGATGGTTTCAAAACATGGAACCCGGATCATCACCGGGAGTACGAAAACACATGGATATGTGCCAAAAGCCATGTCCTTTGTCAGTTGCATGAGGGCTGTTACGATCTGGTTTAAACCCAGAAAAGCAAAGCAAGCTAAGTCTCTGTGCATAAACCGGAAAGAAATTAGAAGGTTCAAAATATTCCCAGAAACAAGATTAAAACCAAACGAGGTTAGATGTTGATGCCAAAAAATGGATGTATTTTATTTAATAGTAAAAGAGGCAAAGAGAAGGGAAGAGAAAAGAAAGAAAGGAATGGAGAAAAGAAGTGTGCGCGGGGGGGCTGGGGGGACAGGGAGAGGTGACAGGGATTAGGTGGAAGCAGATCACCCATCCGAGGGTCCCAATGACGTCTCGTTGCTCCCCTCCATCTGGTCTGCTGGTGGTGAGGGTCCCCTGTCACTGCCGTGGCCACGCTGCTACATGCTGCCACATGCCATGCCGCCACACACCACCACACCACACGCCGAAGAGTACAGAATCCCGTGGATAATATACGCTGTGGGCCAAGTGGGAACGCCCACATGTCTCCCCTGCAGGGGCCAGCTTGACACTGTCCCTTGCAACACTGCGGGTCTGTTGTATCATCTCTGGGGCTCTGGTGCAGGGTCTGGGGACCCCTTTGAGGGGGCCCCTGTGATGGGCCATGTCACCCCTTCTGCTGTGGATGAGCTCCCCCCTCCCACACCCCCCCCGGTGAGGACCCCTCAGCTGGGCTCTGCACAGTGGAGGACGGGCAGTCACTGTGCCTCTGACCAGAGGCTTTTCCCAGACACCCAAAGCCTTTCCTCCCTCCACCCTTTGGTGGAGGGTCTGTTTGAGCCTGGCAGCTGATGGCCCTGGGGCTGAGGTCTCCACCTTGGAGGTGTTAAGCCTGTGCTTTGTGAATGTCCCCAGCCCTGAGCTGTTACTTTATCTTATCTTCATCAGCGAGCAGTGTAAGGCCTCAGTCAGGGCCCCATTCAGGGTGTGGGAGTCTTCTCTGCAGGTTTTGTAATACAGTTTTAAAACTCCTTCAAGAAAATGTTTAAGTCATAAATTATAATATTTCAGCCTCTGACAAGCGCAGAGGGGGAGATCAGCCTGTGGTACTGGGGCTCCATGCAAACCTCACCATGAGGTCATTTTTTTGTGCACAGCTGGGTGTTCTGGACTCTGCATCTGGTAATTTTCATTGAGGTCATCAAAGGAAAACTCTTACTACATATCACAAGCCACTTTCTTGTATACTCTGCTGCTGCAATATCTTTGCAGATTAAGTGCAAAAAGATACCATTAAAAACTCTCACAATATATAACTGGAAAACTAAGCAGTCACAAAAAAGCCATTTTGCTGAAACACTTTTAAGTCTTATTTGACTATGCCGGTGTATTCATTAGTTGACAAAATCAAAGCTTTACATATTCATTCATTATCTAATGTGTGTCTACATTTCAGCAGTTTCAGCATTTTCACTGCTTTCTTATATTTACACCAATTGACTAGGGGAAGTTATATTTGTATCTCATGCATGATCTATTGGTATTTTTCACATTTTAAACATTTTAAGCACTCTTGTATCAGAAAAGCCTTTGCTAAATCAATGGGAACTTCTGTTCCAAAGGTAGTCATAGGGAACTTCTGTTCCAAGGTCTTCAAAAATGTAAATCAGGAGATGCTAGAGGAGGAACAGAAAATGACTGAAAATAACATTTGGTAAATAATTATTATATAGTATATTTGGCTTAAAGATTATGGCTCTCTAAGGCATTTTTAGATGTAGACAAAGGAAATGTCAGGCAGAATAAGGTTATATTGTGCAGAGAGTCTGTAACAATTGAATCTGTTTTGTTTATTAGGGGACAAGAAAGTCCTGACAAAACAGAGTTACGAAAAAGATAAACTAAGCACTTTCTTTATGAGAACAAAGAAATGCTCACTGAAACTAGATAAAAATACAAGAGGAGTTTTCTTGTTAGGTGGGGCATAGCCTACATAATGAATACAGACACTGGGAATGTATTTTTGGCTGTGCATGTGTATATTGGAATTCCCACTGGTTAATAAAAGAATAGAAATTAATCATGAAAAGATTATGCATATATTTTACATATGCATAGCTTTTCATCATCAATAAAATTATCCCTTACTGTAGTGGTGGCAGGTAGTGATCAAGTCTTCAAGCAGCGTGACCTGCTTAAATCTTTGATCCTGTTCTCCAGCAGTAAAACACTGGAGGTGTTTGGCAGTCTCCATCATTGCTCCTCTCACACATGATTTTAGCCTGGCTGGCAAATGTATAGCATAACACTAATCAAATCCTCTTTCACTCAAGGTTGTCATAAAAATTTTCCTCTGTAGTATTTCTTGTGCCACTTCAGGCACATTATATAAAATACCAAGGAGAATGAGGACCCAATTGAAAAACTCATCCAGATAAAGCAGCAAACGAGTATTTTATTAATTAGCATGGTTTCCTTCCTTTCTTCAACCCCAGTCTCCAAACATGAACAATTATAACTCATCCAGTGGTGCTTAGTCACATCTAAAAAGCAAGCAACACCTGTAAAAGGGTTAAGTAACCAATAAACCCTTAGAAAGCAGAAGAATACAAATTAAACACAGTGACAGAGCAAATCCGAAGCCAACCACATGCTCATTGAAGCAACGGCATATTCAAGATATTCATAACATTTACAGCAATCAGCTTAGTGCAAATGAAGGAAAGCTCTGTGTCTGGGTTTTTGTAAGAGCGAGGAAGTTAGCACTGAGATCTGAGGTCTGTCAAATAATTCCTTGTTGAGCTAACCCTGCTTGTCCGTTGGCTTTCAGGTACAGAGGAGTCAAAGAGCAGACCTCTAAGCCATAGGGTCTTTTCTTTGAGGCTAGGAAGGTTTAAAATGCAACACAGAGAAGTGTTTAAAACAGAAGGTGTCATTCAGCACAACTTGTGATCTCACTTGGAGTGTGGACACTTACGGAAGGTCCAAAACCTTGAGGCAGAGTTGGAGAGTGAAAAGCTCATAAGATATTTTTACAAAACTTCACCAAAACACTAAAGAGGCTGACATATAATTTTGCTGAAAATTTTCTTCACCTCCCATCTTTTCAAACTCCACACAACCTGGGTACGTTTTCCTATTTTCTTTTCTTTTACTTTCAACCAAATGAACTTCCTCACTGGCCCAAACCTCTCATCATTCCTGTGCTGTGCAAAGTACCCATGTCTTTAAAACCGGAATTCAGGATCAGATTAGTGTATCTTTAACATAGTAATAATAGATGTCAGGCACTACAAATTCTCTATGCTTGCCCATCAGCTTCTCACATTACTAAACCACAAGTACTGTTTTCCTAAAAAGCACCTTTCATGTAAGCTGCCTTTTAGTGAAATATGACTGCTACTGTGCACAATTTAAAAAATGGCTTGACAGAATTGCTAATGTTCTCATTCCTTCAGGATATTTCCTAATACTTGTAGCCTTTTCATGTTTCTAATTAGGCCAGTAATGGTCCCTGAAGTTAAACCAATTAAAATTATTTACTGTGACACATAGTGTGGAGATAATTATCTGATATCTGAATCCAACTTCTGCTTACTTCGCATCATTACTTAATAGAAAACAGGGAACCTGTTGCCCATGCTTTCATTTTACTTGTCTACCAAATGTGTTTGCCCTATAGCAAACTGTTCAAATAAAGCATTAAAATCTTTGTGGTGCTAATCAAAATGTTTAAAATCCACTCACACTTCCTTTATAGTACTGAGAAGCATAAAAAACTGTCACAAATTACCTTTCACATTACAGTTGCTGATCAATGTAGTATTATACCTACATTGTGCATAGATAATGCAGCTTATGCAGTTTCTAAAAACATTTCCAGCTTTTTTGTTTCTCTTGAAAACATACATGGAACTGAAAAAAGGCTTGACTTTTTTAGACTTATGGACACAATAAGGGTATTTTTTTTCAATAAAATTGCTTCATCTCCTGATTTTATTTAATTTACATGTCACATTTCCACAAGCTGACTTTTTCTGGGACAATTATGAATTGATATGAGGGGATTTTCCAACATACCATGTTTCATAATTAATCCTTTTTAATTTAGCCAAAGTTCACTTGGAATTTACTTATTTCAGAACTTCATGGGAAGGGGGAAAAAGACACATGACAAAAAGGAAAATATTTCACAGGATAGACAGTGTTTTCCACAGAATAACCACTACCAGAGACTTCCCCTTGGGGGGAAAAAAAATCCCCTACATCATGAATTCTGCATTTGGAAACAATCTGGCCTGTTTGCAAAGTGAAACTGGTTGAAGTCTTCACACAGAAACTTGAACCACTAAAAGAATTTATATTTTTGCTGAAATCTGTCAAATGCTGCAAATTACAATAATATAGAAAGGTGTTCGGCAAACTACAGGGACAAGCCAAGACCATTTCCTCACGACAGAATACCACTCCCTTAGCAGAGATAGTGGGAAGTGGCTCTGTTTGCTTTGCCAAGTTCTCTGAGTTTTGTGGCCAATCTGAAACCCAAATGGAGTCCTTATGGGTTTTTCTGATTCAAATTTAACATCACATTTTTGCACTTCTCTGGTAATTGAAAATGTATACATAATCATAGTGTGCAAGAAATGTGCTCTACTTACTGGCTGGGAGAACTAAGCCTGCTGAAACAAATGCCAAACAGGGAACAACACAGCTTGCTCCCCTCCCTGCTACAGGGATGTGACTTTTGGGGGGGTGAAGGTAGAACAGTGCTTTATGTTCTGCTGTTCACTGGACTATGTGATAAGTCAGCTGGGTGGCTTACCTCCCTGCACTTTGATTTTTCACATCTGGCCTATAAATCCTTAGCTTAACATTTGAGGCAGTATCAGCTAGATTGTGGTTTATGTATGATGCACAGGAGGAATTATCAAGTTACAAATCCTTATATTTTGTTCCAGATTTTAGTTCATTGGAAGCACAGAAAAATATGAGAAAAATGTATTTAAGGTCACCCCTGCTCTCCCCATTTCTTTAAAGATTTCAAAGTAATGACTTAAATTGAAATGTATAACGAAAAAACATATTCTTACATCATCATTATCTCATTTCTTCTATTTCCTTCAATTGTCCATACACTTCAGTCTTCAACGTGCCATCAACTTGCACTTAAATGAATAAAGCAATTGCAAACATTGTTAGACATCATTCTCATGGGGAAATAATTTCATATTTGGCTACGTTGTCTGTCCTGATAAAGAGGATCAAGTTAGCTCATGGATAGTAACTACTCTGTACATCTTAATTTACTTCATATTTCTTTCACCCTCTTGTCATTGCTAACTAATTCAGATACATTCTTTTATCTTACTGATCACCAAGGCTAATTAATTCTTGTCTGCTCTTGATGCTATTGAATGCAAAGGAATGTGCACCAATTTCTGTCATGAAGGAGTTAAAAACTTCTCAGCCTTCACTCTGGAAGGTTTGTTCCTATGCCCTTTTAGACAATGACAAGCCATTAAGCGTAAAACTAATTAACATTTCAAAAATTAGTGTTAATCAATAGTACACAGCTTCATTGGGAGCCTTGCTCTGTCAAGTTTTTCTGCTTGATTTTTTATACCACGTCTTTCAAACTACTGTGCTAGTTTTAGATGTGTTTGCTGGATCGAGAACACAGTGAAACATTAAAAGACTGAAGTCACTAGAAATACATCACTGGTATTTTTTTAAATATCTCCACTAAACTCTAGTTATTTATTCTGCTGTTCCTCCTCCCCCATCATTCTGTTGAGTGGCACACCTGATTCTCATTCATTTTTATTGTTGTACTAAATGACACATTATATTTAAGATAACAATTTATCATCATCATCTATCAGGAGAATGCTGGTGAAATATAAATTAGACTGCTCCTAAAGGTCTGTCTGTGTGGTGGGGTTTTTTATGTTGGAGAGAATAAAAAAGTTTATTTGTTATTTTTGCGTTTGGTGTTTTGAAAGCAGAATGATCATCATAATTTCAATGTATAGAAACTGGAGGAAATTTCCTGTTTTAAAGAAACTTGATTGCTTAGGCTTGATTGCTTGTTGCTAATATGCATTCAGATATGATCTAAATGGTAGAGCACTTTAGTGTCTGCTAAACCAGACTGTAGTGGAGAACTACCAACAATTTATAAATTCAATACTATGTTCTCATGATCGAGATGATAATGACTGACAGCTATGTATATTGAAAAATTAAGGAAGACGTGAAGGAGGGTGCCACCTAAGTCTTCAAAACTGTACATGGGTATTTCATCTTGGCATTTTTGAGCACCAAAAAAAGGAGTTGACAACACAGCTGACTTACGTGGTCTGTTTTTACTTGCTTCATGTTGGAAAGAGTGGAATGTGTACTTATTGTGCTGGTGTGGACAAAAAATTACTGTGAGGGAAACGTTCTATCTTTTCCCATATTTAGTAATTTGCAGTAGAAACTTGAAAATTGTTGTTCTATTTCCTCTAAAATATTACTGCCATCAACTGGGTAATAACCAAAAGCCTGAAGTTTACAGGGAATGTAAGCAAGGGTTAAAGCAGTAGGACTGAGAGATTAGAGAGCAGAACGAAGTAATCAAATTAACTAAAATTCAGATTTAGTAAGATTTAGAGGTAATCCAGAAACACTGTTCAAAGGAAAATGCCCCTCCAGCCTCAGTTATCAGGTGAATTCACTGAAGTGCTGGAATTTCTACAGCTCTATGGAGTAAACAGAGAATCAAATCTCCAGAGCAATGGAGCAAGCCTTGTATTTCAGATGTTATACACCAATGCAGACATAACGGACAGGCCTGATAAGTAGAACATCTCCTCAACCTAGACTTTGAAAGGGACAAGTAGTTACCTGCTGTGAAACCAAATACCATATTGGACCATGCCCATCCTATGGGAATTCCAATATTTTTTGAAGTGAGTTTCTGAGCTGCTCACTGGCTGAGAGTTAAAGCTCAGTGTAAGAATGGAACAGCTCCATTATTTTTTTGTAGGTCAATAGGAGACCTTGCACACCTGCAACACACCTGGCATAGTGGCTTGGAGCCAGGAGGGAGACAGAGGAGAGATTAACCTTGAGTAACGTACTCATCTTGCTGGTTTTAAGGGAACCTAAGAGTATTCTTCATTCTAAATGCTGGGATTCACCTCAGACAGGCAGTCAGGCCATTCACATAATTTCTATTAGTCTTACAGTTTTAGATCTTAAACTTACATTGCATCTTGTTTGCATAATGGTTCATGAAAGAAATGTTATTGCATAGGCAGTAGGCCTAAAGGAAAAGTGGTATTTATGTGAACATCTGAAAAAATAAGTCATGTTCATTTAATTTGTTTTGACTATTCAGTGTTAAATTGAAAGCTGTACAATGGAGAGCTCTGTCATATCATTGATTCAAGTGTATCACAACGTAGCCCCTCAGTATTCTTATAGGATCTGATGTCACTTTCAGCAAAAGTATGTCACTACATTGCATGTCGATATCCATGCTTTTGTCTACTACTTGGTATTAAAACACCTTTCTCAAAGTAAGTAATGGTATTATGAATAGAACCAAGTCCTAAATTATTTTTCTAAAACCAAAGGAATCCCATTTCTAATAAATAGCAGACACTGTGCTTTAAGGCAAATTCACAGTCCCAGACTGAGTAGAATAGATGCAATCTACTTCCAGGATCTGGACCCTCTGATACTTTTGTCTTCTCTGTAGATCATACTTTGTATTCAACTCATTTTAGTCCAATAACATTCATTCAGTTAAAGATTCTACAAACACTTGTGGAAACTTCTGTTTTGTCAACACAGTATGGTTTCATAATTTGATCAAACTGAACCTACTCCTCCAAATCCAGCTAATCTGAATAGAGACTGTTTGAGGAAATTTTTCTAAAAGCCAGGTGGCAAGGAATCAAAGGCTGTTTTCTCATGAAGCATATTGCAATGAAGTTTTTGAAGCTCAGATTCCTTTGCAACTCCAGTGGAGCTGTGCTTAATTTCATTCTAAATGCACAACCAACAGATTGTGGTTATTGTGATACAGTTACCGAAACAGCAATTTAAATAAACACACAAGTATAACATAAAGTAACCTTGCAATATTGGCTCAGTAACAATCAAGGATTCCCAGGAAGGTGTATATAAAACAATTCCTTAAATATGCAGTTCAGTAGTGGGAATTAATTCTGAGACATTTACCTTTTAATTTGTTCTTAAAAAAACCAAACCAGCATCAGAGAGATTTCTTTCCAATCAGCATGTTTTGAATAGGTTAACTGGAGTGATTTCTTTTTCTTGCACCTGAAAACAATTGTCCCTTGTATGTTTTTCACCACGCTTTACTGCCTAGAAGTACAAAAATGCCCCATGAAGACTCAAGAAAATGGGTGAAGAAAAGGGGCATTGTTGTGCAGACACCCAAAATGATGGTACAGAAGTTCTTTTCAGTGGACCACGAAATTCACCTCTGACTGACAGAGAAGCAAAACCATTTCAGACTGAAGAGTCATATTAGTTTTGTGCTTTTCCATCTCTTTTTTTTCAAATGACAAAAGTTAAGCTTAGATGTTACAATTTTTAGGAACATTCTACATTATACACAGAATCTCAAAGATCAGAAGAACAAATTATTTACCTAAATTTCCTCGTATGAAATTCCACTTGGATGAAAACTGACCTTCTTTTGGACCTCTGGAAAACTGTAGGACACTGAAAATAACAAAGAAATCTTAAAAATATAGCTGGTCTGAAGGCTTGAGTGTGATGTTAAAGGAAGATTTAAAGGATGGTAAGTACCTGCAAAGTGTGTGTTAGGGAAGCAGAAATGAATAAAAAATTTTACAAAGTTCTGTAGGTAATACTAGAGTAATTATTTGCCCGGTATCTATCAGTGAATTTTTCTTGTTCAACAGTTTGCTTATCAAAATGTCACTTTTTATGAATTTCAGCAACTGCTGCAAACTGCAGGCTTTTAAAAGCAAACATGTAAGAGAGAAAGAGAAAAATCCCTTCCTGTTACTAGAAACTTTCACATCTCTAACTGGCTCATACTCACAGGACCAGCCATGAAGCAAATGGGGTGTTCCCATGATGAACCCCCTGCACTCCAGTCACAACTGCTGCTCATTAAATACCCATCACTTCACCATGGTCCTCCACAGAGATCTCCAAATCCCGCAAGTCTCCTAACAGAAAGGCACTGAAGTATTTTGAACAAATAAAATAACATTGCTAGCATAATAGCTCATGAGCACATGAGCTCCTTTGGATTTCTCTTCACTCTTAACTACAGTTGTGAAGTGTCAGATCTAAATCCGGTAAGTGGCATGTTCTTGCTAAAAACATTTCAAAATTCATAGACTTGTGCATCTACAAGATGGAACAAGAGAGGCCAGAAGGGCTATTCCTGCTGCTTGAGAAGAGAGCAATACTTTTTCTCTGCAGCTGTAGATACACTTCTATACCAATAAAACCATGATTATTTACACTATGGGAATGTTCCTGACCACTGCAGACAGTTTAAACTTTTAGGTTTATCCTTTCTTTTTTTCCATGCAGTGTTTTTACAGTCATAATTTCTCCTAAGTGAGCTTCTTGGAGAAAAACATAATACTTTTATGTGTATTATGGGGATGAAGTGAAGTATATGTCAGCAATTTTTTGGAAATAATTGATCTTATTGTGCTTTGCAAGTGAAAATCCACGCATCTGTCCTTTTCACTGAGATATGGTTCATTAATGGTGATACTGTAAACCATTGTATCATAAAGGATTTGCTAGACACAATTTTTTAAAGAAGAATTCTCTGAAGTGTGTCCATTTATCTGTTTAAGTCCTCTCTTTACACACCAGTTAGAAGCATCATCCTTCCTAGCACCCAAGCCAGCCTATTTACTACAAGAAGCTGAACACAATCCTGTTCTGAGTGAGAACCAGGCTTCCCAGACTCCTGAACCTCTTCTGAGCTCTCAGAATATGACACAGTTGGATCTCATTGCAGATGTTACACCTCAGTAATTAAACAGGTATCTATCTCTTGCAAAGTGAATTTAGAAATATTGTGTTCATAAATTACAGCATGTGTTTATAAGCTCTAAAGCTCACTGACAGGTCCTGAGATTTTGCTATCTCATTGGACCAACCTCTTCTTCTGGGGCCTGTGTTTCAACCCCATTCATGTTGCTCACTCCCCTTTTGCCTTGCCCAGCATCCATCAGAGCCAACCATTCTGGGCAACCAAAGGGTGAACTTGGCTTCTCTAGAACCCAGATACTGAACCACACCACGTAATTTTCCAGAAGAAGCATCTGAGTGTTTGGTTGGCCTTTTTTCTGGCTTATGCTGGGTATTGTGGTGTCTGGAAGAAGTCTGAAGCTAGAAAAGGAGTAGTCTGGTGGCGTACCTTTTGAAGTTTTTATTATTCATTCACTTTTAATTGTCATACATTTATCCCCCACTACCTTGTCTGAATAAAGGCTCTGAGAAAATTCTCCTTTGTGTGATATGAAACCCTCACCATCATATTGCTTCACGTGGTCCCTCTGCATGTTCCCTGTGTTTGCTCCTGCTAGCCCTCCTCTCGCACTTATGTTTCCTTTCTCTTGCAAAACCATAATGAAATTATTTTGTGGTTAGCATGCATGTTCATAAGATATTTCTCTGCAGTAAGAGGCCTCATGATTATTTCAGTTTCAGGATCTAGTTTTAGACTCAGACCATCACAATACAGTTAATATCTCTTATTCCATATTCATGACTTGATTCAAAAAACAAGATTATTACAGTTAAAACAGAAATACTTTTGTCCATTTTCTTATTTTTGTCTTTCAATCAGAATATTAGGATGGCGTGGATTTCTGTTTTTAATGAAGTTCTCAGGAAGTCAGAAGTACCTATTTACTTTATGGACTCTTCAAAAGAAGCAGGTTGGAAAAGTTTTAATACTTACTCTTCGTATCCTAAACTAATTTCCTCTCTATGCTGTCCTCTAATAGCCACCAGAAATAAAACTTCATGTTTTTGTCTCTATTGTCTACATGCTGACAAAGCTTAGTATTCCTTCTGTCTTTTGCACAATTCTCTTGAGTTAATATTGTCTTAATAGTGAGTGTAATAAATAGGTGGAAACAATACTCCTGGTGAAATCTTACAATGGCAAACGGTAACATCTTTGGGTAGTACTAAAATTTGAATGGAGTAAAGCAGCAGATTATGCTGCAAATAGATGGAGGATTTTTCCCTCTCTCCTTGTTGATAACTTTCTGATGTGAATACACTAAAAAGTGTGTAAATAGGCTGGGTGTCCTTGCTTTGCAAAGTCAACTCTCTATATGGCAAGATATGTGACACCTATCTCACAGACAGGAGCTTACAATCCTGTTCATTAATTTTATCACTAACATAAACTTTTAATATGCATATGATCAGTATATGGGACTTTTAGGGCAGCTTAAAATGACTGTAACCTGTAATTACTACTCCTGTACTTGATTATAATAATCTGATTGCAATTATTCAGTGATTTTAATACAAGCCCCAAGCTATATAACAATAATTCAAGTGCAGTGATTGGGAACATGTTTCTGTTTGGCTGTGAAATGATGTTTTAATTCGCACTGATTCAGGGATCTGGCTATAGTTCTATTCATGTAATTAAGGCACATTTATGCAGTCAAGTACAATAACTTTAGTTTGAAGTGAATTTAATTAGTACAAAGACTCTATATAAAGTCAAAATGGATCATAAGCATGAATTCCTTAGATAGGAATAATAAAACAAAGATAGCAATACTTGGCTCATTTGACCATTACAATGAGATGGCTAATTTTTAGATAAAAATGAAGAGGCACATGGGAAGATGGGAGAACTTGTTTACAGTACTACAAGATGCATTTTAGCTAGGGTCCAAAATTATTACTAAAAGTTTTATCATTTCTGTGCGCTTGTCTTAGTCCTGAGTTTAAGCCCATGATCAGAAGAAAGACTTTTAACATACTCCTGGAAATGCTTTACTCTGATGAAAATTTTCAGTAAGCCTGAGTTTTTAAAAGAGAATAAACTCTGAAGGCTATCTCATCTGTTGTAGAAGCCTCTGAAGGCTATCTCATCTCTTAGATCTTAATTTCAAAATCATATATAGCAGAAAAGAGTTTCACAAAACAAAAATAAGGCCTGTAAAATGTGTATTTTGAAGCCTCATATCAAGACAGTTTTAAAGCAATGGAAATGTCTTTGCAAACAGAAGGGTTTACCACCTTTTAAAACCCCCTTATTAGACAACTAATAAGATACTACAAAAAAGCAACTGGTTAATGAGTATATATATAAATTTTACTTTTACATGTAGTATAAAATTACACTTTTTTATGAAACAAAACCATATTTACTTAATAAATCAATGTTTCTTAAACACAACAGGGTTTTTGTTCGGACCAAAAAGGAAAGCAAATAACTTTATTACGTTTTCTATTAGCTCATTCACGTCTTACTTGAACTGAAAAACTTTGATGCCCCACAAGAGAAAAATTAAAAAACAAATGCATCAATGAGCATTTGTGGTTGTATGGGGATAACACACTCTGTACACAGTGACTTCCTAGGTTTTCTGTATTTGTAATGGTACATGGGAATGAAAATGTTTTAAGAGGAAAACCCCCCACAAACAAAAAAACTGACCCAGAATCTGGAAACAATTTAGAAAATTGAACTAATAACAAATCAGCAAGAAGGGCTCATGTCAAGCTGCTTATTGGGGTAAAAATATTTTTTCTGCCATTACTATTACCATCTTCCCACAGAAGATTTTCTTTTCTTTTATTGACATTGATAATAAATGCATAATTTAATGATTACATGTTAATTAAGTGTTGCTAATAAACCGATTAATCACATCAATAATGATTTTGTTCAAGCTGTATGAACTGACTTTTTTAGTCTATGATATTTGACATTAAAAAAGAAAAATTAAAATGCAATTTAGATAGCTATTTCTGAACTTCATCAAGTTATTGCACCACGTATTAGGTACTTCCAAACTCACAATACTGTCCTTAAACTGTTTTGATATCTGATGTCTTGCTCCAAGAGAAAACCTTGCTGTGGTGAAATACCTGATTTCACAATGGACCTTGTATGGAAGAAAATGAAAAGTATTTTTAATTTTTATTTTTAAAAAATCTTACTGTTTTGACTTTTACGGAAAGCAGAAAAAAATGTCTGGTTCCACACCAAAACAATCAATCAGATTTGGCCTTCTGATTGTTGATACTGCAGGACAAGAATTCTAGCAGTTCCAGAGAGAATTCACTAACAGTGAGCATACACTAAAATATGTTCAACTGTACTCACAGGTGTAACAGCCACTCTTACCACTGCACAACAACTTTAAAAATTATGTGTTACCAGCACATGCTATATTTGCTTGTGCCTTTTTCTCAGAGGCAAACAAATAACATCTAACAAATAAGTTGTACCTACCAACATTACTTAGTAATATTTTTAATATTGTTTTTAACCACAATAATTTTTCAACGACAAATACCATGCCATTGTGATAAAAAAAAAATCTTTGGAACTTGACAGACAGGATATACCAAGAGTTAAAGAATGAATGAAATGTGTCTATATCTGCTTCATCAATTCAATGTTTTAAAAGGTTAGTAAAATCTAACTAATTGTTTAATATTTTCAAGTAGTCCACAAATAAAATGGGCTTCAATAATAAACTTGGAAAAGCTTATGAGAGGAAAATTTGGTATAATTTAATTTGTGTGCTCTTTTCCTTGGCAGACATTTTTGAAACTTCAGAATTTTTAATTTTGATTTTATCTTAATATTTATTAAGGGCTACTGATTTCTCTCTCCTCTGTGGTTTTGTTCAGTGGTTTTTTCTTCTTCTGATAATACCGATTCTATAGAGTAGACTTGGAAATCAGCACAGGAATCTAACATGGCTGCAGTACTAAGGTATAGCTATATCATTGCTTGAGGCCCTTTGACAAGGCATCTGTGTCAGAGCAGGCTTGCACCCTGACAACTCATGCCACCCCATGTCACGCAGTTATGGCAGTGAGACTAAAGTCAGAATGAGCTCCTGATGTTTTGACATCTACTTCTATGAACTTTAACATGCCTTTCATTCATGCTGAATACCCTCAGATTTAAAAAATACTGTTCCTGGCTCTAAGCATTTAAAATCAGCATTTAATTGGTGTCAAGGCAAGTACTTTTATCAATATGTACTCATTGATTTGTAAAAATTATACTCCCTAAAAATCTTGGCAACAACAAAAAAAAATAAACATTTCATAATTTACATAACAGTAACCAAGCAAATGTGGACCAACCCCCCCACCCCGTGAACCACAAACTGAATATGCTTGCATTTGTGAAACTTACAGAGGTCTGTGGAGGGACCTCTCTTACTCCAGTGTGTCACTTGGTTCAGTAATGGCTGGTCCAGCTTTAAAAACTGAGTTAAGAATCTGCCCACTATTCATGTGGGTGTTCTCAAGGGCATTATTAATACCACTCATATTCCAAAGTATATTTCATGACACAGTGTAATTTACTGGTACACTGAATCACTGCTTGGCAGTTTTCCTGATTTGTCAAGCACTAGATTACCAATAATAAACATATTTTAGCAATATTTTAATGCCCTAAATGACTGTATGTCTAAAATGAATTGCTATTTTGATTTTGTAGAGCATGCAGACACATGAAACTGTTAAAATAAGAAATGAAAAAGCTGTTAACTGTCACACTTTTCTAACAGGAAAGTAGAGGAAATCCCCCAAAAAATTTAAAATTCCCTTGTTGTCCTAGTTGATGATGATATCTTTTCCTGCAAGCTCAGTAAGATGCAGTTTGGTTTAGATTACTGACAGGGCAAAAGTTTGAACTCAACAAGTCAACTTCAAAATATTTGTCAACCCTGACTGTCTACTCAGTAATGGTCACAGAAGTGTGAACCAGTAACAGTGTCTTATCTACGAGGAAATCCTGTACTAAAAATTGCTAATTAAGGACTTGAAAAGCATTATGCTTCCTCCCTCCCTGCCTCCATTTATTAGTTGAAGTTGTGTGATGTGGAAAATAACTTTTTCAAATCTTTTTAGAACTAATGAACACATTTCAAGAGATTACTACTGTGTCCTCGATTCATCCAACTTCTCAACCACTGCTCCAAGGGAATCACATGAGTACTTGACCTCTGTAAGACTTTAAAAAGAAAAACAAACTTCACAAAACTTAATCACATTAGTTAAAGCTGTAAGGATGTTTTAATGCCCCTCCTAAGCCACCCTGTTCCATTACCTGAAACCCATCAACATAATCTTTCCTTAGGAAAAAAGGAATGAATCAAACCGAAAAGATTTGTAATTGAATTATCCTCAGACTCGGGGCAATTAGAAACATTTTTTATTGGAACACCTAGATATAACCTTGACTGCTTCTAATTAGTCCACCAACTCAGATAAGAAAATGCAGGAACAATTTCGCAGTGTTGTAAAAATTGAAATGAGTTCAATATTGTTGCATGTATGTCTTAGGAAGGCATAGTGAGAGAATACAAATCAAATGGAATGTAAAACAATCAAATGGAATTTAAGCAAATTAAGTTGTAATACAAAACAAGTTATTTAAGGAGTAATAGGTAGCTTTTGTTCCTATTAAGTAAAATTACATTATGTTCTTCTTGCAACTTCAGATAATATTTTTATGTCAATAAACTGTTACAAAAAGTTATTGTTGGAAAAGCATAAAAATATTGTTCGCAAAAGTTCAGAAGCCTTCTAAAAATAATATATTCTTGTTTACTGTCAGTTTTTATGGAACTGTCAGTCTCATGTATGAGAATCAAAGGCAAATGCACAATTCACTGCAACAGCAAGTAAATACAGTAAGTTATAATCCTGCATTTTATGTTCCACCTTCTTTTTATGTTTAGAATTCCAAATTTTCCCTTGCAGTTCTATTCTATTCCTTGTTATCAGAAAAGAATGCTGACTTCAGAAGATGAGGCACTGTGGAATTAGACTGCCATGGAGCTGTTCCTATATCTCTTGTTATTTGAGTGTAGGTCGTTATTTTCATGTTTTGTGGTTGGGTTTTTTGCTTGTTTTTTTATTTGTGTGATTATAGTTCTAGATTATGGGAAAGTCTTCAAAAGGCATATCTTTCATATCTTTGCATTTGCTTTCCTGTTAATTTAGTGTAAAAGAAGAATCTTGAACAGGAAATAAAACCAACCCTGTCACAGAGGAGTAGAATAGTAAAATGTGTTTTCCTTAATGACAATGTGCATTTCAATGTGGTTAAATATACCTATTATTTCAAGTGAGAATTTTTACCCTGAGTGTAAACAAAATTTTTATAGTGAAGTTTGAACTTAAGCTTAACATTCTCACACAAACGTTTTAAAATTTATTTTAAGTTACTTAACATACAATCTTTCAAAGTATGGGAAATTTGGAAAACAACTCTGGAAGCTGTACTCCTACCTACTTTTTCTGTGGAGACCTGTCTTGTTTTCTTCTTTCCAACCATAATGTGCTATGGCTACAGTGGAAGCTAGAACAGAAAAACTGAGCTCAATTCTCAGCCCCCACTGGGAATAAACACTGCAGCTTTACTCGTCAATCCAGCAAATTGCATCCTTTTTACCACAAATCTTGCGGTGTGCAGTGTTTGGTCAGCTATTTCAATCATATGATCAAACTACCAGCCTTTTTATTTTAACAATGGCATTTTTTAGGTCAAAATGTATCAATATGATATATAGATATAAATCACACTATTGATCAAGATAAGACTTCAAAGTCAGCAGTAAATTAAAAAATATTACCTGTATTGCCATAGGTTGCTGCAAAAAGTTAATACATGTTGTTCGAGAGATGGAAAGTGTATTCTATGGATGCATGATAGGCTATTTCAGCAGTGGAAAAATAACTGCATTATAGCAAATTGTCAGAACTAATTACAAATTCCAGCCCTGTACTTCTTCTACTAGATGAGCTATCATTATTTTGTGTCATGGAATAACACAGACAACCCTTAAAGAACGAAACAGATGACACAAATTATGGTATCTTTTGAAAAGTCCCCTGATGATTGATTCAAAAGCATCATAAAGATCTAAGAGCCTTGACTTTTTTTAGTAATACTGCAGTTCTACACGGACTTCCATATGGATATCCGTATTTCACAGGGACAAGATGGTAGGCATACATTGAGACTATATGATCTATTGCTCTTTTCTTTGATCTTGGTGCAGTGGAACCATACATTGAAACTACTTTGTTCATAAAGTGTATTTTAGGCTTCACCACAGGATATCTATTTTCTATCAAAGTACATTTCAAACTTATTTCCTTTATTTTGAAAATATTTGGCTGTTACAATATAGAGACAAGTACCTAATGGAGAAAAATGATAGCTTGAGAAAGTAATTTGAGGGTCAAATTTATTTACAAACAATTATTTTCTACTTAGATCTAAATACCTACACATCTACTATATATATGAGATGTGCATTTCTTATATTAGAAATAAGTCAAATTTAATTAATAAATCACCAAAGATTTATTGAGATTTAACTTGCATATTTTTCAGCTAATGAAGTCTTTTCACACAAGCCATATAGAAATTGGTATTGGTTTTCCTCTTGGTTCTTCATAAAAGTACTCATCTAGGCAGCTGACAGTGGTATTTATAATGCTACTTAAAATTATTAGAGAGCAAGCTAGGGGTCCAAAATATCTTTTAGTCAGGGGCAAAAAAATAATTACATTAGAGTGTTTTATAAAGGTGTAAACCTTTGTGCCATTTCATTTTTTTACATGAAATTTGGAAGCAAATTATAAAATAAATTTTAAATAATCTGCCTAATAAAAGGAAAATGACACAAAGGCGTAATTTAGGGGGAAAAACAATTTGATGATCTCTTTTGTAACTAGTTTTGGTTACAGCATGTTATTGTCTGTAGCATTAGTACTGTGTATACAGTATTCTGCATCTGTATTTACCACCATATCAGAAATCCATTGGAAATTATTAAAATCAGTATGTATGGCAGCTGTAAGCACAGCAAGGAGATACAGCTTGAAAAAAAGAAGTATCAGCAGTCTGATGAAAAGTACTGTGGGAATTTTGGCAGATGGAATTAAATGATCCAAACTTGAAAAATACAAAGTCATGATCTCCCAGTACCGATATCTTATTTCACATCTGAGTCTCGTCAACAGCTTCTTACACATCAGCTGCTCCCAGCTCACATATTGTCCTTTTAGGACCATCAATATTAAAACTTGTCTGTCATTAGAATCTTAATGTGGTAGAAGTCATTCCATAGAGTTGAAAGACAAGAAGAAATCCATCAGGGTGGAGAAACTGCACCAACTGGAGAAGCATTAATATGCTGCTTTTATGTTCCTCTGCTGATGGAGTACAGCAAGGTAAAAATGCTTCATTGCCCTGACACCTTACGGTTCGGTTAGCTGTGTTGTGGTACAGACAGCATTATGGAACAAACAAGATGTAAGTTTATGCAAAATTTGAACATTTTGGTTAGTCACTCCCACGTACCTTGCAAACCCTTCAAATTTGCTTCTTCCATGAAGGGTTAGATGTTAATGCTGCTGGGGTTCATAATGGGGCAATTAAGTAAAAACAATGGACTAATACATCCAAATAGAGGAGCACAAAAGTTGATTAACATCTGTCAAAAGAAAAAAGATGTAACCATATATGTGTATATATATATATATAGACTCTCAAAAGCACTGAAGGATTAAACTTATGAGGTGAAAGTGAGCCAATGCAGAGTCAAGGAAAACATAAATGGTGAACTATAATATTTTCTTTCCTTTATTTACATAAAGCTAATATGAAGTATTGTATCTATCTGAATGAGGAGGAAGTTTTACATATGTGAATACATTCTACAAAATATAGGAAATTTTATAAATATCTGGCAAACTTTATAAGCTTAAATACCAAAAAGTTAAGAACACACCATAAATTCTTAAACCAGGTGAACTGTGACTCTTGTTTATTATAGTTATTTAATTGTGAATACAGATTTTACTTCCCTGTGGAAATTTCACAGAATCACAGAACCATTTAGTTTGGAAAAGATCTTGGTGATCATCAAGTCCAACCGATGACTTAACATCACCCTGTCAACTACACCATGGCACTGGGACCAATACCAAGTCTTTTCTTAAACACCTCCAGGGATGGTGACTCCACCACCTTCCTAGCCAGACCATTCCCATGCCCCATCACTCTTTCTGTGAAGAAATTCTTCCTAATGTCCAGCCTAAACCCGCCCTGGGTGCAGCTTAAGACTGTGTCCTCTTGTCTTGTTGCTGTTGCTTGAGAGACCAACCCCCACCTGGCTACATCCTCCTTTCAGGCAGTTGTGGAGAGTGATAAGGTCTCCCCTGAGCCTCCTTTTCTCCAGGCTAAACAACCGCATCTCCCTCAGCTGCTCCTTGTACTCCAGATCCTTCACCAGACAGCTTGCCCTTTTCTGGATGCGTTTGAGCACCTCAACATCCTTCCTAAATTGAGGGGCCCAGAACTGGGCACAGCATTCAAGGTGTGGCCTCACCAGTGCCGACTACAGGGTAAGATTGACTTCCTGGTCCTGCTGGCCACACTATTCCTGACATAGGACAGGACGCCCTTGGCCTTCTTGGCTACTTGGGCACATTGCTGGCTCTTGTTCAGTCTGCCACTGTCCCTTTCTGCCTGGCCACTTTCCAGCCACTCTTCCCAGCCTGTAGCACTGCAGGAGGTTGTTGTGGCCAAAGTGCAGGACCCGGCACTTGGTCTTGTTGGATTTGGATCATCCTATCATTGGATTTGGCCCATCAATCCAGCTTGTCCAGGTCCCTCTGCAGAGCCCTCCTACCCTCCAGCAGATTAATACTCACTCCCAGGTTGGGGTCATCTGCAAATTTTGGTGAAAAAACTCAATCCCCTCAGATCATCAATGAAGATACTAAACAGGAGAAGGCCCAACACTGATCCCTAGGGAACACCACCAGTGACTGGCCACCAACTGGATATGGCACCATTCACCACCAGGCTCTGGGCCCAGCCATCCAGACAGCTCTTAACCCACAGAAGAGTGCACTCCAGGATTTTGCTGTGTGAGACGGCATTGAAGGCTTTGCTGAAGTCCAGGTAGACAACACCCACAGCCTTCCCTGCATCCACCAGGCTGGTCGCCTGGTCATAAAAGAAAATCACACGGTTAGGCAGAACCTTCCCCTCCTAAATCCATTCTGGCTGTATCTGATCCCTCGGCCAGTTCTGTGTGATTGCACTCAAAGTGATCTGCTCCATAACCTTGCCAGGCACCAAAGACAGGCTTGACAGGCCTGTAGTTTTCTGGATCCTCCTTTAGGCCCTTCTTATGGATGGCTGTCACACTGGCCCCCATGTCACAATAGCTCAATGTTTTACAAATATCAATGACTCTTTTCTGACAGTTCTGTGTATCTACAGATGCAGTCAGATTTCTATCAAAAAACTGCCCTCTAACTCAAGGTGCCAGACTTGAAATGCCTGCAGATGTATTTTCAAAATCTACCCCTTTATGGTACGTTATAGATGCATTCAAAACTCAACTTCTTCCTGTGTTCATTCAGAGAAAAGAGGAAGTCCCTGTTACAGAATGAGGATGGTTACCTCACAAAAAGGGATAGAGACAGGGTAAAGTGTTTAACACATTCTTGGCCTCTGTCTTCAACACAGATTACAGAGCAAGGAGGTCTCAGTACCCTGAGATAAAGGATCATGACTGCGAAAATGATCAGCTTCCAGCTGACCCTAAAATTGTGCAGGATCTGCTGCTCCAGTTGGATCCCTACAAATCTATGGGATCTAATGGGCACATCCAAGAATCCTCAGAGCTAGCTCATGTCACTGCAAAACCTCTCTTGATTTTTGAGGTCTTGGGAACATGGACCCATCCCAGCTGACTGGAAGCTGGTGAACCTTGTCCCAGTTTTCAAGAAGGGCAAGAAGGAGGACCCTGGAAACTACAGGCCTATCAGTCTCACTTCAGTGTCTGGTAAAGTTACGGAGAACATTGTTCAGAGAGGTATTGAAAAACACTCGAAAGACAATGCAGTCATCAGTCACAACGAGCATGGCTTCACGAAAGGAAAGTCCTGTCTATCAAACTTGATTTCCTTTTATGACAAAGTCACCCACCTAGATGATCCAGGGAAGCCAGTAAATATAATTTTTCTGAACTTCAGCAAAACTTTTGATATTGGGTCTGCCATCATCCTTCTGGATAAAATGTCATCTCAATAATCATTTTACATGATGGGTGACCAACTGGCTCACAGGTCAGACACAAAATGTTGTCGTAAATGGGGTGACATCAGACTGGCGACCTGTCACTGGTGGGGCTCCAAAAGGCTCCATTTTCGACACAGTTCTCTTCAACATCATTGTTAACAGTTTGGACGAAGGACTTGAAGGAATACTCAGTAAATTTTCTGATGACCATAAACTGGGAGGAGCTGTCAACTCCCTCAAAGGCAGGAAGGCCCTGAAGAGAGACCTCAGCAAATAAAGAGCATTGGGCAATCACCAGCTGTATGAAGTTCAACAAGGGAAAGTGCCAGATTCTGCACCTGGGATGGGGCAAGCCTGGATGTATGGGCAGACAGGGAATGAGATGCTGGAGAGCAGTGCCGTGGAAACTGAGCTCGGAGTCCTGGTCAGTGGCAAGCTGAATATGAGTCAGCAGTGCCCTGGCAGCCAGGAGGGCCAAGCGTGTCCTGGGGTGTGGCGGTGCAGGTGGATCCAGCCACTCTGTCTCCCGAGGAGAATGCAGATAATCAGCTGTGGTGGTCCCAAGTTTAGTATGTCACTTTGCAGTTACAGCGAGAACCCATGACTCCTTTGTTCTAATGTTTGCATGTTTTCCCCTGATAGCTTAATGTTTTCCCCTCCCAATTTTATGTATGAAGTTATGCATATTCATTTCCCTTGTTTAATATATATCAGTTCCAGAAAGTTCTTTGTTCCTTGATGTTCCATTGGATCCTCCCTAAATCCCTCCTACGTGTTATTCCCATTGGTTCCCTGTCAACCCCGCCTACTTACCCCTATCTAATTGGCTGAGATCCCTTTCCCCGCCTTTCCTATCCCCACTATAAAATCTCTGGAAACCCTCAGCTCCTCGGCTCTTCGTCCCTGTCAGTCCACCTGAATTAACCTTAGAGCACAAAGGGAGAGTCCCCTCTGTCTTCTTCTTTGCCTCTGCTAGCGTGCCTTCTTGACCAACTTAGAGAGAAGCTCCTTTGGGTGAGGATCTCGACTCCGTCTGCCTGCTCTGTTTGTGAGTGTTTCAGTGTGACTGCTGTAGAGTGGACGGGACTGTGCTAGACTTCCGGGCTCTCTTTGAACTAGCATGCAGCTTTCAAGCCTGGATGTATGGGCAGACTGGGGAATGAGATGCTGGAGAGCAGTGCCGCAGAAACTGAGCTGGGGGTCCTGGTGAGTGGCAAGCTGAGTAGTGCCCTGGCAGCCAGGAGGGCCAAGCATGTCCTGGGGGGCATCAGGGACAGCATCGCCAGCCAGGCAAGGGAGGGGATTGTCCCGCTGTGCTCTGCACTGGGGCAGCCTCACCTTGTATGCTGTTTTGCGAACCACAATATAACAAAGACATGAAGCTATTATGGAGAGTCCAAAGGAGGGCTGTAAGGATGGTGAAGGATCTGAAGAGGAAGCCAGCTGAGGTCACTTGGTCTGTTCAGCCTGGACAAGAGGAGACTGAGGGGAGAGCTTACTGTAGTCTTCAACATGCTCATGAGGGGAAACAGAGGGCAGCTACTGATCTCTGCTGTGAGATCAGTGACATAACTCCCTTGTGACCAGTGACAGGACTCAAGGAAATTGTCTGAAGCTCAGTCAGGGAAGGTTTCGGTTTGATATCAGGTAAAAGGTTTTCACCCAGAGGGTGGTTGAGCATTGGATCAGGCTCCCCACAGAAATGGAAAGTCACAGCACCCACCCTATCTGAATTCACAAAGTGTTTGGACAATGCTCTCAGGCCCATGGTGTGATTCTTGGGGTGTCCTATGCAGGGCCAGGAGTTGGATTTGATGATTATGACTCAGCTTATTCAATGGTTCTAAGAAATTGTAATGTGTTCGAGTAGGCTTATAGTTCAGCTTTTGGCTCATTTCTGAGGCGAAATGCAAATCCCTAGATTTTGACCACAAACTCCAGATTTCCATTTCTTCTATGACATTGGACAATTCATAATTAAAAGCCACCTTGGAAGCAGCAGTTTAGTGACTTGCTCAACATCACATAGAAAGTATTTTGTGGCATCAGAGACAACTCTGGAGCATGGCATACCTCTTTCTTCTTCCTTTCCATTTTCCAATCTGTACACAAAGTATCAAAAAGACCCTAGGTCAAGTGCACTTACTTTTGAAGCAAGACTCTTCTCATACCCAGATACCATCATGTCTTCTTCCTCCTTCTGAGCATGGGTGTAGCAAGATGCTCTGCCTAAAGTGAGATAAACCAACTCTAACAATGTCCTATTTTCAAAACTACCAGCGGGGAATGGAGAAAGAGGTGTCATTCTGCTTTGGTGTTGAATAATGCTGAAACCAGTCTGACTCATCAATCCCAAAGTTAAACAGTTGGAAAGTAAGGTGAAGATGTGGTAGACCAGATATAAGTACCTTGATAAAGTAACAAACAGGTGGCACTACTAATAACTTATCTAAAGCTGCTGAGCTGACACAGCTGGCCTGGACACATATGACTGACAGTGAATAATTTTGAACAATAACGGCCTAGTTCTACTTTTTAGTGAAAGAGTTTTCTAACATATGACTGCTTATGTATGTGTGGAGATTCATCCCTTGAGTGGGGATGATGCTCAAGGTTACTTTGGGAGGCTGAGCAAAAGAGATTGGGCCATGGTTGTTGGTATGGTTGAGTAACATCAATCTCTATTTAATTATTGGGTTTACTGGCCTTAATAAAATTGTTTTAATAGAATTGCTTCAATATTGTTTATACAGTGCACCGTACTATTGTAGTAGTTACAACTCCTATCCTGTGTAGTGAATAATTCTGATTAAATCTATTTGTCTAATCATTATAATAATAATTTATACTTATATATCTGGTTTGTCTTATATCCTATTTGTATCCTTCCAGTGGGGGGAACTGCGAAGAGTTCATTTAAAACAGATGGTCTAGGACGAAATTAAGTCCAACAAGACAATATTGTATCTGAGAACTGTTTATTGGTAACAAAAAGAGAGTTGCCCTACTAAAGACTAGGAAAGACAGTAAAGGATGAAGGAAAATGAAAAAGTGTGGTGGGGGAGAGAGAGAGAGAAGACAGAAAAAAAGCGGGCATAGAAGGTGGGGGAGTGCGGTCCGTGTCCAAGTGGCAGGGGGTGTGTGCACACTGCCTGCCGGGTGCCTGCGCAGCTCTCGAGAGGCACGGCTCCACAGGCACAGCTCCCGCGGCGACGGGCGGCCGGACACGAGGTGAGGGAGTGGGCACTCTGGCAGGAGGTGCAGAACCCTGTACAGGGCTGGATCGGCGAAGCAAGGTTAGAGGCAGGCAGGAACGCAGGGACAAAGCGGCCAAGGCATCAGACAGGAACACAGGGAGGCAGGACAGGGGAGGGGAGGCTCAGAGTAAGCCAGTGTCCAGCCAAGCGCCCCGGGAGAGGGAAGATGAGTGAGAATAAAAGCAGGCTAGAGCCAGGGCAAGAAGGTGACCAAAAGACCAAAAAGACAAGATCCCGAAGCCCTGGCCAAAAGAGCCCCACAGCTTCTGATGCAGTTACTTCTTATGCCCCTTGGCTCCTCCCAAAGTCCGCCTGCTCACAGGAGACCATTGGCCCAGTCCAACGTTCCACTGCAGTCCATTGGTGGAGACATTTTTCCATCTGATTGGAGAGCCTCTCTGGAGGATACAGGGGCCTTGGTGGTCTCTTGCTGACTGCTTGACCCACGTGAGATATGAAATGGTTCCCAGGCAAAGTCTCCCCAGAGACGACGCTTTCCCCCATCTTCTCCTGGTTGCCTCCTGCGAGTGGCACATGTGCAACCCCTCCCCCACGTGCCTCTGACAAACAGTGTTGAAACAGAAATAAATTGGCTCCTCACACCAAAGTCTGGGGCTAAGTTTGGATCCAACTGCACCTTGACTCCTCTCCCAGAAGGAGTTCAGAAAGTATGGGTGTCCTTTCTGCACATTGTGACTCAACAGGAGGGCTTCTTTACTAAACTTCATCTGAAGCTCGTGCTCTGCCTGTGACACTGGGTGACTGAGACAATCTTGGAAGGAACAAATAAGGAAATCTTGTTTTTCCTTTGTAGGCTCCACTGTTATAGATGCAGTTTTCCTAAAGATTTAGCTGTACTTCTATGAACCGGAGCAGGTGCTGCCTCATCTTTTCAGATGCATAATGTCTTGATCTGCTGCTGGAGGATTTTCTTAATGGAAACAGGATATATCTCTCTGATTTCAGGATTGTTCTTAAACATGCTTCACGTTATTTCCTCAAATAATGAAGATTGTATCTTCCTAATTAAATGTTTGAGCTAGTGACAAACCGCTACATTTTTTCATGTTTAATCTTAGAAAGTGGTAAACACTTTAAGTGAAACTTTTAAAATATGATGCCTGAACCATGTGATTTTCCACTTTGATGGTTCAGGTTGGGCAAGCTAATGTGAAATTGAAAATCAGGTCTTAGAATGATAAATATTTCTCTGACTTGTGAATGACTCAGAAAAGCAACGAAGAATTATCTCTTTTCTGTAATCACACATTCTTTTTCACTTGGTCTGAAGGCTATTAATGATTTCCTGAGGAATACAGACCAGTTCCTGCCTCAGCTGTACGTGGATCTTATGACAGTAACTCAGCATTTTCTCCTATCTGGAGGAAATGGCAAGGGAGGGCATCTGTTCTACTCATCCTTTGCAGAACCACTGGTGGATCTGAAAGAGAAGTGGTTTCCTCCTTGCTGCTTTGCTTGAATGGGTTAGCAAGACAAATGTACTCTATATGTTATCCCATTAGTCTGAGCTCCCACCCAGAGGTCTGCTGCAAGATCAACAAATGCTTGCCTTTAAAATCTAGACTGAAAGTACACAGATGGTCACAAAAAATATTCCAAGATGTTTTGCCTATACCTCAAAATTCCTTACGGGGGATTAAAATGTAGTAAGTGAATTCATTAGAAGTCAAGTGCACTGGCCATTACTCTGGAAGAAAAAGAGTCATTTTAACTTGCAGCTGTAGGTCACACAGATAAATTTTTCCTTTTTAATGTAGTACTTAAAATCGCCTGTCTTTGATGAGATGTTATAAATGTCAGGTTTTTTTTCAATTTCACTCTGTATTATGGTACCCCTGTATTTGTCAAAAAAAAAAGGAAGAAAAGAAAGAAAAGGACAAGAGTACCTCAGGAAGAAAATTCTTATTTCATTAGTTAAACAAGGAAGAGATGCACATAGATGTGTATAACCACAAGAGATAAGATGATTAAAAAGTCAATATACATCATGACCCTGAATACCAAATATGGAGATACGAGACAGTTTTGGTTTATTACAGCATAAATGGCATTAAAGTATGTGACAAACCTGTGCTAAATCTCAAAGTATACTTTGCACTGTAAGTTCTCTCCTTCTAAAATTAATAAAAAAAGTGACCAACCTGTGACGGCTTTAACTTCAGTCCTGATTTTCTTTCACTGAAATACAGAATAGTTCAAAGTCAAGGACTACATGAAGTGATTTACTTTGCTTTTATGAAAGGCATTATAGAAATGTCGCTCTATTGTATCTAACTGTATTTAAGAATTAACTGCTGTAGTACAGCCGCAAGAGATGAATATATGTACTATGATCAACCCCATCAATTACTACTCACCAACAATTAATGTAAAGTACTCCTGAGATAAGAGATTTGAAGACAAAGGAGTAAACGCATTATTTAAAAAGGGGTTGCATTTAATCCTAGAATTTTTTTTTCACTCTAAGATAACCTTATACTATCTTTTTGATAATAACAGCCTTTCAATTAAATGAAGCAATCAGTGTGCTACAAGCCATGTCTTTCTTTGGTAGGAGGAGTTAGAAGCCCCAACATTCAATTGACCTGTTTCCAAATAATCTACAGGAAAAAAATGAAGATTAAGTCCTCTAAGAAGAGCAGTGTTCACTGTGTAGCATACAAAGAGAAGGATTCGGTGAAAAGATGAGAGGGCAAGCCGCATTGTGCTGGCTCACTTAAATCTTATTTCCAATTCACTAAATGTGTTATTTGACTTGGCAAGTGAGTTGGTATGTGTATTAGATCAGCAGGGAGCCTAATCAAGGAGATGCCAAGTTTGCTGCAGCCCCTCTGTGCAGCATTAGCCTCAACTAGTGACCTTAAGCAAAGTGGGTGGTTGAACCCAAAAGAGAATAGCATTAACTTTTGCTTGAAGTTCAGCTTGATTTGAAGTCTCCCTTTGTGCGTTATTAAAAAAAATGCAAAAAGCATTCAAGAGAACTGAATCTAGTCTGCTCAGCACCATCTTCACATGCAAGGCTTTATAGAAGCCTGCCTCCATTAATGCTGACACATGCAAACGAAATGAAAAGCATTAACTCAGCTAAGGCACTTGATTTTGCAGCTGTAGAACAATTCGCTTTGTAACACAGTAAGTTGAAGTTGGGGGATTTTGAGTTTTCTCTTTTTTTAAATGCAGATAAACTGCTAATTTGTTAATAGTCACAGGAATTATTTTCAAATATGAAACCAGTCTCAAATAAAACCAAAAATCATACCAAAACTATTTTTTATAACCTCATTTTGCTAGCCATTTGGTGTACACAATTTTTTAAACATTTTCTGCATTTACAGATCCAGAGGGATCAGTGTAAGCCTGCCCTTTCCACTTTTTCTGAACTAAATTATATTCAGTCCATACATCTTGAAAAAACCCCAACATTCCAAATAAAGATGTATTTTTGTCTTAAAAATAGTTAACAAAAATTTTCTGGTTTTAAATATTGTAACAGATAAGTTTTTTAATATTTTTATTTTTTATTACCTCTGTTTCCAGTAAAATAAAAATTTATATAAATGCCCCTTAAAATAATGCTTCTATGATTCTTTTACTGGGTGTAGCTTTTATCTGCAATGCTCTTTTAGGTTGAAGATGTGGCTCAGAGAAATTAATATAGTACATGCTATATATAATGTTAATGGGCTCCTCTTAAAAATTCTCAGTGTTTTCATTGTTTTCCTAATCTTATTTTTACTAAGTTTTTAGGCTAGGTAACAGAATTAGTTTTCTGTCTGCTTCTTTGTCAAGAGTCTTTTTGTATCTCTACCAGTTACTCAGTTATCCTCTACCCCCCCAGTATTTTTATATATATGTTCTCACTTAACTGTAGAAAAAAAGATTTTTTTAGCTTTCCAATCCAAATGAATGAAGAGAACTTCAGAAAGAAAACCAAAACAACTGTGTACAGCTCTGTCTGTGTTGTGTATTGGAGTTGCATTTAATATTTCATTTTAGCTGTGCACTGTGCATGTCCTGTTTCTTTCTCCCTCCCAGTCAGAGGTATGACATGAAGGACAGTAGCACCACATTCAGCTCTTTCTTCTGTTATTAAATTGCTCCAGTTTTTAGTTTCTAGTATTCCTCCAAACCACAACAAAGAAAACTGGATTTGCTAGGGAAGAATATTATATAAAGTCTCCTACTCAACAATAAATAGCAAATTAAGTAGACAGATGTAAAATGTAATCTATTTTCCTAACACAGTATCATAACTTCTTTCATCATGTAATGAACAGTCAGGAAAAAAAAAATCCATTTTTTCCCCCATACTTGCAGGAATACCTTATCAGAAACAATTACTAATAAATAAAAACTATACTTCAAACAAACTATTTCTATTCAAAGGTCTGAGAAAATTTCACAAACTTCCACTTGCCTCAGATGCTCTATAAAAAACGTAAAGGTATATTCATTACAATTTCTAACCCCGGCCCTTTTGAACCGGGTTGTTGGGTTTAAGATGGCAGTAAGCTCCTCCCCTTGTCCCCAGCCTGACTGCAAAAAGGGGTGCCTTCTACAATGCACCGTTAATATAGTAGACAACACAGTCCTCCACTGACTGCAGGAGCACACTGCTTCACCGTGTTCTTCACCATGGGCTGCAAGGGAATCTTTGCTTCCTCTGCTCCAGGGTGGGGTCCCACCCATGGGAGACAGCCCTTCTTGAACTTCTGCAACATGGGCCCTTCCCATGGGGTGTAGTTCTTCACAAACTGCTCCAGTGTGGGTCCTCTGTGAAGCCACAAGTCCTGCCAGAAAACCTGCTCTAGCACAGGAATTCGCACGTCACATCCTCCTTCTGGCATTCACCTGCTTTGGCATGGGGTCCTCCATGGGCTGCAAATGGATGTCTACACTGTCATGTAGTCATCACAAGTCACAGTCCCTTCAACTCAAGTTCAGACAGAAGTTTCAGCCTGTACAGTACAGCGGCACAGAAAACAGTAGCAATATCCTGGTCATCTTCCAGCCCAGGAGCATCACCATGGCTGTTACCAGAATGTTCCCAGGCACAATACTATGAAGTGATCGGCAGTACATCACTATGGCAAGTGGTGAAAGTAAAAAGCAGCCACTAATGAGCACTAGACTCTAATATACAGTCAGGAAAGCAAGCCCCATGGCAAGCGCTGCTCGTTACTAACTAAACAGTAGTAACAGCTATAAATTCAATCTAGCACATCCCAGCCAAATCTGTTGTTATCCTGAACCCTTTGTGCACCCAGTTAAGCATCGAAAAGGACTGTTGTAGTTTAACCCCAGCTGGCAGCCAAGCCCCGTGCAAGTTCTCTCACACCCTTACCAGCAAGATCAGGGAGAGAATTGGAAGAGTGAAAGTCAGAAAACTTGGGATTTGAGATAAAGACAGTTTAATAGGAAAAGTAAAAGCTGCACACTCAAAGCAAAACAAGGAATTAATTCACTGCTGTCAATGGGAGGGCAAGTGTTCAGCCATCTCCAGGACAGCATAGTCTCATCATGCATTATGGTTACTTGTGAAGACACACACCATCACTCCAAATAATACCCGTTCTTCCTTCTTCCCTCCACTTAATATACTGAGCATGATGTCGCATGGTCTGAATGCCCCTCTGGTCAGTTTGGGCCACCTGTCACAGCTGTGTCTCCTCCCATACACACCCAACTTCCTCACCAGCGTGGCAAGTGTGGGAACAAAAGAAGCAGCAGAAACAGCAAAGCCTTGGCTTTGTGTAAGCTGTCTGCAACAATAACAAAAACATCTCTATATTATCAACTCCGTGTTCAGCACAAATCCAAAACATAGCCCATACGAGCCACTGTGAAGAAAATTTATTCCAACTGAAATCAGCACAGACAGAAAGTTTAATTTCTTGATAAAAAGAGTGATAGGAAAACAAGCAACTTTTAGTCTGATGACTACAGGGGTAGACCATGTAAGCCTCCCTGACATTGGCTTATACATCAGAAATTATATGAAAAGTCAACAGTCCTATGATGGCTTAGCAGGAATGTAGCAGTTGTGCCATACTTAGAAGATAATTACCTGGAAGATGTAATAGGCAAAAAATATAGGCAAGACCCATTGATGACAGAACTAGGATCTGGAGGTGTACTGAAGGCTCTTGCTGGTCATGCTTTCTTCAATTTCATATTGCTTGTCTTTTTCTAGACCTCTCAATACATTAACTTTTAAGATTATTGCAGGAAGGCAAATGGGGAAGAAATAGTCTGTGTGTATGTAAAACTCTAATTTGTGATTAATTCCTACAGATGACTTACAAATCCCCAGGAAGTAAAGACTGTAACAAAAGTGCTAACCCAGTCTGACCCACAGCACTATTGGGTGTCACCGACATATCAGAGAGTATGGTATAAAGGACAGCCATATGAAGAGGGTAAAATGAGGGGTTAAAAGTCACACCAAACATACTGAAAAGGCCTGCAGGCTCCTCAACCTTTATTCTTTAATTGGAAGGAGAAGAGTTTTTACTAAAGACAAGTCTACAATGTAGGCCGGCAACCCAACTGGGCAATACCCTTGATTTGTGCAGTTCACAGCAGTTCTCTTCTAATGTCTTCATACAGACTTTTTTTTCAAATGTAGTTAAAATTTTAGAAGTATAAAGGTATTTTATTAATTTTTTTTAATAAAACCTTGACTGCCAGAAATACTTGAAGTTAGTAATCATTTGCAGACTCCTTTCCCCTTTCTCACTGCAGGACTGAGGGCAGTAGCACAGCTGGCTGTCAGCTCAGTCCTTATTACCAACACCAATTATTGGTTAAAAAAGCCTACTATTCATATCTGGCTGCATTTCTTGACACAAGATGTTAGGAGCAAGAAACTCTATCCTTGTGATAGTAAATTTGCCTGGTTTTTAAATATTTTATCACAAACCTTCAAATAAGAGGAAATTATGAATTATTTTATATTTGATTCTTATTTTGGGGCAGATTTAAAAAAAAAAAATTCCCTCCTCTCATGTGACCGTCTTGGCAGGTATTATACTTTGGAGAAAAAGCTGTGGCAAAAAGAGCAGTGAGAAAATTGAGTGCAGTAACTGAAAAACGTGTAATTCTGGATTCCTTCGCAAGGAGTAAGCTTAATAAAATCAAAGTAGTTTAAATGAAATCAAAATTCATTTTCCAGCCAGAAAACACTTGTCCTAGAACTGGATATAAACATTTAAATACATAATCATCATTGGCCAAAGATGTGTCGTGAAACACATCAGGAATTGCCAAGAGAAACAATATGCACATATACTTAATCAAGCCAATACTTCAATTAGATAGAAAAGAAGCTCAAATAATTTTTGTATTAGTAAAAACAATATCTCTTATATGGTAGATGTTGTTAGGAAGATAGTATTTATTAAAAATTACCAGAAGATACTTGATTAGGTTTTGAGGCTTCACTTCTGATTTGCTGTGGCAAAAGGAAGATTTCACAGAGAAGAAACAATATGAACTGTACCTAAAACAATGATCTTCCTTTTAGCAGGAAGGTCCCTCTTCCAAAACTATGAGAAGAAATGGTATGAGGCCAGCGGTATTTTTGTCAAATATAGAGAGGTGACAAAGAGTTTTGGTGTAGAGATTGGAATCTGTTAAAGTGGATATTCATGTCAAAATAAAGCTTTTATCACAGTCTGCCAAACTTGATGCTAAAGCACACTTAATCTATTCACGAAGGCAAGATATGTTCTGTGAAAGTGTGCCATAATCTGTAAATATAGAAGTAAATGCAAAATATTAGCAAGGTTAAAATGGAAATGTCACCTATAATTCAAGCAAAAGACTCTGACCTGCAACAGGACTTACTTTCCCTGTGTTTAATTTGAGTTGTTTATTTCAGTTTCATAGCTGCTGAAGAGAAACATAAACTTCTGGACATGTAGGAGAGATACTGTCTTTAAGGGCTGGTTTCTCTTTGCTTTTGACTAAAGAACTGAGGTCATCAGCTGAGGTCAAATGCTTAACTCTTAGATCAACTCCGCTAAGATGAAATCCATCTGTACAGTCTCATAATTCTTTACAAAGTCATGTGCCAATGCAGACCTTCCATACCTTGCTCATTTCCAAAACCAAAAATTGTTTTGTATTAATCTGGTTTTGGTCTGGGGTTTTTTTTGTTGGTGTTTTGTTGGTTATTTTTTTTAAAGATGGAGATTACTTCTATGCTTGTAAGGAACAGTGATTTTTTTTTTTTTTTTTGTTAAAAAACCAAAAAGATATTCTATTAGTCCATATTTTCAGCTGAACAGCCATGGATGGACAACTTTCAACCACATTGCACTATTTGGCCTTCCATAGACTCTATTACAGGTTTCTATCTAGGATAAAACACCAATCTGCTGCAAGGATTAAGTACATTCTATCAAAAATAAATAACATGGTGATAAAAATGTAGATCTACATTCTGAAATATTACTGCAAATGGAAATAATTGTTTAGAACAAGTGCATAATTATTTTACTGAAATTCTCCTTATTTTGTCCTAGCCTTTGGTCCACAACAATCCTGTATTGTGGGTGACACAACACAAAAGCTGAAAGACTTGCATGAGCAAAGTTATTTTTTGAACATATCCAGGATTACTGCTGAAAAAATGTTATTCTTTAAATAATAAATATGTTGACCATTTAATATGACAGTACCTGTTGTACTTCATCAAAGACAAGCAAGCATAGTTAAGGTCATCAGAAGGAAACTTTTAAAACAGCATATAAATGTTTTCATTTCTTGTTATCTGGTACTTTTCCTGCAGCACTACATATCACCTTTGAACTGCCTAATGAAGAATGATGCTTTCCTGCTACTCTGGTTCTAAAATGGAAGTGTTTGCCTGCTGTGGATTTCTGTTCATTCCTTGCACACAGGGAATCAATTTATTTGTAATTAAAAAAAAAAAAAAGATTAATTCATAATTATACTAATAGCAATCTCCTTTTTAGAATTAATTGCTCAATTTATTTGAAAGAAAATTTGAAGCTCTGTAAATATAAAAAAATTTCTATTAAAGTTCCTTCCATGTTTGGCCCTGAGTAATCCAGGCCCAATTCTTGAAATCTGCCACATGCAGATGAACCACTTTGCCTTAAGCAGTCTTCCATCTGCACTCCTCCCAGGATTAGTTCATAAGATATGCAAGCCTCCACCTTTTCCCTTCCAGTTGCTATTTTTAAATAATCAAATTCTTAGTTCATTTTAAAGTATAACATTCTCAGGATGCATATAGCTTCAACCAATAGACATTAATTTAAATTTATTAGGCCATAAAACTATGGTTCTATTTATAAATCTACCTTAGCTTACTTTCTACTCTATCAAATGATTTGTGTTTTACTTTGAGAAATGAAGTTTTGTTTGTGAACTAGTTAGCAACTTTCCCCTTTGCCCCTTTCTTTTTTTGAGAAGAAGGAGGTCAGTAAACAGAAGATACTTTCTCTTCATAAATTCAGATCATAAAGTAATTTCTAATAAGTTCAAAAGAGGTTAGAAAACAAAAATCCATTTTTGCAGTTTGGGGCGTCATCTCATTAAGGGTAATATTGCAAGCCTCCAGTAAGAAAAAGGCACTGACTCAAATTTGTAATGATTTCACTTTCAAATTTCTTTTATCTCAGCTGTTTCTACATCAACAAATACAAGTGCTTCAGATACTTAGGCAGGCTAATGAGCATTGCAGCTGATTACTAAAATATTGTAATACTTCCCAAGGCAAAATGACATATTTTTCAAAATTAAGAAAACAGAATACTTCTTCTTTACTGCTATAATGTATGACCTCAGTCTAAGCCTCAAATCCCACATTTCCCAGTACAGTTGAAGCAAGCAGTGTTTAATTAAAAAGGATTAATTTTGTTTTGGGAAAGGTTCTAATTTGTTTTGGTCAGTGCGTTCACTGTGGCTGTAGTGATCTTAAAGTCTATCATGTGCTTTCAAAAACCTCAAATTCCTTCCATTCTTCAGTAGTCCTTAAATGCGTTTATTTTTTATTGACCACATTTGTAGTTTGAGAATCAGAATTACAAAAGTAATTTAAGTGTTATGTTTTAAAAGGAGAGAAAAATTTGTAAAGATGCTCTAAAATTCCTTCCCAGGAGACATGGCACCACCTCTCGGCACAGCTCTTGTAGAAGACAACTCTAAAAATACTCTTAAAACATATCTTTCAAAATATATTTCTGCTGGATCACCTGATAACCAGAATTGGACAAGGGAAGGATATTACGAAAGGATCCTCAAATTCTAGGGCACAAATGTCTTGAGCTATGGGTTTTATTTTAAGTGGCCCTGAGAGAGAAGAAATGTAAGGCAAAGAAGGAACAAAGATATTGAAAGACACCTTTCCCTCCCTACTCTCTGTTCTGCAAGTTCTGTGCTATGTGTCCAAACAACAGTACAGAAACTTCCCTGCAAATTCAAAATAATTATCTTGCCATCTCCAGTGAACTGCAACTGCTGGATTTTTTCCTATGACTTAAATTCAGCAGTTCAAACTTCCTAGCAATTCTGATTCCAAGCATTTCTGTGAAGCCAGATTTATCTTAGAAGTGCAAGTTCAGTAAAATGCATGCTAATATCTATCAGTGTTTATGCAGTATGGAACCCGGGCACATGCTTAAGACCAGATGAAGTTTTGCAAGAAATACCTTTTACTGAAATGGAGCTGCAGGGAGCGGGACAGTATTGAATTTTCAAATAATTGTAACCGTCTGACACATAGAATTTTTTTTCGTAATACCTAAAAAACCCCCTCAATGAACCCCAGAAAATTCTCAATATGACCCACAATATCTGTGGTCCTCAACAGTAGAGAGCAACTAGCATCATCTCAAGGGACTTGCCACATAATTCAGAGATTTTTTTTTTTTGGCTCTCTTTCATGCCGGGTTTGAAGACAGATTGCTCTACAAGGTACATCAGCCTGCAGGGAATAGCAATTTCCTTTTTCCTCTGCAACAAAACAAATGGAACTTTTAGAACTGTTTATCTTTGATCAAAAATATATTACTTAACACACCAAATGAACAGCTTTAAAATTTGTAATTGAAATTATTGCTTCCTGCGGCAATTTTTAGTGTTTTCACATTTGCTGGGCAATTGGTAACAAGAACTGATATCCTTACCATTTGTTTTTTATTTTTGTAATGATCTTAGGAGCAACATTTTGAAATACGAGCTTTCTTTAAAGTAACTAGATAAACTACGACTCTGTCAGGAATTATACACCACTTCCTCGCTAAATGATCATGGGAACTCAAGCAACAACCACAACCCCTACACATAATGCATGAAATGATACCGAACACATATCATACATTTCTGTTGCAACATTCATCCAGGAACACCAAAGCAATGATCAGAGTATTAAAAAAAAAGCAATGAACCCACACACACCCCCCCTTTGTCTCACCCCACCAACCATTAAACCAAAACCCTTTAGAAAACAGTTTTACAAGATGTGTAAAATCAAAGTATATCTTTTCATTAGACTCTTAAGACAATTTGTCTTTTTCTCATTTATTAAATAGGCTGAAGATGTAGTTTTCAATGCATTATGTTGCTATAACACATCTTCATATTTCATTCTCCTTGTTGTATAAGGCCATGGTGTAACACTTGTCTTTTCAGAACTATCACTTTGTGTCATGGTTCTTTATTTTTGCTATTTTTTCACTTTGGCTTTCATTTTCTATGGGTGTCACTCTCTGAAGTCAGCTGTGGCATTATGACTAATCATACTCCTAGTTTACTGATCACAAGCTCTAAGTCAACTCTCCCCTTTCCCTTCAATTCTATGCAAAAAACCTCTTTGATCTAATGCTTGTCCTTTCAGGTCTCAAAAAGAATAATTTTCTTCTTCATTTGGCTCTGAGGCAATTTAAATCTTGTGTCTTGGACTTCATTACTATTTAACAAATTCACCTTTTGCTGGAGAGAGTTATAAATTTGGACACCCAAACACACTGCAATTTATCAACATCTTAATATCCTTTTAAGACGTGTTTGGTGTCAGAAATGAAAGAAAGGAAAGTGTGATTAAGATTTTTCTCAATAGTCCAAAATTTTTTCTTGACACTTGGATATTAACCCAACCTAGAAATTCTTTTATTTCTTCATTTTAACTCTCCCCTGAAGCATTTCTGACGAGTCCTAATCATACTCAATGTGCACCTTTTTTTTTTTTCTCTGTTACTGTACTCTATACTCACAGAAGCTCTTTGTGACTCATCTTTTTTTCTTACTTTAAAGGAAAGATTCCCAGTGTTTGGAGAGTAGCAACAACAATTTCAGAACACCATCTACTCAGTTCCTTCTGATATGAATATGATATCTGCACAGTTCCCTAAGGTCTTCATAAAATTTTGTATTGCTAGGTAGCACAGAGAAGTTAAAGCACAGTCACTACAGCTGCAGAATAAGCATTTAAGCTAAAACTGGATATCACTCGAGTTGTTGTCCATCCACTTCTGTTAAAGACTATGGACATGCTCTAGATAAACTATGGTCTAGACTGATGTTTTTTAATGTGTATCACATTCCTAGTTGAATTTATACAAATTTAAAGTGTGCTCTTTATCAGAGCTGAAAACTTGCTGCACTCATAAAAAGCTGTGTTTACGTTCTAGAACTCAATATCATTCAGCTTCTTTAGAAAAATCAATATCAAAAATCTTTTAAGGTGTTTGATTATCTATTTTCTAAAAAAAAAAAAAATCCTAAACATCCTTAAAATTAAGTATATATATATTTATTTTTACAGTAATTACTTGGGGGCTGTAATTTTCTATAAATTTGATGGTAATATTACCTTGAGACAAGCATATAGTAAGTTCTTCTGGGGAAATCCCAAGCTCAGCTGACTGCATACATCCATTCAACTGTTCTGGAGTCGCTAGTTTTTAGATCTGCATCAGAGAGGTAAGATCTGAAAATATGAAGGATTCTTGTTTCTCCCATCTTTTCTTTTCAAAAGTGTTCCTTAAATATCTGCCCAATGCAACAGAACTTCTACGAGTATACCTCAGCCATGAAAATTTAGGATTATTATGGAGTTCAAATCAGTTTTGGGTTTGTTTTTTTTTTCCACAGGCATAGGAAATTTCAGAAATGGAAATCATGAAGGAAGTTATCTTGGAATAAGTCTGCTATGTACTTCATACTGCTTTTTATCCAGAAATACAGAAGAGGATTTTGATTGATAAAACATACAAATCAGAAGTACATCTGTAAAGCAGGGTCCTTATCTCCAAAGGGTAAGTACAACACTCTACAATTTCTTTTGTTCTTGGCTTTCTCCTACATAAATTTTTGTGCAGGCAAAATTTGAGGATGCAAAACTGATGGCAAATCATAATGTGCCAGCCACCTAATCAACATTTTTTAAAAAAATTAAAATACAGATTAAAAAATACCTTAACAATACCAATATCAGTTGCCCATGGACAATGATGATGATAATAACAATATGACCCAATGTAGTATTGAATACAAGACTTGGATAGTAGTTCATGCCCTACGCTATTGTCCTGTTTCTGGCCAGGACAAGATTAATTTTTACAATAGCCAGGAGGGGGTGTGCCTAGGACTTTGAGGTCCATGTCTATACAATCTTGTTCTATACCATCTCATGTCATCTTCAGGGGATGGAGGAGGAGGTCCCTTCTATGTCAGGTAACATGGCAAAAAGAGCAGTCAGATAATGTCGGAAGTGAGAACTCGCCTGTGAATTGTTCATTTCTTGTACACTCTTTTATTAGTTTTGTTGCAACTTACAGGACCCTGATAAAGTGACAGATTATTTGCAAGGTGAATGCGGTGGCAACTCCAGACAGGAGCAACTCAGTGCAGTGTACTGGACACAGTTCAATACTTGACAGCACCCTCAGGGGAAGGAGGAGGAAATTAGAGAAACAGGCACAGTGGCCACCCAAACTCAGCTGAACCAGTCGAACAACCTGTGCTGGTAGCAGTCGCTCTATACAGAAGAAGAAGTCCAAGTCCAAATCAATTTGTATAGTGAGGGGTGAAGAGGAAGCAGGACCCTCACAACAGGAGGAAGAGGTAGGGCCAGAGATAATCACCTATCCCTATCCCTGGCTGAGCTGTGAGATATGTGGAGAGGTTTCAACTGCCAGTCCGATGAGCCCCTAATGACCTGGCTGCTCCAATGTTGGGATATGATGGCCCGTGGTGTGAAACTAGATGGCAGTGAAGCCAAGCAGCTGGGATCCCTGTCCCAGGATGTGGGCATTGACAAGGGTATTGGGAAGAGGACAGAAACTCTCAACCTCTGAAGATGACTCTGACTGTTATTCTCTTAAGGATGATCAAGTAGTGCACCCAGGCAGGTGGGACACTGTGGAGAAAGGTGTCCAGTACCTGAGAGAATTAGCTGTGCTGGAGGTAATCTATATGGATTCAAAAAATGAGCAGTCCCCTGTAGATCCAGATGAGGTCCAGTGTACACAATCCATGTGGCAGAAGTTTGTATGGAGCTCATCATCATCGTACGCCAACTCACTGGCATTGATGTCCATGAAAGAAGGAAATCAAACAGTGCTTCAGGTGACTCCCTGGCTCCAGCAATATGATTATCATCTTTTTTCCTGTTTACCAACCTGCACCTTATCTGTGGAAAGACTGTTCAAAACTGCAGAGACTTGAAAGACTCGAGCAAGTTGGAGAGGAAAAGTCCCATGCGCCTCCAGTATGGACCAGAGTCTCTGCTCTTGGGAGCAAGGAGCCCCCTGCTCAAGAGAGAGGGTACAAACCACAAGGTAACCTGTGGTTTTTGCTGTGTGACCACAGAGAGTACATGAGGAAGTGGGATGGAAACCCCACCTCTGCCCTAGTAGCACAGGTGAGTGCACTGAGAGGAAGAACAAGCACTGCAGGAATTTCTTCAAGGAAGAAATGCTACTCCAGTTTCCATTGGGCAAGTCCTCAGACAGAATAGAAGGGCTGATGTTACTTCCAGTCCTCTTGAAGGGACCTCCAGTTCATATTTACAAGAAGTGAGTAACGAGTACCATGACCAGAACTAGACAGGCCCTACTTCCAGGCATGTGGAGGAAAGGGACAATCAAATCTATTGGACTGTGTGGATCCAGTGGCCTGGCACATCAGATCCATGACAGTGTAAAGCTTTAGTTGACTGCAGAGCACAATGTACCCTGATGTCATCAAGATACGTAGGGGCAGAACCCATCTCTATTTCTGGAATGACAGGGGGATCCCAACAGCTGACTGTACTGGAAGCTGAAGTGACCCTGTCTGGGAATGAATGGCAAAACCACCCCATTGTGACTGGCACAGAGGCCCTGTGCTTCCTTGGCATGCGTGATGTCATACTGGGTTTTTCAAGGACTGAAAAAGTAGTTGTTGGGCTTTTGGGAGAGCTGCTGTGCAGACAGAGGAAATAGAACAGCTGAACACTTTGCCTGGTCTCTCAAAGGACTGTGGGACTGCTGATGGTCAAAGAACAACAGGTATTCATTGCTACTACAACAGTACAGTGTTGACAATACTGCACAGCCAGGACTCTGTGACCCCCATCCATGAGACGATTTGTGGAGAGTCAGGGGTGGTCAGCAAGACTTGCTCACCATTTAATAGTCCTGTATGGCCAGTGTGTAAGTCCAGTGGAGAGTGGAGACTGACAGTGGACTACTGGGGCCTGAATGAAGTTACACCACCACTGAGCACTGCTGTGCTAGAACATGCTAGAACTTCAGTACAAACTGGAGTCCAGGGCAGGAAAGTGGTGCTTCAGTTGAGACTGCAAATGTGTTCTTCTCCATGTCTTCAGCAGCAGAGTGCAGGCCAAAGTTTGCTGACACCTGAAGGGGCACTCAGTACACCTAGAGCTGATTTCCCCAGGGCTAGAAGCCCAGGCCCACTATTTGCAGTGGACTGATGCAGGCTGCACATCAGAAGAGTAAGTCTCCAGAACACTTAGGTTGATGAAATCATCATATGGGGTTACACAGCAGACGGAGTTATTGAGAAAGGGAAGGAGATAACCCAAAACCTCCTAACAGCCATTTTTGCCATATAACAAAGTAAGGTCAAGTAAGTAAGGAAACTGAGTTTTCGGGAGTAAAATGTCAGGATGGACACTGTCAAATTCCAATGGATGTGTTCAACAAAATAGCAGCCTTGTCCCCACCAACCAGCAAAAAGGATATACCAGGTTCCCTCTGTACTGTGGGTTTTTGGAGGATGCATATTCCAGATTACAACTGGATTGTAGATACTCTCTATCATGTGACCCAGAAGAAGAATGATTTCAAGTGGGGTCCTGAACAACAACAAAATTTTGAACAACTTGAACAGGAAGTTGTTCATGCAGTAGCCGTGGGGCCAGTCAGGACAGGACCAGAATACAAAAAATATCCTCTACAGTGCAGCTGAGGAGAATGGTCCTTCCTAGATCCTCTGGCAGAAAGTACCCAGGGTGACTCAAGGACAACCCCTGGGGTTCTGGAGTCAGGAATACAAAAGATTTGAGGCCTGCTGATAAGAGATCCTGGGAGTTTATGAAGGAATTCTAGCTGCTTCAGAAGTGTTAGGCACTGAAGCACAGCTCCTCCTAAAACCCTAACTGCCAGTGCTAGACTGACATTCACAGAGAAAGTCCCTTCCACACATCATTCAACTAATGCTATGTGGAGTAACTGGATTGTGCTGATCACACAGCAAGCTCACTGGAAACCCCAGTTGCCCAGAGATCTTGGAAGTCATCATGAACCAGCCTTACAGCAAAGCTACCTGAAAATGAAGTGTTATGGTTTTCTCCCTGATGGTTCCTGCCATATTGTAGGGCTACACTGAAAATAAAAAGCTGCTGTATGGAGTCTTATTTGGCAAGTCAGAGAAGCTATTGAGGGACAGGCTGGATCAAGTCAGGTTTCAGCAGAACTGAAAGCCATCTAGCTTTCAGATAGACTGATGGAAAAAGACCAGTTGGCAGAACAGAATTAAACCCAACTGGTCTGCTGACTTGTGGCAAGACATTGTTTCTCAGGTAGAGAAGCTGTCCGTAAAAGTACATCACGTAGGTGCACATGTTCCCAGGTGTTGGGCTACTGAAGAGCATTGTAGGAACAGACAGGTGGATCGGGCTGCCAAGATTAAAGTGTCTCAGGTGGATCCAGCCTGGCAGCACAAGGGTGATATTTCTGGTTGGTGGGCCCATGATGCCTCAGGTCATCAGGGAAGAGATAAAACAATACAGATGGGCTCATGATTGAGGAGTAGATTTAACAATGAACACTATTTCCCAGGTTATCCATAACTGTGACACATGCATTGTGATCAAGCAGGCCAAGCACGTAAAGCCCCTGTATTGAGTGGGTATCATACTCCCTGTCATGCACCAGCTTCTCGGAAAATTGAACAATACAATGGACTGTTAAAAACCACTTTGAAAGCAATGGGTGTTTTGGCCTTCAAACACTGGGATCCACATTTGGTGAAGGTCACCTGGTTAGGTAACACTAAAGGGTCTACCAATAGAACTGGCCCTGTTGAATCAAAACCTCCACATATCACAGAAGGGGATAAAATCCTCATGGTGCATGTGAGGAATATGTTAGGGAAGACAGTTTGGGTTAGTCCTGCCTCAAACAAGGGCAAGGATGTGGGTGCAGTTGGTGGGTAGTGCAGAGGGACAGGGAAACAGGTTGTGCACCTCAAGGGATTTGATTCTTTAGTGAGAACAGTCTGTAATGTTTTCATTGTAAAATATTGTGTGATGGATGACCTTGCCACTGCGTGCCATAACTACCATGGACAGTGAATATGGACTGCGCCAGATACATCAGTTTTGAGGCCTTGATGCAGCTTGCAACCAGCTGACAACACACTCGCCCTCTGGCCCTGGAGCACATCTAGGACAGATAGAAATCATAGTCATGGACTAAATGAACTCCACAGACATGTTGGAGGGACAGCCTCTGACTATGGAAATGATACCTGTGCTTGTGTGGGTATCTATACATGAGTACGTATGTATATATATTCATGTATATGTGTGTGTTTGTGTGTGTGTATATGCATATAGATTTATGTATATAATTGGAAGGTATAGGATGTTGCCATGACATGGATGGTATAGAAAATAGAGGTGGATAATTTTCTGGTTCGTCAGGACATGGTTAATTTCTGCAGTAGCCAGGAGGGGGCATCGCTAGGACCTAGATGTTACTTTATACCAACTCATGTCATTTTTCATGGACAGGGTATCCTTTTGGGTCAGGTAGCATGGCAGAGAGAGAGTGGTTGGGTATTGTTGGGAGTAAGAACTCGCATGTGGATCATTTGCTTCTTGTACACTCTTACTAGTTTTGTTGCTTGTACTGTTTGTTTTCTTATCTCATTGTGGTTTCCAGTAAAAAGTTATTTTTCACAGCCTGGGATCTTCACCTTTTGTGCCTCCAGTTCTCCTCTCCATCCCACTGCAGGCGGAGGGGAGAGTAAGTGAGCACTGCATAGTTCAGAGTGGCTTCAGTAGGAACATTAAATTGGATAATACCATTCCTAAACCATGACAACTATCTACCTATGTACTTTTTTATTCTATGTCTTCTCTCAGGCATGCTCAATAAGGTTTAGAAAATTTTACAAGCCAAAACCTTGAGAAGAGAAATCAATGTATTTTAGGTTTAAAAATCAAATGTAGTTTAGACATAAAATATAATCCTGGTTACCTTATGCAGGGTGTCTGTACAGACACAAACATAAACCCATGAGTACACATGTATCCATATGAACAAAACTACATGGAAAATATTTTGAACTTTGTAGAAGAAGCAGCTGTGTACTTGCAGTTGTCAAAGTCCCCAGCTGTGCCTTCTGTGTAAGATCATGCAATGCTGTCTCCAGATTGTCAGGAGAACATACTAATTTTGTACCATTTTCTGTTCCCTTTACAGTCTTTGTCATGAAAATGAGCATGTATAATGAAGAGAACATGAGAGGCATTAACATTCGATGATACTTCACTGTCAAAAATAGTGGTCACATAAAGGAAGTGGCATGTTTATCCACTCTTAAGGCCAACATGGGCATGGAGACTCATGGCACTGGTATACTGACTGCATTTTTGGGAAAAGATTATATTTTATGCAAATACAAAAAACCATTATGAGTGACAATAAAACAAAAAATTATTTTAGCGAACTGCCAATGTTACAAATTTAATTCCAAATTCCCATCTTTTTTCCCCCAAATTTCAGAAATTACAAAATATTTTTGTCTTGAAATAGCTTTGTCCATGTAGGACTGGCAGAATAATTGGAGGAACTTTTGTTGCTCAAATAGAAGCCTCTTTGAAAATTCATTTCAAATGTCATTTGTGACAAATGACTTCTAGCCCAGTATTTTAACAACATTCTATTTTGTTGTTGTTTCTGAAACCCAGTCTTCTGTGTGCCATCCTCTAACCCGCAGGATATTTTGCAGCTAGACAGTAAGGACTGAAATGAAAAGAAAATGCTGAGCAACACAAACACTCTCATTATTTGGCCATCTGAATTCAGCTACATAATTTTCAGCTGATTTTGCATGGTTGAACATGTAAATCAAACACCCTGACTGCTGCCAACTTCTGTAATAGCAGCTGCTCTACCTGGCCTGCAGACCACTGCTGCTTGTTTCCAAGCACAAGTCAGAGGGGTACAAGTTTCCTCCAACCCACCTTCTGACCTCCTGAGGGGCCAAAAGACAACCCCATTGTGTCAATGATGTAACTGGATCATGCAGCTGGGAAACACAGCATCATTTCCTCATAATACTATACAGTAAAAGAAAAAAAAGTCCTCAAACCTCATTCATCTGGATCTAGCTCAGGATTCTGTGTCAGAAGAGATGATCTGATAGGTCCCTAGATCGTCAAGGATAGATTAGTAGCTTGCTCTCCATTCACAAGATGGCCTTGAGGGCAGTTGAACCATGCTGCTTTTGTACGTTAAGATTATAGGAAAATAAAATATTTTATCTATCATGCAGAACTAGGAATCAAAAAACCCTGTAGTAGTAAGACAGGGATGCCCTCAAGGCTTGGGCTGGGAGAGAATTCAATCCAAAATAAGCTTGAAGGAATCAAATAGATATTTTTTTGCAGTCTGGGTAGAGAATCAGTGATTTCCCAGTATGCTTTCACAGTGATGAATGCCCACATACTAGAGGTCTCTCCCTGCTTTGCAGATATCATGTTCTTCTACTGATCTTCCACATCTCTTTGGCTGGAAATGTAATGTAAGGGGGGCAAACACTACAAGAAAGATCTCCTGAACCATCATATCCACCTTCTACCTCAGGAAAGCACAAGATGTAACATTTTCATGTGGTGAACAAATTCTAAGCTCCTGAGTTAGAAAGGGCAAGAATAACAATAAAACAATGTCTGCCTACTAGTAGACAGCATTGTCAAGATCACTGCTCACACAGTAATGGGTTTTCTCAACAGCTTACAGAAAATCTCTCTTATGCTCCTCCAGTTGATTACCTTTCCCTAGATGATCTGAAATGCTATTCTAGGAAGCTGAAAATTATTCTGATAAAAAAGAAAATTAGTCTCTTCCTTAGTCTGCATTTAGCCAAGAGCCATCTAAGGCCCTGATCCTTCTTATCAACACTGTCTGCATACTGCTGCGCACTTAGAAGCATTTTTGGTTTTGGTAAACATGATGTATTTAAGTTCAGACCAAACAACAGAGCATCAGGAAAGGAATCTTTTTATTCTCACCTCCTGATTGGAAGCTACACTAACCATCTTGTGCCATAGAAAGTATTTTCAACAGCCTTATTGTACCTGGAAGTCCAAAACAACAAATATTACAGGATGTCAGCTTAGTCCGCTCTCAGTACTTGCAATATTATTTATGCAGCTGAACAGAGTGAATCATCAGATGACTCAATCTCCAAAACACCATTATAACAGTAAATAAATAAAGTCCTTCCCTCACACTGAGGAATTGCATTCATACACACAGCCTTACTGAAAAACATGATTGAGAGTAATTTGAAAAGAAATAAATGCAATTTGAATTTTTAAGAAACTCATCAGCGCTGCTATGGTTCCCATGAATAAACAGATCTGATTTGTTAAATCTCTTTAACCTTCAAAGATGATTAGGGAGTAATTTTTGTTGTTGCTGCTGTTGCACAAATGGATGGATACATTTTCCAGCGAGTTTTGGAGACAGGCTGGAAGCAGGTACAATTAATTCAGTACATATAATTTACTGCATCCTTGCTTCTTTCACAGAAATCCTTGCCAACTGATCCCAGGCAGAAGATTGGCTTTGGTTCTGCAAGCAGCTGCTCAACTTCCCACTTTACTGGAGGTAGGATATCACAGTAAAGCAGCTGCTGAAAGAGTGGGAGGGAGACACCAGTGAGCAGAAACAATTGTGTTGATAAAAAAAAAATATATGAGAAAAATACAGGAGTGGCAATCTTACTTTCCTCTAACATATTGGGCTATACTACATCTTATTTGCCTAAAAAGAAACAGTGTGGCCATAAGTTAACCTTGAAATATGTAAACTCTTGGAAACTTACACAATTTAGAAAACCAACATAAAATAGATCTACCAATGATATATTATTCTATTGATAATGAGTTTTGTGATTAAATTTGACATACTCAGAGATCTGAGGTTCATGAAGATTCAGTGCAGATTTAATCTTATCTGATTCTGCCTTAAATACATTAAGCATGTCTTGTAAGAGATAATAATTATTTATATCAACATTGGTATAAATAAGAGTTCTGAGGCTCAAACTCAAATTAAATAGAAGTGAGGAGAACTAAGAAAAAGAATCTGGAATTCCAGAAGTCAATAAGTAAATAAAAAATAATAATCTTTGGTGTAGCAGTAATCTGCTGAGATCAATGGTACTCTATTTAAAGATCTATCCTACAATTTTACTTGCATAATCAGGCATGACTCAAATAAGTCAAGGTAAATTGCCAGTTATCACATGTAATTAATTGTTTTTTAGAAGATTTTAAAGGTGTGGATTTTTAAAATATGGTCAGAGCCCAAATTAATTTAGAGGTTGTTATATGACAGTGATACTGCACTTCGGTAAAACACTTCGGAGTACTCCAGAATACTCACTGTGATATTTCAGAAATAAAATAAAAAAAACCCACCAAAATGTCCATAATGCTGAACTCTTATGGAAGACATAACAAAATTCCGACACTTTAAAACTGCAAGACTGGCTTAGGGACATTTTTTTTTAATGTGAAAGCTGTACTACTCCTCTAGTAACATGATTCCAGGAAAGAGGACTTTTAAGAAAAGTCCCGTCTTTACAAATACTGAAAATATCAAGCAGCTAGCAAACCAATACTGTGTTTTTGGTATTCAGGCAGGAGGATAAAGTATATTCCTGCAGTGGAAAATGTCGGTGTAAACAAATACCTGTTCTAATAGTAGAACTTAAGTGTAAAATGTGACCCAAAGGGGCACAAAGCATACAAACATGGGACGTTTTAAGGCATGAGTGTTGTGTAAGTACAAGTTGTTATATACAGTGATGTCCACAGTCTCAGTAGCCTGATTCTCCACCTGTTAATAGGATAATTAAAAAATCATTACATCACATAGATTAGTACTTAGATTTAAATTTTATTCCTCTTCTTCCATACTATAGATATTGTGGGTGTTAGAACTTCTCCACTGTTTTTTGGCCTTGCCTGTTTTTTGGCCTTTTTTATCCTAATTAAACCTATTATTTTGGTTATTTGTTGCCTGAGGCAGATTTAATTAAACCCACAAATTTTCTAGTGTAAAGGAAGTCCATAATATCTGTAAAGACTAGAAGAAACAACACACCCTCCAAATCTAAACTGGCACAACTAGGTGGTATGCATATGTATAGGATCTACATTTTCATTAGAATGTTTATCTCTCCTTTCTGCCTGATTCTTTTTGCCACAAGCTTAACCTATTTTTCTTTGTTCACCCACTGTGCATTTTTATAGCATATGTAGGTTTTTTTCCTTTTCATTTTATTTCCTGTTTTTAGTCTTAAGAAACATTCAGACCCCACATTGATACTTCTTTATCAACATTATGTTGATTGAAAAATACATCAAAGAAAGAATGTGTAGGTCTGGATATTAAATCAAAAATAGTCTACATTTGTTCATTGTTAAACTGAGATAGCCTCTCCTCTGACCTTTCTTAAGCTTTGTCACAATCTGATGAATTAATTAAAGGAAAAACTGCTCTCATCTCATTTAGCAATGGAAAAGCCACTAAATTTCTGAGGCAAAAACTCTTGATATGCAAAAGTTAAGGTGTAGGTTCATATTGGCCACACTGATCTGCTGTTGGTGTGATGAGCACTTGAACTTTTCTTATAAAAAATAATAAACGACAACTTTGACCGCTTTTAAATATTTCCTTGCTTTTTCTTTTTTTTTTTACTCTCCACTCACAGTCAGCATGAAGCTCTACTCCCCTTTAACTAGCCACGAACAAAGAAAGCATCTGCCTCATTCTTTTCCCCTACTGTGCCATTTTACAGAGAAGAAGCTTAATTACAACTGATTTTCTAAAGCTCATGTACAAAATCCACAGCAGAATTGTGAGCAGAACTCAGATTTCCCAACCTTGCTTTCATCCTTCCATAAACTCATGTTTTCCTTGAACTGCTTCAGTGTGCAGTTGGATTAACTGAGCCTGCCATGACCAGGCTGGGATAGCTTTCTCTTTGAAAAGAAATAGTTGGTCAGAAAACATGAGAATGTCAGCAGTGAACACAAATCTGGGTACTTCCAGACCAAACTTTGGTTCTCTTCCATTTCTTGGACCCTGAACCATGCTGATGCAGCTGTGTGAGACCTCTTAGTAAATCACATTGATGAAATGACCCCAAATTATCCCGCCAAAAATGCTTACTTTGTTTTACCTGGCTTATGTCAATGATGTGATTTCTAATATGAGGTCATCCATGTCATCCCACATGGCAGAGGAATATATATGAATAATGACTGAGTGAGAAGGTCCTTCAACAGATTTGCCATAGAAGGCCACAAAAATTTAAAATATTCTACTTATTCCTCTAATGAGTTTTCCATTTGTAGCTTTGCTGCTGTGTCTAGTCCCAAAGAGTAATTTTCTGCTTTTATTGCTCCTTGATGACATCAGATTTTTGTCAGGCAGAGGCAGAAAAGCTGACTGGTCTTCTTCCATTTACATTTACAAAAAAAGACATAGACAACTCCTCAAACTTTGTTGCACACAAATCACAATAAGAATAAAAAACAAGCTGGAAAACAGAAGCTTCTAGCCCTGGTTCTGGTTTTAGCACCTTCCAGTCTCTGCTGAATCAACCCTGTAGGAACCAACAGAGAAAACAAGGTAGTCTTGACTAAACAAGAGACTCACACTTCAAACAAAAAGGGAAGAAATGAACAAAAAGAAAAGTCAACAGACTCTTTGAACTCCCAAGAGGATTCAAAGCTAGTTTGATTTAACATTTTAGATAGCATGCAGCTTAATAATTTACCAGATTCCCAGCAACTAACTGATATCTATTCTTAAGGGTTTTGTTTGAGTTTATGGTCTTGGCAGGTATTTGGCAAGGAGAAGGTGATTTTAATTACATTGTATGTAGAAACTCTGAATTTGTGCTAATTTATTACCCATGCCACCATGTGATAAACAATAGTTTAGCAGTGTTTGTTACTCCTGACACTAATTTTATTTTTTCCCAAATCTTGCTTTGTATAAATTGATGAAAAAACAGGAATATTTTCTACCCTCAAGATTTCAAATTATATACGAAGGAACAAAACAACTCAACAAACAACCAATACCAATAACCCCAAATACAAATTTTAAAAATTGTCACTATTTGGCATAATATTTGTAGTATTATCAGACATCATGGGGAGAATATTTAAGCATGGACTGCCACATGCCACTGTGGAGTACAAATCAATAACATTAATTCTTTTTCCCGTTTTCACTTATACCACCATGGAAAAATATGCAAAAGCCCTTTCAACAGCCAAGTGTCTAACAGGAGTAACTGATGAAAACAAAGCCTTGGAAGTTTACAATGGCTGTTGAATCTGAAACTACAGAAATGTTAAAACCCCAAGATAATGCTTTGATCACCAAAAACTAGGTCCCAGGTCAATAAAGCTCAAGTTGTTCAAACAACCACTGAGATATTTCCCTTCCCATTAGTGTGCAAAAAAAGGAAGTGAAAAACAAGGGAAGTTGGATCAATGGGCTACAAAGCACATTGCATCTCTTGCATGTGGAAAGCCCAAGATGGCAAATACCAGGTCAACTTTTTACACTCTTTGGCCTTTAAATGATGAACACTGAGACCATTTTTACTGTAAAAAAGATTAAAAAATCACTATAAAAGCAGACACTGTGTATTAATCTACAGAGAAAATGGAAAACTGAATGAATCTGGTCTAATGATCTGCTATATCTGATGATTTTATCATCATCTTAGGCGATGCATTTGAAAGTAGTGCACCTGAGCAAAGTAGCTTTTCTCCTGTGTGCTCCAGAACTGCTGGAGCTAGTTTTGAGTGAATTCAGAATGCATGAGAAATTCCTGATTGACAGGGATGGAGAATATATTTATCCAGAAACCAGGCAGAGCCTAGAGAGCAGAAGTGAAAACTTACTCCCACCTCAACCCTGACCTTTAGGGGTAGGTGAGGAGCAAGTTGTTTTGTGTTAGGGTCAAGTTCCATCATCTAAGGATGTTTTTATTGATTGCATTTTTTGCTTTGTTTATTTTATTTTTTTAAAGCAACTTTGTTACTTCAGAAAAACAAGGAGTATGCTACTGAAAGACTGAGGATTTGTCTGAGTCAGAGCAAAGCAGTGGTTCTTGCTCTTTTTAGAGTAGGTTCTTCCTCATGCTTTCAGTCAAATTTAGCTCCCCAGGGTAACACTGTCGTGATTAAGCTGAGGTAGAAACTTTTGATTGTGAAGAAATTGCCAATAAGTTATTGTTGCTACTGCAGCTCCTGTGTGAAGGAAGACCGAAGATGATCTCTTAAAACAGTAATTAATGCCCTAAGGTAGTAAAGCCAGCTCCATCACTGGTATGAAAAGGTTATCTTTTCCTCTTTTTTTCCTCTTTTTTTTCCTTCTATTTTAATTTTCTGAAACACTGTCTTGGTCTTCCTTTTGTCTTTTTTTTTTTTTTCCTGCAGGCTGGGCTTGGTTCCTTCAGTTAAAACAGCTTGCTCTCCAAAGCAAAAGAAATATTTCATAAACTATTTTTCTCTGCTCCCCCCTGCCATGTATTTGCTAATAGAGTGCTGGTGAATAGCAGGGGAAAGTAGATGTGTATGGTATCCTGGGAAAAGTAAAAATGTTTGGATGGGAAATGGAATTGTTACACTAAAAGTTAAATTATTTCCCAAATTAAAAACGTGAAGTTTTGTCTCATGTGAAAGCATACTACACAAGAAGCTCTTGAAGCAACAAAATACAATGCATGTTTTAAATTGATAAGTGTATTTAAGTCACATGAAAAAAGCAGAACCTTGAAAGGTTGCACTAGAGATGATATATATATTAAAAAGTACTGTGTGGTAAAGACCCTTGATTATAAAAGAAAAGGTTTTACAGCTGCAAAGACTACTGTATTGTACATCCAAATAAGACATATTTGTGATAATTTCATTCTTGAAGCACAAAGAAATCTTTGGTTGGTTGTTTGTTTTTTTTTTTTTAAAATTGCAAATTTGTCATCTGCAACTGATCAGAGAATCCCACTGCACTGGAAATACACATGTAGCAAATTAAATTCTATTCAATGGGAAAAGTGGTGTCCAGGAATTACAGTGCTTCACATTATGTTACATTATGTACATTTAATTAACTGCCATCTTTTTTTCTCAGCACTGTAGAAAATGTTATTTTATCCAGTTTCTTAGACAACTTTAAAAATAATTTTAACCCACAGCATCCTTCTCACATTATCCTAACTCACTCTGCACCAGAAGTTCTTATTGCAACATCAATTAGAGCACAAATGAGAAAATTGTGAGGCTCTGGATAAAAAAGGAAAGCTGCACTGTAAACATAGTGCAAAATATTTTCTTAGTTGTGTACAAATTCAGTGACAGAAAGGCGAACAGCTCTAGTGAACTATTGCTTTGAACTCTGATGAAAACATGCACATGTATTTAGCATTTAATCTAAGTTTATGGAAGTGTAGAGAATTATCCTGGTTCTGGCCAGGACACGGTTAATTTTTGCAGTAGCTAGAAGGGGCCATGGCTGGGACCCAGAGGTTATTTATACCACCTCCCATCATTTCTGTGAGCAGGGAAAAGGGAGTCTCTTCCAGGGAGAAAGAATTTCTTCTGGTTAAGAAAACATGGTTAAGGGAGTCATCTGGTATGGTTGGGTGTTTTCTGCATAAATCATTTATTTTCTTGTACTGTCTGTCTTTAGTATTGTTGCTGTTGCTGTTCATTTTCTTTTCTTATTGCTGCTTCCGGTAAATTGCTTTTATTTCAACCCATGATATTTGCCTTTTGTGCCTCCAGTTCTCTGTATCCCACTGCAGGGAAAAGAAGGGGAGAAGAAGGGGATGAGAGAGAGAGAGAGCAGCGTGTGGTTTAGTGAGTCTCATTGGGGGCACTGAATTGGGGAGTACCATTCCTAAAGCATGACCATAATGTAGCATTGACTACTGGAAGCTAAGGGGCCTGTTTCTCTCCCTCTAACCTAAGGACAATGCAAAGAAAAATCAGTATCTGTACAACATTTCTTCAATATTTGTATGGATTGCTATACTCAAGATTATTTCTTTGGGCTCCCCCCTTCCCCCCCACCCCCAGCCCGGACAAACTTTTGACACTAGAAAACAACAGTTTGAAGATCAAAATGGGGATCCTTGAGTCTATGGAGAATGTGCTGTAATCACTGAAAATTTTATTACTGAATGCATTAACAGGTGAATGAAGGATATTTTATGTCACAATTTAGATTCTTAAATCAGAAAGTATCACCAAGTCACCTCAGAGTTTCTTTTAGTTGCTTAGCTGTAACTGACGCCAGGTCTTCCTCAGAAAGAACCCTTTTTTAGTGCAAAATTTTCTGTTTGGAAAAGCTGAAACCTGCCTGAACGTATTGTGGGTTTCCAGATATGTGATATCTTCCTTTTAGTTACTGGCTGTCAGGCACATGGAAGCCGTTTTGGCAGTATGTTCTCAGGTGAACTGCTCAGCACTGGCACAGCCAGTCTGCTTTTGCCGAGGGAGCACTGAATTTTGATAGTGCAAGCACTGCATGGGTGGTGCATATAATCATGGTACATTGCAGGGAAAGCCTTATCTTTATAAATATATCTAGTGTTTCCTGAAAGTATTGAAGTGACAACACTTCATAAGGTACATGTGTGCTATTGAAATACAATGGAATCTTCAGATCTCTGTAAAAATTCTTACCAGGGAGATTCACATCCTAGATGGGAGGACATGTGAGCCATCAGTAAGGACACTTACTTCATCAATAGCTCTCTAAATATCTCTGTTCTTATTTCTAACCCATTTATACGAGACACGACTTCTATTGGTAGTTATAAATGTATATACTTCAAAATCAGCTTCAGTTGCAACTGAGATGAGCCTCCAATATTGCCACTTTTCAGGGTCTGTGAAAATTTTTGTAATGCTTTTTTGCTTGTTTATGTACAACATACGGTGCAGTTGGTACCTGAGCAAAAAGGGTGTCACTGACTATCCCTTAGATGGATGCTAAAATACGAGGTTGTCTTGCTGGATCAAGATGATGTCACACTTAAAACAACTTTCATCTTTAACCCTGCCATGTTGTCTGCCCAACAAGTAGAAGGAACCCCAGAGCATGATTGCTTAGACTACAGAAGAGTTGTATTCCAGCAGACCTGACTTAGGAGACAGCACCTTGGAAACATCTGATTGGGAGATTTGTATGAGATGGAAAACGACTGTCTGGATATGAAGTGACTACACACCATGAGGTAATTGAATTGAGCACTTGCCCCTCTGATGTTTTGGTCCAGAAAGCAGGACTAATTGCACTGACTCCAGCTTTGGAATTGAGTAAAGGAAAACAAGCTAACGTTTGGACTGATTCAAGATGTGCTTGTTTGGAATGGTACATACACATGGAGCCATTTAGAAAGAAAGAAGCCTTTTGACATCTCAAGGCAGGCTGTTAAAAAATGGGAAACAGTCCTTGGATTTATTTGAAAGTATCCAGAAACCAGCAGAAGTTGCCATCGTGCTGTGCAGAGCACGTGAAGCGGGTCAGACCAAACCAGAATTGGGGAATCATTTAGCTAATAAGTCTGCGAAAGAGGCTGCAGAAAAAGGCATGTTAGAAAATAAAGTCTATCTCTAGTACCCTTGCCAGAGATACCTCTCCCAGTAGAAAAAGCCAGAGTAGAGTGCTAGAGGCTGTCAATTAGTTTAAAGCTTAGAAGCAAAATTTGATCCATCAGGCTGGGCAGTTACCCCAGCTGGGCAAATAGTAGTCCCTGAACAGATCTTGCTTGAAATAGTGGACTGCAAGCCACTCATTGGAGTACTGACAAACTTTTGAAACATTTGCAAAAATCTATAATTGGATCTAGAATGACTCAGATTCTACAATCAAGAATCCAAAAATACATAGTTAGTGAAAGAAACAACCCTAACACAGCTAGCAAAGTAGTTGTAGGAGCCATAAAACCTGGAAAAGTTCAAATGAATATAGGCAGATGGATTTTACTGAATTTTCCTGAAAAGGGGGGGTACAAATACCTTCTAGTTCTGGTGGATACCTTTTCTGGGTGACCTAGCCTTCCTTTGTTGCACCAACCAGGCTAAAGAAGTGACTAAAATACTTGAATCAAATAATACCTAATCCAGGGTACCTCTGGGGATGTCATCAGGCAGAGATTCCTACTTTATTGCAGAAGTGGTACAACAGGTTAGGAAAGCCTTGGAAACAGCTTGGGATCTTCATACTCATAGGCTCTAAGCTAGTGGGAAATTAGAGCAATGAATTACATAATCAAATTGCATTTGGGTAAAATACATCAGGAAATCTCCTTAACATGGGTCCAAGCCTTGCCTGTTTCTCTAGATTAGAATTCAACTGCCAGGAACTGGCAAAATAAGCCCCTATGAGCTGCTATATGGTCAGTCGTACCAAGTACCACACATTCCAGGAAACACACACATAAAAGAAGGGGTTGATTTGAATAATTTCCTCATTTCTCTTAGCAAAACTTTACAGGATTTGCTATCCAGTGGTGCTCAGTGAGCAGTCTCCAGACTTACGGGATTGGACATACGAGTGCATGAGTTCCAATCAGGAGATTCAGTCTACTTGAAAGTTTGGGGAACCACTTAGCTTCAACCAAAATGTATCTGTACTATACCAAGTACTATTTACAACTTTTACTGCATTGAAACTGGACGGCGTAAAATCATGGGTACATTATTCCAGGATTAAAAGGGCTGAAGTCGTTTGGGTAATCAAACAGTTGTCTGAGAAATACCAAGATGCTATCAGAGTGGTAGAGTGTCTACAAATGTCCAGGAAATCTGGAAACAAACACAGATTTGACAATGCACAGCTCAAGATGACACCTCCTGGGGATCTGAAGAAACTGGATCAAACTGACTTCGTGGTTACCCAGCTGGACTTGGTTAAAACATCTATTTATAGTTGTCACCATAATAATTACTTTGTGTGTTTTAGCTTGCATGGTGATTCAGTGTTACAGCTGTTGTAATGTCTTACACTATAAAATGAAATACAGATATTAATAGACCAGTTCCCACAAAGGGGAGACTTGTTAAGAACAGTAGAACAGAACAGCATTTTACTGTCATAAGGACAGCCTTGGAGAAAGAGATAAAGGAGTAACTTTGGCAAACAGAAGTCCAAAATGCAAGCAGGATGCCAGCTCAGCTCTGCAAGGCTGACAAAGCAGAAGTTATGCAAAACAACAATATTGTGCTAACTCAAAAGCTGGAGTTGAGGAAAAGCCATCTAAAAAGGACAATGGACATTGAAGACCACCAGAGAAGACCTGAAAAGGCATATAAGGACTTTGATAAGGGGTGTGACTATGTAAAATAAAGTAATACATATACATCAGGTAATCAGGGATAGCTAATAATAAGTAATCAGTGTGTATGATAAAAACTCTACCCAATGCTTGGGGCACTTGATTAGAGGAAGGACCTTCTGAGTGACCAGTACTCCATGGTAAAGAATGCCTTCTTTCTAATACTCAGAACTGTGTTAGAAAATTTCTATCTGGCCAATTCTGGTATCATTTAGATATCATACTTTCAAACTAAACTAAGGATAATTTTAAAAAGAAGAGAAACACTTGGGAAATACAACAGCACGTGACAGTGTGTAGCTGCTGTAAATACTTAGAAACATACTAGAAAAAAGTACTCGATAATGAGTAGTCTTAGATTTTCACAGTAGGGCAATCTAAGTAACCCACACTTGCTTTACTGTCTGCTGACTTTCTGGCGGGGGAAGACATGCAGACAATCAATGTGATTGGTAATGCAAGCTTCGTTTATTAGCAATACAGAGGCACTTATATAGTGTGAAAGTACAAGCTTATCAGTTCTTTAATTAGTTTAAACTTACAAAAGCGCATTCTTACTTCTACATAATTGGGTTAGATAAAAGACTACATTTGCCAAGCTTCTATTATTTATGTTTTGTCTTGAGAGATCAAAGATTTTCCTCCCTTCTCATGGTCAGCACATCTTTATCAGAACAGCACTGTACATCCTAAAAACTCCCTTTTGGTTCTCAGGCCTGTTTCTCACGCAGGCATTTTCTCATGGAGGCTTTTTCTCATGCAGGCCTTTGCTTGCAGGCTTTTGTTGTGCAGTTCTTTTATTGATTTGTCTTTATCAATAATCTATGTCCCTGATCCTCTAACCGTTCTCCAACAACTGTCCTCTTTATATCAACCTGTGAAGCTCTGTGCAGCTGGAATGAAAAAGTCTGATTACTCTTTGGGTCCTTAGAGGTCTTCAGTGTCTGAAAAATTAACCAACCAAAATTTCATTATGTTTCCTAAAATTATGTGTAAATACACATAATGATACTAACCAAGGTTGTCATAAATGGATGGCATCGACCCAAACTGTCATGAAGGATGAGCTGAAAAAATGATCATCATGATCCAAGGTAAAGAAGGAGGCTGAAGATCTTGTTACAACTTTCAGTGTAGGCCATTGACATAGTTGATGCATTAAGAAAAGATGCTGAAGGTCAGTAGATATTCATCCTTCTAAATTACAGATTGGATAACAAATGATCTAGTAACACAAACTTTAGGAAAACATTGTTTCTGTAAATGCATTAAATAAAAATTTCTGTACACACTTGAAAGCCAGTATGATACATACGTGCAAAATTCAGGAGTTTTTAAAGTTAAGTAACAAAACTGCAGAAAGTGTCTAAATTTGATATTATATGTTTTGTTACAAGAGGGAAATACCCAGATTTTAATACAGTAATTTGACTTCTCGCACTGTTACAAACTGGCATGAATATAGCAAAAAAAATTGTTTTCAGAAATATATGTCTGAGGTGTTTGGAAAAGATTTACTTTGTGTTTGATATTGAAACTATAAATTCAAGAGTTGATTATAAGGTGAAATTCCATGCTTACATTCGAGTTTACTATGAGGACAATATGAAGTAACCGCTTAATGATACAAATGACTTCAACTAGATTTCTAGATCATTTTCTAATAGCCTATGACTAATTGTGAAATTCACCATTTTGCCATGACTAATGTGTGAAATCTGTCATCTTTCCTTATGATTTACACAAGATCCTAATAAGAAGAACACAAAGTTGGTAATTTGACATGAATACTAATTTGTATTGTGCTTGTTCACAATTTTAGGAGAGAGGAGAGATATTTTTCATTAGACTATATTAGAGGCATTGGTGTACCTATCATATCATAACTGGACTCTATTTTCCTTTACTAATATGACCAATCACATCCTTTTCTATTACTCGAAAATTACATCAATGGATGTAATGCTATCAAAAAGGAAACAAAAAATTGCCTTCTGGAAGGGATTGGCCATTGAATTTCATATATATAATTAGATGTTAGTAGACAAAGCCTTCCACAAAAGCAGGAAATTTTATGTAATCCAGTTAGTTATATTAATTACTTAGAAGGAACTATTTATTTCCAAACTCTACATTATGCTGGAAATGCTTAAAAGTAGGAATTTAGTTCAGTTCTTCTACATGTGTTTTTATAAGTACAACCTGGTAAAAGCAGAGAGGGTAGGAAATTAAATTTGCAAACAACCTATCAGAAGTCCTTGTGATGGTTGTTGCAGTAAAGTTGTTAAAACCCCAGATTTTCTGATTTTAGATACTGAATGTGTTTTGAAACACATTTCTGTCATGTTCTGCAAAGACAGAGAAAATATGTCCCTTTATGTGAAAATATTGCATGTTGATATAGAAAGTTGTGAGGTCTTAAAGGACTTGTGAATGTTCCCAAGTCACATTGAAATCGGCATTTGAAAAACCTACTGCAAACTCCCCTTTTTCTATTATAAAACTGAAGAGACTGCATGAGCAGGATTTGTCACCAGAAGTTTCTGACCCAATAGAAGGTAGTGTCAGAGGCTGAAATATTATAATTTATGACCTAAACATTTTCTTGAAGGACTTTTAAAACTGTGTTACAAAAGCTGCAGAGAAGACTCCCACACCCTGAATGGGGCCCTGACTGAGGCCCTGACTGAGGCCTTACACTGCTCGCTGATGAAGATAAGATAAAGTAACAGCTCAGGGCTGGGGACATTCACAAAGCACAGGCTTAACACCTCCAAGGTGGAGACCTCAGCCCCAGGGCCATCAGCTGCCAGGCTCGCACAGACCTTTGCACCAAAGGGTGGAGGGAGGAAAGGCTTTGGGTATCTGGGAAAAGCCGCTGGTCAGAGGCACAGTGACTGCCCGTCCTCCACTGTGCAGAGCCCAGCTGAGGGGTCCTCACCGGGGGGGGGGTGTGGGAGGGGGGAGCTCATCCACAGCAGAAGGGGTGACATGGCCCATCACAGGGGCCCCCCTCAAAGGGGTCCCCAGACCCTGCACCAGAGCCCCAGAGATGATACAACAGACCCGCAGTGTTGCAAGGGACAGTGTCAAGCTGGCCCCTGCAGGGGAGTCATGTGGGCGTTCCCACTTGGCCCAAAGTGTATACTAATCCACGGGATTCTGTACTCTTCGGCGTGTGGTGTGGTGGTGTGTGGCGGCATGGCATGTGGCAGCATGTAGCAGTGTGGCCACGGCAGTGACAGGGGACCCTCACCACCAGCAGACCAGATGGAGGGGAGCAACGAGACGTCATTGGGACCCTCGGATGGGTGATCTGCTTCCACCTAATCCCTGTCACCTCTCCCTGTCCCCCCAGCCCCCCCATGCACACTTCTTTTCTCCATTCCTTTCTTTCTTTTCTCTTCCCTTCTCTTTGCCTCTTTTACTATTAAATAAAATACATCCATTTTTTGGCATCAACATCTAACCTCGTTTGGTTTTAATCTTGTTTCTGGGAATATTTTGAACCTTCTAAGTTCTTTTCCGGTTTATGCACAGAGACTTAATTTACTTTGCTTTTCTGGGTTTAAACCAGATCATAACAGGTAGTTGTCAACAGCATCTACTGAAAACATGCCAAGATGTTTATTTTGTACAAACAAAAAACCCAAAGTAAATAAAAATATGCATCTTTTTAAATATGACAGTTTATCAAGGTCTTTGGTACAAGAGTATAGAAATGTCTTCCAGGGGCACAATTTAAGATTTATTTTCTTTAAGATGAACTAAAATTTTGGCCCTCAGCAGTGGTGGACAGCACTTTTACATAGATACTAAAAATTGCACTCAGAGACACTGTACATAAGTAATACAACGAAGGAAAATTCGGGTAGCTTTAACAGACTGTGAAAATTGAAGGTAGTAATGCCTCTGAAATGTAATTAAAATGAGTGCTAAAGGACATAAAGATCTGCTGGGCAGGAAGAAACTGTCTCAAAAAGCCTGTTTGCTGCATTGTCACTGCACCCTTCAGTGTCCTCCCTTTTCATAAAAATGTCAAGATGCCTCTTGCATTTATTTATAATATTTGCTGTGATGATACAACTTGGTCACTCACTTCATATATTGCAGGTCTGGCATTATTAAAAAATTCTGCCTGAATTCCCAGCTTTTACCACTAAATTTCCAGTGTGTTGTCCTGGGTCTTGTTTATCCTCCTCTACTGTAAAAAACTGGATGCCACTGTTTTTTCTCACCTAAAGAAATGCCTTAATTCCCCTCCACCCTCCATGTTATAATCTCAGCATTTTATCTTCACTGAAAAGAACATGTTTCTCATGATAAACCTTTCAGGCACTTGTCACAATATTCTTAAAGCAAGAAATCAATTCAGTTGTCCCCTAAAGCACATCTTTCACGTAAGGTGGAAAGATGCTAAAACCCCAATGTTTTATACATAACTGTTACTGATCTGTCCTGAATCCTCTCTTGGTGACACCTCTCAGTACTGTTTTTACTAACCAATTGTTCAGCCATAGACAAAGAGATTTATTATAATTATTTTTCATGGTGTTAAATCCAATTGCTCTTTAATATGTTTGATTTTGACTCATTAGCCAGATATTATTTCACTTTTATAGGTTAAGCCCCTCCCTTTGCTACTTTCTTACCTTTAGAAATGTGGTTCAATATTCGTGGGGGTTTTGTGGTTTTTCCTGTACATTTTATACTCTTACTTATTTGATTTACTTGACTTCTCTACAGCAGGAGCTATGTAGATACTGCTAAAGAATGGCCACAGGAAGATGAGACTATATAGACATGTAAATAGATCACTACTATCGAAAAATGAACAAATGAATCAGCTGGATTAACTGTAGGGAACATGTGAGAAATTTTATGTAAGACAATTTTATGAGTGAATGGATAAACTTGCAGAATCATTCTTTCTTTCATTTACTGAAAAAAAATAATTTTAGAAAATTTGAGGGCTGAATTCATGACTATTAGCAGTAATGTTACTGTTACTGATTTCAGCTGTACTGTGCTCAGAAGCTTGTACTGAATTTTGTGGCCAAAATTATAGCGTCTCCTTGTCAGTAGGAATCTAATACTCTGTGTTGCCCCTAGCTAATAATTAATATCTTTAAAGAGTATTACTGACTTAGACTTTCAAATAAATCCTAGCTAAGAAAGTCCAGAGCATTTTATTCATAATTTCCTCTTCATGTAGCAGCAGTGTCTGCAGATTACCCTATAAAGGATATTGGGATAATAAGCATATGTGAGAACTCTGCATGTCTTCTCCAAAATATTACTTCTATAACATTCAATTGTGAGCAGAAAATCTATCTTCTGACATCAAGTCCATCTTCTCTGGAGTTCTTATTGCATTATGACTACTCGATTACTTGCTTGCCCAATTTTCCCTCTTCTTAGCAAGGAAAATGATTTACTTTAGAATCTGCAGACTGAATTTTCAATTTCAAATGAATAATCCCTCGACAGTTCAGACTAAAATTGTTTTTGAACATTGGAGTTTGTAACAAAGATTGACAAGATATTTTATTAAGTGTGTAGGCGAAACACAACTTCACTAGAAGATTTACAGAAATTTTATTCCGTTACCATCATTACCTTCAAATCTGTGGATTACGAGGAGAGATTTTTGGCAAGTAGAGTGTTATTTTTAGGAAACTTTTTGATTCTAACAAAATGTTCTTAATAAATACAGTGGAGATATTAGAGGAAAGTTTGAAAACCGGGTCATAGATACCCGGTACCCTTAGCAGGGTAAAGACAGAGTCAAAAAAAATATATAGGTCTTAAAAAAAAAAATCCTGATGACACCTCTCATGGAAAGTTTTATTTTTCTTAGCTGAAACTGTGGCATTATAGGATAAGTGCATATCCAGACTGATCTACCACTGTCTCAATTATCAATAGGAATGTACCAGTTTATTTACCCTCTGTGGGTTTTGCATGCTACTCTGTTCTCTTCGTAGACTTATGTCAGGTTCTTAAAATGTATCTGTTACAGCACAAATGGGTATTCATTAAAAGATTCAGTCAGTTATTTCTACTTTGTAGCATAGATGCATTCCCCAGGAAAAGGTCTTGTAAACAACTATATGAGCAACTTTTCCTATGGGAAGCACATTGTCTCATGGTAGCAATGACAGTCTTGAGCTCAAATATGTATTCACTGAGAATCAGATAATTAATTCTTGATAAGAGATTTTGTATATATTTTAGAAAATAATATAATTCAATAAAGAATGCAAAAGTGAGGAACAGAGAGCTGGCTCAGCTATAAACTGCAGCACTGCATTTCTCCTGAAAATATATTTTAACAACTGACTCTTTTTCTGCGGTGTCAGATGCTAATCCTCAGGTAATATTTAATTTTTGATAGGCTCATTGGGAAAACCACAATCTAGATCTGATGATCAGGAAGTCTAGTGAGGTTCTTTACTGTTGGTATTTAGATAGAAAATGACATTTCTAAATAATTCAGACAAACAAAGAACCAACTGGATCATAATGTTAAGAGTTCTTCTCTTGACAAAGAAAGTCAGTGATGCTGCAGATTTTCTGACACTTAGAGTGTTGATTGGCATGATACTGTCATTATTTTCCACCATATATTTTGAATTCTCTAGGAAATATAAAAGAGTATGCAAATATTCTACTTCATGCTTTACAGGATATAGCATTTATCCTCCCAATGCTCCAGCCAAAATCAGCACCTGGATGAAAAGCAGCTGGCTAAAGCTGAACCCAGGAAAATTAATGCTTTTTGGAAAATGGAACCTCTCAGAACTTGCCTCTTCATTCCATAATACCTGCCCCCAAACCCTTAAAATCCTAGTTATCATTTTCCACCATTATCAAGGATTTGGCTCTTTTACAGGGCTCTTCATATATATAGGGTTTCCTCCTTCACTTTTACTAGCAGTTTTATAAATTATATTAATACTGAAATTTCCCTGATTTCTCAGGAATTGTTTTCTCTCATTGCATGTGTATCTTCCTTTAACATTAAAAGGACTTACAGTTTTCTGTTGACAAGAAAACTTGCCTGTTTATTTTCTGACTTCTATTTTAACTGTCATTGTCCTCTTATTCACTTTGTCTGTTCAGATTAATTATCACTTGTGTCACCACTGTGTTATTTTTAGTTTAATTTGTTTCTTCCTTTCTATTTTATCTCTCCTGGTGCCTTATGCCCCCTTTAGTTTGCTGATTCAGTACTATTTAGTGCAGTAGGAATCTCATATTTGGTCTTAAAAACATGCAGCTTTACTGGAGGTAAGTCACTTGATCTTTCTGTCTCATACAGAACGTAGACTTTCAGGCTCAAACAGATGTTGCTTTCCTCTTCATTATTATCTATCACAATCACGTTTTTATGAAAGTCAGAGGTTATTGAAAGGATGGATTTTGTCAGTGTATCTAAGGCAGCATCTAGGAAGAACTGAAGCAAATACACCCATTGATCCAAGTAGCCCTTTGCAATGCAGTTTCCAAAGAGTCCCCACACAACACAATAAGGGAATGAGATATGGCATATAATTTTGTAGAGTATTTTTTTCCTTCCAATTTATTTTTCATGACAGAAATTTTTGTTTAGTAGCCTGAAGGCTGTGGGACCATGTACAGTCTTTCTATGGACTCGGCGCCGAGCCTCATCAGGACCCAGAATCCCTTGCAAACCAATTAGGCATGGAGGGAATATTGCCAGGAGCAGTGTGGCAAATTTAAATGGCTCCAGGGAGTATGAGCAACCAGGAGCACAGAGAGCAGGGCAGGATGTGATGCATAAAAGAACATGGTGTGCCAGTTTGTGGGGCAGATTCTGCAGGGAGGGACAATGTGAAGGGCACTAAGGTGCTGCAGCACCGGCAGTTAGATCAGTTGCTGGTCATTACACTTGCTGAGAGGTTTATATTAGGTATTAGGAAGAAATTCTTTACTGTGAGGGTAAAGACCTCACTGGCACGGATCGCCCAGAGAAGTTGTGGACGCCCCATCCCAGAGGTGTTCAAGGCCAGGTTTCATGGAGATATGAGCAACGTGGTGCAGTTGAAGGTGTCCCTGCCCATGGAAGAGGGGTTGGATTGAGATGATCTTCAAGGTCCACTTCCAACCCAAACCATTCTATGATTCTGTTACTTAAGGCATCTAAGGGAGACTCCTTTGACTCTTAGTAGCATAGTCTGAGATGTCCTTCTGCCTGAAAGCATCTCATCCCCATCCAAAAAGATTTGGCCCTCTGAAAAAAGGACTTTCATGATTCAATCTAGTAGTGATGGCATTGCTTCCATCAATAATGGCTGTTCACATCCATTTTAATCTGCTACTCAGGAAGCTGAAAACATCATGGAGCAACCAGCGTTGAGATTTCTGGGATTTTGGAGACAACAGAAACACTCTCTCCAAAAACAATTTCTTCTTTTCATTTTGATCTTACTAGCATAATAAAGATTTTAAAAAGCCCCTTGACACTGAACCATGCCATAAATCAAATCCCTCCTGGTGGGAGAGAATTTTCTAAAAGTCCTTGCAAGGAGTTTCAAAGATAAACCGAGACTTTTCCTGGAGTTTCAATGCTTCCGGATAGTTGTTTATTAAGTCTTATCAGAGGAACAGAGCCACTAGCGTGACCCAGGTACAGCATAGCGCACAGAAAGCAGGAGAGAAGTCTAATTATCAAGATTTACATGGCCTTTTAAAGATAATTTAACCAATAGTTACTAAAAACATAATTATTTACACTATTCAGTAACATGGGCAGGAACTGTGGAATTCTCTATCCAATCATTCCAAACTACTTTTACTGCAGAACATGGAGTAGTAGAAGAAGGAGAAGAAGGTTTAGAAAACAACACAATCCTCCATTTTAATATTTTTTACTCTTACTATTTACTACAAAGAGAAGCCCAAAACCTCTAAATTTTTTCACCCTGTGACAATCTTACATAGTAGTCTATCACCTAATTCACACCACTGTATTTTCTAGTTCTTGTCATATCGTTGGTAATTTTTTCCAAGGTTGGAGGTTAAAACAGTGTTGTTCAGGGGGGTAAGAACCCTTAAAAACAGGCAGAGAAATATTCTCGGCACCCCTAATGAACCAGGCTTAATATCACCAGATGTAAAAATACATGTACATGACATTATTTTTCTTTATGTGTATGAGAAAACTCAAATACTTAAATGTGTTTTGTACCATTGCATAGAAGAGCTAAATGTGGACATAAAGGAACCTGGATAACAAAATTCCTATATTGTATGTGGCTTGTTACGTAATTTTGCATGTATCTTAATTTCTGCCAAGAAAAGCAATGGCATAATACTTACTTGCTTTAAAAAGACACAGATTTATCAGTGTAACTATGAATCCAGGATTCAGAACAATTGGAGAACCAAATTGGGTAGTGGGACTTGACCCAGAATACTTTTTTTCCTCCCAAGTTCACTACAGGAATTAGTCTATATTGTTAGAAGTAGTGAAATGGCACCACAGGGAAGAATCTATGATGTCAAACTCCTGGGCATCCAAGGTGCACATGATGTGTGTTTTGAGGGGTCTAGTTAAGACTAGCTATCTGGACCACCTCTAGCTTGTACTTGTGTATTGAAAATGTTGGTGATGGGAGTGGGTTAGATGCTCTCCTGAAGCCTGTTTTCTATTTCATTTCCAGGGAACAGGAATCCAGTCTGTGCCAAGACCACTTCATGAAACAAACCTGAGCAAAGAAATTTGTGATAATTAACTGTTACATTCCAAAACCACACTTCTGAATGTAAAATGAAATGCTAATCTAGACATAGGGCTGTCCAGATATGTTAGTGAATATCCATCCTTTGCACTAATCAAAACATGATTGGACAAGTCCCTGAGCAACCTGATCTAAGTTGGCTCTCCTTTGAGAAGGTGGTTGCACCCACAGAGATCTCTTTGAATCTAAATTATGATTTTGTATGCCCCGATAGAAGGAAGATGTTGCTGTCATCTCAATACTTTTAATGGTGCAACTATTGGTATATAAACAGTGTTATGACTTCAATTTGTTGAAAATTATTTTCATTCTTTCATACTTCCATTCTTTCTCATTTTCATGGCTAAACAAATTTTGTCATATGAAACCATTCAAAGTGTACTGGTGAGAATTTCCCTTACACCCCTCATTTCTAGATTGCTACAGAAACATCTTAATAAAAAAACACTGAGGAATAATTAAAATGAAAGCATTCTATATACATATGCAGCTGACAATAACAGGAGGGGTTCTTCAGGTACTTCAGAGAAATTATCAAGGCTTCTTCAAACAATAGGACTAACCTTTTCAAATATCTAACTGGAAGTATTTTTTACAGTGTGAATATAAAATCTTGGAGACCAAAGAGAGGCTAAAGGGGAGCCCAAAGCAGACAGTAACATTGCATACTCTTACTCTGTACACACTCACCAACAGTTTCTGATGCACCATGTCTGGTGCTGTATGGCCACTAAAAGAAAAGTTGCCATTGAAGTGTGGCAACTTGCTGTATTTGGTGAACATCTGAAATGTGGTGTTACGTATGAGCATATAGGCTCGTTAAAAGTTTCTCTAATTTGCACAGTGCCAAGCAAATCAAATTGCATGGTTTCCAGGATATGACTCAATACATGTAAGTCTGCAAGTTTAAGTGTTGTGGTATGCAAAAGGGTTAAGGAAGTGCATTTCCATTCTAAATGCTTTGATATTTCTCAAAGAGAAAAAAGAAATTGCTAAACTCTTGAATCATAGCGGAGGATAAGGTGGAACACAGAAGATATCTGATATTTTTCTGGGGACTAAATAGCCATTGCTTAGAGTACTGTTTGCCATCAGGAAATAGATAACCAAGCATTCAAACCAGCAAGCTTCTCTGACCTTCCCTTCTTTGGTCCTCAGGAAGACAGGTTTTTTTCTGTGTTTGGTTGGTTTTTGTTACACATTATTTATTAATTTGCTTTATTTTATTTTAAGGGGAAACAATTGACTTTTTGTTTTTAATTTAAATGTCAGAGAGATACATATCACAGCTACAATAAGCTGCCTATGATTCCTTGTATTATATTCTCCAGGGAGTCTTTTGTAAGGAAAACAAATTATTTTGGCTTTTCAGGAGTAGATTTGCCCTTAAATTTTCACTTTCACCACCTTAGATCATGCAGAATCATATCATATAAGCTGGGAAGTTCACATATTCCTCCTGGGCACCCATTAGGAAATTTTCTGGCAAACTTTTTTTGTATTTCACTTCCACACTTAGAGGAATATAGCAGCAGCAAAACTTAACAAAAGAAACCAAAACAAAAGATTCTGTAAATCTCTGATTCACTTTTTTCAGTTCATTTGGATCCAGAAATTACTGCCCTTTTCCTGTTGTACTAGTTTGAAAACAAACCAGTGGGAGGCACCAAGTCAGAATAACATTTTAATGGGGAAATTAAAGAAAAGGAAAAAAATCTAAAAGAGAACACTGGTTCAAACTGACAGAGTCAAGATACAACCTGAGTCCCTGTTAGGCAGGGTGGTGGTAGCAGTCTGGTAGAATGGTGGCTGCAGTCCTCTGAAGCAGTGATCCTGTAGAAAAAGGGTCTGCTCTTCCTCAGAAAGTCCGGGGGTGGCTGTGTAGCTCCTGTCCTCTGGAAATCCAGTGGAAAGGCATTGTCTCTGGTGTTCAGAGTCCCAGCTTATATCCATGATGGGATGCTTGGTTCCTCCCTCTGGGTGGAGCATCTCACAATGGGGTAATGAGTCATGAGGCCAAGTGTTGATTAGGCTCATTAACAGAAGATAGTCTGGAGGGAGTTATCTCTGAGTCATGTGGCAGGATAATGATGGGCCATTAACAGCAAGATAGTCTGGGGGGAGGAGGCAAGGAAACACTGCCCCACCTGATTTCAACAGTTCATGAGGATGGTAATAGAATACACTGCAACCCAGGACACCTGTCCCACCCTTCCCTCAGTCTGTGCCCCATTCCTAAAAGCATGAGCCAGTCAGTTTGATTAAAACAACTCCGCTGCAGAAGATGATCACAAGCAGCATGAAGAAATGGACAGAGATATCCAGTTCAAATAGTGACTACACAGTTGCACTTAGGGTCATATAGGTGCTGGGTGGAAGATGTACTGATGAACTGAAAATGCTGAACATCCAAGAAAATTAATAATTTCCAAATAAGTAGTAAAATGATGAGTTCAGACCTATAAAGGAGATCAGGGAGCTGTGGGACGGGATGGCAGAAATACCAGCCATTGGACAAAAACTCACTAACTCTACTCTCCATGGAATGGGACTTCTTTCAGTGTATTAAGGCTGAGATTCCCCCATCAGAGAGTACAATGAAATCAACCTCACTCCTAAGAAATAGTAACTTCCAATGTGGAATACCTTAGAAATTTGTTTTTCAAATTCAATCAGGGTGTGCTGGTTTTGGTAGACGGAGAGTTAATTTTTCTCACAGTGGCTAGTACAGGACTATGCTTTGGATTTGTGCTGAATACACGGTTGATAATATAGAGATGTTTTTGGTTTTGGTGAGAAGGGCTAACAGAGAGCCAAGGTACTTTTTGCTTTTCATACACTTACCATGCTGGCAAGGAAGTTGGGGGTGCGTTGGGAGTTGGGAGGAGACACAGCCAGGACAGATGACCTAAACTGATGTAGTGGTTTGACCTTGGCTGGGCTCCAGGTGCCCATCAAGCCGCTCTGTCACTCCCCTTCCCAGCAGGACAGGTGAATGAAAAATAAGATTGAAAACTGTTACAGTGGGGATACTGCAACACGATGTATCAGACATCGAGGTCCGTGGAAAAGAAATATATATGGACAGATTCTTGATAGGTGTTTCAGAGAGATGTTTATTTCTTCAGCTGCATGGCCGGGACTCTGCCGAGGAACTGCTCAATCATGGGACCCGAGGGTCCTTGCCCGTGCAGGGGAACACAAAACAACCACTGGGGAACGAGGCAGGGGCTAGGGAAACCCCGTGCCTCCCCACCAGGGCCCCTCTCCCAGACCCCACAGCAGGGGGGGAAGGGACCCCGACATTTCACCCGTTTAACAAAAAGAGATTTAAAACTTAACATTGAAAACAACTGGATAAACATAACAAGAATAGTTTCAAAACAAAACAAGCCACCCTCCTGAGTCTTTAAATGTCCAAACAGGTTTTCTGGAACATCTTAAGGCTGACAGAAGGGAGACAGGACTCTCCGGGCATGCTTTGTGGGGAAAATGAGGCAGGAGAAGGGTTTCTTCCCATTTGTACTTGTTGGAACTCTAAACAACAATAGTTAATTCTTCCCTCCCCCTCTTCATCCCCCACTCGGCATTGGAAAGGGATTTTGGGGAAACAATTGGCAAAGGCAATGGTTTTGTGAGGGAAACCATGGGCTGAAAAAACCGGATTGGGAATACACTGGGGGTAATAGGATATGGGATAAAAGGGAAAGGTGGGATTAGGAAAGGGAGACTGAAGGGGGGGGCTTATAATGGAGATATTGTCTAACATGACTACAATTTTTAGCATATATACTGCCTTTTACAGAAACACCATCAGACCCAGTGACCTCTGCTACTTGTAACCCTTTTCTACCTTGCACAATTTTGAACTCTACTACTTCTCCATCTCCTAAACTTGGGATGTATTTTTCAGGGTTATTCTTTTTAATAGCAGTTCTATGAACGAATATGTCTTGCTGGTTGTCACATCTCGTTATAAATCCATAATTTTGTTTAACATTATACCATTTTACTATTCCTAAAACCTTAGCTACGGTGATTTTTTCCTTTTTCCGAGTGGCTGCTGTTTTCTGTCTCACTGCGTTTTTGCTTTCTCTTTTGCTTTCGCTCTCTCCTGTATTGGAACTGCCAGGGCTGCTGGGCTGCGCCCACATCTTGGCCGGGCCCCCCCGCACCCTGTTCCAGCGCGCATCTCGGCTAGGCGCGGCTCTGCTCCACCGCCAGCCGCCGCCTGTGCGCCGCTCCTCTCACGGGGCTCTCTCCACCACGCTGCGCAGGGCCGGGCGGGCTCCCGCCTCGCCTCGCTCTGCCTGCCAGCACTGCAGCTCGCATCGCTCCGCCTGCGTGTGGGAACTGCCTCGCTGCTGCTCAGAGAGCGCTTGGCGCACGTGGGTGAGGCTGCACCGTCTCTGAGGCAGGCTTCCCTTTGCCAAGACACAGCTGATATTGCTCAACAGTCTTGGTAATTAAATAATATTCACGAAAATATTCTTCCATCAGCATATATTTTGACTCAGAAATTAACTGTGTCCAAACGGTGTTCCAAAAGTTTTTGGTAAGAATCAAATCCCAAGAAACGTAGAAAAAGTTCTTAAACAGCCATGAAAGGAAATGTTTCAGTTCCTTTTGACCTTGAATTAAGCTAACATTTACAAATCGTTGTTCAAGAATCTTTTCAAGTTTAAGATAAATGTCCATATACAGCTTGGAGAGCCAAGAGTCTTTCCATGGTTCCTCCATAGTTTAGAGATGGAACAGCAAAACAAAAACAAGAAGAGAAATCCAGAGTTTACTCACAAATCGTTTGCTGTCCTTAGGGATTGGGGATCGTTCTGCTCGCAATTCTCCACCATTTGTTACAGTGGGGATACTGCAACACGATGTATCAGACAACGAGGCCCGTGGAAAAGAAATATATATGGACAGATTCTTGGTAGATGTTTCAGAGAGATGTTTATTTCTCCAGCCACATGGCCGGGGCTCTGCCGAGGAACTGCTCAATCACGGGACCCGAGGGTCCTTGCCCGTGCAGGGGAACACAAAACAACCAATGGGGAGCGATGTTGACCAGGGGCTAGGGAAAACCCGTGCCTCTCTCCCAGGGCCCCTCTCCCAGGACCACGTGGCAGGGGGGGAAGGGACCCTGACAGAAAACAACTTGTAGGTTGAGGTAAGGCAATTTATTAAAGCAAAAAAATTAAGTGGAAGTTTCTGTGCCATAAGCAAAGACGAAAAGTTAATCTCTACTTCCCATCAGTGAGTGATGTTCAGACACTTTCAGGGCTTCAGCACATGTCGAGATTGCTCCAGAGGGCAAATATTGTAATCAATGTCCCCCCATCCCTCCTTCTTCCCTTAGCTTTGATATCTGTGGAATATCACTTTAGTTAATTTGGCTCAGTTGGCCTAGTTGGGCCCACTCCCAGCCCCTTGATGGCGGGGGAGAATGTTAGAGAGACAGCGCTGCTCAGCAGTAGCCGAAACACCGGTGTGTTGCCAACACCTTTCCAGCTCCCAATGCAAAGCACAGCACTGTGAGGCCTGCTAGGGGAAAATGAACTCTATCTCAGTCAGACCCAGTACAACTAACCAAAGGGATATTCCAGACCATGTGACATCATGCTCAGTATATTAACTAGGGGGAAGAAGAAGGAAGTGGGGGGACATCTGGAGAGATGGTGTTTGTCTTCCCTAGTAACCATTACATGTGATGGGGCCCTGCTCTCCTGGAGATGGCTGAACACCTGCCTGCCATTGGAAGCAGTGAGTTAATTCCTGGTTTTTCTTTGCATGTGTGCGTGGCTTTTGCTTTCCTTATTAACCTGTATTTATCTCACCCCATGAGTTTTCTAGCTTCCAGTTCTTTCCCTTCCAATTCTCTCTCTCACCCTCCTGGTGTGGGAGTGGGCAAGTGGTTGTGTGGGGCTTGATTGCTGGCTGTGGCTAAACCATGGATAAATGGAACAGAGAAGCTGAGGGGTGCATGAGGAGGACAAATTCAGCAAGTTTTGAAATTTGCCACTGGAAGAAAAGAAAAAAAAAATTGCTGGCATCATTCTCTTGCTCTTTTATCTTTTCCTTCCTGATCTTTTATTTGATTAATGACAAATTGTGTAGATGGCAAATAATTTTAAATATTCAAAAATTAATTTTTTAATTAATGCTTTTCTGCATTTTTAATGCTAGAGCCAGACAAAGCTTAGGCAGGCATTGTGCAAGATTTTCCAATGGCTCTGCCAAAGCAACTAAATGTTTAACACTCCTACTAATATTCCAAGCACAGGCTCTTTATTTGTAGATGTGAGAAAAGTTGCACTCATCTCACAGAATGTCTAGATTAAAATAACAGGAATTCACTGGCATGCAAATACCATGCATCATGCCAGACAAATAGATTGGAGGATGTTTGAGCATGGGTCTCCTCATATAAGGAATCTCTTGTACAAGTGGTCTGGCTGTGCCAAATCCCCATGCACCCAGGCAAAGGGAACAGATCTGGAAAAAAGTATGTGTTTGTCTTTCTGCTCCCCAAAATATTCTGCAGCTGCAGCTTCTTGCTTCTCAATGAATCTGTGTGCATGCCTCCAGGACATCTACCTTCTCAGACCTCCCTCAAAGACGAAATGACAAAAATAAATCAAGGCTTTAACAATCCTCTAGTAATGGCCAAAATTCCTAAACCTCTAGAGACCATATCTACAGCCTGTAAAAGATCATTTCAACATAGCTGCAGCATGTTGCTGGTAGCACTCTTTCTGCATGGAATGCTGGTTACTAACAGTGATTCAGCTGTGAACAAAATACAGAGGACCATTAAGATTGTCTAGCCTCCTTCATCGTCATATCTACACAGAGTTACTAGTTGTTCTCTTCACAGATGCTGCAGAAGCCCTGTGGTAAAAATCCTGCCCAGTATTGGGAATCTCCAATGGGTGACAGAGTGGCAGGGATCTGAGACTAGTATAATCCCATTATCAATATTTAATCATTTCAGTGGGATCATTAGAGCATTGAATCAGCTACAAAGACATATTATGGGTAGGAGAATCAGATGGCTGGTAATGTGAGGGGAAAACAATGAAATAGGAGAGATAACATGAAAGAAAGACATTGAAACTAGAATAACTGTGCATTCAATGAAGTTCTTTCTATCTGCCTCATACTTGGCAGATAATTATATATTTCCTTGTATTTCTTGAATTTATTAATGACTGAGGAAGAAACCAAGACAATATAGAATATTGTACAAACTCCATGGCTAAGTCAATCTCACTGTTGTACCACTAAATTAAAGGCAAAACCCCTGAGCCATGGCCAAATTAAACATGGAACACCTGTCTCTCATTTATTCTGAGTTTACGACTGAAAATGAAGTTTTGATTTTACAGGTGAAAATTTTGTAACTCATCCCAGCAGCTCGTAACCTTTCCCCATTCTGACCAACCCAACAGCAGCAGAGCTAAGACATGAAAGTATCTACATACTGAATCTCTTAGGTGTCTACCCATCATGGCTTCTGAACTCAATGCCAAGGTTTTAAACAAGGCTAAACATAAAATGGAGAATATGACAGCAACAAAACTGTAGAGCTACTTCCACCCCCAAAAACATAGTGATAAAACCAAAATATAGCAGAAATATTTACTCTTTGTAGGCCAATGTAGCTTTTTCATCCTCAGGTACAGCAATTCTAAAAAGCATCTTTTCCTGCTAGCAATACTCTCCCTCTTGCCCCTCTGATATTCTTAGATAAATCATCGTGATGAGATGCAGCCATTTCTCACTTCTGTAGGAGCCTGATTTTCCCGAAATAAATACTGAATGCATTCCTGGGGACAAGTGAGGAGGTTCAGGGTGGATCAAAACCTGGTTTTCTAGATCTGCAGGAAAGTCTGATGCTCTAAAGCAGAGTAAAACATCAGCACTGAACAGAAAAAGATCCCAGTTGTGGATGACCAATCAAGAAAAAATCTCCAAACAAGAAAACAAACGAAAGTGCCCAGACCAAACCCAACCCCATCAATGCAGTACTTCAGCACAAACAATGAAGCATCCCATGCTGCTCCAGACACCTGATAACCTGCTTCCAGGCTCTCTGTCATTCAGCTTGGTTCTTGCCAGTACCAGCAGTCAGGGCCCCTGCAAGCCTTCTACATCTGCAGCAGAGAGTCTGGAAGCGCAGGGAGCCCTGACATGAGCTGGGTCCCCCAGGCCTGCCAAGCAATCTGTTGGGGAGGTGGGTGAGTGGCAGAAACTCTGCTGAGTTTCTGTCAGAAAATATGAGAAAAACTGCATGTTTCCAAAGAACATTTAAATTTCATCAAAGCAGCATTTTCCAACACAATAATTTTTCCACCATGAAATTTTTGTCTCTCCATTTGTTAGTGTCATCATGCTTGGGTTTTTTGAGATTTATAGTGCCCCCCCTGCACCCTCCCCCCTCTCCCCACTGCTGTGAGGTGTGGTCTGCACAGGGGACAGAGACGAAGCACCCACTCTTATGTGCTCTGCTGAAGGAAGGATGCTTCCTCTTCCTCCTTACCTCACAAGTCACCCTTCTCAAGCACCATATTTAAATCCTAAATCCTAAATTTGCATGTGCATATCAGCACCCAACAAAAGGTCAATAGTATAAAAAATTCAGTTAATGTGTCCAGCTATTCCTGAAATAATTACATAATGAATATTGCTCAACACATACTGCTTTAAAAATGGTGTTCTCTGCCGTATGATTGACCAGCCATACTAGTCTCTCTTAGTCTTAGCAAAAATGCAAAAGGAAGAAAACCCAAAAAACTCAGATTAAACTGTTAATGTGGGGTTTGCCAGGAAGAGAAAAATATTGCTGTGTAGTAGTTGCAGTCGCAGTAACATAAAGTAATGTTTCCTGAAATAAAGAGCTTTCATATAAGAAGTGATAGGTCCTCATTACTCTCACATTGGCTTACATAAAGACATCATTCATCTGTGGCATTCTCTGTTACAGAAGATTATTGTAGCAAATACTGATTTCTAAAGGATTATTTCAATGAAGATTGTTATTGGGTCACCAATATTCATGTCTATGACAAACTGACTACCTGCTGAGGAAGAGAATACAATTCAGTTCTTAATAGGAAAAAAACAAACCAGTTTGAGAAACAAGAAATTCTGATTCCCGTAACTCTGGTTCTGACACTGTCTCCTTCTACAGCCTTGGAAAGGGCACTTGAGTTGTCTCTGTCACAGAATCAATTATTAACTACCTCTTTTGGCTCTTTGAATGATTGATTCTGTTAATGTTTTTAAAGTGCTTTGCTAATGAAATCCAAACACATAAAAATCCACTGTATTATAACAATATCAGAGGTTTTATTTCCTTATTTCTTGCTAAAACATCACATGCTGAGCATCACTGGGACATTGTAGTTACCTTTTTTTTTATAAAAGTCACAGAATATTAATGAATAATGCAGTTTTCAGGTCCCATGTTTCCCCACCATTTGCAAGTAGATTAGTTCTACTATAGGAACTCTTGTGATAAAAATAAAATAGATGTTTGGCACTCAAAATTAATGCTATTGCAGAATCTTATACATAAGTAGTTAATCCCAAAACCATTGCTTCAGTAAAAAAAAATATGTTGTTTGGAAGTACATACAAAATTTATAGCAAAGGCACATATTTGACCAGTAAAGCTTTTTGTACAGTCTCCAAACATTATCATCTTGCAAACCTAAAATTCTGTCTCTGTTTTCTATTTAATAATAGGATCCCCTCCAAAACTGCCACCCTCTGAAGGTTTGTCTGAGCAATGAGCACAGGAAGCACAAATACTTAGGTACAAAGCAGGTTGGAATTTGCTTTTATCCAGTGCTCCCAAACTGATCAGTTCACAGTTTTTCCTCAGCATTTTATTACTTTTCTGGATTGTTTCATCATGGAACAAATGTTGAGTTTATCTTTCACCTGAGATTATCTTGTTATAGGGGATCTGGTTATAGGATGTCCTTGATGAAGAACAATCTTGTAAATAGCTTTCCTGCTCAAAGACATGTCACTTCAAATCCATCTTGTATCTGGATCTCTGCTACATATAAATACCCTCATCTGGAGCTACCCCTGCTTAGACTGATAATGCTTGTTCTGCTTAGGAGTCAAATGTCTCACAAAAGACTTATTCAGCTAGTGGAATTTATTTTGCATAAAAACAGTTATAACAAAGTTTTATCTCAGTGGCCATCATTTTTCTTCCTATAAATCATTGAGTTGCCATTTTTACAGTTTTTCTTGAACACTGTCGTCTGTTACATTTTGGCTGAAGAGAAAACGTAGGTCAAAAACATTTTCTATGGATCCACATCTGCAGGGAAAATGGTGTGAATAATAGCTCCTCTGAGCCATCATCTGACTTGGGAGACTTGTGCACATAGTTCAAGGTCTGTGAAAACTCTGTGTGAACACTATGTATTTCTGGACATAAAGAGGAAAAATGATCCATACTTTGCCGCGGAAGCCCAGTGCATCTGAACACAGTTCTGGATGTTGGGAAGTTGATGATGTCTGCACACTTACACACATACAATCCTGTTATGACTCTGGTATTGTTTGCCAGAATTTTAGGGGGATTAAACCAGATTAGGGGGATTTAGGGGGATTACCCCAGTACTACCATAAGCACTTAGGTTAGGCACTGGTCCAAAAAGTCTTGTCAAGAACTTTCATGACATCCTCTTGTAGGGTATAACTTATGAAAATACAATGAATGATCATATTATTAATCAGAAGTTAGATAAGATATAGGTCATATTTTGAACTAATAACAATATTATTTCACTGTTATGGGATCAGGAAATATTTTCAATACAAACCCTAAACTGTATTATTTGTAACAGATGTGGTTATGCATTCTACATTTAGAATCACGGCTTTATAAAGTTTTGGGAAGATTTAATGTTTAACTTCAATGATTCTTGTGAACATTTCACCTCCTGTCTTACATGGTGCATCATGAGTGGGGAGAAGAGGTAGGAGATGTGATCTGAAGACAAGACATCTTTGCATTTGAGAATGTGACTTACAGTCATTGTCACAATGTCAAGAGGAGGTCCTGGCAGACAGCAGAGATAACAAAAAAATCCTCTGAAGAAAAGGATTATCAGATGCTGAACAATGCACAAACCTCTGCAGAGAGACAGATGGAGGTCAAATGCAATAGCTGAGTAGAGGAAATAACTATAAAAGTTATAGTAAAGAATTGCAAGCAACTAACACTGCTGAATGGTTTGCTGAGACCAAGCTCAGCTCACTAGGAAGTGCCTATAGCTGCTTTGGCATAGGAAACTCAGTTTAAAAGGATGATGAATACCTGTTACAGAAAAAAAAAAAAAGAAAAAAGAAAAAGAAAAAAAACTGGGAAAAGAAAAAAGGAAGAAAAAAGTAAAAAAAAAAGGATAAAAGAAAGAAAAATTCCTGGCTAAAATTGAGAGTATCAACAAATAGGCTGTTGGCTCTTCAAAGGTCAAATCTAAATAAAATTAGATCTAGAGAAAAAGTTCTTTTCCTTCCCAGCTATATCTCCAACCTTAAATGGTGGGATGCTAAGTGCCTTAGATGTTAGAATAATTTTATCTATAAGCCTGTATATTCTCATAAGCGTACAACTTCAAGCCAATAGGTATAAATTTATCCTAGCTATAAATACTTCCCCTTCTAATGAGATTACTGCTATGTTTTATTCCAGTATGAATAATGAAAGAGATGTACTTTTACAAATGCTATTCTTCTATATGAGTAGCTGACCTGTGGTAAATAAACCTTTTTCTGAGTCCACATCTATTACACTTCATGTATGATTTACAGATACAGAACCTTACCTTTGAAAATGCTTCTCAGTAATGTTTAGCTCAATAGTGCTGCTTGCTATTGCTACCATTTTCCTGATTTCATCAATGATGATGTCATCAATATATCATACCACAGCCACTGATTAAGTGATTGAGGGGTATGAAGTCAAACACTGGTGTTCAGTGTGTTACTGATACAGGACTTCAGGTCTCTGTGATAAATATCTTTCATTTTCCATGAAATATAGGTATAGAAGATAACTATTCCCACTCTAGCAATTTGTAACATCAAATACTATAATTAGAATAAATGAGTGAGAGATGAGTATTTTAGAGTAAAATTCAATAAGCAATTTAAACCAAACTGAGACCACATCAAAAGAAACAACTTTGCCTTTGGCCCTGTTTCTGGCTGAACTATCACCCTTTCACATCCTATTTCCTTTGGCAGGTACATGGGTTTTTATGACCACTTGCTGAACTAGGTCAGTAAATTATTTTATGTGAAAGTAAACCAAAAAATGAATAACAATTTGCCTAGATGCTTTTATTATTATTATATTTATAAGTATTATAATTATTATTTTATTAGTATTATCATTATAATTATCAGTCGTTATTATAATTCATATGCACTATTATAATATTATGTCACTAATAAATTGAAGAACAGCAAGTGCCACCACCCTGTTAATTTACGTAATTCCTCAATTTAGTTCACTAGAGGACCGCAAAACATCTCTGAAAGAGCCAACATGCTATGGAGATGGAAATCAGGAGCAATGGGAAGACAGGATTGCTTTTTTTGGCTGCTTGTAAGTGATAGCTTACACTGTCTCAAAGGTTTCATCTAACTGTAACCTCTACATCTAGTAAATGTATTACTATTTTTTTCAGAAGTAAATTCTGACCACAGAGCTCAGTAATGAATTTCAGCAGAAATAAAAGACTCACCTCTGTGTGTGTGTCTTGCTAATAGGATTTTGACATCTACATTCAGTAACTAACAAGTAATTTTTTTTATTGTCATTCTGGAAACTGTAAATAGGGAATTTATTGAGAGATTCTATTTTTCAGTTGACAAAAAAATACAGAGAGGAATGTATACACAGGTGTTCATAGAAGTATGAGTATTAAGATTAAACAGAGATATCATTCATGATTAATTAGCGTACCTTTGCCAAACAAATTTAACAAACAAAATCTCATATTGCTGCTAAAATGCACTGGAAACCCAAGTGGTTTTTTTTCTGAGAGTCCTTTTAAAGCTTTTAAGTAAAAAGTAAGCAAACTGAAAGTAAAAAGTAAGTTGCTGAATTTTGATGATTTCTGCTAATAAAAATCTTTATGACATAGTTTTTATTTGTGATTAGACTAAGTATTTTTTATAATATTCTCTTTATGTTTTGATAATTCAATTTCTAATTTTGATCTGAACTAGAACCTTTTATATCTGGCCATACAAAAAGTGATGTAACCAGCATTTCCAATTAGTTGCTCTTTTTAATTTTTTTTTTTGGGGCAGGTGTTAAGGCTATCTGAACTTTCTATAGGTCAGTGTGCCCACTAGCTGCTACTATAAAAGTGATTTTGCAAATGACATCTTACTTTAAAAAACCCCCGTGATCTCAGTAGTCTTATGATTATAAAATACTTACCAGCACTCAGAAAGAAGAGAGAGCATGTTAACACTGTCCCTTGTGCCATAATCAATAGACTGATTAACCAAATCTGGCACTTTTTATATAACTACATGGCCACCAGCTATGTAACTTGACTTTCAGATTCAATTATCAAATCTGACAGCTAGAAAAAAAATTGTTTTATTTACAAAGGACCTACGTGTGAGAAAGACTCTACAAACATGAAATGTCAGGGTATCTTTACAGTCATTTTTCTGAATATACCCTGTGTTATACAAACGAATAGTTTTTGCCATATTACATCTACATCATATTAGTCACCTGAACCAATTCCCTTATGGCTTCCCTTCTGTATTTCAAACACCTTAGCAATACAGAACAGATTTATGAACCTTGAGAGGAGTACCATAAAAAAGGATCAAAAAAGCAAACAACCTGCGCTTACTATGTCTAAAACGGAAAAACCTGAATGAACTCATATACAAACAAAATTAGGAGTTTCTGTTCTGAAAAAGAAATGCCTGCAAAACACCATGGTTTAAGAACATATCATTGTACTCAGTGTAGGAGGTGAAGACAAGAGACAATTTATTCTGCAGCTGGTTTAGAAATAAACACAGCCATGGAAGATAAGGAGTGAAAGAGGGATAAATCCTCCTGAAGCAAACTTGATGGACAGACAGGCTGCCATTAACAATGCTGTTGCCTTTGTAAGTACAGAGTGATGTGGAGATACCCTTGCATTTATACTGTAGACATGGTCCTTAAAGATTTTACACCTCCAATTCCTTAGAATTATCAGCTATCTCCAGCCTGTCACTCATCCTGGCAATCTTAGATTTCTAGCTTGCAGGCCAGGCAGATTATTGACAAAGCAATCCAGGATGATATAATACACCCTGACAAACAACAGTGAGGGGGATTGTGTTTACCACTTTCACTGCACCAATTCAGCTAAATTAATTCTTAATGACAAAAGTAAACTTTCTCTTGATAAGCATTCACTCCCCTTGCAGTATTGTTTTGTAGCACTACCCTCCCTCCAAGTAGAGAAGCAGTGCATCTTGATCCATCTGATTTAACTTGCTTCCCCCTAATAAAAGTGAGAAGAAGGTTTTCATACAATACCAAACGAGCAAACAGTTAGCAAAAAATGCTGGTGTACAATAAAATCAAAGCTATAATTTAAGTAGAAAAAATAGGCAGTAACATTTCAAATTTAGGTTTATTTCTCTGTCCTCACCTTATCTACGTCTACTGAGACTGTAGCACACACGGTGTGATCACATACCGTTGAGAGATATAAGAAATTATAAAAACATGCAAAATAAAATTTTCTCTGAAAAGACTTTTTTTCCTTTTTTTTTTCCTGCATCATGATTTTCCACAAGGGCATTTTTTAGTTGTGAGGTTATGCAATCTGTGGATAGAAAAAGGGGTTAAAGTGCTGACAGACCCTTAGCAATGGGGAGGACTCTATACACTGCTGAACTACTGAACTGATTACTTTGACTAGTTTCATAAAAGGATTATTTTATGCATTCAGGATGACAAAATCACTGATTTAACACCCAGTGCTTCAGCTGCAACTCATGAAAAGGTGTGGAAGAAAACATCACATTTGCTTACTTATCAATATTGATTAATCTCTTCTGTGTCATTTTTATCAGACACAGCAATGCTAATCCAGAAAAGATTTATGTGCCAGGAGTTTAGTCATTTGCATGAGATGAAGTTAGTTGTAAAACAGAAGTTAAAATCTAAATCCTAACAGTCTTCAATGGAAGAAAGTGTTAGACAGTGGTTTTCTATTCCTTCTGAACACTGAAAATAAACCCCTAATATTATCTAGAGGTGAAAGTCCCTTGACTTTGGAAGTGCTCTGATGAAACATTGATTCAAGTTCATCTTCATCTCAGAATTTGCAAATTCAGAACAACCAAATGAATGTCACAATTTTTCAGAGGTTTTAGCCCTGTTAAGTGGAAATTATGCCAAAACAAAAGGGAATTTTTGATAACTAAATATACAGTTGAATTGGGTCGTTTAAAAAATGCTTTAATATCTCTCCAGCACTTAAAACTAAGTTAATAGGATATATATATCTGTGCTAAACTCTATAGCAGCTGTGCACATCGGACTTAGGCTAGCTGGACCTTGATGGCCAAGAATGAGATTTCTGACCCTTTCCTTTTACATGGCTCCATTAGATACCCTAGGTGCCTTCACACTTATTCAAAACTTCAGCATGAAGTTCCTCTTCTGAAAAACAAGCCTTTTTAGGAAAACAGCAGCAAAATTTCTCAAAAATATTATATTTTTAAGAAGAAACATGGAGGAGAAGCAAAAAAGTTGATTTTCTTCAGTTTTCTGATATTTGTTACTTTTCTGCCTAGCATAAGAAGGAAAAGAAATGTTATGAGAAAAGAAAACATTATTCTGAATAACAACTTTGCAGTTTTGTTTTTCTGCAAAGTATTCTGATCTCAACTCATGATCAAAGATTGAAATAGACTCTTCCTACACCTAGTATAGTTATGGTTTGGTTTATGACTATTTCTCCCTCAATGCTTATGGAAAAACTGTTATTTACACCTAGTATAGTTATGGTTTGGTTTATGACTATTTCTCCCTCAATGCTTATGGAAAAACTGTTATTTAATTTAATAAAAATATTTTTCTTCTTTTCAAATACTTAAATATTTGAATAATTTTCAAAACCAAAGTGACCTTCCCTGTTTCCTGTATCTGAAATCTAGCAATTCCTGTTGATATTTTGTTGAGTACCTTCCAGTGAGGGCATCTATAGGTCTTTACTTGACTGTCTTATTTGCCAGGAGGAAACTTTTCTTCTCTGCCTTCCTCTGAAATGTATTTCCACATTTTCCTTTGTTTTAAATATTAATTTACTTGCCTGCTGTAGCTTGGCACTGCATATTACTATCAGTAATAAGATTTGCTAATAAACTTTTAATATGAATACAGTTTTAAAATTGTAAAAATGCACCGAGAAGCTAAAGCCACTGTAAGTCATTGAGACCCAGACTCCTAAGACAACTGGAGGTGTCTTGGATTCAAGCAGAACTATTTAATCGCAGATAGTGTTGGGTTTTAACAGAGCTAATTACCGCAGTACAAACCTCAGCTAGGTGCAGGATGAGAGATTGGAAGGTATCTCATCGCTGATATCTTCTGACATATAAGAACAAGATATTCCAGTCATGGTCTATGTTTTTTCAGAATAGTGGGGTCTCACAAATCAGCCAAACATCTTTGAAAACTTTCTCCACAATTCTTAGTCACACTTGGTAATATGAATTAAATAGTCAGAAAAAAAAGTTCATAAACAAGTTGCAGTGTGCTATGATTGCTGAAGAATTACCATTTGATGAGTCTTTTCTTATCTGATGTTAATTGTAGCAGTCCAGCACATATGAGACAATCAAAATTACACAGGTTTAAAATGTAATTTTAGTATATAAAGATGGAGACATGCGCAGTTTGAAAATAGATTGTTTCAACATTTTGTTTATGTTCTGTGAAGTAAAGGTAAGGGAGCATTAATGCGGCATCACAGTAGCAGGAGCGGAAAGTATTTTTCTGTTCTTCCCTAAAACATGAATTTTAAAAAAATACTTAAATTGGTGACATCCCCGTTATAGAAAGCTGGAATGGGTTCAAGTCTTCAAAAGTTCTGCCACCTCAAGAGCAGCACCTGCAATGGAATTTGACCTCTGAGGAGGCTGCAGATTCAGAGGGCAAATATTCTGAGACAATGGAAAATCCTGCAAATGACAACAAAGGAAATATAATCTTGACTACACTGTGGATGCTGGCAGAAAGCAAAACTCCCTGAATTATAACAATGATAATTTGCTAATTTTAATTATTTATAGGAGATGATGGCCGAGTCCCCAAAAATCTTTCTATTAAGAATCCTCAGTATAAATCTCTCTGATATGCTGTAATGCTACTTCATCTCTGCTGCCAGCTGTGCTGGGACACATAAAGCCCCTCATTAGTTCACGCCTCCTCTTACAAGGATTGCTTTAACAAAGGGATATAGTGTGTGTTAATGACTCTTACAGTTAAGATATGACTGTGGCAAAACAAAAAATTCCTTTGTCTTATTAAAATGATTTGGTAACAGTAGTGCAGAGCTGCTTTGTATTTGCTTATCTCCACACCCATTTTAGCTCAGGCAGAAAATAGGGGATGCACTCTGGAGAAACACATAAAGAAGTCAGATGGAAAATCTTGCCTTGTTTCACATATGAGTTCAGTTAATTCTTTCCTGCATGTGAGACAGTATACACAGAAGAAAACACTGCTGACATGTTTTAGCTTCATTGACACTGAAGATATTTTCTCTTTAGTTACTGCTTTTAGTTTTCATCTGAAATATTATATATATGATTACTGAGATGGTCCTGAAATCAGTTTTAACTTCAGCTTTTCATCTGATATTCACTGAGCACCACTGTTCAAATTTCTTTCCATAATTTTGTCAGTTAATTCATATCTAGCAAATTGAAAAAAAAACCCCATGTAAGATGTAAGGTTGTCACCTTTTGTATTACTGCTCAGAGCTCCTGGGTGGGGGGGGGAGGGGGCAGGTGTTCTGCAGGTTTTACAGGGGAAAGGGCGGGAGAAGGGTTCTAAAATTCTGGAAAAGAATACTGGTCTTGTAGTTAAAAACTGGAGAACTGGAGTTCACCTGTCATAAGCAGGTACTTTGGTTCAAAACTATTCCCTAGAGCCATGCTTTGCAATCGAGCATAAGTCAGAACAATGTGTCAAGATTTGGAGCGCAGCTCTTCAATGTCTAACACAACTATTAGAGAAAGAGCTAAAAAAAATTTGGTTGTCAGCATAATTTGAGTTTAAAATGATTTTAAAGGAATATTTAATTCCTAATTAGCCTATTCAGTGCATTACTATGTACATTTATATCCAGTAGTTAAGAAAGCCAAGGTAATCTTTTTATGTAGTATATCTTGTATGCTATGTAACTGTCCATAGAAAACAACAAGAATTGCTAAATTAGCTATGACCTTTAACACGCACAGGTCATATCAGAGAAGGTGCTATATAAAAGAATTATAAAACCAATCAGCTGTGCTTCAGTAAAAGAGACCCTTTCTCTAACACTAGCCCTGCTAAAATGTATTTTACTTTTGCTTCTAAGGAGAAAGATTAAGGTTTGCTGTTAAGCTTACAGACCTTATTTTTATAGTCTCTGTTTTAGTAGTGTCTATGTGACTTATTTTGTTGAATACATATATTTTGTTTTGCATATGGTTTGTCATGGTGCAAGGATTTATACCGAATACCAATGTCATACAAAAGATTTTGCAGCAGGAATGGTGTTCGGGTCAATGGTCCACCCCAGCACCCAAACCACTCCCCATGCTGGCAACACAGTCCACAGATTTTAAGGAAAAGCACCACTGTGTTCAATAGTGAAAAAAAGATGAATACGATAAGTCACAGCATGAATGCCAATTACCACATCGTCCTTAATATTTGTGAGTGGCTTATATATCTCTGCTGCAGGAATCTATAAGAGCTAAGGGAAATCTACCTTGAGTCCTATCATGTCAGAACTGGGAAATGCTATTCAGGTCAAGGGCTGAATGTCACTGCCCATGATTTTCACAGTGGTATTGCCCTGACTCTGAGGTTGTACCAATTATAGGCATTTTCAGGACCTCTCTGAACTTTTCCAACTAGACTCTTTGCAAGGAGGCTTAACTATGAGAGAGTCTGAACCAGTCTAAATTGAGACAGTGGCACTGAATTAAGTAGAGTACAAATGAAGTGCATTCACACCCTAGATATAAGCAAGAATTGGCACTGCTCTAAGACCTTTTGTAATAGCATGATTAATTTTTAAGTTAAATTAAATAAATCTCAGATGTCGTATAAATGTGCTACTATCACAGAAAACAAATATACAGATAACAGAGATGAACCACTAATTTGAGATCCTATAATGTTCATCTTGAGAGAGAAAATAATTCTTGGAAGAAAAGAGATTTGCCTGCCACCATATCAAAAGAAAAATGTGAGTTAGTATATTTTAAAAAACAAGTTGAAAACATTTTAATTGTAATATTGGATGCAAGTGGAGAATAAAATAATTTATCAAAAATTTTATCCTGTACATTATAATTTTTATATAAGAATTAAATCTTAGGTAGTAGATAAATAAACCAAAGACAGTGGCTTTGTTCCCAAGAGTAGCAGAAAGGTAGGAAAAAGCAGGGTGAATAGGAAAAGAGACAGCAATCATATCATATGCACACCACAATGATGTTACTTCTTGAATCCATAAATTTGCAAGTGAAAATTGTACAGCTTTTTCTTGAATTTCACAGCTGTGCATTTGCAGCTTAAAAATATGTAACTTTTTTTTTTTTTTTTTTTTTTTTTCAAAATTGTGCACAAGTGTTTGTGGTTGTCAGCTCAATGTTCAGTTACTTCAGGGAGAAAAAACCAGTAGCTGAGCACAGGTCCAGAGAGTCTCATCTGGTTGCTGAGCTGAAGATGACAGCCCAGCCGATGAAATTATCTGTTAAACAATGGCACAATAGTATTTTGGCTACTAAGTGGTGCAAACTATACAAAGCAGTTCAGGACAAACCCTTTTGGCACAAGCTAACATGCTTTTCTCAATGATCAGAGAAGTTCTTCCCTGACAAAATGTGAAATCCTCTGCATTGTAACAGAATTATCTCTTTGCTTAACTGAAAAAATTAAGTAGTTAAGGATTTATTTTGAAACATAACTATCCTTTTTCTATACTAAAAAAAACCAAAAATCAAAGGAACAAAACCCAACCAACCAAAAAAATTCCCAGAAATAGAGACCTCACCAATTCAGAATGAGATAAAAATCTGATACAATATCTATGACACAGGATGCTTTTATATCTCTTTAAACAAAAGTAAAACTCTTTATTACATGTCTGCAAACATTTTTCTCTACTTTCACTTGCCCTGAATCATTAACAAAAATAAGCACGAGACCATGGGACAACAGTTTTTGCAAAACAGATATTTACAGAAAAAAGTTTGCGCTTGTCCCTTCAAACAGTTATCTTTACATTTCTGTTTGTGAATCTAAAATCCATTTGAGTTACAATTTTTAAAAAGTCTTGGCAGTGTAAGTGGCTTATGAAGACACAGAATACACAGGATTTAATGTGTTATTTTTAGAGCTTTGAAATATACAGACAAAATACCATAGAATATATGTATGTACAGACTAGTCCTAAAAATTCACATGCATTAAAAAAAGTACATTGCATACTCAACTACTGTACTAAATATTATGAGATTAAGCTGTTTGGCTGAAGTCCTGAGATCTGACAAACCTTGTTTGGTGCAAGAAGAGAAGAAAATAGTGGAAGAAAGTGAATTTAAGGTAGTGTTATGTTTCCTTATCAGCCAAATGCTGGACATATCAGTAGGCATGTGCTTGAATTTAGGTTATCTCTGGTATGTACCTGTGCACTTGAAAGCGTCAATATACTTTTTTTGGAATTGTAAAAATATTTACCAAGAGGTCAAGCCTCCAGAAAGGAAAAGTATTAATATATTGCAACAGCTCCAATATCTTTGTCAGACACATACCAGATACATACACAATTGTACTCTGCCAACAGACATAAAGACTCATAGACCTGTTGAAAATTCATTCAGTCCAAGGATGGTTGAAAGCTGTCTGAACTTGCAAAAAAACCCACCCTACCTACTAAATTGCTATTTAGGTATAAATATGCTTTCAACGCTTTCTTCAAGGCACCAAGCAAAAGCATGCTATTTCTTACCTTCACACAGGGTGTAATAAAACCAAAATGATAAAATCATTAAAGTTTTGGCAATAAAAACAGTCTAAGACATCTATAGTTCATTTTCTTTTTTGACAAGGCCAAAGATTTTATTTGGTATTTATTCACATTCAAAACTACATGTGTCCCAGCAGATCTGTCATGCTTTTGGGCTGACTTTCCAATCTGAACAACTTAAAGAAACTTAGGATCTTGGTGCAAATATTACAGCTGCAGCACTGATGAGGCTTGCTCCTCACCAATTAGTTAGAAGCAATCATTAAGGACAGATGGAAAGAGGGAGTCTAAAATGAAGTATTTCCACAATAGGTCTGAATAATTTTTGAAGTGAGATCCTAACTACGATCCCCATTTAGCTAGAGTCTCCAAGTGTTGAAGGTATCTCTATGAGAAAAGTTCATAATTTTGGACTACTACATCACTAACTAGAAGCTCAAACAAATTGCAATGGAAAATTGCATGAAAAACAATGAAGCTCAATGTACCAAGGTCTAGGAGGCATTAACAAACTATGACAGAGGCCAACTTCCAGCCAACTGGGTCACGATGTAATGGATTTGATGTAGAAAAATTTTTAAAAATAATAGGAGATAAAGTTGAATACCTGAGTAGTACAAAGCTAAAGGCAAAATTTATGAGACTTTGACTAATGTTTAATCACATATTTAAATATAGTCTATTCACTTTGCCAATCAGTCTCATATTTGACCAAATTTATAACCTAAGTAGTTAATAGATGCTTCCCATTTTAATTAAAAAAAAATGGGCTTGCCTTTTGTCATAACGTTATGTCACTAATCCCAGCTGCTATAATACAGATTTAGATACATGCAAAGCCATTTTTGTAGGTTTATATCTTATCTGGCACAAGACCACATTTTGTACTGAAATGCAAAATGGGTCATGGTATTTGTTTTTCTACATTTTTCCTTTGATTGAAAAATCAAATCTCTACATAAGGAGCCCCTGTCCACTATATATCCTGGAACAGATCTGCAGCAAACAGAAGAGTATTTGCTACAGAAATCTGAGCTTAACACTGTAGAAACCTTTCCTGTACTTGAATTCTGCTCTGGATAATAGACAATCTCTCACTATTCAAAGCCAGTTCTGTACTTTCTCAGTCTGACAACTGTTGTCCTTGTTGGGGCAGTACTCTTAAGATAAATTATGAATGCAACGTGAAAGCTGTAAAATTTGTTGTATCTTCTATTATCTCCATGTTAAAGGCCACAAAAGCTCTTCAGTGAAGTCAGCCATTAAGAAATGACAGGTATTGCTATCAGCCTTCTTTATAGCCTATTACCTGCAATGACAGCAGCTGCTACACTACTACTGTACAGCCTATCACGTTATTTGCAGCTAAAGCCAGCTACTGTATCATTTTGGCTCATTTTCTTGACAGTGCCATCATAAATCCATGCAGCTGCAGGGTAACTGTCGGCTGCCTCGATTATCTTCATAGCTCGAATGAATCTTGAAATGTGTGTAACAGGCAATGACTGTTATGGATCAGGCACAAGGGCCATTCTCTATCCATTCTGTCAGGTCTGTGAAGCAATGCCTGCCACAAAGAGAGTTCCTAAACTACTGTCATGTAATCAAGTAAAGTACCTGAACTTTGAGAAATTTCATGGTTCTCACTGAAGCTTTTGTGGTCTCAAGTCGTTTCCTTAGACAGCAGTTTTAAAAACATTGTCTTTTGATGTCCTAGTGGAAGGCTTTGAGACTTGTATTATTATAATTATTATTATTGCCTCTATTATTATAATTATAGTTATGTATCTATGTATCTATTTCAAACAGATGTCTATGACTAATACAGAGACACCTGAACATCCCTACAAAATAAAACCAGATGAATATTGATTTGCATCCTTGGAGGGGGTGAAGGAGGTTGAGGGGAAAACTTCTCAGCAGCAGTAGTCTGAATGACTCTAATATACATGTCTAAAAGTTTTTTAGTAGTAAGTTTGTTGAATTTCTACTAATTTATGAGCAATTCTGCTGTGCAGAATCCTCTAGGCAGAAGAATAAGGTACTAAGCTGTAGCTCTGTGGGACTTGGGCATAAGGTGGGCAGTATAAGGCAAAGCCAGCTGAGGTCAGAGGCATTGATAAGGCAACAGCAAATGCTGAGAGATCCTGCGTGTTCATGCCATCCTTTTTTTGACACAAGAGTTCAAACTGTGTTTGCATTGTACCTAAAAGTGAATAATTTATGGCGTTCCTGTTGTCCTTGTGCATGCCACTCCAGCAAGAGAATACAATAAATTGGTCCAGACTCATCCTACCTAGCCTCAGGCTACAAGAGAAAAGCCTAGAACAGGAGTTTTATTGACCTCAGTCTCTCATGTAGTCAACATATAAAAGTGAAAACTTCCAGATTAAATTCACGTAAGTATTGAATGTATCAGCCCTTGGGTTGCAGAGACAACTTAAGACTCTTACCACTTAATTTCAGTGCCCCAGTTAGGCATTTAAAATTAATTGAGATGGATCTGAAGTGCTATGTACTCTATTAATGTCTGATTTTAAAACCCCTAAATATTTGCTTTTATTATGAAAATTTAAAAGTTTAAAAAAAAAAAAGTTAGAGCTGGAACAATATAATTATTCCCCTTGCTAGGTGCCTTTTATCGAGTACCAAAATGCATTGAAAATATTGGAAAAATATGTCTGTCTTTTTTTTGCTGATCCTTCATAAATCCTACATCACAGGTATCCCAAATAGTTATATAAAGATTGTAGAAAGGGAATTTTCCTAATCAGTGTTCTCTTGTGTTGAGTCTCAGTTTAAATTTCAGTGAAGTAAAGACAAAAATTTTCACATCATCATTAGAGTTTTAGATGGGTGCTGTTTTTCCATCTTGAGAAAGGAAAACCAACATCTGATTAATCAAGGCATTTAAATATTTTTACTACTTAGAGATGGACTTACTGTAATTATTTCCACTTGGATTATTCACATGGTCGGAGTTACCTGTTTGAAGATGTGCGCTGACTCAGAATTTATTGCATTATCTTGTATAGCAGTGTGACAGCAAGAGAGAAATGTGGTCTCTACAAAGCAGCTTTCAGTGCCTCTATGAAATTTAGAGTTTCAAAAGTTTATTTCAATGTGGTCTTAAAGTACCCTTTAACATGTAGCCTGCCTCAGATAAGTTCTTGAGGACATGAAGGGTATTTTGATGCATTAACTTAATTTTAAATCAGTAAGTCATAGGCCATAGCCAAGCCTCAGGGCAGACTTATAGAAAAATGTATCTGAAATTATACAGATGGTCTTCCCATTTAAAGAGAAGGGCCTTTAGTGTCTGGATCTAGACAGGTCTGTTACAGTTCTGCTTTATAGCCTACCAACTGCAACATTTTATTTCAGCTTTCTTCTAAACGTACAGGGGTATAAGCAGATTCTAACAGGTTTACCTTTTCAGCAACACATCCGCCTGCATTTATTAAAGAAGGACAAACTCACTGTTGATTGATTTCACTGGAATTCAACTAACTTTGTATCTGGGCCAAAAAAATTATATAATTGGATTTAAGATTTAATGTAATAACTGACTTGGTTTCCCCCCAAAATTAAATCAGCACTGTGGATAAAGAAAAGACCACAGGAAATGGTAGGACCCACTTCCTGTAACTACTCTTTTACTCCCATCAGTGGTCTTTCAGAATATATATCAAACACAAATTGATAATAGAATAATTTACTATTCAACATGAATAATAAATGTGAAGGATGATTTAGTCTCGCTCTCTCTCTCTCTATTTCTGCTTAAATAGCGCTTTTCTTCTGGCCAGCCTGTTGTAATTGGAGTTTAATATAAAAAATGTTATACTGGTATATAAAACACCACTGTAATTTAGTTCTTGCAATACATATTTAAGTAGCAAGAATATTCTAACAAGAATAAGTGTTGTGACAAATTTTAGAAGAGGTCTTCAAAAATTCCTAAATAGTTCAAATAGCACAATTTCAGATTTCATAGCTAGGAGACATTCCTACAAGACATAAACACTCTCTATATTTGGAATAAGGGTGTGGACAGTAATGGGATATAAAATAAAAAACTGTCTAAATGAAAGCATTACACAGATGGACTCCTACTTTAACCTATAAAAACAGTTCTTATAAACAAAAATTTGGTAATAAAAACTGGCAAAGACTTGAAGGAAAAGACCCTCGTGAAAAGAATGCACATGATATTATAAGGATTTTTTTCCTTATCCCTACCCCTTGTTTTTATCTGCAAGCAAAGTATTAACAACTGTAGTTACAGTGGCTTGGGACGGATACCCAGAAAAATTACAATTTTTCTGTAAAAACTGTATTTTCCTATACAAGAAGTGATTATACAAGAGCAAGTATAAGGCTGAAAGAAGCCCCATGTAAACAGTTTACAGAACTGAATATAAGAAGAATACAAGCCCAGAAATAGGTCCCAGGACCTATTCCTACATTCATAAAAGAAGAGAATGATCTTTCTTTTTAGAGGTGTGTATAAACATATGTATACAAAATAATACATTAAATTTATTATAAACCATATATATTTTGCATGCACTGACTAGAAATATTACTAGAATGGATTTAAATTTGGTTCTCAATTTTATTAACATTTTGTGCAGATAATCAACAAGTGAAATTGTTCATTTACTTGTTACCCAATCTCTGTCCTGCTGGTAGGTCTCATTTCACCTCCTGACAGGGACATTCTAATTTACCTTACAGACAAGAATTCTGGCTTCAAATGTAAACACACTGGTTGTCTACCATTTCTATGACTTTTCTGTACTACAACTTTTGTAAACGTTTTCTGGAGTCTGAAGATTGTTGGTTTTTTTTTTTTTTTTTTTTTAAATATTGTAGCCCTGACATCCAATAGTTCATATACTTGGGGAACAGTTTTTCCAGTCCTCTCATGTTCTTAAGCAAAGAACTCAGCAGTCTCTGGTCATCTGCTATGTAATTCAGTGGAACTGAATTTCCACTTAAACCACTGTTCCTTGCCTGTTTGATTGAATGGAAAAAATCAATGAAACACCAGAGTGTAAAAGATTTCATTGGAAACCACTTCAAGGCTGCTTTAAAAAATAGAAAAAAATTGTGATTTCAGAAAATTGTGCTTGAACCAGCAGGCCCAAGGGATAAGATTCTGATAGCAAACATGGTAAGTTTCTTTCTCCTTTGAAGCACAATCTGATTTGTGAGGCGACACATCCATTTCTCAGGTGGAGAGTGCTACAGTCAGTACATTTGGGGTTAAAGCAGTACAAAGCAATGTAAGAAACTTAAGATGACCAAGAGCTCCCATGGTACATTTTCTCCCGGGACATTGACAGTACATTTACCACAGTTGATCCCAGTGGAGCACAGAGATCTGTCCAGAAGGCTGTTCTTTTGGCACCTTTGAACATGATGGTTTTAGAGGTAGAATCATAGAAAAAAGTTCTGTGGACATTATGAGTTTGCCCAACTGTTTCTATTTTCCTTTAATGATTTAAATTTTCCAGTTTGTGCCCTGACACCTTGCCTAGTATCTCAAAGGAGTAGTTTTTTCCACAAAATATTTTATCTAATTGGAATTATTCTTCATTTCTCTATACAGAATTCTCCAGAGTTCTCTGGCTCAGTGTTATCATAGTTTTTAAGGTTGCTGCATTTAACTTTGTGGTCAGAAATTTGTGGAAATTTTTTGGACATAAACCTCACAAAATCCTTTCCCAACAGTTACCTACTAGAAATTCAAAAGTGAGAAAGTAGAAAAAAAGATTGTCTTGTACAGAGAGATTTTCATGTGAATGTTTAGGCATGTATATTTCAGCATCAGTGCTTGGACTGAAGCTTTTAATAATCTAGCTGGTGAATATTAAATTTGTGTTCTTTGACCACAGATGATTAAATGAGGCTGCAAGTAACTCAGCCACACCCTTTAGAGCTGTACATGCCCTTGAACACACTTTTTACATGTCAAATGGTGGTGTGGTGAGGTAGACATAATTACAGATTAGTAAATGAGATAGGCTTGCTACATGTTTATGTAATAGGTTTCTGTCTGTAGGTGACAACATTTTCAAACCTTTTTGCTGGAATGTAGGTAGGAAAGTAATTAAATGCAAACTAAAGGATCCAGCTATTGCTATCTAGAATCAGAGGTATATGGCTAGTTACTTGTGTCATTTAAAAGAAAATGAAAAGAAAATAGTCAAATAATATTTAGTATATTTATTTGAGAGTTTTGTTAGGGTTGTTTGGTTTTGTGTTTTTGGTTTTTTTTTTTTTTCTTTATTGGATGGTTATTTTTTTTAAATAGCAGCACCTCATTCAATGATTTGCCACATTTTTTAAAATATGTCTGACCCTATTCTTTTAAAATAAACCAATTTTTTTCTCTTTTTCACAAAAATAATTGTAATCAAGCTGAGAAACCATTTAAGATTCTGGGTATGGTGAAGCAAAAGGTACATTTTCTTCTGGTTATGCTTGATAATTTGTGGCAGTCTTCTTTTAAAAGTTTTGGGTCAAGTCCTGTCTCACTCAGATTGCATCCAAAACAATATCATGTGTTTTATTTGACTAATCCGGTTTTAATTTGTACTTTCAAGCTGTGAATAATACATGAATTGTTTGTTCCACATGCAAAAGGTGACATAGGATTTAAAGTCACTGAATGTCCATTAATTTGACTCTGGAAATTCTGAAGACAGAAAAAAAAAATAAATGTATTGTTCTACATTATTGGCTGCAAGATTTTTTCTCATATTTATTTTGCAATTACAATTTTTAGTAAGGTACAGCATTTCCAAACTTTTAGTCTGAATGTCAATCTTTTTTGGCTACAGGACTTATTAATAAGATTCAGACAGTTTATCTATGGAAAGAAGAGAAAAAACACATGCAAAAATAAATTTTTCTACTGCTTTTGGTAAGTGGATTTTAATTTGCAAGGGATTTTTGATCTGTTTTATTTGTTCTCTCTGTAACATTTCCATTTTAGTTGGATAAGTGACTGAAGGTATTGCCATTAAGTAGTTCATTAGACATTTAAGTCTCAGGCTTAAGGCAAGTCCAGCCTAGATAAACACCTGGAACTATTTTCTGTATATGAATTAGGCCCTAAATGAGATTTAATGGTTTTTTGTTTTTTTCAGGAGAAAGAATAGAGGCTTAGAGTGATGTAAACTTTGTATGTTCTCTGAAGACTAATGATTTTTAACTATCAGTGATGGTGCTGTCAAGTCTCTCACAGGGTAAAGTAAGTAAATTATTTAGGTGGCAATATTTTAAGATTCTATCAGCTAGATCACAAAAAGATCTCTTCATTATTACTACTTAGCATGTACTCCTCTACAGAGTCATGAGGAAGATCAGCTCTTGAAACCCATGTATGATTTTACAAGCTCTTGTCCAGTCAACAGCTCACCTCTTATTTTGTATGTTTTGAATCACCACTTCCCAGAAATGAGCTGTCTTTATTTAATCATGACCATGAATGCTGCAGCCCCCATGTTTGGCTGCATTGAAAAATATTACTTATTGCTGTCTCATACCGCAATGCATAAAGAATTATTTTGTTATTGTCATCTGTTGTCTTCACTATATACTATTTTCCCAGGATATCTGTCATCAGTAGAGTCTATGATTAATGATTTCATATTTTCATCAATACATTATTAAATAGCATTGGACTAATTACTAATATCTGAGCTCCAACAAAACATATTTGGAAAAAGATTGTATTCATAGTTTTTTTTTTTTTATATTCAGCAGTAAATCAAGTTGTGATTAGTGAACCACAATTATACTCTGTGTCTGATTCATAATATGCTATTCCTGCAGTCGAATGCAGAGGATTAGTCTGTAACAGGCCCAAAGATTACTAAGTAAATTTTAACAAAAACCCCTAGAAATATAAAACATTATAAGAATATTAGTTTGACAAGATCTACTCTTCATAAACCCATGTTGGTTGACATAGTACCCTCTTTCAATATCTCATTACTTTTGTCCTTGTCTCATGCTAGGTATTCCATTCTTTTTTCCTCAGGAATAATATGAGCCCAAAAGGTGTAGGGGTGTTTAAATCAAAGGTTTATGCTTCCTCAAATGTTAGTACAATGTTAGGTTTCTTTCTATATTCTTCTTTTTCCTGATTTTCTAAGACTTACAAAACTGAATGCAAGTTAAATTGTCTTTCTGTTAAAATATATTGTTCGGTATTTGCTTTCACATGCTCCATTGCTCTTGAAAGGAAAGTGAAACTCCTTGCCATATGATAGGAATACACTGTTTAGGTTTCCCAGCCAATATAAACCAGAAACATTTATTGGCTATTTCTCTAAATTTTAAGTAAATTTATCTGCTTCATTTCATATAGACTAGTGCCACATATTTGCTTGCTATTTCCCAGTCTTCTTAAAAACTAATAAATACTTGCTATCTCTAACTTCTGTACTTGTGCTCATTGCCTCCCTCAGGATGTCCCATTTCCCTGTTTTCTAACTCAGTCCTTTCTAAATGCTTTACAACAAGTGCTTTTCTCACATTTCATGAACACATTCTTCAACTGATTGTAAGGAATGTTTTTCTCCCCTTATCTTGCAAGAATCTTCCCAACAACTGTGTCTACTATTTGGATGAAGTTAACTTCCTAGGACATTGCAGGTGTACATCTTTTCTTCTGAAATTTTCCAGGTTCTGTAATTCATCTGTAGCTGTGGTTTTTTACCTGAAGCAGCAGTACTTGTAAGTGTCAATGTTAGATTTTTAAAAACCTTTCTGTTAATCATCAGGTTGTTTGTGCTTAAAAATAACAAAAAATATAATTTCTGTTTTGTTTGAATTTTTTTTAGAAAGTATTATTGAGTTTTGAAAGTCTTGGAGTTTTTGAAAGAGAAGGGAGTATCTATCAATACCTTTTGGCAATTAATTTTTTTCATAAAAATATGTTTATTGTAAGCCAGATTTTTCTCACTCATTTGCTGGAGAAAATTCAAAATGCAGAAATGTCAGTGAGCTGACTCTTTTCTCTGTGTGTCTTATGTCTTCTTTCAGCCCAGTGTCCTGATCTGCCAAGTGCAATACTTTTGCTGTGATGGATCATAATCATTCAGCTTTATAAACCAGCCTGTTAATATTATAGCTTACACTGATGTAATGTGGTTTGGAGAATTCAAGACCTTTTCAGAGCATGGGTTCATAAGACATCAAGATTATATAGGATAGTCAAATACATTGGACTAGAATAACTTAAAAACTTCATATATTGAAAACTTAATAAACATGAAAGTGATAAAAAAATAGAATATGAAATTGTGTAAAGTTATACTTTTCTTAAAAGGCCTTGCAGTATTTCTGAGACCAAATACCAGTTTTGGGAAATACAATCCAAAGACTAAAAATAGCAGGTTCCCAGAAATGTACAGATATCTTCTCACTTTTTGCACCATTTTTTGGTCATCTATGACTTCTCAAGCTTTTTATGGTACCAGATTTACCATGCACACTTGGTTTTGGTTTCAGTAAACCTCCACGATATTGAGTACATTTATTCATGAAATATGTCTTTGAAATTTAGACAGGGTACAACAGAACCTTCTTTTACAAGGGAAGATGGAAATGTTGAGGAATATGAAGAGACTTCATACTTATTAACATTTTTCCTTCTGTTGTGTGTTTGAGACTTTCAGGACCATTCAGAGGAAAGACCTCCAAAAGGAGCACTGTGGTCTCCTGCTGCAGATTTCTCACTTTTCTGTTTCTGAGCATTCCTCTCCATTAAACTCTCACTAGTAAAAGCCACAAATAAAATCAAATAAATTTGCAAACTACTTTGGAAAAAAAAAAAATCCTATTTTCAAGCAGAAAACTCAACATAGACAGCTTTGATGAGAGTTTCACAATGTGATAAAGGTTGGGAAGGGATGTCCAAATAGAATTGGTAGAAATGTCTGCATTAATTTGCGGTAGAGGTAAATTACTGACAGCTATTTACTCATGATGCTTCAGGGAATACTCAGAGCCCTGATTTCTGGCCCAAACATTTACACATCCCTTTTTCTTTGGTAATGGCTATAATGTGATCAGTAAATGCAAACATCATAAATTAATGAAAATAGAACAAAGATGTCAGAATTGCAGAAGACACAAAATTTTCTTCCTATTTTCACAAAATAAACAAAGTCCATATTTTTATTAATTCTGAATTGTCCTAGGTTTTACTTAAGAAAGCTTTTTTATTTTACTGTATTATCTTCTATGAAATCTAAGGATTCTTATTTCTTTTTTTTCTTAAACTGACGATGAAAATCTGTGAAGCTTTAATAGCAGCAGTAAATCCTTTCTGTCTCATTTGATAGAAAACAAATCCATCCTGTACACCAAGCCATACTGCCCATATAGTGGACAGGTATGAGGAAAGGCATTATGATATTTCCTCTATGAATTTCCTCCTCCAGTCTTTCTTTATTTGTAAATACTTTACAGGGTGTTTCTACAATAAACTTTTTATGATTAACTAGATTTCAATTGTTATGAGAGATATGTATAGAGAATGAAAAATTTTCAAGGCAGTTGTAAACCATCAAAAGCCCAAAGCTGTGTTAAAATAAAAGATGGTACTGCATTTTCCATTTTTTCTATTTCAAGTTTTAAATTTTCTTCCCTGTCAGTCTCCTATTGCTATTAATTCCTGAATTTTTGACTTTTTCCCTTAACTTAAAGTGGATAAGGAGAATGTCCCATCAGTGCTCACTCATAATCTATAATAACATCAAGTATGTTTTTCCATTTTAATAAATACAATGTCTTTTATACATGCATGACATGTGAGAGATTCCTATGCAACATGCATAAGAAAGTGAATAGATGAACAGGGTAGATAAGACATTTACACTTTACAAATACAAGATAACAAGAACATCACATATGTGAAATTCTATTGTAAAGAACGCTTTAATGTCCCCAAAGAAGCCAATTTGCTTGGCAATAGGAAGTTATGTTAATCAATGACATGTTCGGTATTTAAACTGTACAGTCCCATTCATGAAAATAATATTTTGGTAATAGTAAGGACAGAGAAGAAACAATTTTATATTCTTGTCTGAACCCCTTTTCTCTTCAGCCCTTCTGCTGAAGGACATTACATTAAGCACAGGAAATGAACATTATCACCATCTGTTGGCTGTTTGGTGACGTACACGGAATGAGGTAGCAACTCAGTTTGGAAAAGCAGGTGCCTGAATTTAAAGAAAATAACAAAAACTCAGACAGAGCACTAACTGCTGTACTGACTAGTAGTTTAAGAGGAGAGGCCAAGGTTTGGACTGATTGTACAAATTAACTACCCCTTTCATCTAGACCAAAACCAGGATATCCAGGCTACAGGATTTTTGAAACCCTGGGTTGGATGGACAAGGCAGAGGGGACAGAGGAAAAAGACACATTACCTGAAGCTTAGTATTTAATATGAATTTCAGACCCTAAACAGAAGCCTTAGAATCAAATGCAGTATACTTACCCTTTAAATGTAGGGTCCTAATTAAATACTAATAGAATTAACCCATGATAATATTGTTTAAAGAAAAAAAATATTTATAATGGTGGTTAAATGAAGCAAAATCTAGTTCTATAGATCTCATGTCAGTAATTTTTATAAATAAAACTAAACTAAATCCATTCAATGCCAAATAGTATCTGGAATTCAAACAGGAAGGAATTGAGGAAAAGTAACCAAAAGGTTTAAAGTGAGGCCTCTCAAGCACAGTTCATTTGCTACTTTGTATTGAAGAAACAATAGAGATTAGAAAAACCTGGGTTATATTCTTTATAGAAATGTAAAAAATTACACTCTGGATTGAAGTACACTTTTGGCTATTCAATATAACTAGAAAGCAACAGTTAAAAAATCAATTTCAATCTAAAATTTGGTTTTATAAAATACTTGAATTGCATAAGATTAATGCCATAAAATTAAAATTGTTAAGTATTGCCCTACTTAAAAAGCACTACTGAAATATATAATTTTTCCCACAGTGCCTTGTAAACTGTTTGTGTTTGCTTTCAAAAATGTAAAATTCACTTAAAAGGCGATGTTACATCATTCCCAATTGTTACACTCATCACATTTCTCCCTCCCTAATCCTCTTCTTTGAATTAAAGAGAAGAAGAAAGAAGAAAAAGAAAAATCTGCTGAACACTAATTATTTAACCTTACCTCCTACCTACTTTCTCTCTTTATTCTGAGGTTTCTTAAGGGCTATAATGAGCTGTCCCCACACAAACAGGCCAAATTAGTGGATAATTATGCTGGGTCTGTGAATGTTCTCACTCCTCCTTTCTTACAGTTTCACAACATTACCAGAATGGTCTGTCACCTCCCTACCAATTAGGCACAATTACTACTTTATAACTGTAGTGGTGGCAGGCTTATTACCTTGGAGAATATGTAAAAGTAGGGGAGGGTTGGGGAGAGTGGGCAGTGAATCAGGCCCAGGAGATCATTGTCACATTGATAACTTGTATAATCCTAACTTTATTTTTATTTTGCAAGACAAAAGATTTATACACTGTTACAGAATGGAAACAAAGTTGTGTTGTTCATGTTTTTTGTTTGTTTGTTTGTTTTTGTTTTGGTTTTGGTTTTGGTTTTGGTTTTTTTTAATGTTTTTATTGGGTTTTTTAGGTAACCAAATCATCATCACTTTTTGTTCTCCCAGGTTTCCCGGGTGGTGGCGCTAACGCTCGAATTTGTTTCTTTTCCTGAAAAGATGTCTTTTTGGTGACTGAAAAATATCTGTTTTTCCGGCTTTTTCTGGATGAAGTAGATATGTTAACGATGTCATGTCAAAGGACTTACACTGACCTCAGAGTGCACCAAAACATTCCCTTCAAAACCGTATTTAAATATGGGAGGTCAAGATAAACCTATCTTAAATTCTCAGAGAAGGCTAACTAACTTCTAATCTTTTATAAACAATACTACATAAGTAGTTCTTTTCTGCCTTCCTTGAAAAAAAACCAAAAAACCCAACCAAATCACCAACGCTCTCTCAAAAATACCCCATCATTCCCTGTGATTTCTTTTTCTAATGGCTGAAAACTGGAAGTTGTTAATATTGTCTGTTTTACAGGATAAATTTATGAGAGTGAAACGACTCTCAGAGATTTAAGATTAGATTTAATGCCTTTAAGGATTAATCTTCATTTATTTGCTTTAAAAAAATCTTTCATATATCTGCTTCTCCTTTCCTCTAAGAGCTTCCAAATTCTTCTGATCCTTGCAGTCATATTTATAGAATATTTACTAACAAATGCTAGAGGAATTACAATGTTTTGAATGCTAAGAATTGGGCAGACTAATTTATTTAAAATCATTATGGAAAATGTAGCAAAACTCTGAAACAGAGCAAACCTTTTCTATGCAGGGGTAATTATCTTACAGTAAATTATCACTATTTGGTAACTAATACAAGCCCATAAACCTGCTGTTGGTTTACAGAATCTTATCTATCTTTTTCATGGAATGTACTAATTTTTTTTTCCCCACAAAAAAAAAGTTAATTATAAAGAGTTTAAACTGAATATGAGTTGCACTTCCATACTCATCTAATTTATTTAGAGAATATTACTGTGTGGAGAGGGCACCCTCAAAATGCCTGTTAAACATTCTGCCAGTACACCATCCTGCAGCACTGAAATTGGAAAGGGTCTGTAAGAATTGCCTTGTCTTACTATGCAAACTGAGCAGAGATGAACAGTGCAAAGCTCATCTTTTATGATTGTTAACAGTTATTTTAATTATAGGTACATTTTAGATACAAATGTCACTTATGGAAACTACTGCCCCTGTTGGAGGTAGAATTGCACAGAGTAAAAGATAGATGGAGAATATTATGTTCTTTTCAAGAACGCTTTGAATAACATAATGAGGATATTTTTACATAGAATGTTTTTCATCTGTGTGCACCAAGTGTCAAAGTATCTCAAGTCTATGTTCTGAAGTAGAAAATTTGTGGGTTTATGTGCTTATGCCCAGAATACCTTCTTATTTGTGTACCCACCTCCAGGTTCAGGTGTTAATGAAGGGAAATATCCCAAAGTATTTTTACACTAACAGACCATACTGATTCAATTGTTTTAAATACCAGTCCTTTTTTGTCACAGTGGGAAAATGTTAAAAATTACAGCATAGCAATGTTCTAACAATCCTTGGAAAGCTGATGCAAAGTTCCTTTGAGCGGCTAAGTGGAATGTCCTATGAATTCATTAGGTAGTTCCTCTTCAACTTTGTTTCAGGTGCCACCAATGAATGCATGCTTACTTACACTGTGCTACTTTATGGAAAGCAAATACATGTATATGTAGGAGGGGATTTTATTACACAGATAACAGCAGCCACATCATTTCAACTACATGAGGATCTTACTCATTGATTCAGCATCAAAAATTAAACTCCTGAAGGACTGTGCAACTGTGCAGCAAATCATTGGCCTAAGAAGGAGGGGAAAAATTACCTAAGCAAAGTTATAAATTATTTCAGTTGTGTATCTTGTAAGATTTACAACTCAGGTTATGCAAATAGATAGTTTTGCTGATGTTTTTGTAGGGACTTTCAAGACTAGCTATAGAACTTAAACTTTTCCAGTGTTCTCGAAGGCTCTAGTTTCTCCAAGGCAACTCTTTATTTTAAAGGGTGTAAGGATGAATAATAGCTCAAGGACATAGCAGGCTGAAAGACCTAGATATTACAAAATATAGATTTTTGTTTTTATTGTGAGAACTTTGCACCACTGGATCAGCCAAACCTGCAAGATCATCATACAAATGGACAATTTATGATGTACATTTTGGCCTGTTTCATTGCTCTATCAGTCACTAGTATAAGGTAAAAATGAGTTGAGAAATGGGATTAATTAAAAAGTACAATTTTAGCTTATTTTTCAGTGTGCCCACACACATTGCCCATTTATTTTTTTCTATTACTTGAGCAGGAACAAGAGATAATTTCACAAGACACATTGGAAAGTGAGTATTGTAAAAGCTTGCATTGAGAACCCAACAGAGTCACATCTAATAGCCCTGTTCCACTACTTCTGTGGTCTCATGTTTACAGTCAGATATTTTGGGGGATTTTTAATGTGTTTGAGGCATCAGGTTGAATCTTAGCAAGGTTAAAAATGAAACAGGAATAAACAGGAATAAAACATGTTTTTTTATTATAAAACTGGTTCTGTTTAGAATGAGGTCTAACTCTTTCTCTACCTGAACGGAGAGAAAACAATAGTTATGGATGTACCTCGCATACTTCAGTGCATATACCTAAAATGCTTGTTCTTGTCTAGTATTTAAAGCTTTTCAAACTAGAAATGTTTTAACAAGTCTAGTTCTTAAAAGTACCTAGACTTCTACAAAGAGTCAGAATTAATAAGACTTATGGTAATGCTTATGGAGTAATTACATTTCTAATCTGCAACAAAAAATTATCTAGTTTGGAGACTTGCTGATAAAAATTTAAACAGAGGGAAAATATTGTTTCATTTCTACTTTTAGCATATGTTGATGTCTTGTTATCGGTTACAATATGGGAAATAACTTATACTGCTACTCAATTAACTGATTTTCTACAGAAGTATCCAAATTTAAAATTTGGTCTACAAATCCCATAGATCTTGATAGGGTGGATTATGTCACTGTAATTTAAGATCCATCAGATGATCCATCAAGGCATCCATCAGTTAACTTTTGAGATTGGTAGTAAACAGTTGTTTCTCATAAATAAGTCCGATGACTCTTTTGATACAGATACAGGAAAACTGACATCTTCAGACAAATTGCTGCTGCAATTAAAAGTGGTTGTTGGCAAACATATCCTGTAGTTTATGTCTGCACAAAGAGAAGCTGCAGCAACCAGTTTAGAAGTTTTTTTAAATATGTGCAACATCTCTGCACACATTATTGCCATTCAAGAAGGGTAAGTTAGTAAGAAATTACAACCCAAGTATTCCTATGGGTGTCAAAAAGGTCCACATATGGTTATTGACAGGATGCCATTCTGTGGAGGTCTGGAGTCTTGTAAAGGGTTGGGTTTTTTGCCTTTTGTTTTTTTTTCATAATCCTGTCACAGATACAGTATAGCTATCTCAGCAAAGAATCTTGGTGGACGTAAGCTCTCCAAAGTTTTTAACTTCCTCTTTCTTGACAGTAGCTGGAGAAGATCAAGACCGTCCAACGGTCATCTCAGCTAGTTAAACTTAGTGCGCAACTTGAGCATAGCTTTCCACTTGGACTTTACAAGCTATTTATGCATGAGTGGATTTTGTAGCATTAAAGACAAAGCCAAAAATGCTGTGTTGAAGCACTGTAGTGTAAATTTCCTGTCTATTTGCCATACAATAACTTAAGCGGGTGCAGAACTCATGAAATTCAAGTGAAATTCTCTTGTCAAAAAGGAAAATGTTACTGTATTTACAAAGAATTTACCAGGAAAAGTGTAGCTGCACATTGTCAGGGAATAGAAGAAATATTCAGTTGCTTCTGTGTGTACTCCCTCTTTGTATATAAACAAAACCAGTTTCTAGTGCTATCATACTGTCTCCTTTTATATATAAGAAATATTATTCCAAAATTTCTGAAATTAAAAAGAAAATTAAAGTGCTGTTTCCTTAACACAAAGTTTGTATCTCTCTTTAATGCAACATAAAAATATGTTACTGATTTAACAGCATAGTGGTCCCAAGGAAGCTTTGCAGGGCTAATTGAGAAGTTCACGTATAAATGTAATTTACTTTATTGTCAAATAAATGTTAATTTAATATTTTTACACACATTACTTCTGTTTTTAATTTGGAAAATGACAAAGAATTTGAAAATGTACTGCAGGGAACAATTCAGAATTGCCAAAAAGATTAAATAGGTGACCTACAAAAGTTTCTTCTTTTAAACTTTCAGTAGCATATTCCTTTAGTAAAGGCAATAAAAACTAGTAATGAAAGTGGTATGCATATCTTAGAGCTAAATTGGCTAATTTACACTCTAGAACTACTAAGGCAACAATTTCTCCTTAGATATTACTTACCAGTCTACAGAGAAAACTCATATCCTGCCTTTCTGCTATGACCTGACACTCCAGATGTTGGATGACAACACCCAGTTTTAGGTTTTGCCAGATCTCTGCTCCCTGCTCCTCACTCTCTCCTATTGCCTCCCGTGCATTCCCTCATGTGTGCCAGCGCAGACACTACTTCAGAACATGGTGGCATGATTTGAGAATTCTTCCTCCAAGAACTTAAATCTGGAAAAAAATTTGTGCTGATTTAGAAACTACTTGAATACTTGATTTGCGAAGCAGATATGCAAGTTGTATGAGAGATGAAAAACTGCAAATAGAAGATATTTATTTTAGACAGCTTATGGTATTCCAGACTGGAATAAATACTCCTTGAGACCTTATATCATCTTGTGAAGGAGAGGTCTAACTTCAGACCTGTCTTGTATGTAATTTTTGATTAGTCCAGTGTTTGAAGTCTCTGTGTTGGATCTGATTTTTGGTCAAGTCAGGTATCCAACCTCTAGGAATCAGGTTGTTGCAGATTTGAGATATCGTCTGCTGGTTTTATCTAGTATTTCTTAAATATAGGGAGAAACAGAGGACAAATGTTTTTGCCTAAGTCAGCTGAATGTAGTGTATTTTCTCAACTTTAGGCAATGATTAAAAAAAAAGGAAGAGTACATATTTTCTAGGCAAGCCAAATAGTTTGGCTCCAGCTGTCCACAGTTTCCTATTTCTTCTTCACCTGCATTTTCACAAGGCTTGCCTATACTGTTTTCTCATGTTATAGTACCTCTTGCCACTGGGGAGTAAAGACTGAGATCCAGCCCTTGGTTTTTCATTATGTGTTTATATTTGGCTTAATTTTGCTAATTAATTGTTTATTCATAACAACCCAGGCAGCCCTTTCTGTCCCATTCATGTTGGTTTCTTTTTGGCCAACATAATGAATTTTCTCATACCATTAAGTATGTTACAAACTGAAGAGGGTGAATGAGCTGATTCAAGCACTTTTTTTCAAAAATCAAACGTTTCCTCCACAAGTGATAACAATGTGTTCATATTTTGTGTAAAATATAAGGGAAAATTAGAATGTAAATATCACTTTTATTTGTACTTTATGTAATATTATATGCATTGTATTAATTATGTCTTATATAAGCTTTTCAGGTTTATTGTCATATAACTGTTTTCTCAATCCTATATCTTATGTAGAAGTGCCTTACAAATAAAATCTAACGAAGAAATAATCTTCTGGTTTTCAAAGTTTTATGGCCCAAGAACTAACATTGTGCTTTATAATCCTTTTCAGTCCTATAGTTTATGTAGACCTGCCCTACAAATAACAACTAGGGATTAATTAATCTCCTGGTTTTAAGAGTTTTATGTGCCAAGCACTCTTTTTGGAGGGCCCACGAACTTAGACTGTGTCCATGAAATTATACCTGAACACATACAGCAACTTACATTTTAGGTTTAGTTTCCTTTTAAAAACCCACAAAACTTCAAAGGAGAAACTTAATAGTTTGATGCAGTAAGCCAAGCTAGACTTCTAGGTATACAGAATGTTAAAAAGTCTCTGTTAACAGTGTTGTAAGAATGTTCAGGATTTTGTTCTTCATTTCAGTCCTTTGCATCTGTTAGGTACAAAAGGTTCCTCTCTGCTCCTGTTCCACAAACCTTTTTGCATTTATTTTACCACTTTCTGTTCATGATTGCACAATCTTAGGGAAATTGTCATAAGATCAAATCAGAATCTGGCTTTCCAGCTCAAAACCTTAACCATCCAGAAAGAATTCTGGCTAGTACAGGAGGGATGGAGCACTTGATACACAAAAAGCTGCTTTTGTGATTGCTATGTCTTTCCCGTCTTCCCTGTCCATCCTGACAAGACAAATCTCCACTTAAACACATCTATAATGAGCCATAGCCTATTTAACCAATCTTGGAAGATACCAGTATAAACCTGTCCTTACATGTATGCGTTTGCAAACCCAGATGGATAATAACAAGGTTTGTTTGAACAGTAACATCAAACAGTGATAAAACAGAATTTTTCCCTTGCATTATAGTTTATTCCTATTGGATTCTCTCTGCAGGCTAATGGTAACACTTTGGTAGTACTTCAGCTGTCCTTTAGTGTTTATAAATGTCATTAGGTGAGCTCAAAATATTTCACTAACTTTTAGTTGGATCCAACATACACTAAACCAAAAAACTTAGGACTTTCTGTTGGAAAAGAAGCAAATAAATTTTCACTTGTTTAAGTAAGTGCATGTCACCTCAGGGAAGATAATCTGAAAGTCAAAGCCATTAAACTGTACTTCAAGGATACACCCTGTGTGAGGGATAGAGACAAGGAATCCAAATTCTCATTCAGCTTATGTTTGTCACTAACTGTGACATATACTTAATTGCAATCTTTACATATAAAGAATGCAAACGCAAGTCTCATCTGCTGATCTAGAATAGATATGCAGTGTATCATAATTCAGATACCTTTAATTTGTTAATTATGCAGTCTCACCACATTGTTATGTGAGCACTGGTTTAGGACTGTGCGTGGCCATACTTGTGGACTACAAATAAGACTTACCATTCAACTTTTGTCTGTATCCTTTAAGTCTAGACATGAAATATTTTCAGTATTAAAAAAAAAAAAAGTGGCTTTTTGTCATGCCTTCATTAAAATACTATTAATTATTTGAGACTTGTATGAAACAGTATAAACTTTATTTATGCATTTCCTTTCATCCTTTCAAACAACATTAAAATTTCTATTACTTAGCATATTTGTTTTCTTGATATTTAAAGGTTGCTTTTCTGTTCTTAATTGTTAAGATTAAAACAGCAATCATCTTACGAAATATCACTACACTTTCTGTTCCTAAAGCCAGAAAATATCTAATTCATTTGCAAATATTGCCCTTAAACCTATGGGTGTATCATTTTAAAATGCATATTATGTCTATGATATGTCCATAGAAATCAGAGCAAGAAGATTTGGCAAGGCTGTAATTAATATCTTTTTTCATTTATCAAAAAAGTAGTCCACAATAAAGTAGTTGATATTGCTAATTTGACATTCTTCTTCTGACTTCCCTCATACAGCAGCTGAAACCTTCAAGTGAAATTCATATTAACACTTCTTCCTCTTTTTCGAGTAATAGTATTCAATTTATCTGTGTGTAAGTCAGGAAATACGAGTTACCAATATCTTGCAGCATCAAGGTACACTCAAGCACATAAGTTTAAGCTTGTCAGCACACCTGCTTGCTGGAATTATTAACCTTCTAGCATTTTCCTACCCATCAGCAATTGGTCCCAGAAGCTGGGGCTGCAAGTAGAAAGAAACTCCTACAGTTGCCTTAAAAATTGGCCTGTGAGGTGCTCAGGATCATGGCAACAGTCAGGGCAGTTGATTCTCCTCCTTTTACCCAAATACACAATTATTGGGCAGTCCTAGTATGCCTGGGAATGGGAATTATACACTTCTGAGTGAAAACAACACTGAGAAATAGGTACAACTTGACTCAAGGCTTATCAGATAAGGACAGCAAAGCTGGGATTGAAAGGCACTTTTTTGTGTAGTTAATTTAGTTATTTTTTATTTTGTGTGCCTTGGAAGAAAGACTTTTGGAAGACAGAATGTAAAAAAAGCCAGTTTTGCTGTGTTCCATGTTGCTGGATAAAGGGCTATCTTTCATCACTAAATGAACTAAAAATATATTTATCTATTTCATTATTTTAATTTATTATTTTGAAAGTATATTTTAAGTCACTGTATCAGTCACATGGAGAAATCAGTTTCGGAAGTCCATGGGGCAGGGTATTTCCACTGCCTCAGCAGAGCCCTTTGGCACAATCAAAACTTTCTGTTCCAACTATATTTTTTGTACAGTTTTAGCTTTAAATTTATACATGACAACTTCTTCCAGACAATCAGAAACAAATAGCTTAAAAATTTGCATCACACAGCTTCAAACATCTTGGGAAGCTAAAAGCTGGAATCAAAATAAGGCAGAGCATGTTAATCCTGCTGTCCCTGCGATACAACACAAAATAAAAATGCAGATGAGTCTTGAACATACCATGTTCCTGACTTTGGGACCCCATTTCATCTTTTATTTTTCCCTCCCTCTTGTGAATATATTGAAAAAAGCTGGACGCAGCACACTCAAAACACATTGTCTTGTAATCTCTCATAGTTTTGGAGGCTAAGGGTTTCAGTATGTCTCCTGTCCTCTGGGGCCTGAGAACTTGTGACTCCACTTGTTTTTCCAAAAAGGAATCTCATTAAAGCGTCAGTAATAATTGCACTGTAAAAGTTCAGAATTTGAGCCTGTTTCTTTTCTGTACTTGTACTTGTTTCAGACAAGCATCCAAAAGAATTACTCTAAATTTGCAGTGGCACTATGGCAGAGTCAAGCCCTGATATGCTTTAATCTTCTGCTATTTAAGACTATGAAATTCAGGCTGCCAAAGTACCAGTGGGAAAACTCTGCCTGTGCTTTGAAGTCATGTTACCTATTTATGACTATAAAACATTTCCCTCTTGATTTTTCTAGCCTTGCATCTAATGTGCACAAAAAAGATAAACTTCCCAAGAAATTATTCTGACACGGGGTGGAATACACACTTTAGAAACTGCTTCATTTTTGCAGGCCCTGATATTGAGGGGCCTAATGTCCAAACCTTTTCCTTTCTTTTCTATTCCTTTTGGTGTTGGTTGGTTCTATTTTTATTTATTTATTTATTCATTTTTAACTCAGAATAGATCATTGTAAAAGTTGGCTGACAGCCTACCATTTGAAAGTGAAGAAAACATCTTGATTTAACATCTGAGCAGGGATTTTTTTTTTTTGTCATCTGTAAACAATTGGACCATATGTAGTGTGATGGGAAACATGAAGTGATAGAATATGATTTAAGGAACCTGGTGTTTAATTACTGCTCTTGATTAGCTGGAATAGAAATTAGATTTAAATGTTTTGTTTAAAATATCAATTTTAAAGGTACACAAAATAGTTATTAGTAAGTTTATTTACTGGTAGTTCTGATGATTAGATTTACACTGATTATTGTATATAATAAGGTCATATAAATTTTTGCCTTTAAAAGAGAGACAGATTCCTTCAAGAATTAAAGAAATAACAGAGCTTCTAATATTTGATCTCTATTTGTTGAAGAGTTTCTGAATTTCCCTCAGATTAATTCAAGATCTTTCTGCTTTCCTTCAGATAAGCCAGTAAATGTCATTTTCTAATAAAGTCCCTAAGCTTATTATCTTTTTTCAGGAGAAAGGTTCAAAACTAGTGCAACATTATTAATATAGTAGAAAAGAAGTGTAGGTCTCTTATACCCCCAGAATTTCCTGGTTTATCATCAAGAGTCTGAACACATTGCCTGTAACTTGGGTAAAATTTTCCCCAATCTTTGCTTAGAAGTGAACACAGACAATTTTTTCTGTAAGTGCAGAGGAACATAAAGGGAAACATAACCTGAAGCTCTTCTTCTCCCCTCCTTATTACTCCAACTCTCTAAATCTGCAAGTAAGCCAAAGGCTCAGTCTTCAAACCTTTCCTGTGTGTCAACATAGCAGTGACCTTAGAAATACATGGTTTTGATAAAGGATAACCAGGCAGTAGTAGCAATGTTTTACTATAATCCTGGACAGTTCAAACTGAAAAGAAAGGAAACAAGAAGATTCCTTGCTGTATGCAGTCTAGTTTGGTAAAAGCAGAGTGTACAATTTCAGGGTTCGTGTCTGGGAGCCCCAAGATCTGGCATAGGTGAGAAAGACAATTACCTTCTCTCCTGACTTATGCAGGTCAAAGAATTATCATTATCTTTCTGATGAAAAATATGTCATATATTTTACATTTATTAAAAAACGAATTGAAATTTCATGGGCTATGTGTTCTTTTTGCAGTGAAAGCAAGGAAAATAATTCACACTGTGATTGCATTTGATTGTTTAGTAATGTGCATGTTAAATATAAAATTGAGTTCCTGAACTCTCCTCATGCCTATCTTCCCTCATCACAGAAATTCTCCACTTTGGTCTTAACCCAGGGCCAACAACCTGTTCCAAAATATTGTGTATGTCTCCCTGGCTATTTGGAGAAACTGTTTTAGTCCCTGAGATTACAATAGTTGGACATGGCAGTTGTAGAGAATTCACTTAACTTTTTTTGCTGAACTAACTGCAATCTCCATAGAAACAGAAGAAGAAAGACCATTGGCAGCCACTAACCACAAGTTCAAAGGATTTATTCACACCAGTTTCACCTATATGCTATCACTTGAAAACTGGCGACACTGATTACTGGGAGGACATCGTGCTGCATATACAGTGTGGTAGAAGAAGCTCAAGTCTGTATATCTGAATATTTCAGAGTATGCATTTTAACTAGTGTTCCCTTAATTCTGCTTATGCTTAAACTCCCTTGTCAAAAATGTATTACACTGTTGATTTAAATGCTTTTAATAGAGAGAGAGCTGAGTATTAAAGGCCAGAACAAAGAAGATTAAGATTGAGAAGATTAAGACTAATTCTAGTACTGATGTATTGCCTGATACTGAGCAAACAGCACACAGGGAACTGATAAAAAATTTTTTTACTGTTCCTTGCAAAAGTGAAAAATAGTCCTCTAAAAAACCCTTAGAAACACTTATAAAAGAAACTTATAAAATTGTAATTGTTGATGAAGTAATTGACATTGGTCATCTTTTAAAAGTCTCTTGCAATTTTTTCAGTTGAAAGGTTTAAAAAGCAGCTATTGAGGTATTTTGGACTGAATCTGGATTAAAGACATTTCCATAAAATCCTTCAATGTTAAAAAAAAAAAGTGGGGTGTAACTCTTTCACACTAGAATGAGTTCCTTTTGAAAGCTTTAAAATAGAGACAATATTTTTTAATGAACACTAGCTTCCTCTTTTCTCATTTTTCCTATATGAGAAGTGAGGATAACGTCTGTGGAGATCAAAGCTTACTATCTCTCCTCACCCCTGCTAGATAGATATCTGTTTTGTGTGTAGGTCTATTGTGTTTCTTCCCACACAATCCTTCTCTATCTCCAGGTTAGCAGATGGTCCAGAGTTCAGGGAGAACAGAGAGGGTTAGAACCAATCATAACCCAGGCAGTTCAGATCCCATTATGGAAAACAAGATGGGGAATTAAAGAAGAGAAATACAGCTGCTTTTGTAAAGCTGGATCTACCCTTTTAGATGGAAGAAAATAGTGGAAACTCTATCCAACTTTCGCAACATCTGGTTTTGCACTTAAACAAAACTAAAATTTTGCTGTAATTTCCACAAGCTCAGATTTCTTCCATGATTGCACTTCTTGTTAGTTGTTTCCCACTTATAAGAATGTCACTGTTTATATTAAATCTTTAACATTAATGTTCCAAGTTCAAATAGAACTGTTAGAAACATCCTATAATCTTGAAGAGTCTCTTAGTGATCAAGAACCTGAACCTCTGAAAAGAATTGAGGAAAAATTCTGAAATTACAGAAATGCAGATTTTCAAATTATCACTCAAAATGTCTATTACTATTTGCACTTATCTGGAGTGTCACATGGAAATATATGTTTCATATAAATGTAAATTTCATATAAATTTATTTGTATACATATAAATATTCTTCTTTATCAAGATTTAAAAAAACACCTAACTAATCCAAACACAAAGCAACATAAAACCTTTACAAAAATCTGAAAATAAACTCCACTGCTTCTGTTTTACTTTTATTTAAATGATGCAGATATACACATTAATATTAGGGTTTGCCAATATCATAGTTCTTGTTTCCCCTAATTAATGACACCTTCTTACCTTGCAGCTGAAATTTTTCCTAATGAGAAAACTTTACCTGTCTATAGTTTTATTTGCATTATTGATCTCAGATCACACTGAAAATATGATTCCTTTTCCCAGGTGCCTCAGAAAAATACTGACTTACTTTTTCTTACTTCCACAGTGAAATGCTGAAGGTAAAAAAAAAAAAAAAGACATTGGTAATCTAGAGAATTATGAACATCTGATCTTAACTCTTAAATTAGCCATATGTTGAGTCTCAACAGATTGACAGTACTTATTAACATGAATGTAAAGTTTTAATATTTTAAATCTGCATTTTATTAATATTTAATCTAGGGTCATAGGTAATGTCCATGTGTGTCAGACAGAAAGGAAAGAAGGAGGTATCACAAGAATCCAATTACTTCTGCTTCTAATTGCAAATGACTTTCAATATTGAGGCAATGTTCTTCTTATGTGACCTTTAGTGCATTTTCTAGACTTCATTAAACCCTTTTGTTCTTGTCAGTTCAGGTAAATCCCATCTTGTCCCATTCCTCTGAAAGTATTCTGTCATATGTTCATAATCCAATGAAAAATGATTGCAGCAAGAAATATGCTGGTTAGTATTTAAAGTATGTGCCTCGTTTTAATCTTATATGTGTGAAAACCTGAGTTCTCCTATAAGATTTTCCTGCAAAAACAACAGGTAAACTAGATCAACTGTAACTGTCCAAGCAGTTAGAAATTTTGCCTAACTTTATGTAGTTTATAGATGAGTATTTATTCTGATAACTGATTTACTTAGTACAGAACAAATGGGTTTGAAGCTTAAACAGTGAATGATATCATTACACTAAAATCTATGCTTTTTAACAGAAGACACATTCATTGAACTGAAATTTTAAATGAAAAGAGTAGTGAGTTCAAGACCAGAGTAGTATCATGTGAAAAATTGATTTATATTTATTTCCTCATAAAGAAATTTTCATATCAGGTAATGGTATGTAGAAAGCATAGATTAATATATAGACAAGTAGCAAAATCATAACAGTATAATAGTTGTAGTATAATATTGTTGTATAATAATAAAATTATAGATTGAAAACTTCCATTTTCCTAACATTATACATACACAATACTTTACAGGAATCATGTCTGTGATGAACATAAAAGAAAAAGAAACAGTCTATTATATATACTATATAAATAATAAGACAATGTAAATAAATGAATTGAGAAACATTTGAAGAAATGGCTTCTATTCTCCCTGAAATCATATTTTGTGTGTTTCTTTTCCTGTTTTGTTAGGAATCTGCATCTGCAACACATGCATATGTTTCTGCATTTTGGATAGGTGAAAGGTATCGGGAAAATGGTAATTTTTGCTTATTTTCAAAGCCACATTCTTTTACATGCATTATATTTATATATTGTGAGACTGTCTCTTCAAAATGACTGTCCTTTTACAATTACATTTTCCCTCCAATACCTTTTGCCTTCCAGTTTATAATTTGTTTTCTTGTGATCCAACTCAAAGTAAATAAATCCAGACAAGTGACTGCCTTTTGAGAAACTCTGAGACAGACAAACATGGATCTCCTTTTCTTTCTGAAAAGGCACAGTGGTCAAAAGGGTCCCCCCAAAGTCATCACAAGGTTGATATTTGTTTACAAGGTGTAAGTCAGCCTCCAATTCAAGGAGAAAGTTGTTTCTTTTTCTGAGTCAAGCTACACTGATGCAGAACAGACTACTTAAATTGAAACTCAGTTCTTTGAGAATAATACTGAAAACTTTTGTAAGTAATCTTAGATTTATAAGAATCTTGTCCCGTTTTCAAGGGTAACTTGAGTACTTCAGATTTTATTTAATAAAAAGTTACTGGGAAGAGTATAACTTGAATGTAGAGGCAGGTATGTCTCTCTCCAGGAGTTTTATCCCCATTGTCTTACATGAATGTCTTTTAAAATACTATGAATCTGTTGGGTTTTTTTTCTTAATTATTTTCTTTTTGCTTTTTTTCGCTTTTTTTTCTTCCGGAAGTATGGATCCGGTGTTTCAAAACATGATTTTGAATTGCTCACTTTGTTAGACTCCAGTAGAAACTGATATTAAATAACATTATCAAACTCCAAAACTTGAAGAGACTCATCTTTTGAAACACAGAAGTGAAGGCTGCAAACAGAAATGTTTAGTGTCATAGGCGTTTTGTACTCCTTGGATTGCTGGCAATACAAAGAATGTTCTAAAGGGGGAATCTAGAAAGTGTAATCAGAATTATATTGTGATACCTTGTCAGTTAAATGCCAAACAAAATGGCATTCTCACAGTTTGGGTTTGGCCACCCTAGACACTGATAGTTTCCTCTCTCAGCCTTCACCACCGAGTCAACTAGACTCGTGACACACGTGGACCTTCTTCACTGAAGTCCTTTCCCACAGCTTCAGCTCCATATGCATTTCCTAGTGGCTGATCCTCTCAGACCAGCTCAACCGTTAGCTCTTCCTGAAACATGCAGTGGGGCAGGCTCCAGCTGGACTGAATGGAGGAGTTACCTCAAATGTAGGTAACTTAGTAAAGCTGTGACATCATATAATTGGGCCTGAAATGGGTCTTTGATACTTTTACAATTTTCAGACCTGTGGCTTGAAAAGTGATAATCATACCTTCACTTTTCTATAGAATAAGAATATTAAAGCCATCAAAAAAGAAATATGATAGCAGTAATTGGTATGCACAGGGAGAGCATATATATTTTTTGCCATCTGTGAATAATAATGAAGCATAAATCTAATACATTAAGTCATATTACCAAACCACATAAACATAACAAGTTTTAAAGTTCACCTAAAGGGCAAATTAGATTGACCTCTGCTGTTATGCTCAGGCTAAATTCTTGAGCTTTTGCAAATTCTGGGGTTGGGGATTTATTTTCTTATTTTTATGTAATTGAATTTCTCCCAGTTTCCAGTACCAAAGGATTACACATTATTATTTGAAATTATCTTACTTTACAAACAAGAAGTTATCCTTCAACCTGTAAAATTCAAACATTACTGACATAGTAAATATGTATGTTTCAGAACAGCAAGAAAAGGAAAATAAATACCAGCTAGAATATTTACAATAAGAGCTGTTTAAATAAAAGGTGTGTTTGATCTTTGGGAAGTTCACTGTCTTTGAACTAACATGAGACAAATTATTATGGAGAGAAGATTATGAATACTTACTCCTCTACTTGTGGGTTCTTACACTTGACTGTGTTGTCAGCATTCCTGACCAGTGAAGATCTTTGCTCCCACATATGTAACTAGAGTCAATTATTTTCAGTAGTTTGGGACAGAAGGGAGAGAAGAGAGGGAAGGCTTTTCAAGCAAAGTTGCCTCAATTAATTTAGAACACATCGTAATGGGCTCTAAAATAATAGCATTTTAACCAGTGAGTTCATTAAACATTTTCTTAAATACATAAACATTATTTTGCTTGTTTTCTCAAAAGGGAGGTCATTAATTTTAACTGCTTTAAAAATATGATGCGTGAACCAATCTGGTTTTTTATTTATATTTTACCATCAAAAATATTTTATTAAAAATACATCACAAAGCAGCAGAACACAGCTCTAATCAGTGTTAAATCAGTTTTCAGGGCAAAACTTTCTTTAAATGTAAATGAAAAGGAACATGTTACTTTGCATTTGAAAATGAGCTACCCCAATGTAGTAGGGGGGGGGGTCCCGGGAGCAGGGGAATCCAGCCAGAGTCACGATACGAACACCGATACGATTTGAGCATCGTGCTCCAGTTTCATTATTTGGTTACACCAAGTTATACTTTTTCCAAAGTTCACACCCCTTTCCCATGAGAAAGCCTCTAAGCAGCGGGGGAGCTGACCAGTGTATACCTTTTCCCAAGGCTGTTCAAGGCCGCCGGCTAGCAGGTGCCTTGCAAGCCTGTTTTCAGCCTGAGGCCCCGTCAGGGGTACTTCTGCAACAGCCCTGGGATGCCCAAGCCCTCCTGGGGTATCCCATATTCCACAAGGAATCCCTCTACACCCCAAGCTCTGATAAACAGTGTTCCAAGTGCGGGCAAAACTCTCTTGGAACAGGCAGCAACAACACAGATGCTACCATAAGTAGTTTTGTATATTGTTATAGCACACACCTAAGATTATAAAATAATTATATATGTGGTATACTATTAGGCTAAGAGGTATTCAGGGATATGGATTATTGCTATTGTCAGGACTGATTTCACCAGCACAATGCAATCAGCTTTACAATGAACTAAATGTGTAAGGGTGCAAATAAATTTAACAAGCAACTGTGGAAAAATAAAGGACTGCTACAAGACAAATGTGATGTAGCAACACATGTTATCTGCTGTAACAGATCTGCATGAGCGCATGTGGAACAGCTGAGGAATCATGTACTCCAAGGAATTTCACACATTCTGGAGGATATTGGAGGGCTCACCTACTTCTTCCAAGTCTTCATTATCTTTTAAATGTCCATAGCAATATTCACCTGCTGACTGAACAAGTTTTGGGAACCTCAGAAAACTCTCTAACAAAATACAATTTCTAAGATTTCAAACATCAGTGAGGGAGTGCCAAGTAGGGACAAAACAAGAAATGCTCTCTCAGTGCAAAGGGTCCACTTAGCGTGGACACATAGATTTGTGTATTTAGGCACATGCATCAATGGAAGTGACAGCTGCCATCAAGAAACTGCATAGACACCTCATCAAAATTTGAGACTTAATTTCCAAAAATGCTTCTTGATGACCTGCCCTGAAAATGCATAGCAGGACCATCACACTATGCCCTTCACAACTCCACCATCATCCATTACTCCTTGTATATCACCACTTCACCAATGCTTATTCCAATGTACCTCTCCCTTTATTTCTGCAAGGCATAGGGAAAAACCCTGGGTCCAGAGAAATTCAAAATATGTCATCTTGCACAACTTGGATCTTCAAGGACTCATGTCAATGAAAGAAACAAAATCTTTAAATGACTAGATCTAGGATTAAGACTGCCTACCAGAATTAATCACACCTACAAAATCATGTGCATGTGGTATTCTCCTTATTACATAGCTAAATGACATGCTGTACAGCTAGGACATACCTGTTATGCTGTAGATGGTACAGTAACATCTGCTGTTAGGACTGTGCCTAACAAATACAAGAGTATTCAGGTAAGTCAGATGGAATCTGTCAGGGATTCAAATCATAAATTAAACAGTGCAATAATAGATAATGAGGATATAATTGCTTTTATTACACAGTTGTAAGGTCTCTAAAGAGGTAAGATAATGGAGAAATAAATATATTGTTCCTTTCATACTCAGTTTTTTAATAAGCAGGTTGGGTAAGAATCCTATGTATTTTGTTGACATTGGGTACTGATATTAAGAAAGTTTTGCCCTGAAAACTGTATAAACACTGATTTAAGCTGTGTTCTGCTGCTTTGAGATGTACTTTTAATAAAATATTTTTGATGGTAAAATGTAAATAAACCAGAAGTTATGACTTGCAGACTGGTATAAGAATGCTTCTGTATTAATCCTAATGTTTGGCACTTTAGTGCGTATATTACGGCAACTATGAACTACCACATTACTCATATGTGTTTATATAAGGTTATAGGCCAGATGAGAGACACCCAGTTTCTCTAATTTACCACACATTTAAATCTTTCTGTTGGCCTGCACCACTCTAAAATCCCCCTAAATACTTATTTTACTTTCTGCATCAGGTAATTTTGGTCTGGTTAGCAGCCTGAGTACAGCTACTGGCATACTAAAGCAACTGATGAATTTTTAGCTACATCTACTTTAAACTGAGGAACACCCAGTTTGTCAAAGACTGTGCAGAGAGATGATGTTTGTTACATGAACATCTGTAGATGAAAAAATAGCATCAATGAAGAAAGCTAAGGACAGGATTTCCACAGAAATTTGTACTAATGACAATAGGGACCAACGTTCCCCTTCAGATGGTCTAGAGATGGTCTAAAATACAGCCTCCAGTTTTCAAAGGACTAATGTGGTCATCTTATGGTTATTTTCAGGCAAAAAGGAGGTAGCTATCACTGAGGGAAGTAGGGTCAGCCTGAGACTTTTGCAGAACCATGATGTTGTGGTGAGCTGGGCAGTGGCATGAAACCTCATTCTTCAAGCCCTCTTCAGACTGTGCAAATACTTTAGGTGGACAAATATGTGTGTGATTTATTGTGCACAGACTGTTGTATTTTTACTTGGGTATCTCTGATAGGTATTTTCTACCCTTAAGCAAAGATATAAGTGGATTCTACAGAGGTCTATTTTTAATACTATTTTTAACTCTCTACCTTCAAATATCATTTAATTCCCTCTCTACTTAAGCAGAGACTTATTACTTCTTTTGTGTTTAATAATTCAGAGTCTTGTTTTTATGTACTTCTTGAAGACACCTTGAATGCTTATTAAAAAAAGGGGGAAAAACGTCAGAGGAAAAAAGATTTCAAGAACTAAGAAAATATTCTCTTTCAGCTGAGAAGGGCAAGTGAACAGCAGTTTTGTTTGACAAGCATGTACTTTAAGAAAGTTGGCAGACATCAAAACTCCGTTGTAGTGAGCTAACTACATAAGAGCAAGAACTATCATCCAGAAGGAGAGGGACTGACCAACATGCATGGCTGCTGCACACAGTGCGAGAGACCAAGCACAAATCATACTGCCCCCAAAGACTTCTGTGAACATAAAACAAAAGAGGTGCCAAGTTATTCTTTGGTGATTATGCAAATTATTGGAGCAGCTATCAAAATGCGAGCAAAGTCATTCAATAATTAGTCATATGAGCCTAGAAAAATATGATTCAATGTAAGTAATTGTGTGAAGCTATGTGCCAGGATTGCATTAACTTCTGCAGAAAAACACCATGATTAACAGTAGGAATGCCTAATCCAGCAGCTAAAGAGAAGCAATCTGCAGATGCCAAGCAGGCAGAGGTCAACACAGCCTTATGGAAGGGTTTAATACTGCCTCTGCAGCAAAAGATGTATGTGGAGACTTTATATACAAGCAGGATGAATAAATGTAAAGATCACATAAGCAAATTCTATACATTATGCCGAAAGTGTCATACAGGAAATATACTCTCTGATTGATATGCAGAATGTTTGCCAGGATGGTGACAGCCAAACTAAGTTCAAAGTTACAGGAAACATTGTTGTCAGCCTACTGTAAAAATGTACAATTACTTGCTATTCTCTTTCTGCTTAAAGGTACCATTTTTTCCCTAGGCTACTTGTTCACACTAGCTTATTATCATTACAAAGTATTATAATGGATTAACTTTTCCATATTTTTGTTCATATGGGGAAGGGCATGTTTCAGACAGTACAGTGACAATGTTTTTGAAAAGGCATTTATTCCTCCACTAAAAATTACCAGGCAGCTTGTTTTGAAGAATAAAAATCTCTAAACCGCATTCTTGCAAATTCCTCTTTCCTGATATTTCATTTAATATAAAAAATTCAGAAAGAAGAAGTGAGCAGTATCTAATTAATATCTCCTAATGCCCAACTGATGTCAAGCATGACTCCAATTTATAACTAAACTGTATTTTTACATTGAAAAATTCAATTACATTTACTGACAGACTTTGAAATGCCACATTGTTTATACTGGCAAACTTGCAGTCTCTCAGTATATTTATTAACATTCTTTCCCCAGACCAAAGTGTATATACAATACAGATCACTGCATTCTTCCTTTTTCAATCTTTCAAAGTGATATGCACATCTGCTGGAGTAGGATGGAACCGACTTGTTGCCGGATATCCAAAAGACCAAATAGAGCAAGCAGTTAATTTGCCCTCCTTTTTGATTCTCCAGGCAAAACAAAGTAACCTTGACATTTCTTTTCCTCCTCTCTCTCCCTCCCTCTTTCCCCCTTTTCTTCTCTCCTGCTCTTTTTTCTCGCTCACACCCACACACTGCACTATCTGTGCACACATCAACAATTTTGAGCTGTGAAGAGGTTCAATTGCCACCTTAGTGACTCACTTATAATCAAATCATTTACTAGGATAGCTTGAGGACATGACAATGACAGAGAGACATCTGTTAGGTGGATGGGATTTAAAAAAAAAGGAAAGAAAAAAGAGGTTATTCACAGCTGGTACATTAGCCATGCTAGCCACTAGGCCACCACCGTGTCCTAGTCCTACAGCTTCACTCTCCTCCTTTCTTCCTGCTCCCTGCTGTCAGCTGCCAAAAGATATCTGTTCTCACCCTTTGCTGAATGAAAAGGTGCTAATGCATGACTTCAGGATATGTCAGAACATACAGTACTTACAAGTGTTTGGAGATGCAGCCAACCTGACCATGGGGAAAAGAAATGAGTAACTAAAGAGTGATTTTCTTGATTTTCTTGAAATAGGATGACTAGAAAAATAGTGAGGGGGTTATTCCTTTTTCTAGCTGTGGCAGGCAGAACAGGTTTTTGTTTTCTTGGTGCTCATCTGCATTTCTTGTAGAGTAGTAAATACCCTACCAAATGTTCGAAAACCAGTTTGTGAGGTTTTTTTCTTTTTATTTTTTTTTTCTTTTTGCTTAAAATTTCAGCATTAACAGAACTTAAAAATACATCCCCAAAGGAAGAAGAAATATAGAATAGCTAGAATACTGACATAGAAATATACAGCTTTAAGAACTGTCTTTCTCGTACTTTAAAGAGGTATCAAAAGAATATATTGAGGGAGCGGTTTGAATAAATTGTGATTAAAAAAACCCTTAGCAGTTTGTATACCAAAAGTGCCAGAGATCAACAGATATCCAGAGTATTCCCCAACTGTCTCCTCTCTAGTTACACAAGGTCTGTGTTTTGCACCCACTAGGCTCAACAGGCAGAGGGGACTGGTGACAAGTTCAGCATGCCAGAAAGCTACTGAAGAGTTTATTTTCTCAAAGCTGTCTGTCGGTCTAGGTGGAACAGAGCAGGTTTTGTAATAGCACTTAAAAGTTCTGCACTACAAACTTAAAAAAAAATCTACAGTGTGATATCAGTGAGGGTGATTTCTGCAGTCTACATGGTGAAATAGTCATATCCTTGTTCAATTATTTGCCTAGCATGGCACCAGAAATAGAACCACAAACCAAACTAAGACTTATAATATAAGGGCAGAATACTGGTCATTTTTTGAATGACAAAGGTTTTTAATAACAGCAAGGGATTCTAAAATTAAACCCAGCAGACATGAAGGTCACGCAAATATTTTAAAAGAAATTGCATATCCATGCATTAACGATCCTCTACAACACACACTCCTGAAAACTGTACACAGACTAAACCTATACCAAAGTGACCCAGGCATTCACCAGGTGCACTGACCCATCTGATACCTTGCACAGGCTCCTAGTCAGAGTTAAACATTTCAAAGCTGTCCCTGTGTAACTTCTGGAATTGGTACTTCTGCAGTTTTCAGTGCATTGTAGGCTTGCTGAAGGAGAAAGGGGACAAGGCAGGGAGGAGGGAAAAGTCTCTTTCCTCCCTTGAAGAGTAAAAACAATAGTTTTGAAATGTGTTGCCTAATTGTGTTAACATTCTAAAAAGGGTAAGTTATTGTCTGACTTTGGTAGTGGTTCCATTTCAAGGTTTTATCTTTCTGCAACTCTTAGGAAGTCCAGGAATAAATATTTATTTCCTTCAGAAAAATTAAAAGCATTTCCTAATTCACCAGATAGTCCAAGCTGCTTCACATTCAGTAATGTTGGAGATTTTTTTAAAATCAGAGAGTAAAAAAATCCCAGGTATCTAAATCAGTCCCAAACACAGGTGGGCACAGCTCCCACTTGGTCTACTGTGTGTTGTACCATACTTATTTGCATGTTTCAACTGTGCCTGAAATTCCAAGTTAGTATGCACATCCAAATAATGAGCAATGCAGACTCAATATACATACACACACACACACACACACACACTCCTTTTGTTTACCTGATATTCTCCAGCAGCAATTGTCTGTCTTTGAATGAATAGGACTCCTCAGGTTTTTACTCAAATTTCCTGGATTTTGCTTGTCAGGTACTATTTCAATAATGTACACAATAATGATTCAGAAGGCCAGATTTTTCTTTACTGAGAACTTGTTTTGGAAAAGGATATCTAAAGAACATTAGAAAATGAATTTAACAAAAAGGACCAGAACTGTTAATTTTTGAATCTTTAGTAGACCAAATAATATTTCCTATTAAATATATGCAATGAAAATTAGAATGAATCTGAACCAATACTGAGGTTTTCAGAAAGATTGATTCTGACATTGTTGGTCTAATAAAAGGGATATATTTTGATATACTTTAAAGTTTTGCAAGAACACTCCAGTGTAAATAGAAAAAGTATTAACTTATGACAGAATAAGAGAATCACAGAATCAATTAAATTGAAAAAGACCTCTGAGATCATCAAGTCCAAGCTATGACCAAACACCACCTTGTCAGCTAGACCATGGCACTGAGTGCCAAGTTCAATCTTCCCTTAGACACCTCCAGGGATGGTGACTCCACCACTTCCCTAGGCAGCCTCCGTTGTCTAATCACACTTTCTGTGAAGAAATTCATCCTTTTGTCCTGTCACTGGTTGCCTGGGCCTCCACCTGGCTACATCCTCCTTTCAGGAAGTTGTAGACTGTCATAAGGTCTCCCCTGAGAGTCCTCCTCTGCAGGCTAAACAATCCCAATTCCTTCACCCCTTCCTCATAATACCTGTGGTCCAACCCCTCTACCAGCTTTGTAGTAGGATCTGGCTTTCCTAAATCCATGCTCTCTGGGTCTGATGCCTTGCCTGCCCTGTATGTGCCATGTGCTCACACACAAGATTATCTGCTCCATAACCTGGCTGGGCACTGAGGCCAGGCTGAGAGGCCTGCAGTTCCCTGGATCCTCCTTCTGGCCTTCCTTATAGGCAGGCATCACACTGACCAACCTTCAGTCATCTGAGACCTCCCCGTTTAGCAAGGACAGATAAATCATAGAATCACAGAATAGGATGGGTTGGAAGGGACCCACAGGGATCACTGAGTCCAACCCCTGGCCAGGCACAGCACCATGGCCAAGAATAACACTTTATGCCCAAGAGTATTGTCCAAATGCTTCTTGAACTCTTTCAGGCTTGGTGCTGTTACCACTTTCCTGGGGAGCCTGTTCACATCTGGGTGAAAAACCTTTTTCTAATATCCATTCTAACCCCCCAGGCACAACTTCAGGTCATTCCTACAGGTCCTGTTGCTGGTCACCACGGAAAAGACATCAGTATCTGCCCCTCTTCTTCCTGCCATGAGGAAGTTGTAGACTGCAATGAGGTATTCCCTCAGTCTCCTTCTCTCCAGGCTAAACAGACCAAGTGACCTCAACTGCTCCTCATACAGCATCTCCTCAAGGCCCTTCACCATCCCCATGGCCCTCCTTTGGATGCTCTCTAATAGCTGAATGTCTTATGTTTTGATGCCCAAAACTGCCCCCAGCACTTGAGGTGAGGCCACCCCAGTGCAGAGCAGAGCAGGACAATCTCCTCCCTTGCCTGGCTGGTGATGCTGGGCTTGATGCCCCACAGGACACGCTTGGCCCTCCTGACTGCCAGGGCACTGCTGATTCATATTCAACTTGCCACTTATCAGGACCTGCAGGTCCCTTTCCACAGCACTGCTTTCCAGCATCTCATTCCCCAGGCTGTCCATACATCCAGGGTTGCCCCATCCCAGGTGCAGAATCAGCACTTTCCTTGTTGAACTTCATATGGTTGGTGATTGCCCATTCCTGTGATTTGTTGACGTCTCTCTGCAGGGTGTCCCTGCCTTTGAGGGAGCCAACAGCTCCTCCCAGTTTTGTATCATCCGTGAACTTGCTTAGTATCCCTTCCAGTCCTACATCCAGGGCATTTATGAAGATGTTGAAAAGCACAGAGCCTAAGATGGAGCCCTGTGGACCCCCACTGGTGACAGGTCACCAGTCTGATGTCACCCCATTCACTGTAACCCTTCATGCCTGACCCGTGAGCCAGTTGCTCACCCACCCCATGATGTGTTCATCCAGCTGTGTGCTGCACGTTTTTTCATAAGGGTACTATGAGAGAGAGCATCGAAAGCTTTACTGAAATTCACAAAGATTACACCAGCTGGCTTCCCCTGATCACCTGGGTGGGTTCCCTTGTCATAAAAGGAAATCAGGTTTGATAAGCAGGACTTCCCACTCATGAAGCTGCGTCGGCTTTGGCCAATGACTGGGCATCTTTCTGAGTTGGCTCCCTTAGGACCTGTTCCATAAAATTTTCATCCAAGTTTTTCAGGAATTTTCTGGCCTGAGTTGTACCAGCTGTGTGATGCTCCCAGTTAATTTATGTTAAGCTGAACCCCCCCATAAGGCCAAGGGCAATTAGCAAGTCCTTCTACCAGCTCCCTCATCACCCTAGGACCCATAAACCCATAGACCTTTGAGCATCTAAGTGGTACAGCATGTGACTACTTCTTCCTGGATTAAAAGGGGTCCATTCTCCTTTTCCTTGTCTGCCACCTCCAGAGGCTGGTTGTCCTGAGGATGACTGGCCTTGCTGCTGAAGACAGAGGTAAAGAAGGTGTTAAATATCTGAGACTTTTCCTCATCTTGGGGGACTATATTCTCCCCCATGTCCATTAAAGAATGGAGGTTTTTTCCCCCTCCTTTTGGTGTATTAATGTGTTTATAGAAACACTTTTTATTATCCTTTATAGAAGCAGACAGTTTAAGCTCTCTAACTGATCTTTTGCATCTCTATTTTTCTTTCTGCATGAACTAACAATATCCTTAAACACTTCCAGACTTTCCCCCTGCTTTTTCCAAAGGTGATACACCCTCTTTTTTTCTCCTGAGTAGGCTCCCTTACCAACTGTGACAGGAAGTTGCCTTCCACACGCTCCAAGAACTGCCTAGACTTCCTCCTTTCCATTGTATGAGGCTGGTTAAAGTCTCCCACAAGACAGTAGCTGAGTGATACTTCATAAATACAGGATAATGTTATTATCCCTGTGTTACACACACAGAAATTAGCAATTTTACTTTACACTATACGGGACAAATAACAACTAAGACAGCCACTGGGCAAAATGAGAAACAAAGTAAAAGGAAATATCTATTTTTCATTCTTTTGATAACTCCCTTTCTGTCACATGCTGCATATGTGCAAAAGTCTATTTTTGTGTCAGTTTCTAGTTTCCTTTTAATTGAGAAGACAGTTCTAAACTATTCTATTTTTAATAGTTATCACAGCAGAAGGGCAAATTTCTTGGTCTTTGGATGCTTAACTCTTCTTTTTTAATCAATTTTTGTTTCACTTCAACAAAAATTCTACTGCAACACAAGAAACACAATGCACACAAATGAGAAGGAAAACAGAGAAATTCAACTGTGGCCCTTCATCACAGATGAAATTCAATATAATAGTTTTATGTCTGTTTCTTGACATAAAATATTTATTACAATTCAAAATTGACATATCTTCCCAAAATGAAGTCTTGGCTGAAGAAAATGTCTTGACTTTTGATAGTCAGAATTTAGCTGAATAACACTGATAGTCTTGTCAAACAGGCCAAAAAGTTCCATCCACCAATCCTGTTGTGAAAACATGCAGAAATGAATCCTGAATCCTGAATCCTGAATCCTGAATCCTGAATCCTGACCAACAGAATTGGAGGTTGAAGCTGACATACTCCAAAATGCTGTCTTCCGGGAGTCTTTCACAATTCTCTCTTTTAGAGGTAACTGTAAGATACTGGGCTTCAAAAAGCCAAACTTTTTAAATAATATTTTTCTGCATGTCCAGTGAAGACATCTTACTATAGACTGTATTATACAACACATGCCTATAAGTGGAAGAAATAAATCTGCATGCCAAGTGCAATACCAAAACTCTGCTTTATATGCAACTGAGAGTCGAAACTGGGTTTTACTGCAATTTCAGTTAGCTTTATATACATATATTTATATTTCAGTGTTAGCTCCAGGTGTGTTGAAGTAGTAGAAAAAATAAAAGTGCTGAACTGCCTCCTTTGGCACAGATATCCTCAATCCAAGCATTGCTCTATCTGTGTTTGCAGTTTCATTGCACCTCCTAAATGTAAAATGCACAGTAGATTTAAGCTGTTAAGTACATATACTGATTGTTCTGGGAAGCTCAGAAACTAGCCAATGACATCAAATCCTGCTTGCTATATTCACTGAAGACTCCCACTGTGAACATGGGTACATTAAGCAGGATTCAGCCTTTCTAATCACTGCATGTTAACATGAAGGAATAATATTGAAGCAATGAGAATTAGATTTAATTTGTATTGGTCTTTTGTATGCTTGATGACTTTTCTGTTTGTTTTATTATGGGATCTACAACGATCACTGTACTCTCATGGTTAGCTGGCTTCAAGTGGGCAATGTGAGGGTAAACCCAAAACCCAGCAATCAGAAGTCATTTAATCTCACAGCCACAGATTTTCCCCTAGAGCTGTCTATTAAATTATACAGGGTCAATAAGAATTTCCTCCAGATGCCTAGTTTCCAATCCCAATACTGGCCTAGTACTATATTCTGTCTCTGCAATGCTAGCCTTGACACTGACTGTCTAAAAAAATAATAATCCATCTTTATTTTATTTTCTTCTGTTAGTTAAGGAGAATGTTATCTCTCTATAGGAGTTTCCTGTGTTATCCAGGAAGGAGGAAGATAGGGAAAAGCTAAACAGGCCAAGAGTTCAGCAATCAAGGTTCAGATGATACACTCTGAAGTGACACTTGGATCCATAACACTGAGCTCCGGGTCACCACAGGATTAAGGGGCAGAATAGGAAGTACGTCATAGCTTGCAACTTGTTTGGGGCAATTTCATTACTCTTTACAGCAATTTCTGCAATATGCTAGAAATGAATCCTCTGAGAATGAATTTTGAGGAAAAATGATCCAGTGCATCTGATCTTGCCCAAATAATTGTACATTCATTCAATTATGCACTGATTAAAGTCCCTGTGCAAGAAGTTAATATGAATTTCACAGATGAGCAGTGTGCAAGTTCATGGTATTTGAAAGAATTTCAGCAGTAGTAAAGATATTCTGCATATAAACCAAACAAAATTATAATCACCAAGTATAGCAATCAGTATCATTCACCATATTATTTTGTCTGGATCACTTACAGCTTCTGTTGCTGGAGAAGTTTTGTACCTAAAATCAATTTTTAACTCATATCAATGGCGCAGAAGATCTAGACCAGAAAGTTCTGTCAAAAGTAATGAGGTTTGTACAAGAAAAAATTTAGTTCAAATTGAATAAAACAAATGGAAAAGGTGCATAAAAGCATTCTGATGTTATTAATTAATAACATTAAAATTAATGTTAGGAAGCCAAGGAAATTTTAGACTGAAATGGGAGATAGCCAATGAATTTGGCCTCTTGCAATTATTCCTGTAAAAATTTTAGACTGGATTCTTGGATTTTTGGCTATGAAAAATCTCATACTGCAGAACTTTTAGATGTACTTCATCCTACCACCCAGAAAACAAAACTCAGTGCTTGAGATGGACAAATATTTGTGCTAGAAATCTAGAAGTCTGGCTCTAAATAAGATCAAGAATTCTGGGTAAAGGACAATACCTTGAAAGCTCTTGAAAGACTGATGTTTCCCAGTAAGCTACCTGTGAAGCCCTATATCCTGCTAACAGTTCAACCCTAATCAATGCTAGACCTTCAAACAAAGATGACAAATAAATATAACACTATATTTTTCTAACCAAAGAAGCAATGTGGTTGTTCTTATTCTTTAAATTAAAAAAAAAAAAAAAAAAAAAAAAAAAAGAAAAAAAAAGGACATAGAAAGTTGGGTTTCTCCCCTTATGAAAGTTTTCATCATATCTCTATACTGCACACTCTGTATCTGAAATGTAGCATGTCTTCTCCTTTGGCCGAATAACAGCTTTGCAACTGGAACCTAATTAACAATTTTGCTGCAAACATTTTGAGGAAAAACATTTCATTAAATATCTCTGGCTCTAAGTGGACCTAAAATCCAGGTTTTGGAGTATAATTGAACACGATTTATTATTGCCATTCTAGGAAAATGGGAAAAAATAAAACTCCCATCCTTAATCACACAAAAAATAAACCTGATAGAATTTATTTAAAAGCAATTGAATGCATGACAGTAGTTTGAGTGAATTCAAGCATATAATTTTTTAGGATTGAGTTTGTAATATCAGCTTTTATTTTTTATCCCTTTTATGAGCACTGTTGACTGTTTTTAAGTGGAAACCTGTATTTTTCTTCTATAATACCCCGCATGGGGTAGTTTAACAGTTTCAAAACTGTTTTTGTAATATTAAACAAAACACTGAGAAAATGGTTTAAAATTATTGAAAAATCTGTTAAAAGATTTCACTTTTAATTGTTGGTTGAATGAACTAACAATTTAAATTTTTTTTTGTTATTGTCGATGCCAAGTGATGTTCTTTATTTCATTTTTTTTCTCTGTTTCTTTCTAGATCATGCTACAGCTGCCCCTTCCTATATTAGCAAAATCTGTTCCTTTTGCATATAAATGAAAACTGTTTGTCATTCATCCTTGTGTACAAAGTGGTGAATAGAAGATAGAAAGACAAATTCACAGGTTTATGCAGTTTTCCTAGTCAACAAATATGCTATCTCCTAGTGGAAGAATGACCAGTTGTAAAGAAAGCAGGGAAAGTACATCAAATTTTATTATGGCTTGAGGGTGTGAAAATTAATTTAGAACCCCAAAATTTGTGCAATTCTTCCAAAAAATACCAATCATTCCAGTCATGGATATTAAGCTCTTAATTAGGTGAGATCGTTGTCAGCAGGATTTAAATCAGTAAAGTCGTTTTAGAATGCAATAAAGGAAGACATTTCTTCCCCTTGCTTCCCCTTCACTTCTTTCTTCTACCACTCTTGATCTTTAACTCAACTGCTTATTTTCTTTGCTCTCACAATCAACCTGATTTCTTTATATATGCAACCTTCAGGTTAAATGCGAACGAGACTAATTAATTGCCATGCTTGATTTTCGATCTTTAGTGTCTTCCAGTGAAATATGATAACTGGCATTGATATATGGTTTGCTGACTCTATTAACCACCTTTCTAATTCACTGTATCTTTTTATATTAATTATGCCTCTAGCCTAATATTTTATTCATGTTTGAAGCCTTTTTGCAGTACTGCTTGTTCTCAATAATAATAGTAGAAAAAAGTTGGGTAAACTTTTTCGTCATCTCTGGGATAAACAAACAGGGCTGACCTCTTGAACAGTTCCTGTCTACAGACAGAAGGTATTGAAAATATTTCAATTGAAAAACAGAGGTCTTCCACTCTGTTCCAAATAAAGATAGGAGCATATGCATGACAAAAATGCATAGTATCCTTATAATTCAAGAATAAGGTTGATTTGATTCCTACAGAATATTTGGAATATCCGAGGAAAGTGCTGAATAAGAGTAATTGCTAATTTTTCTGCCCTTTCATGCTAGTCTTGATCATACATAAAAATCCTTTTGACAGATAAAAAAATGGAAAAGAATCTGTAGTTTATGACTTATCACCACAGTAAATCCTATCCATGCCATTGGGTGTAAAACCACCCTCAAGGTTTACAGAACCATGTTTGCAGGATGCCTGCAAGCCTTTTTCAAGAGGCCACAACAGCATGAGTTACATCCAAGTATTCCATTTGGTGATTGTTTCAGGTTTTTGTGTGTTTGTTTGTTGCTTTTTTTTCCTTCTTAGCAATGTTTTTGATAATGGACAGGAACGAATCCCAAGAGCAGCCAAGAGCTGCATGGAATTCTTCACTCATAATGTTAAAGTAACTACACCTTGCATGATCGTGTAACTACCCTCATGCTTGATCTTGCACAAGAAACAGTGAAAAAATCCCTGTTCTCATGAGCTTGCAGAAATACCAGACATTTTTCAAAACAAAGGAAACTGACTGGTTCCAGTATTTTGCACATTTCAAGAAAAAGTATCTGCTGCTTTGGCTGGTGAATTTAGATGGCCTTCAGCCTGATTTGTTCCAAGGCTTGTGACAGCACAGTCTTTATTTGAGCATACATATTGAGAAAGGAATAAACCCCACCCACACTTAAAATAATTATTTTCTAGACGCTTAATAAGAACAGATGGACAGATATAGTAGGTATTTCACCTTTGGTTAAAGCTTATCAGGACTTGCACCGTTTGGATAACAAGATCAAGAGACTGCAAAATAGAAATTTGTAGGAAACAGGACTTCTGGTGTTTCTAAAACCAGTTATCCACCTGGTAGCAAAATATTCCTGAACACCCAGTGCAGTTACCTCTGGAAACAGTTTCCTTTGAGGAGCATGCAACCTAGATAATTTGAAAAGTGTCTGAGAACACGTAGATTTTGAAAATGATAATGCTGAGATGTAGGTGACACTTACTTTTCCAACTGCCATTTGTTTCCATAGACTGTAGACATGAGGTGAAGGAAAGGTTTCGTTTGACAGCACAGAAGGAAAATATTTGCCTTCACAAATGCCTACCTTGCATCCTCACACCTGAAGAGGTGTATGAACCCAATAGAGAAGAAATAATATCACTACTTTTATACCACTAATTTTATTTCATAATATTACTACTTGGCAGTAATGCCATACAAACCACCTCTTGTTAGCTATGACTTCCTGGTCAAGACTATACACCAAAAAGAAGCATGGCTCCCTCCCTCCGTCCCTGAACTCTGGCACCCAAGTATAGAAAACCCAGCTAAATCCTGTCTGCACCCAATCTCCTTCCCCTCTCTCTGGATGTGGCTGTTCTGCTTTGTGAACCATTATAAACATAATTCCTGGTGGCATCTGTTATTTTGAATTAGAACTGTGTTAGAACAAATAAAAAGATTTTTCTATTATCTTCAGATGAAAGAAGGTTTGTATGTGTGAGCTAATACTGATTACCTGAATGCAGATACAGTGTTATATTTGATTGGTAACTAAAGTCAAGTACCCTCAAATTTAGGCAAAACCCAAACAGCTAATTACAGGTTTCATACTATAAAACCATTGTAGTATCAAAAGACCCCTCATGGAAAATATAAGTTGACAGGGATTTTTTTTCTCCCCCAAAACTGTAGTAAATTCTCTCGGTTCTGTGGAAATGTATTTAGAAAGAAGAAACACAATGACAGCTCTCTTGCTTGATTCTGTCTGCTCTCCATGGCAGGGGAGGGTTGGAATTAGATGTTCCTCAAGGTCCCTTCCAACCCAAACCATTCTATGGATTTTTGATTTGATGAAATACAAATATTAAATGACACTCTAGGATGCAAACTGTGTTTAAGGCCAGGCTGGGCACAACAGTAAAGCAAGTCTGTCACCTGTTCCTTGCTTTGAAGTCCCTGTATGTCCTTGTAGTCTAACCTTGGCTACACTTTTACTCAGTTTGTGTTACTGGACTGAAACAGGCTTTATTGGCAATCCTATACTGGACCATCCTCTTATTTTGTAGCACAGTGCCCAAGAAAATGCAAGAGGTAGTTGCGCAAGAGCTAAGTTTCAAAATCAGACTTATTGTAAGCAAAAGTAGAAGAATGAACAGCCCATCTAATCTTACTATTTATTTACACCTCCAGCACAACTGAATGACAGATGCCAATAAATCCAACCTCCTTTCCTGTTCAGTAGTACAGATTTGATTCAATACTTGATTTGTATGGAGGACTTCTAAAAATTTAACTGAAAAGTAATATTTTCTAAAAATCCTAATTCTCCATGAAAGCTAAAGGACCTTTGAGCCTTAGAACACCCCAAAAAACTCCACCAGAAACCCAAGAGTTTTTAGTAAACTGCTACAGGTAAGCATTCGATGTATTTTGTGAATGCAGAATATATTGTTTCTTTTAAAAACTAGTAAGCAAATGAAGGCAAAATATTTGTTTTAAAAGCATATCCCTATGTTTTCTTGGTTTAAAGTGCTTTGGATTTTCCTCTTATTCAGAACTTCTAGATAGCATTTTGTGGCCTGATACTAAACCTGAAATTAGGAAGTTTTCACACTTTCCGTTCTGATGTTATCATTCTTTATATGCGTTACCAAATTGCTTAATTAAAATACACTCCGCCTTCCCCGATATGAAATAAATTTTCCTATGGGTGCTTTATAAGTGGAAGTGAATTAGCATGTTCAAAAATAAACCTTTCACAAAGCAGTGCATTTTCTCCTTAGTGTTATGAATACTTCAGCAGCAGTTACTGTTTCTAGCCATGGAGGAATTTGTCCAGATTTCTACCATGAACTCTACTAGGACTTGTGTTATGGAACGTAATTCTAAAGGAATGCAAAGGGATATAGGTTTTGCCGATAGAAAATAGAGAAATAGTGTTCATTGTCTTTGAAGGTATAATTTCTAATAAGTCAAAATACTACAAAATATGTTTCATAAGACTATATGGCATGTTCTAATAATTTATGATGATAAGTTAAAACATGCCATGATGCGTGTAAAGCAATGAATGACAGATCATAACAGTGGACAGACCAAGAAAAGCAAAACAAATTTTGTGAGGATTTGAGGTTTCCACAAGTAACTGCAGAGAAGCAGTTATCACAGAAAAAACATCTAATGTGCTTCCACCCATTTCTTTGTTTGTAGAATATCTTTAATAACCACCTGTATAAAGCACTCAGGGTTCTTGAAAGAAAGATGAATTGTCATGTCAAGGAACATGATTATCACCAACCATTAGGAGTTGTTAAATCTTTAATATGTCTTGGCTGATCATTTTGCATCAACATGATTCAAAATATCTGGGGCAATAGGTGGGTCTTATAGAGACATTTGATCAATCTTAGATATGCAGCAGGCTTTACTGAATCTGGTGTGGAAGTAATCACTTACAAACACTTGGTGTTGAAATTAATTACCCCATGTCATTCTCTATTAACCTAACAGTTAAATTTGGACAAAAATATACATAAAAATGAAATAAAACAATTAGGTAACACTTTAAGTGGTTCATTATTATTAATTCATTTAGTATTCATTGTAACTGTGCTGGTCATAATGAATTCATTTGATATTAATGTGGATGTTCTGCAGCAATTTCATTGTAATGCAGTTTTAATTCACGTGCCATTAAAATAAAACATTGTCAAAATTTTATTTATTATCCTAACTGTATAATTTCTTATTTTCACAACCAGGAATTACTGGGTTTGTTTCCTCCATTAACGTCATATTTTCATCAAGAGATCCTTTTCCTAAGCAGATTCATTTCTTTTCCACTGTTAACTATACTTGTTCTACAACTTAAAGCAACAGATACACATAGCCATGCTACCTCATTTAAAGATTTTAGCCTATATGTGGTCGCAGTCTTAAAAAGTTTGAGAGAACATGGCTAAACACAAACTAGTTATATAGCGCAAGTTAAAAAAACCATGAACTTGTGATAGCATATTAAAGAAAAATAAAAATTAACTAGTGTTTGATGTTGACTATAGGTAGCTATATAAGCAATATTGTAATCAGCACAAAAGGCATTAGAGCTGTATCATTATGTAAAATGTAATGAAGTCAGAATTCCTGTATATTTCAGTTGTCAAAAAAATGTAGTTGTTTCCAGTTGAAACAGAGAGCACACAAAATACTGTAAGGGTTGAACAGGCAATTTTAAGATGGAATACTAATCAGAAATATGTTTTACTTCCCATGCAATCCTCCTAAAAGATGCAAAATAGCATTTAACACTTTTAAAATGGGGGACTAGATTTTCAGTCCCATCTGCCAGCTGGGACCAAATAAAAGAGGGGTCTTTAGTTTTTTCCATATCCAACAGCTTTAATTTTAAGGTAACCTGCCATTTGAAACAAATAAATAATTTTTTTTCTGAAGACTTGCTGCTTTTTTCTCTGATTGAAGAGTAAGTGAACCATTTCTAAAATTGTAGTGGTTTGTGTAATCACTGAAGTGGGAGAATTAAAGAGGAATGCAAAATTCTTACAACTGTAAATGTGTTGAGACAGATGTCACGTAGCCTTAGGGACAATACTTACCTGCTAGTTCTTTGGAAAGTAAAAAGGTTAAAGAAAAAATATAGTCAATTTTGGGGGAGGGGGGTGGGGATCAAGTGTGAACAAGGGGGAGAGAACAAAGTTAGACTGTTTTGAACGCTTTAAAGTAATATACTTTTGATGGGAGTGTTGGGTAGTCTCAGCCTCTAACATGCAAGCTCTTGATTTCAAAATCACCCCAAAATTAATTTTGGGGTACACTAAAGCAATAAAAAGGGAGTGGTTTCAGCATTTAATTCCATTTTTCATCATTAAAAATAGTTCTGATTTTCCTCTTATCATCAGTCAGATGACTAGTATAAAAGAATTTCTTTCCTTACATTTTTTTTCATTGTAGTTCTCTACACAAAGTCTCCTTTTATTATTGATCAGAAAAAGAAATATTAAATCCCAAAGGAAGAAAGGTACCATTCAAAGCATACAGAAAATATTTGTAGTTGGTCTGGTCTATACGGGCAAGATCAATAAGGTGGAAACTGAAGATGCAACCTTTCTGGTCTCAAAGCCTGACTGCTCTTTGTTGGCCCAATAAAAGGTATTGCTTTAATCTACTGTATCTGTCTACAAAAGAAAAATTAAAAGTTCAAGGTTTAAACACATTTTTTTCAGTTCTTCATGTGTTCTATCACTACATAAGTAAGTGTACATACACATTTTTCTTTGTGTATGTTCTCTGTGATACACAATTTTTAAGATGGTTGCAAATTAACTATTTCCTTTTTTTGGTTGCTAAATCATAGGTACCCACTCAGAAGCAGCCTAACAGTTATGGTGTACAAATCTATGGGCTGAAATCCTAGACAATGTGGACCGTTAGTTCATGGATGGTAGCTAAATGTGTCTAGAAGCTTTGTGAGATTCATTCCCTTATTGTGCTCACACCATCTGTGCTAATATTTTAGAATCCTAAACCAACAAGAAAGCTCGACTTGCAACAGCAAAAAATTTGTCAAAATTGTTGGAAGAGTTCTGTATAAGGAGAGATGTCCAGACACATCAGAGTGGAAAGAGATGTGGAATTGTCCATTCTATACATCCATGAAAATTTAGAGAAGGATGAGAACCTGGAAGCTACCTTGTCCTAAGAGAAAACCCAGAACATTCTCATGACAGACAGGACATACTGAATTTGTTTAGTGTTTGCAGAGGTGGAAGCAAAATTGCTAGTTAAGTGCTTTTCTGATTAGGAGCACTTATGAAATCTGAAGGGGTGTTTCTAGATGCTCTTGAACTTGGGCAACACTTCTTTGAGAAAGTCACACACAACAAGTGCTTCAAGTATTTGGAAGACTCTTTCCATCCCTTCTGTGAAGACAGACAGAATGCAGAAACCAGGTGATAAATAAAGAAGAGATAGCATGACTCTAACCTACTGTGAGTGGGGTAACTGACATAGAGAGGGTGGAATAAAGGGACGGGTCTTTTTCTCCAATGTATTTCTTGTCTTGTTGAATATTTAATGTATAAACAGGCTGACATGCAGCAAACAGAACATTTTCTCAGTCTTGAAAACCTCAATCCAAAGTGCTGTGAACAGTGCCTTAATTATGGATAATGTACAAAGGTATCAGCTCAAATAACCCCTATTGTCTTCTGTAAGGAATACTAATACTGAAAATAATAGCCACTTTTTCACTCCTCATATTTTGCTCTATGTTACTGCCTACACAAAGATAAACATAGACTGGAGTTAATTCACACATACCTCTACAAGTTTCTACTACTGATCTACAGGATTCAGGTATCAGGTTTCCTGGACTCCAAAATACGTTAGTAGCATAATTTGGTTTTGTCCATATTTTGTCTAAAAAGAATCTGGCTGCCTCATGGAAAGTCTGGATAAATATTTTTGTATTTTAAAAGATACACACCTTTACAGCAAATAGAATCAAATATATGTTGAACTTCATCTGTCACAATGCATTAGGCTTCCTCTCATTATTCATTATGGCAAAAGGTATGTGTCCTGGTTCCAGCCTGTAAGGGGTTAATTTTTTGCAGTAGCTGGAAGAGGGCATGGCTAGGGCCCAGTTGTTATTGTATATCACCTTATGTCTTTTTGGGGGGTCGGAGGAAGGGACTCTCACTTCCAAGGAGATGGAGTTCCTTCTGGTTGAGAAAACATGGCAGAGGAGTCATAGGTATTGTTTTATTTATTGTTGAGGGCTTTCTGTGTAAATCCTGTTCTTTTCTTATACCTTTTGTTATTAATATTCTTGCTGTTACTGATTGTTTTTCTTATCTCATTGCTGTTTCCAGTAAATTGTTCTTATCTCGACCTGTGATCTTTGTCTTTTGTTTCTCCAGGTGGAGTGGGGGTGGGAAAATGGCACGTGGTTTTAGTGGAAGTACTAAATTGGAGAATACCATTCCAAAACCACGACAATGAGATACAGTATAAATTTCTCATATCATCAGGATCTTGAGGTTAGCTGAGCCCCAGGGTTTAATTTAAAGTATGAGCTGCAAAATGAGCTTCATAACAGATTGAATCACCAATTTAAAGAAATAACCTTTTCTAGAAACAGACCAATTATCCTTGGGTGCTGGATAGTCTACTCTTGGCAAGCGCACTTAAAGCACGTAAAAGGAGAAAAGAAAGGATGTCTGCTTAAGTTTATATCAATGATTCCTTGTGGGCCTACTATTTCTAATTTTTTTGGCATAAATAGAAAGTGTAGTCATTAAAATAAAGTTCACCAAACTGAAAAACTACTACTATTTTAACATCTATCTTCAGATAGGGTAGACATTACTTAATCTACAAAAGAAAAACACAAAGGAACTTTTTAACCTTATTTCTGCAAGGACTTCTGAAATATTTTGCAAAAAAATAGCTTACATGCAAATTCACCACATATCCTTATAACCAATTACTATAATATGGTCTTAAACATTTGGTACATACAAAATCAGTTTTACAACCATGCATGCAAAAATGCACAGTTGAATGCTTCAGTTGCACATGCAGTTATTGTAGTTATCATATAGCTCAGGAAGTTCTACTATAATCAAGAGTTCATACACATGGCTAGCTACTTAAATACCCAGACCCATGATTTGGTACACAGACAGTAGCTAACCACATTAGAATCGGCCTTGTGCAAAAGTGCTGTTGAAACGTCAAGACCAGAATCCTTGATACAAGCCCAAACTAAAAAGCTATTACAGTTTGATGCAAAATGTAAGGAAACTTGACAAACATAAAGGAAAATTGTCTTTACAAGAAACTCCAACTTAAGATCAAACCTATATTGATGAGAAAACTCAGACCAGCTTGCAGGGTGATTGGCTGTAAAAGAGAAGGGTATAGAGGAAGAGGAGATCCATCAGCTGCTCAGAAGTTTAAAAGAAAATGCTAAGATGATAATGAATTTGCAACTGAAAAATAAAATATAAAAAACTCAAACAATAAAGGAAGCTGCAGATACTATACATATATGAAGGTAGGACAGAAATATATACAATATGTAATGGGGGTCAATTTATGTCTATTTATTCCCAAATGGTACTATATTACTTTCAAATCAATGTACTGCCAAAAAGACAGCCAATGTACAGATTGCAAGATAGGACAAATGTGAACTAGGATACCTGTTAATTACAGTTGTGATGGCAGCACTCAGATGACAAGCATCTGCAAAAAACTTAGCCAACTATCTAGCGTGTCTGGTACTAAAAGATTAAAGTGGTCCATTTTGTGAGTAGTGAAGGCATTGAGAAGTGCAATAGTGACAGTCTGTGAAGAAAGGTCTTCAATCTCATGATATGTTAAAGATATTGAAATTACATTCTATCCATATATTCAAATATTAAGTTCATCAGATAACCTGATTTCTATAACAGCTCTTACTTTTTTGTGCAAGAGGATGAAAGTTTCTGCAACTGAATAGAAAGTTTAGCATGAAGTTAAAAGATGTTTTCTTTAGTTGCAGTGAATAGCATTTCTTTTTTATAAGGGGATGGTTGCAGTCAGATGCTGGCTGTCCTTATTACAGATTATTGGAAAATATCTGGATAAAGGTGGCATAGAGTTATGAGAAATTACAGAATTATCAGAAAATGTTGATAGAGGTACACTAAAGTAAATGCCAGTGAGACATGAAAAAATATGGACTTCATGAGACCCAAAAGGAATTTTACTCGTTGGCTAATAAGGAATTAAAAAATTATGTATAATAGGTCTCATAATGATTCTAGGGTCAAGAATTTTACTATAATGAGATCTAGTTTGACTGGGAGTACAGAAATTTTTTAAATAAACACCATATGCCAGAGGAAAAATATTCCATAAAATTATTGTCAGGAGAGTCAAAATGAATTTTTTTGTTCAGGGGACATTTTCTTTTCACTTCTACTAAAGAAAGAAAGTTGAAATAAATAAAAGCCATCAGGAACAGAATAAGGATTAGATGTGGAAACAGAACTGAACAATCTCATGTGCATCTCTTTAAGGATGGGGCAAAAGACTCTTATGCTATGCCAATTCCTGAAAGCTTCTGCTTTGCATAAAAATAGGCAATGACACAGAAAGATATTCTAGATTTGCTGTAGGACTGGCCTTACAATCAGCCTACTATAGCATTTACATGTGAGGAAAATACCTTGGTTCTCCTTATTGTATCTTGTACTGTCTCTTTATCTAACTCACCATTAGACACATACCAGGAAAATTTTATAATATACAGAAACACAGAGATAAAGTTAATTAGACGACTAATATTTGTTTAAAGGTTACTCCACAGGAAGGTGAAAGTGAGGTAAATGTCCAAAGAGACACAAAGTGCCGATGAATCTAGAATGAAATGAATTTTGGAAATAATCACTCTAAGATTTTTTCTTACAGGATTGATTTTGGAATGGTACTTTAGCTGAAACCACAGATTGAATATGAAATGAAATGTTTGACCATTCCTTTTAAGAAAAAATCACCTCCAATACCTTACAGGCATCTGCATACATCTATTATCATCAAATTATAGTAAAATGTGTGGGGATTGTAGGCTATGCATACAGGTGAAAAGGTGGCAGTGTAAACACTGTAATATTATTCAAGGACAGTTTTGGAATATTTTAACTGCAATATTTATTCACGATCTTTCCAGGAATACATAAGAACGGAAGGAAAAGCCAGAAATAAGTACTTTTTTTTGTTGTTCAAAATTAGGACCTCTGTGGTGATAATGAAAGTGAGAATGAGAAAAGCCAAACAGAGCAATAAACCTCTTGTGGTCCTTTCATGTGTAAATGAAGGATGAAAAAAAGGCAAGTGAGATGAAAAAAAAGACAGAAAGTGAACCGTAAAGTACATTCTGATACATTATTTAAGTCTCATTTGAAGGGTCCAAAGACTTATTTTTGAATTCTAAGCCTGGACAGTTCAGGTTGTCCAATACCTTTGCATACTAAATGGGAAAAAAAAAAAATCTAGTAGCCAGATGTAAATGGTAATGAAGCACTGGTAACTTCTAGAAATGAAGTACATAAAGGGTATATTAAAATGGAAAATATGAACAGTCTTTCACTAATTATGATAATAACTTTGTTGTTTGAGTACTAATCTATTAAATATAGTGTCCTGTGCTTTTGAAGAAACTAGGGACAACAATCCAGTACTTGATTAGGTATGGCAGACCACTGTCTCCCCAGCTGATTTTTAAAATGAACTCTCTTGACATCTGTCTATATAGATATTAGAAAATCAGCAAATATACAGGCTTCTAAGTTTTCCAGCTGATCCACATGAACTGGTATCCTACTGTATTTATCTTTATTGATACATGCTGTGATTACAGCTCTGAGGAGATAATTCTCCTAAAACATTAGGTATGTTCATATATCATCCATGAAGCATTTCAGAATATAAAAAAATTGCACTATTTTATGAAAACTAAGCCAGTCCATTAATGTTTCATTGCACAAACTCACCAGGTTACATTATTAATGATACAGACTTGTACTATCTAATGCCATACTCTTCTCCTCCTTCAGTTGTACTAGATATTTATATTATAATTTTGAAGACATAGTCCAAAAATTGAACAGATGATTTTCTCATATGTGCAGGATATAAACACACTCTATGAGAGGGTATGAATAACATGGGGTTTATATCTATCAACAACCAAAAAAGTTGCTCTTTGTGGTTCTACAGATACTTTATCTAGTAGTTTTTGAACTTCCATCTTATTTTGTAATGCAGTCCTCCTAAATCTTATTTCCAGATCCCATTTCTAAATACTTCGCCTTATCTGGAAAAACGTCTTCTAAATTTTTTAAACCAATTAGAAAGCATGGCATTCTATGTGAGACTTCATGACTACTGTTTCAGATCACAACCAAATTATGGGAAGGAACACATACTGTCCTCTATTAACTCTTAAGAGTTTTGGGGTATGTTTTTATCCAAACATAACAAAAGTAATTTTCGGATAATAATAGCTTTATTAAAATATAAACAAGTTGTAAAAATTTGTCTTAAAATATCTACTTGAAAATATTTATATGTCCAAATTTGTTCCTACCTTTTTTTTGGTAGAGCTCCTCTGTCCCCCATTTAGCAACACCAGAAGATATTTACACCTTTTGGTTTGTTTCCTTTCCCCACTATGAAATTAAGTCTAACTGAATGGAAAGGAAAATAAATTCCTTTTTTTTTAAAAACTACGTATGAACTGCTGTAGACTTCTAGTAATCTCTTTTCTCTATATCTAAAGATAATTGCTAATTGTAAAGTTAATTAGCTAACGCCTTTAAACCCTAGGGTGGACTTGAATGAACAGATTTGTATATTTTTTAAAAAGTCAGAAGTAAAATCTCCAGCTAATTTACCTTGTAACAGTATTATTAAAACAATCTTCTACCTGAAAGAGAATAGTTTGTTGTATTTCTAAAGAGGATAAGTATTAGATTAAATGTTTTCACTATTTTCCCTCCTGTCTGCTGATGCAAGCAACTGAATAAACCCCAACCGGTAGCTGCATGTTTTTGATAATGCCAGAAATTTGTAAGTCTAAGGCATGGCAGCTGATGATGCTGTAGAAAAATGGAACAAGCTGGAAAATGATTAATTAACTATGCAAATTTTTTCTGTATCTGTACTAAATTTATAATTTATATTATATTATATTTATATTTATATTATAAATTTATAATTAAAAAATTAAAATATCAGTAGAGTTATGCCCATTAAAATATGAGTTTCTATTATTTGGTTTTAAGGTTATGTGGGTGTATGTTTGAATGAAATCAATTTCGAAAGCTCAAGAAATATGACAGTGAAAGTTGTTTCTCTATTAAATGTTCTTCCATGCTTTTAAACACAAAATTAAAAGAACTGTACTCCAGATTAAGGCTACACATATTCTTTTAAATCTGCGATTTAGACAAAGTTGTTTGTGCAACTGTAAGAGAAAAAAATAAGCTCATTAATTTCTCCAAATTATATCATTGGATAATTCTTCAGTGGTCAAGATCTTCATTCTAGTTGCACAGACTAAGCCCTTTGTTTTTTTAAATAGCAAATTTTTATTTTATTTGCTTTATTGTTATTTTTTAATGACATGAAGAAATCATCCTAAATATGAACTTATATCAATGCTTAAAAATGAAGTGCATCTTCTAATTAACATTATGTAAAAATAAAGTGTTACTCGCTGCATCCTAGACCAATAATTCAAGTAATGGATGGAAACATCATATCATTGTTACTTCTGAAGCATTTGGCTAAGAAGAGGGGAAAAAAAGAAAATTTGATATTTGTTTTATTTGATGTTGATGAAAGTCTAACCATTTTAATTTGTGTCTAGCACTCAGCTAGACATATTCAAAGAATATTTGTTCATAAATGAACTTAATCTGTTTGAACTTACTTGTGCAGTATGCTAGAGTAGGTAAAGACATTTTACAGAGCTCAAATATCTGGTTTTGTTTGTTTGTTTGTTTGTTGTTGTTCTGTTTGTTTGTCTGTTTTGTTTTTGTTTTTTTTAGCAAAGAATCAGTCAATCCTGCCATAACCAGATCTATGTACAAAAATTAAATGTTATTTTCTACAATAGAAAATAATTGTGAAGAAAAGGAATATGCACCTGCCTTATTAATAATATACCTAGACAGAGTTAATATGACATTTTAGTTCCCATTTCCATGCAACTCGCATTTTGTGAGTTCCAAGATCTGCAAAATAAAGGACTAAAGCTGAAAGTCATCATCTTTTCCAATCTCTATGCCGTGTCATTGAATTTGGTTAATAATTTGCCTTTCAATTGTGTCACATAAAATCAAGGACTGAGTTCTGTTGCATTCAAGAATGAATGTCTAAAGAAAAAATATACTTCAGAGATTACATAAAGAAAAATATGGATATGTAAGGCTGTTAAGGTAAAAAAGAAACTGACAAAGGTTTCATAGCTTTCATTTATTTCACTTATGACTTTCTTGCTTTTGGACTAGATCTTTTATGATTTATGGTTATAATTAAGTGAATGCTTAGAATATGCACAGAAACTGGAAAACAAACTGACTAAACTGCTGTTTGGTATACCTAACATTTACAAAAGTTTAGCTTTTTCTCTCTCTCCATGAGCGTCACTGCTGTTTTAAGATGAAGTCAAAAGCCTTTGCCTAGCTGATAAAGCCTTTGTGAAGTTTAGCTAATTAATGTAAGGCACAAAGAAAATGCCATATGTAGATATATAAAAGCCTATTAGTATGAAAGAAAAGGAGCTCTGAACAAGCAGTGGACTTTGAAATTATTTTTCAACCTTTTTAGTATCATGCCACATGTAGCAAAAGGGGTTGCATTTGCCATCCAGTCATCTAATGTTGAGTCTAAGTAGGAGATATCCATATATGAGCACATGCTGGAGAGGGGTGGGCTTGTGTTTGCTATTTCACCTTGTACTGATAAATGCCTCTTTTTGCACACAGAACACTTAATCCTTCTTTTAAGTCTGTCTTTCTATGTTTTTTAATAATCTGCTTTCTCCACTTCTGAAGTATTTTTATCCAGTATGTTTCACATCAGTTGTTTTGGGGCACAGTGCTATCTGGTTTTATCTACTAGAAATACACATAAGATATATGTGGGATCTCTTTATTTTTGAGCGTGTTTTCCATAAGAACAAGTGGGAAAAAATATCTTGTTTATAAAGCTGCATCACTCTTTCAGATTACCAAGATCTTTCTTACAAGCCAAATATGAACCTTGGCTTCAAGATAAACAAAATAAGAAAGATGTTCAAAAATCTGATCTTGTATGTTATTTGTATGGTCTGTTGCAGAAAAAGTAACATAGTACAGAAAGAAACACTCTTTTGGAAATCTGATTTTGTTCATCAGGTCTGTGTAATGTACAGTCACAAAGGTACTTCATTCGAAGTAAGAATAACTGAAATAGTTAAGATCAACAATGCAAGATATAAGAAGTAGTGTAATTTGAGCAAGAAAAAACACAAAAATCAGAAATATTCATTTATATATTTTTGAATTTGTCTATTTTTACTAAGAACTAAATAAATACTGAAATCCATTTGGTACAAGTCATTATTTTCCTAATTCTAGAGATAAAATTTTAAAATTAGTTTAAAAATACCTTAATACAATGTATATAAAGCAAACCATATATTACATTTGTGCTCATTGTATTTTATGACAACATTTTTTTACATTTCTAGCTGATAGCTGTGTTATATTTTAAATTAATACTAAGTAATATTTTAAATTAATACTATTAAATAAAATTTCAACATTCATCAAATAAATTTTTTAGAGCAATGTAAATGTTATTTTTCCGGACTTAAGACTTCTGTGGTTTTTTTTTTTCTTTTTTTTATTTTTTAATGTAACAAAATTCATTCCTGCCTAGTCTTCAACAAGGGAAAGCAGATCTACAATTTTTTTTTTGAAGTACCCCTATCCTGCACTTTGTTCTTTCATGGTAGGTAAACCGTTGGCAAGGAACTCCCTCTTGTGGTCAAATATTCTTAATTAGGAAAAAAGTCGGCACTGAGCTGATGGTACAAAGTATTAGAGCATGGGTCACTTGAAACTGTTAAGATTAACAATACTGATATAAGGAGTGTTAGTGAAGCAGTTCATTGCAAATTAGAGATGAACATATGTTTTTAATTTTTCTTAAAAAATAAGGATTCACATCACTCTTCTGGATAAGTCAATTCTAAGTGAACTCTATATCTTGCCTCCTTTCTCCTTTCTAAATCATAGCTGTTAAGATCTTAATTCACAATCTACATCTGTAATACAAAGCAAAGTTTAACTTCTCGGCAGTTCTGACTTGCCAATTGACATTCACAAAAAAATAGTAAATCAGATGATCTTCAAAAACTGCAGAAGGGTTGAATGTTTCTTAAAGGTGCATTAGCATTTCCAACATGCCCTTAACTAGGGTAAAGTTATGGTGTGTGCCAGTGCTCTCCCTCATGCTCTGCAGCAAGAATTGAATAGCCCCAAGTCAGGACAGCTTTGCAGAAATTATGGATGTGATAAAGTAAAATAAAACAAAACTCAAATGTTTGGTAGACTGAAAAATCATCTCATGCTTAATTACTCATTTGGAATACTACTTCCAAATACTTCAGCAACACAGACCTTTCTAGTGATTTTTCTTTAATGCTACCCACTGAATATGTCTGCTGAGGCAAGTATCTTAGTTTGAGGGTCAAGTTCCATTTTCCTAAGGTAATTCTTAAGTTTTTCATGAAATCAGGAACTGAGAGAGCAGGCATAATTTTTTTGTCTGAGTTCTTATTCTGCATTACAGTTGCAAGATGTAGATAGGAGAATGAAATATTCTGGCATAATGCACCAAATATAAAGTATTTGTCTTAGACCTACTTTTATGATATGATCTGATTTCCATAAGCAAAGATTTTGGACTGAAGTTCTTTTCAATGTATGTTTTTCATATCCTATAAAAAGAAATTTGAGCAGAGGAAGACACACAGATATAGAAGATTTGAAAGGAAAGCAAAGCTTTGTATAAAGTGGGACAGTGGATTGCTGGCTGAACTTAGGGGCCAAAATTTAATTCCTCCCTTGTAAATCCACCTTCCTATCTAGGTCCACAAGAAGTCCAAAGAGTGGCATACTAATTGTTTGCTCTGTGAGCAACACTGCTATTCACTTACAAGACAGACAGCAGAAAATGGACACTCACAGGAATAGCAAAATATAATAATTTCTCTTTATGAGCACTTTTAGTCATTCACATTAAATATGTGACAATGCACTTTGTCTTTAGGACACCTCACATTCCAGCTAGCAGAAATATGGATGGTGATATCAAGATTGGTATTACATTTAGCTTTCCTAGGAGAAAGTAGAGCATTAATCTTTATTAAGTAGAAGACCAAAAAAGGCTGATGAAGCTATATCACTAAGAGAAGAAGAACCGCCATTTATTAATAGTCATATATTTAATTTCCTAATTTAAAAATTTGGGTTCAAAAACTAGGCTTTACCTCTACAACATGGAATCTTAGTTCTTCTGGAAAAAAGAGGGCAGAAGATGCAGGCAGTATAAACCATTTTTCATTTTTTCAACCCTGAAGTGATATTTAGTTATCTCAAATGCCCTAACAAAGGTGTAGGAAGTCAGTAGGCTGTGTAGGGATATCAGCAGTATCCAGAACCGTGCTAATTCTTTGCATGCTCTTCCAGAAGATACGCAAAAGACTAAATTACTCAGGAGGTGCTCAGGGGGTCAAGCCCTTGAAGATGTGTCTTGTACAGAATGTTGTCTACACAAGTTCAAGTGGCTGCACTTATTTCAATTACTGATATGGTCACATTACACAAAGAATCTAGGACAATCTATCCCGAGACCTCTACCAGGACCTCAGGTCTTACAATCAAACCAATGTATAATGATAAAGGGCAGTACAAACAAAAGGAACTGGAGCTATCAGTTACACTATTTCTTGTCCTCCTTCTTGGTGATATGGAAATATATCTAGGTCTATACATGTAATTGTTACACTTTTATCCATAACACTAACCTGTTTCTGCTCCCCTAGGTGTACCATAAGTCAGGTGAGCTCTAATGCGATGTGTAAGACTGGCTGTTCCTCCATATACAGTAGAAACTACAGTGTAGATATGGCTGAATTTCACATACCACTCCCATTTGAATGTGTTGCAGACTGCAGCTGTAACACTGTGGTATCTGTGCTTCTAATCAGTTTTCCCATATACAGAGACAAAGCTCTTCCTTGGTTTAATTTCGGCAATTTTTTCTCCTTCTCTTGGCAGAGAGTACCACAAGAGATGTGAAGAGACCTTTACTAAATAATTACTTTTATTAGTAGAATATGTGGGTTACATCTTAAAATAAAGAGATGCCATGAAGTATTTTCTCTTCCTTTTGTAAATTACTGGGAAAAATTTTTGAGTGAAAAAAGTTTTAAAGATTAACTGACCAATACTGGACTCTTTGATAAATCATTCAGAAATGACATTAATAATATATTCTAAGTGTATCCTATTTCATAGTGAAGCCATGTTGATTATGAAGGTCCCATTAAATTTTACTTATTCATAGAAAATGCTTGACCTAAATGCTGCTGACAAGTTTCAAAAAAATGGTGTAGACCTCTGCTAGCACCAGGAGGAAGCATACTGGCTTGTCAGATGTCACTGTTACATTGTATGAAAAAATTGTTCCCATTTCTACCCTTTAAAAATATTTCATTCTGTCAGAGTAACCTTGGAGAACGTCATGCAATGGACGGCCCACTTCTTTCCATTTAAAAAGGATGTTAACAGCAGCTGAAAGCCTCACAGCAGTATTTTCATCCTGGACATCAGGTATCCAGCTAGAAGAATCCGTAAGTGGAATCAGCCAAGAAGCAGGACAGACTTGCTTAATTTTATGGTCTCCATGGAAACAAAGACAGAAAACACATTCATAAAGTGGGAAATTATTTGAAACATTCTCAATTTGATAACTAACCTGTGCTTGTGTCAACACTGGGATTTATGGCACAAGGTGTAGAATGAAAGAGCTCAAAAAACTCCTCAGTGTTCACCTGGAAAGGAACTGGCTGCATGTGAGCCTTTGCTACACAAGTCTATAAACACTTCTTTCATATGAGCAGAGTTTCAGCAGGTTTTGTTTGCTTGTTTACTTTTAGTTGGTTGGTTTTCCTTGTTTTTAAGGTTGATCACTAAAACATGGTACACATTGTGATTAAATCAAGTCAGATCAGTTCTTAAAAAGTGCACTGTAAAAGAGTCTTCACCCTTAGAAAATTGGATTGGTTGCACAAAAAAACTGAAAGTATGAAGCAAGTCTATAGACGGTCACAAAATGGGACTGAAACAGAGTGAGTGATAAAATGAGGGAATGGCAAGGCTTTTTACTGTCTCACTGGAGAGAAAGAATGAGACATCAGTGAGAGCCGTTGTGAAGAATAACACTTGAAGCATTAGAGCAACTGGTAGGTGTCTTATGAATGTTACTACTTCAGATACAATGAGGCTTTGGAGAAGTACTTTTTATTTATCCTATTTTTCCCCTTCTACCTGAAACCTAGAAGCTGAGAGGAAATAGATTCTTATTTTTGACACTCCGAGTAATTTCGAGAAAATAAAGAAAGGATTGCCAGTAGGGTATGTGATTTCAGCTTGTAGGAGTAGTTGTTGAGAGAATGACCTCAAAAAGCAAAAAAAGATGAACTTCATACAGAAAAATGAAAAGTGTGCCTACAGAGAAGCAAAGTTTACTTTGTTATATTAAAGAAATATTGAAAGGAAAAAAACAAAGCAATCAAGAATGCAGAAATTGACCAGAATATATATTGTGACACCTGGTAAAAGATAAAAAGAGGTATGCCAGCCTATACATGACAAAGGACCAAAGTGACTTGGAAGGGAAATCCAGAATTTGACTAGATTAATACCCTGCAGAAAGCATGTCTAATTAGAAAAAATTGATCCGGGCTTTACCTGGTTAATTCATCCAGAGATGGAGGGACCATAACCTCTCTGGACAGCACTGTTTCTCTGTTTGGCAATCCTCATGGTACATACAAATTAAATAAAATAAAATAAATAATGAAATGAAATGAAATGAAATGAATTAAAATAAAATAAAATAAAATAATACCACATAGTTGTATCACGTCTTAATTTCTCATGTTCAAACCTGTATTACAGTTTCTAGCTTGATTGAAAAGAACATCTGTTAAAATTACACAATTGTGTTTATCTTCTCACAGCTGCATCTCCTGGAGGCTGCTGCATGCAGAAATATTTGAATGCATGCGATTTCCCCTTCTCCACAGGAACTTCTAAGGCACTCACTTGTAGAAAAGGTTGCTTTTTTCTTAATAAATTCCATAAAATTTATGTGTATTGAAGGTTAATTCTGTGAATCCTGCCTTAGACCCCCTCTTCTATTTCAGGTAGATTTCTGATTCCCTTCCCTTGGTTTGAAATTTCTTTTGCAGAGCCCTCCTGCCATAGGTACTGCCTAGTAGCTATTAAGTTTATCCCAAAAATCAAATCAGGTTGTGCACAAAGCTTTTTTTTTTCTTCCCTTTTGGAAGAGCAAATCCTAAAGAAGTTGCTAGTTTTAGGTAACTATACTTTCTCAAACAGGCAATACTACAGTGCAGTGCTTTAAGAGAGGGACAAAATCATTACAAACCCAAAGTTCTGCTTTTGTCACAAGCTGAATATTTGGTGTAATCGCAAACAGTTGGGAAAAATCACAAAATGAGAACTGTATACAACAGCCTGCAACAGGTATTACTGAAACTTTGAAAGTCTCAAGGAAATGGTTGTAAATATCAAATGTATCTCAATGAAAGGATTTTCTTGTTCCCAATAAACTTAATTGGATATATATCTCAGTGGATACAAAAACAAATTTACAAGAAGAGAATAAAAAGATGTTTTAATGTTCCAATCCAAAAATATCCATCAAGAACTTCTCTTCCATAGCAGGAGAAGCTGTACCCATATTCTATTCAGATCTCACGACAGAAATGTTCTAATATTTGCTAGGCTTTTATTCAAGGCAAATTTTCCTTATGGGGTCTGAGAGATAGTCTCCGAAAATGTAAAGGCAGATATGGTGCTATGTGGAATTATTCTTACAGCTCGGAACAGGCAGCAACAGTGCTATGCACACACCTTTTCTTCAAGGAATCAGTGAGATCTGAAACTTCTGTTGTGGGCACAACACTAGTGATATGCGTACACTGAAGAACTGAGCTGAGAAAAACCAAAGAAGCTAATACCAGGATTAAATTCTCTTACTTCAGGAAATCCGTAAAGAATTCTGATTTCAGAACAGATTGAGTTAGAAAACAATCTCAATAGACTTCATCTCGGATTCGGGATGCTCTAAGGATGAGAATGGCTATTAGCAACTTCTGAATTCTTTCACAAAAGATTATTTGCGGTATTGTCTGCCAGCCTGAATAACCACCTACACATCATCCAGAGGATGATGCTCAGCTGTTGTGTGCCAACAGGCAAGGCAAAAAGATGGCATGGAGAATTAAGGATGAATCTCAACTACTGATTTGAAAACATGAGAGAATCAGAATGGGAATATACATGAACTAACCAGAGACAAAGGGAAAAAACTTGGTAAATGAAATGAGAAGCAACTTCTGCAATAGGATTAACAACACAAATGAGAAACATAATATTGACTTAAAGGCTAGAACACATGCAAGTCATTACAGCATGTGATTTCTTGAGGTCAAAGAATAAATATTGACTAAAGCTAACTGAAAAATAATAAGTGCTTGCATGAGTAAAATTGGTAACAGACAAACAAAAACACAACAAAATCTTCCAAGTCATAACAGTCAGCAGAGATTATGGAGGAAGGAACCCAGGAAGGAACAGTTTGTCTCAATTACCTGAATGGTGTCCTAAACTGGCCACCTTGCTTCCTTTTCGTGATGCTTTACATTGTCCTTTCTTGTTGGAATCATATTTGTTAATGCCATTCGTTAACAAACATTCTGAAAATCAGAACACTAAACCAGATTTTCAGGTATTGAGCCAGTAGGGTATACAACAGGTGAGGTGTTGGGACTTATTTTTAATTTCAGACTGTTCACTTAATTTCATATTTTAATATCAATAGAAATAATTCCCAAATAGCTTAATAGAAATAAAATAATGTATGTATTCATCATAAAAATATAACTGTTGGATATCACCTACCATATCTAATTAATTTTTGGGAGGTGATTTAATAATGTACAAGTTAATTTCACAAAGACAGAAGTGCAGTTCCTCATAGTGGGTTCTGAAAACGTAACCTTAAATTTGACTAAATAGTATCTGTCTGAATTTTTAAACCAAAAATTTATATTCTCCAACAGCTACTCCTTTGTATTAAAAAGCCCCACTAAAAAACCTTCTGTACCTGAATACAGTTACTTTGTAATGGAGGCTATCAATGCCTTTCAACAATGTCCTTATTTCTCTGCCCTATATGAGGTACTTGAGTATATTATTAATGTTATTGTTTTTTCAGCAAAATGTTTAAGTTAGCAAGTCATCTTAGCTTTGTGTTTTGAAATGAACTATTTAGTTAGAAGCTATTAAAAATAATATAACTATGGAATAAGCCTGTGGTTGAAAAGGCTCTGTGAAATGCAGATGAAACTCAGATATGCATGTCTGGGCATGGCTAAGAAGGATTATGTTGCATAACAATGTCACACACAGATTATATCCCACCATGCCATGCAGGTGCTGACCAGCCTGCTCTGCCATTTTCAGAGGTCAGGAGGTCTCATGTCTGTGGCAGTCTGCACACAAGTCTAAGTCTCAGTGTCACACTCACGCTGATTTCGACTGTAGTTAATTGGCTTGCCAATCTCACCAATTGAAGAAATGTTGAGGCCTTTAATTGTTTTCTGGATGTGTCATACTGTATTTCTGACATTTCAAAATATTTAAAACGCAAATTCTTTCATTTGTCTAGGAATAATACATATCTATATTGTTGCTATTTGGTTTTTTGGGGTTCTTCAGGTTTCTAGTAAGGGCAGATTTTAGTACATCAGACTCTTGCTTTCATTCTCTCTGCATCCATGTACTCAGATTTTCCTCAGAACTAAATTGGGTTGGTTTTGTTTCTGTTTTTTTTGAGTTTTTGTTTGTTGTTGTAATGGAAGTACACATTGCAACAGAACTTGCATTTTGATTTTTTTTTTGCTTTTAATTAAGGATGTTCTCTATGTGCTTTTAAATGAATGTTCCAAGGTGGCTTTAGTCACTTATTTTACATTCCATATTTAATGTTTCTTTACAGCTTAAATGTAATTTCCCCCTATAGTTTGTCATTTATTTTTAGCAAACAATTTATTTTATTCTTTAGCCTGTGTTGTGAAGCATGTTGAAATTACTATACCTTTTATTGTTTAGCAAGCTTCTGTCTATACAGCATAAAATGTCTGTATCAAATATAACATGAAAATCACTGCAAATTCATGTATTTATATTTCACTGAATGTTTTACTTCCTGAAGCAGATGTGAGGACAGAGCAGCAAAATGATCTGATATGGGGGATGTTTTTCAGGTGAGCTTGCATTCTGAAAAGAAATGCAAATTTTTAAAGCACTTACAAAAATAGTTACTTGCATGCCAATCCTCTGTCTATGATGGCATAGTAAAATTATTACTGTAAAGTCTGGCTGTATTTGTTTGAAATAGTCAGTGCCTGGAGAACTCACTTGTTTAATTGGGAGTTTGAAGGCATTCAGTATGAAACAGGATGAGGTTTTTTGACATGTTTTAGCCCAGACTGAATCTTTACAGCTGAGCTACAACCCATGAAAAACATGGCTTTATAATGGAAATGCTGACACAACCTTTCAATTAGAGTACTGTTAACTGCATCATTATAATTAGGGACACACTGACCCTTTGAAAACTTTGGTTTTCAGATCAGGAGAACGGATTCTCATTTAACTGGTCACTAGTCACATTTTTATAAATGTAAAACCCCCTAGTTTATTAAAAGTGGTACCCAAAAATTGTTTTTTTGACAGAATAAAAAAGGTATCTAGAAAATAATCCCAGTCCCCATGATCATTTTCAGTTATGAAAGTACCCTCTTAAACACATTATGTTATCCAGAAAAACTTCTATCTAAAAAAACCCAGAAAAATCATAACTTTGAGCTAATTTCTACTATACTAAACCATAATTTCACTCTAATGCATCAAACTGACAACAGAAAATCTGAGTGTTTTCAATTAAACATTTAATACATTATAATGTAAAATATTTGGTGAATTCAGTTGGCCAGCCATTCTGGAAAGGCTACAACTCAATACTGATCAGACTCAAAACTGCCAAATTAACAAAACCGGATAAAAATGAAAATTTTAGCACAATAAATGTCATAAGTAATATTAGTTTGTAAGAAAGTCAACACAGCTTTTTTGAGGGATATTGTGGCCTATTTCTGGAAAAAAACATCCCTGTACTTTGTCAGTCATTTCTGTGTTCCCATTCTACTGTTTCAATTTGAAGTGTGAGAATTGTAAGAATTGTAAGAAAATACACTTGTATCTATATTTGTCTATGGACTTCTGGAGAAAGCAAAATATAAATCAGTAAAAAGCTATTTTCTATATATTATAGATTAAAAATTATTATGGCTCACAAACATTACCATAGTTAAGCACTGCCCACGAAATCACAGAATCACAGAATATTCTGAGTTGAAAGGGGACCCACAAGGACCATCAAGTCCAATGCCTGGCCCTGCACAGCACCATTCTCAAGAATCACACCATACGCCCAAGAGCATTGTCCAAATGCTTCTAGAACCTTGTCAGGCTCGGTGCTGTGAGCACTTCCCTGGGTGCCTGTTCCAGTGCCCAACCACCCTCTGAATGAAGAACCTTTTCCTGATATCCAGCCTAAGCCTTCCCTGACAAACTTCAGGCCATTCCCGTAGATCCTGCCACAGGTCATCCCAGCGAAGAGATCAGTGCCTACCCTCTGCTTCTCTCATGAGAAGGATGTAGACCATAATTAATTCTCCCTCAGTTTCCTCTTCTTGAGGCTGAATAAAACTAATATTGGATGACTTTTAGATAATATTAATTTTACAGGTTTTGCTGCCTTGTAAGTCTATACTACTCCTCTTCTTTTTACAGAACTTGTATTCTTCCATATGATAAGTAAGTAAGGTTCCATAGTAAGGTTCTAAAACCAAATACTCTTGTGCTAAGAAAAATAAACCTCTGACTGTGTACTCATTATGCAGTTGCCTTGTGTGTGAGAGTATAATGATATTTCTTTAATTGCATAATCACATGCTATTTCTCTCTGCCTTTTTAGGTCTAGGATCACCAAATAAGTTTGTGATTTTGTGCCCTTTTTGCTAGACTAGATCAAAATCCACTCTTTTAACAGAAAGATTAACTGAAACTTAAATTTTCCATAACAGTGTTGTAGCTAAGCCCTTCATTAATAACTGCTGATATATTTTCTGCAATACTCAAGAGAAATTTAGTGGTATGGTCATCACAACATCTATCAAGATTTGGTCTATATACTCCAAGATGCCAAACATCAAATTTTCCAATATAGTTAACATCAGATGGATTTGAGGAGACTCAAATTCCAACACTGGCTAACAAGAATTCTCAGTGTACCTCTTGCAAAATCTCAGAAAATCAGAGATATAAAATTATTAACAATATATCAAAACAGTTTAAATATTTGTCTCCATTTTGCCTTATGCAAAGTAGAGTTTTGCACTGACACCCAAGTTGGCACTGAATGAATTAACTGCATATACAATCAGCAGAGCTCTCCTTCTAAACTAATTAGTTTTGGTTTTACTGCAAGGGACCAAACATAATTAGCCCAAGCACAGGGCCACAATGCTGTTGAAACCCAAGCTACTGTCTCTGTATTTTTTGTGTCAGTATACCAGCTTCAACATATCAAAAATTAGGTACCTTCAGAGATGCTGCCAGGTGTGACAGACATAGTCTACTGTTAGATACAAAACCTTCTGTAGATGTAATGCAATTTTCCATGTCTCCTTTGATCTGTAGTCACAGCCTGTTCAATCTGTATTTTGTAGCTTTGGTAAAAAGTAAGCCAGAGTACTCTGATGAGCATTTCCTTGACAGGAAAAGCACCACTCAGACCCACAACAATGACCATCCTCTGAACAAAATAAGGCAAAGAGGAAAAAAAGTAGTGCACAATGAAGTAATTAAATGCTATAATCCATTCACACTGAGTTGAATTAAGGTTTTAATTATAATCTTAATTATGGGATTTCTAACTTCTGAACAGAATGTCACTGTAAAGAGCTACTTTGTTCAATATTCTTAGCTTGTGAGACATAATCTGTTGGTTTTAGTAAGCTTTAAAGTCACTTTGTAAAAGGAATAGCCTAAGTGCTAATTTTGAGATTGTGTATTTTATTTGTCTTTTTCTAAAGCAAACTAAGAACTGCTGAAATCTTTCCATGTGTCATTGTACTTATGGTTTTTCAGATCATAAACTGTAGCTACATACTTAGTTGACCACGCAAGTCAACCTCTGAATTGGTCCAAGTTGCCTTCTTATATAATAAATCAATGAATTCTCAAAAAAAAAAAAAAAAACCAAACCGCCCAGGGACATTGCTTTCTATGCTCATTTGTGGATGTTTGCTAATTGCAGGTGCTAAGGACTGCTGTGAGTCCTTCAGCTAACTCCTACAGCCTTAAACAAATGTTTGTCTGGGCAATACTGTTTTCTAATCTTTTATATATCAATTCCATCCCTCTTCTCCAGGTTCCACATGCTGATCCTGGTTACCTGACTTCAAGTCCATCCTGACTCACTGGCTGTAGCCTTAACCCAAATCATGCCTTTATTCCCTTTGCAAGCCTTTGCAATCCCCAGCCCTAATAATTTAAATCTTTGTTCATAACCCTAAGCCTAATCCATGACACCTTGGTTGTCTAGCAGCCTTGCTCTGGTCTCAATCCTTTTTGTTTTCTAGTTTCTGAGTTCTGTTTTTGCATTGTCCAGTCCATCTCACCATTTTCCACCTAGATTTTCTGGATCAAACATAGCCGCCCTTTCCCTATTCTTTACTTTATAGACCTTTTTACTGTATTTCACATAAAACTATGAGTACTGTTTTTCTTTTTTCCAGCTATTTTCCTAGGTCATGTCAACTACATTTATTGTTCACTCTTTGTGAATATTGTTTTGTTTTCCCTGTATTCAAAATACATAATTTTTATTCCTCCTGCTACCTGGAAGTACTTTCTGAGTCAGAAATCTCTTTGACCTGGGTTAGGAGGCCAGCAGTCACAGTGACCTAGTGCAAGAAGTGCAGTTTATAGGAAGGTACTGCTTAGTCCCCAGAGGTCTGAAAAAGGCATGTGTAATAAATGAGCATAATTTTTTCAAATTTATTTACTAATCATAACTTTTCAGAACATAATGTACAAACTGCTTCTAAAAGATGTGTGACCTAAAAACCAATTTGGTTTTCTTCTGGAAACAGCAAAAGGCATATCCAAGGCATATCCCTGACACAAATGTAATTTTGTTCTCTAATTTACTATACAGTAAGAATTTGTATGGATTGCTAGTGTTACTCATGCACACCCAGATCTAAACCTCCTCCTTGAAATAAATGCCTTACCCTCAAGCAAATCCCTAGTGACCTAGGTTACAACGTAAGATGTAACCAATAGTATGTATTCTATTATCATCTTCACAAGCTGTTAAAGCAGGTGGGGCAATATTTCTTATCTCCTACCATGACTCATCCCTGATAACTCCCTCAGAGGACAATCTCTGTTTAATGGGCAATCAAGGACCCACCACATGACTCACGGAATTACATCAACCCATTGTGAGATGCTCTGCCAGGGGGGAGGAGCCAAGCATTCTCATCTGGATACAATCTGGGGTTTGGAACAGTACGAGCAACCTTTACCTGTGTGACTCCCAGAGGAAAAGAGCTATCACTGGACTTTCAGGGGAAGACCAGACCCTTTTCTACAGGATCACCACTTCAACGGGACCACTTCATCTGGACTGGTACCACCACCCTGACTAACAGGGTGTCAGGTTGTATCCTGACTCTCCTAGTGTTCTTGAACTATTGCATTTATTTTGATTTTCGTATTAAATTATAATTCTGACTTGTGATCTCCCACTGGTTTGTTTTCAAACTAGTACACCGAGCAAAAAAGATCACCAGCATGTAGAGTTTAGAAAGTTTACAAAAAAAAAAATGAAGGAAGAGGTGACAAGTGCTGTTGAACTTGCCAGCAGCATCTACACCAATGCTCATGCACTTTGCTCAGTGTCAGAGATTTCTCTGTGTTCTATGTTTTGGTCTCAACAACACAAATTCTAGTGTCCTATAACAGTGGAAAGTACTGTGTGCCAAAGCTGTGATGGGTGAACATGCTGGACAAATACCTTTGAGCTTTGTACTTACATTAATGAAGACCAAAGCACTAAAAAACCCAACCAAACAAAGAAACTAACCAAAAAACCAACCAAGCAAAACCCCCCAAATAAAAGCAACCAGAGAACTTGGAATTCAGCTGAGAAGAGGTTTATCAGAATCTGGTGTGTTGGAACTACAACAGGGCAAACATTAGACGTCTGTCTAGCTGAAGGGGTTGTGCTATAGATGCAGAGTCTTTTATATAAGAGATCTGCATTTCTACTTATTCATGTCCTTAAGAAACTTGCTTGTACATTCCTCATATGCTAGTCTGGTGATAGAATACTTGCCCTTTTTTTTCCTTGTTCTTTTTTCCACAAAGGGATTTGAGATCTCTGGTTGACTGCTGCTGGTGCCTTTAACTGATGTTATACAGAATTTGCTTCTCATTTGTCTAAAGATGCAAAATTTTTATCTATGGTCAGATTCAATCTGTATTAAAGAGAAGGTATTTAAGGTGAATAGTGTAAACTACGATATTTTGATTCCTTTTTTCTGTTCCCAAGGAAAAGAACAGGTATTCAAATAAGGTTTGGTTTATATTTTCAGCTTTTAAGGTGGTATTTTTTTGTGACAATAGTGGATTTACAAAAAAAACCCTTGAAAGTGAACCGTGGATTTCTCACAATTCACATCTCAAAAATTTAGTTTCCACTGGCTACTTAAATTCCCATAATTTCCATAACAGATTAACATATGAGTTTGAATTTAATCAGATTATTGTTAATAATGTTCCCACTTCATTCTAAGGAATAGTTTATTGGAAACACATTTATTAAAAGGTAACAGATTTGACTGGATTTTTTCACTTCAAGTTTTATTTTCTACTACAAAACATCTCCAGTAGTTGAATATTAAGTTTCAAGAATATTAAACCATTGGACATATTCTGGAAGAATTACCAGCACCTTCCATTAGAGAATAGAAAGAATTGAACAATTATTTGAAAAGAGGAAGTCTGGTGCAAAATGTAGAACAGAAAATATAAAAATTATAAAACAGAAAATATAGAACAACTGCATTAGATAATACTGATTCTGTAATTGAACCTTGTTCATGTCCCTGACGCTGGCATACTCTTTGCATAGCGGATATGAAGCAGCAGATATCTCTCTAAGGTGCTATGATGGATTAAGGCAACTGATAATTCTCTTTCAGATATATAGACTAACCAAAAGCATATTGTTGGACATTTCAGTGCACAAACAAACCACTGAAATACTTGAATTGAATAAACAATTTAAATTGATATTTTGTGAGAAACACCTCTTAGTAGAAGGCAGACCTGATTACCTTTTCCTTTTCTTACAATTTTTTCCATTGTTGTATTTTCTGTTTTTATTTACCTTTCTCTGCTTCAGCTTTCTTAACACATTTATTAACATCATAGATTTTAAGAAAGAAACATAGGTGGAAAAGTGAAAGGGGGAGAACTTTCAATAAAACTGTGTCATTAATAATAGAAATTGATATCACCAGTGCTTTACAGTGTAAAGTAATCTTCCCTAATTCTATGCTAATCAGTCCTTTCTTTTTGGAATCAGTTACATGTTCCACTATGCCACTTCCACTATCAGGAAGTTCAGAGAAAGAAGCTGGGTTTTTTCCTTTTCTCTCCCCCGCCTTTTTTTTTTTTAATATAGGAAATTACTATAATGAATGTTCTCTTAGGTTGCTATTTGTCTGGAAAATAAGAATGGGAAAATTGTGACCAGGTATAAAATAACCAATTTCTGATTTGTAGTCGTGGTAGCTTCTGAATATTTTCATGCATGTGTCCAAGGATTAGTATCAAACGTTCATTCAATAACACATTCAGTAATATAAGAAGCTTCTGTTCCCATACAACTAAATATTTTAATATGTTATTTATAACTGGATTGTTTATCCACTCAAAACAGGTTCTTTTTTCAGTAAGGCAGTTCTTTAATTAGTTATTTGTCGTGTTTCTCAAAACTATGATTAAAAAGACTGATAATATTAAACAATTGGCAATCTTAAATGATTGGTACCCACTGACTAGCTAATATGATTTAAAGACTTGACACAGAAGTAAAGGCAACTGGTGTTTAGGGAGAAACAGTTGTTTTCCAAATGAAGCAGAATCTGTAAAATCTTTTGAGTCATTTTGAGAGTCTGTGGGTATCCATTGTATGTTTAGTACCAACCGCAACTGGCTTATACACAAACTGTCAAAATAAAAGTTCATTCACGATAATAAATTAGCTTTTTGGTAGTACAAAATAGATTACTGTGATTGAAGAATTAATTGTATGATAAAGAATTCTTCTAAGGCCCCTTTTATGTTTTTTGTATGTTAAGGTAGTGTATCCAGGCCTTCTGAAAACCATGCCTGTAATATCAGATATCTAATTATATACTATACTTTTAATTTGAACATCAGCTGTTTAATGTATTCTCCAAGCTCCCTTGTGCAGCTGAAATAAACCTTCCTTATGTTACACATACAAGCTATTTCCAAACAAGTCATCATAGTTAAAGTACAGTCTAATGAAACCTTATTTTAAGAGTGTTTTTGTTTGCCAAATTGAACGTTCCAGTGAAAGTTCTAGGCTGTATTATGTTAATGATACTGGTAGATTCTAATATATAATTTTTTGAATCAAACTTTTGAAACAAGCAGCTTTTAACAATTTTTTAATATCTCTATTTTATCATAAGTACCAGATGTCAGGACACAAAAATGCATTTATTTTGGTCTTTTGGTCCTTCAGAGATTTTTTCTGACTCAGTATCACTCATCTCTTGTGTATATATGCTCCATTGAGTGAACAAGCTTTATGGAGTGGCAATCTGTGTTCTCCTAAAATGAATGTCTAAGCCACCTGCACTTTTGGAAAAATCTCAAAGAGCTAGGAGAAAAAAAAGTTACACAAACCTAGGCATTGCCCCAGATCATCTATTGCAGTTTTCTAGTGCTTGTAGCAGGCAGAGGATCTTCCAATACGAAAGCTTGTAGTGGATTGTAGCAAGATGCTTTGCCCTGGATGCCCTGTCTAGGAATGTGCTCAACCGACTCTGACAATGTCCTATTTGCAAATCTGTCAGTGTTGGATTGAGAGGCAGCTCCATGCGCTGTTTTGCTGTCAAACTATGCTAAATTCATTCTGGCAACTAACTCTGAATTAACATCCTCATAGTGAGGCAACGATTTGGCATATAAGCTGCTAAATTGACCTGGAAACATATGACCAGCAGTCATATAATTTTCTGCTACAAAAGTCCAGTCCACTTTCATGTGGTGGGTTCTTCTAAAATATTCCCTCTTGAAATGTGTGTATGAAGTTTTCTGCAATGGGTAAGGGAACACCCCCAAGGTTACATACTCCTTGAGATTAAGAGAAGATCTGTCTGTGAGTGTTGGTGTGGGTGAGTTACATCAATCTCTACTTAATGATTATATTAATAATAAATTAAAAATAATTGTTTCTTTTTGTGAAATTTAATATAATTGCTTTAATATAATTCTTTGATATAGAGTACTATCATATCCTATCCCATGCTATTAGGAGCTTTAGCTTTTATACTGTGTAGTAAATATTTCTGATAACAACTTTTGTCTAATCATTTGACATATACATAATTCATTTTTATAGAAATATACCTGATTTGCATCTTTAATCCTGTGTGACAGAGTTACTTAAACCATTGACAAACTTTGGAGTTAAGATTGGATCTGGCTGCAGCTATGCTCCTCTCTGAGGCAGAGTTTAGGAAACAAGGGAGTCGTCTCTGCGCCTCGTGGCTCAATGGCAGTGTTTCTCTAAATAATTTCCTCTGAAGCTCCCACTCCACCTATGATGTGAGTAACCCTGGAGAGTCTGTTGCAGAGGAAGTTTATTCCAAACCCTCCCAGCATACCCTAAAGCATATGTTGCACATACTTTAAATCAGATATATAGATACAACAGTTGTTGTTCTCATTTAATGTGTAAACATCTAATTATTGTAATTTTTAAATGTGGTTTTAGAGTGCTCAATATTTTGGAAATGCAAGTGTATAATAAAGGGATGTAACAGCTAAGTTAAATTAAACTTGTTCCCTATTATAATCAGAAGAACAATGTAAGAATACTTCCAGATTTCATTTAGGAGGAACAAAGTACCCTTAAAAGAGTTCTAATTTTTCCTTTATTTGTACAGTGTTGACTATTCCCATGAAATCCAACAATGACATGTTAAGACTGGGGTGTGGCATACAGAGGTTTCTTTTTCTGACCTGTTATGGTTTGAGAAAAATTTGGAGGAACGTCAGAAATGAACGTCCTCTGATAGAAGGCAGGGTACAGCCACCCCTCCTGCCACCAGGTTTGGAAAGAATTTTCCTTGGAGGAGAGTGAAAAAACCCCTATTTATTTAACAAGTAAAATGCAGGCAGGCACGGGAAAAAAAGAATAATGCTAAATAATAAAACCTCTTGCTGTGGAGAGAACCTGGGTAAATTTGAGAGGCTTTGTGGGTGTGGCTTTCTCCTCTCCAGAGCCGGGGTTTGGCGTGGGCCCCTCCGGGTGAAGGTGTAGGGTCTCTCAATGATGTTCTGCTGTTGCTGAACAGTCGAGAAGAGAAGAAGAAACAACCAAAGTCCCAGGGCTCTGTATTTTAGCTAATGAACAAGAAACTAGCTGAAAAGCAAAAGGAATGTAACTTCTCTCTTCTCTGCAGAAGCAGAGCAGCCGGGCAGGAGAAGCCAGTGAGCTTATCAGTGTTTTGAACACAGCACTGAAGGAATTCCACCAGCTCTCCCCGCTCCTGTCCTAAAGGTACAGAAAGCCACAGGATTCATATCTGGACATAGAGCAAGAGATAGGGAATACAGTATCATACAGTCACCCCAAGAGAGACCTCAGCATACCAAGTAGCCAGTTGAGATTCAGGAAAGGCTGATTGTGCCCAATAATATAGGAAACATGCATTCTCCTGGTATTTCCTTAGTTGTATTATCATACTATACATTCTACAGTCAAGTTTTGAGAAATCAGAGCACCTAATAAATGTGCAAGTAATTAAGAAAATATGTGTAGGTACAAAAATGCTGTTAGTGAGGATCTTCTTGTTATTTTTCTAAGTCCGTGAGAGACTTTTCTCTCTCACAGAAGAGGTAGCAGGGAATGTAAACAACCAAGCCACCTGCAACCTTGAAAAGTCTTGTTTATGGTATAGTAGAAAATATTTTGATAATGGATGTTTTAGGATTTTGGCCAATCACCCCCAAGGGTGGCTGGTCCTTTGTCCAATTAGACTATGAAGAAAAAAGTCTATAAAAGAGTTTGTAAAATAATTAAATAAATCAATCTTGCTGCACAATTCCTGCCTGCTGGATCTTCTTCTCCTCCTCCTCCCTACGGCTGCGGGACACGGTGATATACCCTAGGAACCAGGCCTGCGGTAATAAATATGTACAATCAGTCACTGAATTTGTCTAATAAAAATAAATGTAATTAATTCTTTTCCTAAGATGCTGCAAGAGACAATGGGCTTAGCTAACTTTAGATACAGGGGGTGGGTGTTGCTATCAAAACAATACTGAGAATTCAGTTGTATTCTGTCCTGGTTCAAGTCAGAACAGGGTTAATTTTTGCAGTATCCAGGAGGGGAATGGTTAGGACCTGGAGGTTATTCTATACCACATCACGTCATTTTCCAGGAACAGAGGAAGGGCTTCCTTCTGGGTTGGGGGAACATGTTGAAGTCAGGTCATGCTCCATAATGAGCATTTTGTATGTGAGTCATTTGCTTCTCTCTTGTACTTTTGTTATAAATATTGTTGCTATTACCATTAGTTTTCTTATCTCATTGCTGCTTCCAGTAAATTGTTCTCATCTCAACCCGTCATCTTTTTTTCTCCTCTTCAGACCAGCCCAGGGGAAGAGGAAGGGGAAAGTGAGCGAGCAGTATGTTTTCAATGGGAGCACTAAACTGGAGAATACTATTTGTAAACCATGACCAGTTCTTAAAAAAAATAAGCTTACATTAGTCATTGAAATATACAAAAATATTGTCACTTCAAAAAGTACTCTCACACTGATGGGTCATATTTTCAGTGCTGTAATAAGTTTTGGTAAACTGGAGAGACAAGTGGCCAAACCAGAGAGAGAGCTGAGAAAACAGATGCGCAGGAGAGGCCACAGAAGTGATTTGCACATGAGTAATAAAAGCAAATTTCTAGAATATAGTGCTGCAGAAATAAGTGGTGAGGGAAAAGAAGAACTGGAAAATATCGAGAGAAATCATACAGTAAGAAGAATGAGAGATTGACTAAACTGACTTTTGAAAAAAGAAATGAGAGACTTGAAGTGTTGCCCAAGCAAAAAAACCCAAAAAGGTTACTCAAAAAGATGCCTCACAGGGGACATCTGAGCTTGTGTTTAATAATTTAGCTACTACAGTGAAAGAATATGTGACCATGGCCACAATAATTACGTGCAGATCTGGTCATAACTGAATCGAGTGAATTTTTTTTTTTTTTATACCTCGTGATATTTTCAGGACCTGCTCAAGTTCATGACACAAATATTATGCAATCAACCAGAACTTCTAGTTAAGAAAGTGTTCTAGTGATACAACTGCAAGGGCTCCAACTGGGGATCCTTAAGCAACTACTGCAGACACCTGTATAGTGTATAGTTAAAGAAAGTTTTGGCCCATTTATTTCGACCCAAGTAAATGTATCTATCTAGAAATAAGAAAAGCCAGATTATTGAAATCATGCAAAGATTCTGTGAAGATTGTCTTTGTAGAAAACTTGTTATAAAGAAAGAGAACAGAGGAAAAGGAAAAACTTCAGCAGAGTCAATACATTACATGTCATTGTTGTGGTTCATTAAAATGGCACTTATGGATATAGATGTTACTGTGTTCTTGATAAATATGTCAAGTATATAAAAAGTTAAGAAAAAGCCCTCATAAAAAAATTGCACTGCATATCCACTCATCTTTCCACAAAGCTATTAAGCCATAAATGAGATAGAATTTGCAGGAGAAATGTTGTACTTTGTGAAAAAAATGTACCTTTTAAAGCATGAATTATATTATAAAATGCATTTTAATTAAACTGTACACTGCAAATTAATGTGTTCCATGTATTCCACAGGCAGGAGTCTGTACTGAATTTTCTGTTCTTAGTACAGCTAAGATTTACTTTCAGGACTTCACTACTTCACAGAATCACATAGTTGTTATGGTTGGAAGAGACCTCTGGAAATCATCAACTCCCATGACAGGGGAGGGTGACCTAGAAGAGGTGACACGGGAGCACATCCAGGTGGGTTTTGAATGTCTTGAGAGAAGAAGACTCCATGACCTCCCAGGACAGCCTGTTCCAGTGCAGTGCCACCCTCGATGTAAAGAAGTTCTTTCTCATGTTGGGGTGCCACTCCTGTTCTGGTTTATGGCCATTGTTCCTTTTCCTGTCACTTGCCACCACTGAAAAGAGCCTGGCACCATCCTCTTGACACCCACCTAGGAGATATTTATGTGCATTAATGAGATCCCCTCTCAGTCTTCCCTAGACTAAATAGGCCCAGCTCCTGCAGTCTCTCCTCATTAGAGAGATGCTCCATTCCCCTAACCATCTTTGTGGCCTCTGCTGGACCCTCTCCAGTAGTTTCTTGTCTTTTTTGTACTGAGGAGCCCACATCTGGACACAGCATTCCAGATGTGGCCTCATTAGGGCCAAGTAGATGGCAGGATCACCTTCCCTGCTCTGCTGGACATGCTCTTCTCAATGCACCACAGGACTGGCCGTCCTGGCTGCAAGGGCACTGCTGGCTCATAATCAACCTGTCATCCACCTAAACTCACAGGTCTTTCTCAGCAGAGCTGCTCTCTAGTAGGTTAGCCCACAACCTGGTACTTGGGGTTATTTCTCCCCAGGTGCAGTACCTTACACTTTCCCTTGCTGAACCTCATAAGGTTTCTCTCCACTCAACTCTGCAGCCTATCAAGGTCCCACTGAGTGGCAGCAAAGCCTTCAGATGTTATCAGTGAGTCCCCCCACTTTCTTATCACTAGCAAGCTTGCTGAGTGTACATTCTTTCCCTTCATCCAGATTGTAGATAAACAAGTTGAATAAGATTGAACCCAGTACTGATCCCCCCAGAATGCCACATAGTATGGACCTCCAACCTGATCCTACCTCACTGATCACAATCTTCTGAGCTCTGCCCTTCAGCAAGTTCTTGATCCACCCCACTGTTGCTGTTGTACCGGGGACAGTGAGAAAACAACACAGAGTTCAGGTCCAGGAGGAAATGGAATGGAATTATTTAATAAATTAAAAACTCATTTATATAACTTGGTTCACTTTAATGGCATAAGGTTATTGGTCCTCTGACCATCCACCTCCCAGGATGATTGGTTAAGACCCTATAACACCCATTTCAAAATATTTTCCCCAGTCAGTATCAACAGACTGTGCATAACAAACAACAGGTGCAAGATAGAGTCTTGGTTTACAAAAGCCTCTTCACTGTTTTCAGCTAGTCTGCATGAGAAAGCAAAACTTTCACAGGATGCTGACAGAAAGCTGGAAAATTTCTCTGCTTCTAGCTTTTCAGCATCCACACCACACTGTCTATTCATCTAACCCACATTTCCTAAGGTTACCTATGAAGATATTATAGGAGAGACTGTCAAAAGCCTTGCTGAAGTTGAGGTACAAAACATCAACACCTCTCCCCTTATCGACCGTGACATCAAAGAAGGCTATTAGGTTGGTCAAGCATAATTTCCCTTGGTGGATCCATGATGACTACTCCTGACCTTTTTTTTCTCTACAAGCTTGGCGATGACCTCCAGAATGATATATTTCATCACTTTTCCAGTGACGGAGGTGATTGACCAGTAGTTTCCTGCCTCTGCATCCTTTTTGGAGCAGTTCCCATTTTGCCCGGTCAGCTCTGGACACAGGAGGCTGTGGGGACCAGCCTCCGGAATCCGGGAGACCAGAGGTCTGGCTCGTGGGTCCTTCCACAGGACCGTGGCAATAGAGGCAGGTGGTGGAAGAAGGAGGCAGGCTCAATTGTGGATGAAATCCGGAAGGTTTATTGTGTCTCCGAACAGGGGACCTCGCCCCCCGGGGGTGTCCAGCAATGAGCAACCCTGAACGTGCCTGCCAGGGGTTTTATGGGGGCGTGGTGACAGGGGAGGGATGACAACGGCATCGAATCAGGGAAGGAGAAGGACCGGTCTGTGGGATGAGGGACACACAAGGGAACCTATCTTGGGAAAGGAAGGGAGGGATCCTCCCCCCAAGACCAATCACTCGACGCCCCTGCCCGAACTTTCTAGAAGCTTGGGAGGGGTGCCGGAGCGATTGGCAGGGGTCTGGGAGGAGACAAATAGAGAAAGCAGGGTTATGAACATGAAACCAGGAGGGTATAAACTGGGATGGTACAGTAATATGAAACCCAAAGGGGAGACCCGGACTGAACCAAACAAGACACACTCCCACAGTTTCCCAGGTCCTCCTTTTTGAAGATGGGAGTAACACTGGCCTTCCTCCAGTTATCAAGACCCCTCCCATTCTCCACGATTTTTCAAAGATTATGGAGAGTGGCTTAGCAACAAGATCTACTCACTCAGCACCTGTTGGTGCATCTGCCAAGGCCCCATGGTGTTTTATGGGTGTTAGACCTACCTAGTCCATCTCTATCCCATCCCTCAACAAGTGGAAGGTTTCATTCCTTTCTCTGGCCTTTTTCTCTTACCTGCAAGGACTAGGGCTCTTGAGAGTCATCCTCAGCAATGAAGCCTGAGGCAAAGAAGACTTGCTTATTTCACCTACTCTGTGTCTCCCATTACCAGGACATCCATCTGATTCAGCAAAGGTCCCATGTTTTCCCTATCTTCCTTTCGCTGCTGATATACTTGTAGAAACCATTCTTGTTGTCCTTGATGTCCTTTGCCAGACTCAATTCCAAGTGGACCTTAGCCTTCCGTGTTGCATCCCTGCATACCCATCCCACATGGGCTGTTCTTTTTTCCATATCCATAAATTTCTTTCTTGTGTTTGAAATTTACTAGGAGTTTCCTGCTGATCCATGGAGGTATCTTGCCACCTTTGCCTGATGTTTTGATCCTGGGCGTATACTGGTCTTGAGCATGGAGGAATTGTTGCTTATATATTGACTAGCTCTCTTGGACCTTGGACCCCCAAGACTGGGCCAATCTCTTGGACCCCCTTCTCTCCAAGAGCCCCATGCCATGGGATTCCTTTAATTAGGTCAAAGAAGTCAAAGTTAGTTCTCTGGAAACTTGGGGTCATAGTCCTTCTTACTGCTTTGCTTCCTCCAAACAGGCACCTAAATTTCACCCTCTCATGGTCACTACAGCCAAGGTTGCTCCCAACCTTCACATTTTTAACCACTCCCTTCTGGTTTGTTAATACAAGGTTCAGCTCCTTTCCTTGCTGGCTCCTCCACCCCTTGTATGAAAAAGTGATCTTCAGGAACTTCCGGGGCTGTGTTTTCCAAGCCATGTTGTCCCTCCAGCAAATATCAGTGTGGTTGAAGTTCCCAGGAGAAAAAGGGCCCATGACCATGAGGTAATTTCCAGCTACTCATAGAAAGCCCATAAAATTCCTCCTTCTGATCCCTTCCGGTGGTTCCATTACCAGGACACCTACAACAGTGTCACCCATATTATCCTGTCCCTTAATTCTTACCCACAACCTCTCAGATGATTCGTCTGTGTCTGGGTAGAGTTCATTGTTTTCTAGTTGGTCTCTCACATAAAGAGCAACTCCAACACCTTGCATCTGTGACCTGTTCTTTCTAAAAGGTACATAAGCCATCCCGACAATATTCCAGTCATGTGAGCTATCCCATCATCTCTCAGTAATCATAATGAGATCACAGATCTGTGATCACACGTAGATTTGTAGTCCTTGTTTATTGCCCATGCTGTGTACATTTATGTACAGGCACTTCAGAGATGTAATCAAGCAACCAGGTGGGTGGAAGCATCAGAATTCTCAGGGGTGGTCTCAGCAGACACGCTGATTTTGGCTCTGAGTCAGGTGCCCACCATTATGGCAGAGACCTAGAGGACTCAGCACTTAGCAGAGGTGTAGACCTACCTGCAGATTGCCACACCACTCCTGTATGCCATGCCTGTTTGAAAGACCCACATCCTGTTTGCTTGGCCTGTTTGCTGTGCTTTGACGATACCCCAAAGCCATTTAAATGTCTTTTGGATGCTCCTGGCAATGCCACCTCCATGCCTGAGTGTCTCACAGGAGCTACTAGGTCCTGACAGGGCTCTGGGCTGCTGCTTGGGTGTCCCTGAACTTGAAAACCTCCCAGTACTGCTCAATCTAACAATCATGCCTAGACTTACCCCAGTTTTTGCTGCTTCCACCTCACCAACAGATCATATTTGAACATGGCTTTTAAACACAGACAAGCACTTAAACCAGTAAATTGATGAGGTTTCTCTGATCTTATTGTGATAGGCTTTGTCTTCATATATACGCTATAAGCAAAACCACAACTTATCACAGAATCATAGGATGGTTTGCTTTGGCAGAGACTGTTAAAGGTCATAGGAGGACACTCCAGCTAGCAGAATATTTTTCCTAGCTATATTGCATAGGGTGTGGTCTGCCTGCAAGGAATTTCATGGGAACGTCAGCATTGTTCTTGATCAGGACACAAGTATTACTGCAAAACTAGGGGGTTCCCTAGGCTTGAATGAAAGATAATGGACAGGGAATGGGTGGTCAAGGAATAATCACTACGAGCAAGGTGCCCACAGGTCTGCTTCTTTATAAATAAACAATATATAGTTGTAAATTCTTTGTTATCTGAGCCAAGAGCTCACAACTATGAAATGTTCTTTTAAAATATATGGTTCTTCAGCTTGCAAATTCATGAATATTTCACGTACTATACAAACAGAGCAGCAAATAGCAGCAAGGACCTCTGAGGATAGAAAATGTTCTGTAGTTTAAGTGAGTGTGGGCAAAAGCAGGAGGCCTTCACATTTGAGCAGGAAATGAGCCTATCAGTACAAAACACCTTAATTTAAGCTCTTTTACTAATGTGCTGTCAAGGGGATCATGCTGGGTGATTTGCTGTAATGAACTCCACCTGGAAGCTCAGTAAAACTGAAATGTGGGTTGACTTGCATTGGTTACTGTTGTTTCTACAGCTTTGGTTAATCCAGCTCCAGTTTGATCAATAAATTGCTTTCCCAACAAGAAGGACAGGAAAGGTTTAGAAATTTCCTGTTCAGCATGCTACATTTAAAAGGAAGAGGTTGAGTAGACAGGCTTGCTGAACAGAGCCCCTGTAAGAAGCATTTGTTTTCAAAACTAGCTTTGATAAAGGAAATATTTCCATGGCTATTATGTCAAGTGGAAAAAATGAGGACAAATTGGTCTGTTAATGCAAGCATTTTAAGAAAGGGAAACCTCTTAAGCTAGTTTTGGGTACATCGCCCATTGTCATTTTTAGTTCTTTGTTTCTGCATTTTTGTTTTCTCTTCCCAGAAATAAAGCATTTCATGTATTCGGACAGTAGTATGTTATACTTAACTGTAAGGTACACACGAGCTATTTTGTATGGCAAAGGATCATCAGTTCAGCCAAAACCAAATGAATAGTTAATGACACTACAAGTGCTCTTTTATCTACATTTAAACGTATTCAGTAATCTTACTGTCCAGAGGCCACTTGCCAAAACAGTGTGAGATACAAGTATTATGAAAACTACACATGAATTATATCTACAGAATCTGTGAAACATTAAATATTAAAATACTAATGCATTTGGAACATATGGGAAGTGGAACATTATTTTTCTATACATGTTTATAATTTTTAATGTTCCTAAAAGGTTATTCTGTGATGCCTTGTAGTAAAAGATATTTGGAAGAAAATGAGGTTTAAACTATAAAAAAAAAATTGCTTTTTTCTGTGCAATTTCTTATTCATCTTCCAGTTGCAATTCAGTATAACTTGATAACACCACATGTGAAAAATCCCTCTGAACACAAATCCAACTTTTCCTATGAAATTCGTGTCCCAACCTTACACCAGTCAGATCTCAAAATTTTATAAACAAGTCTCAAAGCACTACTTCACACTTATAAATTTAGAATTTTTAAAAATTTTTTTTAGTAACTTGCGTATTGTTGACTAATACTATTTTTTCTGTGTTACTGACAGGATTTTTGCTATATTATTAAGAGTACCTATGGCTATCATGAAAGTCAAAAGTAGAAATATACTTAAATTAATTCTGATTTTTAAATTTGATGTTTTTTAAGAACAGAAGCAGTTCTGGGATGAGTCTCTAAGTTTCGTTGACCAGACCCTCCACTAGACTGAGACTTTTCAAAGATAATATGGAAACATATGAATCTCTCAAAGAAACTTAGGTTGTTGTAAGGTAAAGTTTTATGAATAATATAAACATATTAATTAAATATATGGTAACTTTAAATAAAACTTGAACAACAATGAAAGTGCTGATGGTAACTCTTACATCTAATGGAATTAATCATCATATTTTGAACACTGTATTAAGACGGAAAACAAGAGTACATGATTTTCTACACTAAATTAAATACCAGAATGGAGGAAAAGGCAGGTTTGACAGTATGTGCAGGCTATTCTTTAGCATCTCACCTTTGGCTGGGTTTACCTGGAACCAAAGCTAATACAGAAAACTCCATGTGTCAAATTTCCTAGTCCAGGTGAGAGGACTGAAACTCTCCAAGCCTGTAAATTTAAGAGCCTAAACTCATTTCATAAGAATGACCACAGCAGTATAGGGAATAGGTAGAAGCATAGATCTTCCCAAACTTGTAGAGCATCAGACTTGTAGAAGTTGAGGTGGGTAAGAATAGCATTCATAGAATAACATACATAGAAAAGAGCTGAAAAAGCAGGAAAGGACAAACTGGCTCTTGAATAGACGTATCTTCAGTTTACTTAAGCAAGGAAAGGTCATTGAATAGAGAACAGCAATCTCAACAAAATGCATGAATAAGTGAGAAAATTGAGAGATTTGACACAGAGACTTTCATAATTAAAAGAGGAGAGAAGCATATTCTTGCTAGCAGAAATCCTCTGGGCTTCAGTGGCTTAAAAGCAAAATTTAAAAGACTCACAGGTCAAAACACTTCAATAACAGCCTACCCAGAATCTCTGCTGTAAAATGTATAGAAGAAAAACTCCAAAACTTCACAACAAGAAAAAATAATTTTAAAAGAAACAAAACCATCAATCAAACAAGCAAAAAAAGCCCCAGAAAGCTGAAGACTAAATCAAAGTTAATTGATTTCTATCAAAATTTCTAATTTAGATATGCATATTGACAAATCTTAAAAGGAAAATTCTGCATATTTGCAAGAATGTGGTTTCTGATGGGAAATAGGGTATTTAAATAATCCTCACTGGATGGCTGACAAATACCTAGTAATTTCTTTAATTGTAAACCCTCTAAACATATTTTAATATGCAAAAAAATTCTTATTTTTATCAATCCATTAAAACATTTAGTGTCTGAAAGTTCACATCAGGTTGACTAAAGCTCAAATTTACATCTTTATATTCCTCAACAGCTCTTATCAAAATTAATAGTGAAGAAGAGTATCTAAAACGTCTTACTTTATTACTTGGGGAATATCCAGTCTTCTAAAATTCAAAATGAGAAACTTGCCAAGAAAGATAAAACAAAATGGACTGAAAAAGAAAAAAAAAAATGGAAACTACAGTGAGAGGGATCCAAACTATAGTCCAAAATAAGGTGACAAAACAAACTGCTAAAAAAAATTTTTACAGTACAATATTTTAACATCACAATACTAACAGCAGTCTAAGTAAGTAGGAAACACAAAATGATAAAAAAACTAAGTAATAAAGTGATAAAGAATGTGGACTACTTTGAAATGAGCAGAAAACCCAAATTGTTTCAACTATGACCTCAAAGAAGACAAACTTTGAAGGACTTACATCATCTGTATTTAATACCACATTGCCGCAGAGTTATGAAATTAGTTTAGCATCTCTCATATATTGATACTCATTCTAACAATTTCACTTGCATCGTCACAAGAACTGCTCAGAAACAATACTTTAGGAAGAATCCCATCTCAGGCAAGACAAAGTTAAGCCCACATTGTTCTGCATGGGTTTTTTAAGTCACTAACCCATCACTCTTCCCACTTCCCCAGTGCTTTTAATCTTGGAGCAGCAATGGATAAAAAGATAAGTTGAAGTAAGTTTTTATCTCGTTTCTCTTTCTTTAATGAAAATCCAATTAGAAGTTCACTTCTGTTTTCAGCTGGTTTTTAATCTGTATTAATATTATTTCCTATAATGCCAAGGTTAGTGTAAAATACTCATAAGAGGAGGAGAATCAGTAGCTATGTATTTAATTTTTTTCTCAGATATACATACGAAAAGAGTACATGTTTCATTAGAAAAGGTGACAACTTGCTATTTTCTATTGTCCCTCAGAAACACCTAAAAAGACAGCTGTGAAAGATGTTTTCTGGACACAATTAATTTTGAAGGCAGAGACTTTCAAATTACCAGGTAGGTTAACATAACCTCACTGAAGACACAGACATTTTGAGTAAAAGAGGCAAATCTTCTCAAAAGAGTTAATTCTCACATGGAAATGTGAAAGAAACCCATTTCCTGCAGTAGTCTATGCAGAAACCCACCAAGAAAAGATACATCACAAAAACATATAGCTTTCATAACCTGTGATGTGTTCTTTACATCTGTTTGTATGTTTTCCTTAAACTTGCTTAGTTGTTCATTCATATTAATGTTTAAAAATATTTTTAGAAATAATTAAATTAGTTGTTTAGCACACAAAATGTGACTACAAAATTATTCAACATCACCTCTCCATAAATCTCCATGATACACCCATAACTGTTTAGTTAACAGTTAATGTGGCAATGAAGGACATTTATTTCATGATTTATAACAAATAAAAGAGGAGAATCCCTGAAGGGGAATAGTCAGTGAGAATGGAAAATCTGACCATAAGTAGAAAAGTGTTTAAAATTTTCTAGAACAAGTTATTCTTGGTGCTATAATGTGTAACTGTCCATTTTGCAGTTCTTGGCCAGGTTCAAACTTGTCTGAAAAAAGTTTATTCTGCGGGGAATTTTATACAAGGATATTCTGATGCTATAAAAACAAAAAGAGACATAGCAGGCAGGAGAAACTTTCTTAAGGAGATGCTGAAGTAGATTAATAATTAATAAGGACAATGAAAATTTCAAAAAAGGTGTACAGACTGAAACAATGAGATGCTTAAATGATGCCATTGACCAGAGCTTCATGCCCCAGACTGAAGGAATCAGAATGCTTCTACAAATGCCCTTAATAGAACATGTCAGATTTTAATGAGAGAGACCATCCCTTTCTTTATAGCAAGGATTTTAAATTTTTCTATTAAGGAAAGCAACTGTTAGCATACTTTCACAGATTTATGGTATTAAAGAAATACTGGTTGAAAGTTACATCAAGAGGATCCAATCTAGAACTACCACAGGTTAGGTCAGCATGGCTTCATTCATCAGCATAATGAATTCCTCCAAGGGCAGAGATGCAAAATCCTCTTGGGCAACTTGAGTGTTGTTCTATCCTCTCAGGAAGTAAAAATCTTCTGCTCATCTATTTTTTTCCACTTAGCTAATAGTAGAAGGTGACTATGCTGATTGAGCATAATTTGTGCTTGGAAGAAGCAAGTGACTTTATTTGCATAGATTGTAAACAGCCATGCTCCATCATCTTTCCAAAGCCTGAGGAGAGAGATCACCAGCAGTTTCTCAGCCCAATATTTTGCTTTCTTCAGCCATGGCTTAGGTTTCTGTTTTCATTCAGCTGTGAACCTAAAAAGCCTCCAAATAAAGAAAAAATGTGGTTCCGATAATCATTCCAAGGAGAAAAGAGGAATATAAAATGAAGACGCAGTATTTTTATTTCCACAAACTCAGCACTGAACAGCTGTATCTATTCCATCCCCTGAAAACACTGAGGAAAATTTACAAATTTTCCCCTGACATCTTTGTATTTCTCACTGGTGCCTTTTATCTTAGAAGTTCACATACCTTACACACCAGGACATCCTATATTTCACAGTTGCTATGGCAATTGCTAATTGACATTTATTTAAAGAACAAATAGTGTTCTAAAAAAGCTCTGCAATCAGCTACCCAATCCTAAGGAGATGTAGAATGGCATTAGATATGTACTTTCACTTTGAAAAATTTCTGTATTGTCACTGCTATCCTGCTTATCAAACCTGATTTGCTTTTATGACAAGGTAACCTACCTAGCTGATCAAGGGAAGCCAGTTGATATTTGGGTTTCAGTAAAGGTATCAATGCTTTCTCTCATAGTATCCTTAGAGGTGATACACATGATGGATGTGCAGCACACAGCTTGATAAACAGTGAGCAACTGGCTCACGGGTCGGGCATGAAGGGTTACAGTGAATGGGGTGACATCAGACTGGTGACCTGTCACCAGTGGAGCTCCACAGGGCTCCATCTTAGCCCTGTACTCTTCAACATCTTCATAAATGACTTGGACAGAGGACTGGAAGGGATGCTAAGCAAGTTCACAGATGATACAAATCTAGGAGGAGCTGCCAACTCCCTCGAAAGCAGGGACACCCTGAAGAGAAACCTCAACAAATTAGACTGGGCAATCACCAACTATATGAAGGTCAACAAGGGAAAGTGCCAGTTCTGCACTTGGAATGGAGGAACCTTGGATGGAGCGACAGCCTGGGGAATGAGATGCTGGAAAGCAGTGCTGTGGAAAGGGAGCTGGGGGTCCTGGTCAGTGGCAAGTTGAATATGAGTCAGCAGTGCCCTGGCAGCCAGGAGGGCCAAGTGTGTCCTGGGGAGCATCAGGCCCAGCATCACCAGCCAGGCAAAGGAGGGGATTGTCCTGCTGTGCTCTGCACTGGGGTGGCCTCACCTCAAGTCCTGTGTGCAGTTTTGGTCACTGAATTATAAAAAAACCATATCAAGCTATTAAAAAGTGCCCAAAGGAGGGCCACAAGGATGTTGAGGGGCCTTGAGGAGATGTCGTATGAGAAGTGGTTGATGTCACTTGGTCTGTTCAGCCTGGAGAAGAGGAGACAGAGGGGATACCTCATTGCAGTCTACAGTTTACTCATGTGGGGAAGAGGAAGGGCAGACACTGATCTCTTCTCTGTGATGACCTGTGGCAGTACCTGAGAGAATGGCCTGAAGTTGTGCCAGGGAAGGTCTAGGATGGATATTAGAAAAAGGGTCTTCAACCAGAGGGTGGCTGGCCACTGGAACAGGTTCCCCAGGGAAGTAGTCACATCAACAAGCCTGACAGAGTTCAAGAAGCGTTTGGCCAATGCACTCAGGAACATGGTGTGACTCTTGAGGATAGTGCTGTGCAGGGCCAGGAGTTGAGCTCCATGGTCTTTATGGATCCATTCCAACTCAGTATATTCTGTGATTCTGTGACTTTAGAATCTAACCCAGTTCCAAGGCTTTGCACCTGTGGGCAACCGTGTCCCAATTTTTAAGCTTAACTGTGTTAGTAAACAGGTTAGTCTTTCTGTCAAGATTCAGAGAAAGATCATTATGGGACGGTTAAGCAAATTTTTCTGAGAGCCACATTTAGCTCTAAATGAGAAAATTTTCTAGGAGGTAAAGAGAAGCTCAGAGTTTCCTTCAAATCTAGTGACTGGTGATTTATAATTAGTCAGTGCTGCATGCCCTTTCTATAGTCAACAAGGATATACCTGTTTTCCCCTGGTTAATCTGGACTTGATCAGAAGAGGGGAACAGAGAAAACATAGGGGAACAGAGAAAACATAGAAGAACAGAGAAAACTGTACTGCATCTGAGTGTATCGTATTATCTACTGAGAAGGACATTTCACTCAATTGCAATTTTAAAGTAACAAGAAGACATTGCCCTGAAAGAGTTCTTTTCAAGGATTTACAAGCAATTTCTAGATGACTGGCTTTTTACTAGTCCAACTTGCTAAACCATGATGCACAAATATTTGCTATTCACTGAAGGCACAACCTCACATAATTAAATAGTATTTTTAATTCCTAAATTTTATGTTTATTACAAGGACAAAAACATTTTTATAAAGAGTCACAGTACATTGACGGAGAAATTACTGTTATAAATGTATGTGTGAGGAGGTATTTGACATAATTATGATTTTGGTGCGAGATATTGACTAGATCTGAGGGTTTTTTACAGTTTAAAAGCTGATTAAGTGTGATTTAGTTTATTACTTGATCATGATAGTTAAATTTGTATAACATTTTGAACTCTTTAGTAAACCCATTTCCAGTTTCACCTGGTTTTTAGTACTTTTATATAGAAAGATATACTTGATTACTTTTGGGATTTCTCAATACTACACTCAATACTACAAACCACAAAATCAGCTGCACAGAATATATTATGGTCACTTGAAAATTGCATTATATTTTAAAAATGAGAAGTTAGTCAGACTTTAATTTTATTTTATTTTTTTGCAGTATTACTTATACAGATTTTTAGTACACTGAGTGGAAAACTAGTGACCACTAATGAAATCATAACGGATTTGAGGAGCTCAGAATAGATTTGTCTGAGTTGTATTGTTTCACACGTGAGTAAAAGTATTTGTGAATTTTATAAATTACAGAATACACTACACTTTCTAAAACCACATTATATTTTTAAAGCAAAGATGCTGTGTATAGAAAAACATAGGATGTTTACCACCTTCCAAATTTCACAGGAAATCCAAGTTCTTATTAAATCCAGTGTAACTTTTCTTCTGGCTTTAACATTATAAAACAGAAAAGAATTTTACTAAATAATCTAAAATTTATGAGACTGGAGATTTTTGCTTTACCGAAAAAACCCCAAACAACCAAAGAAAACAAAACAAAAGTCAAAATATATCCCATAAAACTGCCAAACAAAATTGTGTCTATCAAAATAGCATGGCAACATTAGCATTTTAATCTTGTGGAATTTACTGACAAGTCAGGTAAAGAAAATGAAGTACTATTCTTTCTAAAATTTTAAGTGAGTGATTCTTTAAAAAGGATCGTTTTAACACAGGACTCAAAGTGTCTTTCAATGAAAGTAAAATAATTCTAATATTTTTTTATTTGATCAATCTTTCTTTTGTTCACAGATGAAATCTTATTACCTATTTCTATTGGTAAAAAAAAAGTATTAGAATTATCACATTTAATTTGATGTGTATACTGAAGATGCCTCCAACAATGTTGCTTACACTAAGCAGGAAATAAAATCACAAGTAGTATAAAAAGTAAGTTTACTTTAGTCCATATTACTTACCGATCTAATAAATATTATCTGCAACTTGTCTATATGATTGAATCAAGGTAGTTTTTATGCTTACTACATTTTAATGATTTAAAAATGTTACATAATATTTAGAAAACAGCCCCAACTTTATTAAAAAAATTAAATTTTAATGTGGGGAAGCATTATCAATTCTTTTCCTCCAGAGTAAAATAATCCAAAGCATTTTTCAAAATTACTTTCAAACTACTTCCCTTGTTTTGTAAAACACCACTGGTGAAAATAATTCTGCATTTGTAAGGTAACTGTGGTGACATATTTGTAAAACAGCACGTAAGCACTCATAAAAGGGTAACAACTTCCTTAAGTGATAATAAAAGAAGCTTTAATGTAGCGATACTGTGAGGTGCTAGTGTTCCTGTGCAACAGTAGTAATATTACTTATTTATTTCTTCTCTTCTGCAACTCAAGATTTTACAGGTAGTAATGGTTAGTATCTGTTTGGTCCAAGCCAGTTTGGGACACTAAGGGTGCACCCACACTGCCATTTTGTTTCAGTTCAAAAATGCAATTAGAAAGAAAATCTCAGCATCAGTATCTCTAACCACAGAAAATTAACCTCAGGTTATTGTAAGTGCCCTTACAGCATGTGTGCTAGTTTTCTTAAGTGGAATGTGCAGTCTTGGAGAACATCTAAAGTGCAGTAATACATGGGGCCACACTAGCAACTTGCAAGTAAACCTTCCAAAACACACAGAATTTCAAGGATGGCAACACAAAAAGCTTAATAATTTAATTTGCTCTTGCTGCTAACCCATAGTTTATCTACTATTTGACCAGGATAACGTCATTAATTCAGTCTTGGTGGTGACAATGTTTTGGGAAAGAGCGTGGCACCAGTTGAATTCTGCACAAATCACTGAGGAATTTTCAGCCCTTCAGCCAGAACTTGGAAAATAAGTTATTAATTTTCTCTGTCTCTTTTCTTTTCTTTTTTGTCTCTGTTTTGTGAGTTCTTTTACTCAGAGTTTGGATTGAAATGCAGGAGACACAGAGTTTATCTTTGGACTTAGATGTTTACTATATCTTATCTGTAATACAGCTGCACAGAGTGTGCCTCTAAGTTAGCAAGGAATGACCCCCGAGTGCTACCTTTCAAGGTCTTTTAAAGTCCAATCTATCCAATTATGGAATGCCAACTAATTTATTTTTACTTTTAATCCAGTAACTAAATATTCATGATCTGCACTGCCGGTTTTTTGAACCAATACCAAAACACCCAGATTTGTGAAGAAGAAGGAGGAAAGGAGAACTAACCTACACCCAAAATCCTCCATCTTGTTACATATATCCCAGAAACCTAAATTTTCTACATCTCTACATATTCCACCCAGTGATATAACTTTAATTACACAGCAACAGTCTCAGTGCTATCACATAAAAAGGGAAGCCTTTCCCAAGGCCTCAAGTCAAATGCAATGTGCTTTTGAAGATCATTGCCTGTCAGCACTGAAAGACTGACATTCTCTGAACCCAGGGTTCCAACAATAAGTCTCTGATTTCTTATTGATATCTAATGGTATTTTCACCTTTCTATTCATGCAAGTATATGAGGATGAGTAACATGAATCATGTGAAGAAAGGGTCTAGAGCATACCCTACTTCTAGATTAATATAGATATGTGCTTCCTTTGTAGATGGTCAATCCCATTTAAAGATAGTTTGTAATGAGAAAAAGCAAGAAATTAATGACCACAAGATCAGGACTACCAGTCCTTTAGGGAACATTTAAAACACATACAGATATGATTGCACGCAAAGGTAGATCAAAATTAGTAGAATTAGGCAAAATAGGCAAAATAAATCTGTGTAGATATTAAATAGTTACAAGGGATCCAAGGCCTTTATCTTCATTGCACTCTTTTGGAACAATGAAATTCAGAGAGCTTAAAGTGAAGTGCTGTTATCTGAGTGGATCTGGCTGTGGCTCTTTAGAGAAAATTAATATATGAGGAAATTAACTTATTGATAAAGGTTTCCTACTTCTAGATGATAACTTTTGCTGTAATATCTATACCAATAATTTTCAAATGTTCTAATCCCAGAGAAATGCCTTCTACTCTCTTTTAAGGGAAAACAAAGCCTTCAAGTACATTTCAAGTCAATACATTTTCCCCATAAAGAAGTCATAACTAATAATAATAGAGGACGATATCAACAAATCAAGTTTAAATAAATATTAAAAGTATACTGAATGTAATTAAAGTTTTTAATGAAATATTTCATTTAAAAGATATATTTGATGAATAAAATCTTTAAAAGAAACATTTTGTTTCCAGTAGTATTTAATTTGGAAGTTTTCTATGTCACACATGGAATGAGACTCATGTACTTTATGATAGCAGCCTGGTAGAGAAAAGTCAATTTAGCCATTTCAGAATTTTTTCACATCTTTTTGTATATATGTGGGAGAGCAAGAGAAAGCTATATCAGTTCTTCCATATCACACATCAAGACAAAATCAATCTTTTGAAAGTGAAAGACAAACATGCTGATCTGTACCTGCTCCACACACGATTGAGTTAACTTCCCTGAAGACTCAAGACTGGCTCTCTGCTCAGCCAAGTTAAGACCAGGTTTTATATCCACAAGTATCTGGTAAATTCTGTATGTTGAAACTCACTCCTTTTCTGAGTCACTAAATAGCTAATGACTGACACAAAATGCAACATACCACGAAGAGAGAGTGAAAGAACGTCATACCAGGATGGTCAGTGACATTGCAGAAATAATTTGCTTAAAGGGACTTTCAACTCAAAATCTCCAAGCCAACTAAATTAGAAAGGAGTTAAAAAGTGGGTTGTTCATGATCTACAGAATAATGATATCAATGTGATCTAATCCCCATGCCCTTGTTCATGTGTTCTTTAAACTTCTCAGATTTTTGCTTCCCTGTTCTGATAAGACTAATCACACTTTATACAGCATCCCCAAAGCCACAGCTCTCCAAACACAAGATAGAAACAGGAAAATCCCATGTATATAACAAATCACTTACATAGAGAACACAGGAGGGTGACTAAATGAATTAGGCACAAAAGAAGGACAAGTGGGCATGCTGTGGTTTGACATACTAATTTGAAGAGAAAACAAACCACCACAGTTAAGAAGGATGGAGATCAAAATGGGCTAATGCAAAAGAAGGAATGAGTGAGCTCATCTAACTGATGAAGCCCTCACACAGTTCAAAACTTAAAAAAGCAAATAATTGGACAAACATGCCTATTGGCATTCATCAGAGAAGGCAGACAATAGTTTTTGTTACTAACTTTAACATTCTACTTGCTCCATAAAATATAGAGTGAAATACAGAGTGAAATATAAAGTGCAGCCTCAGCACTGAGAATGAGCATGAACTGAGAGATAAAGCTTCTAATACTTCAAGCTAACAATATGAAAAAAATAACCATCAGGTTTAAAGATCCCTTTGTGTTCACCAATTCTAAAGGTCTCTTGTGCAAATTCAAGACTTCAGACTTCAAACTTTGCAATATGAAACAATTTTAGAGATGATGAAAGATGAAGGAATTGGTTGTTCTTCCAACCCAGCTCTAGCCCATAATGATACCATATTTCAAAGGAATCTTTGAATGTGTGTGTTGTGCAACATATATCTGATTAATGTAGTAGTGTGTGATTTTTTTCTCCCTAAAAGTCACCCTGCCGATCATAGATAGAAAAGAACCGAACACAGATAAACACCTTATCTCTGTGGAGACTATTTAGTGTCATGGGTATCCCGATTTTTATACTCATTTGAGAACAAACAATAAGTTTACAACTCTCACTACTCTACTGGTGACTGTGCAGCACTTTTGTAGCACAAAGCACTAATTTAACCAGCCAGGGCAATATTTCTCCCACTGGGATAAGATAATTGGCATTATAATTTAATTAAGGATCTTAGAGTACAGCAAATAATGTAAAAGTACACCTTTACCTAATATTTCTAGATAGAAAGACAGAAGAAAAGTCAGATGAGGCAAAAAAACACCCCATAAACAGGTAGAATTGATGAAAAGAAGCATTCAAATTCATTTTCATTTAAAATTGACAAAATTCCTGGATTTATCAGGTTTTCAGCTACATAGGTCCAACTTGAAAAAAAAATAAATAAAGCTTTCATCATGCTAGAATTATTTACTTTTGTTTTGCCATCTGCAACCTATTACAGTCTTTCTCTGTGCTACTTACTGAACTACATCTAATAATAAAAAAAAAGAATCACCTGCCTCTTTAATATATTTTCCATATCACATGCATTCCTAACCTCTGTTTGTAGAAGCTACTGTGCAAGTATGATGTCCCTTCATAACGATTATAGCTCGATTATCTGCTCCTAAAACAGATAGTTTTATTAAAAAACCACTGGATTTCAGGTAGAATAGGGGATGGATAATGTCCAAAGCTCACAATGTCAATTTTGCTTTCAACTTTGCTGATTAAAACCACTAAAGAGATTCTGCAGTGAAGATAATGGCAGAGATTTGTAGTGACAAAGCAGACCCAAAGAGCATTTATTGTAACAACTTTCAAAAGCTCACTTGGTGTACAAGACTAAAAAATGAGATGGCTCACAGAGGTAAGTACTTTAGATGCCATTTTGAAAATCATGCCTCCTTATAAATCAAAGTATGGCATGTTTCGCATTACAAAATTCATTTTACAGTTTGTTTTCGTTTTTAGTATCATGAAGAATAAGTTATTTCACAATGTCAGCATCAAAAGTGCAGCCTCAATTAAAAACCCATAGAAAGAACTGCCACTAGAGATTCAGTCTCTAAATAAAGATATCATCAAATGAACATCTCTACACTTTGTCCTTTGATAACTAACCTCTTATATTGTAGAAAAGTTATAAAGATTTTGGATTCAGAGTATCCCAGTAACAAAGGAGGATCATTTGGTTTCACTATTTTAAAGATATTACATAGCTGTCTTTCTGCATCTACCTAAGAACTTCCTAAACTGCAGGTGGATGAATGAGGGTGTACTACCACCGAGCCTGCTCCCACTGAAAACTACTTTAGCAAGTAAGAGTATTATCCTAGACACCCTCAGATGCTCTCTAGGCAATGCATGCTACTTGCAATTATAGAAGAGTGGCCTGAAGAGGATGTTCAGCTTCTCAGCAGTATCTTACCAGTACAGCACACTGAAGGTACTGTTGCAGAGAAACCTTAAGAATTGGGCTATTGAAAACCTCTACTAGGTTTTCACCCAAAATTATGCAATCTTAAACGCGTCTATGTAGTTTTATGAAATCTACTCTTTTTTATGAATTATGGTAACTTCCTTTTTGAAAAACCTACTCATTAGACTCATAGAGAATATACAAAATTCTCAGAGAAGCAGCACAGACCAGCTACTGAGAGTAGGCACCTAGTGAAAATGAACACTGAGGTTCCTGTCTTGGAGTTTTAGTAGTATGCAGTACAGATCAAGGAAAGTGCTGCTGCAGAAAATACATTACATTAACTTTGGAAACATTTTTGTTTAAGACAGCCTACTTTATGCATTTGTATGGTGTTCTGCCATGTGTAGAAATACAGAGGACAGAAGTTCAATGGTTCAAATTATGCTTCATTAGGAAGTTTTATGCCTGAACAATAATTCAAAAGATTCACAAGAGGATCTACCTTAGAGTAAGGTAAACATGAACGCACTTTACTAGTATTTACACATCCACAATGGTACACAAGACAGACAAAATACCAAACCAAACAAAATACTGCCCCAGTAGCTGGCTTCAAGGTACATATGGCTTGGGATTTTCATGATGTGGGAAAAGCTATTTTACTGTGCAAGGCAAAAAGGAGGCAACTACTTGAACCAGTTATTTAATACCTGTCTTAAGCCTCTCTGGTATTTCTGAATAAATTATACACTTTTTCTTAGAACTAAAATTTTTAAAAAGTCAGAAAGGACAACAACAGTTACAAAAAATCCAGAGTATATACTCCAATAGATGAGAAGAATTCATGAACATGTGAATTTCTCAAAACTTTCTCAAAAACTGTCCATGCAGATTTGTGTCCTTTTTTGTGTAATTTTCATACATATATTGGTCAAAAGCACCATATTACTTAATAAAAACCAAGAAAAATATATATGTCTCAACCAAACACTGAGTGAGGTGGCTTAGAAGGTAGTAGTATTTCACTCTGAGAGTTACAATAAATGCATCTGGATTCCAAAACAGAAGTTTTAGAACTTCCACTCATTCAAAGTAACCCTTGGAGTGTACAGAAAGGGGAGGTAATTAATAACATCCAAACCAGGAGAATCAGAACTTTAATTTATACATTTTCAATTTAACGTGGTTTTTTTTTTTTAGTCCCCTTAAATATCACACAATTTGAAATGTTTCATAGAAAGAAGGTTGAGGTAATACAGCCTAACAATGGCAAATTATTCATCTGAAGGTGAGAACAGGGTGCTGAATGTGAATCATTATTCTCAGAGACCTAGTCTTCTGGATGTCCAGATTGTGCGCCTCTATGAGACCTTTCCTGTTCACAGGCAATGAAGTGTCCAGGAGCACATTAAATAAAAGTGAAAGTAGCTGAAGGTGAAAAGACAGAAACTGTAACAAGAATATGAACATAGACTACAGTTACTAGCAATAAATTCAATATACATTTGACCAGTAGCTAATAATAATAATGACAAATCAACTAAGAAATATCTATTGTGTAGCTGTCTTTTGTTTGAAAGATTATTTAAATCAAGCAAAAATTTAATGTCTTTAGGAAAAGCTTTATTCTAGTCCACAAACTGCTGTTTTGTAAATTAAACTTCCACATGTGTTATTCTGATGAACTGACTTCACTAAATCCTTAAAATTATATTGAATTCCTACTTTGAAGTTTATCTAATCTTTTATAACACCTGAAGAAGCAACAAATGTAAAATATGTGGTTGGGATTTACTTCACTAACCCACTTGCATTAAACATATCTTTTCTGATCAAATCCTATATGTTTTACATGCATCAAAAAATAATTACAGAAACATATTAATATCGCTAAGAGACTTGATATAGGCACTCTGAGGAATAGCATTACAGCCATAACTCAGGTCTTGTTATCTCTGGGAAAAAAATAGATATTGTTACAGCAGTAAAAGTATACAGTATGTGTCTAAACAAGAGATGAATTTTAAATAAATCCCTTAAGAGGTCTCAAACATAATGAACTTAATGAAAATTAACACAGTGTGAAACAGAGCAGAAATGGAATCACAGACAGCATAAATCAGTGCTCAGGCTGGAAGTTCTTAAAAGCTTATATTATAATTTTGAAAACAATTATCTTAAGAGGTCTTACTAACAAAAAAGCAATAAAGCTATTATAGCCATCCTCTGGAGTGCTCCACTTCACCTTGTTATTAAATTGCTAAAACACAAATAATGCACTTTGGGCTAGATGACCTTCATATTCGTTAAGATGAACTCTCTCTGTTTTGAAGCAAGGTCACCAAGCAGGATTCAATTTAGGAACAAAGAGGTTAAGCAACTTAAACAATACGTTCAAATATAATGTCATTAAGGTAAGGATTAAGCTTAATTCTGAGTGTGCTGGTTTTAATACCAGCCCACAAATTAAACTTCAAATAAGCCACTCCCCTTCCCTTTTCAGTAAAGGAGGGACAAAAGAAGAGATTGTGTGTTGAGATAACAATTTACTGAAAGCACGAAGCAGTAGAATAAGGGACACACAATAACCACTGCAATATTATTAGCAAAGGCATACAAAAACAAGGTGGTTTTTTCCCACAGAAAAGGTGTTCACTACTGGGAACAAAAAAACCCCAAGATGGCAGCTGCTTCCCACAGGTCTGTGTGGCTTTCCCCAGACAAAGGCATATGGCAACTGTTCCCACATGTTGCTCATGTGGCAGTCAGGAACAGAAGCAAGATGGCAGGGGAGTTACTATGGCTAGCTATTTCCCACCCATCAGACCAAAACAATGAAAAGCCATGACATACAAACCCTGCGAAAGCTGGGCCATCCAAGTTGGGCTGTGCAGCTGCCCTGCTGGGCTCAGTTCTGTGCAGGTGTCTGCACTGCCATTTGTACCACTCCACCATGCTGGAGGTTGTTCCCATGTATTGCTGCCGCTTTTTCAACTGTTCTGCTGTGCTGCCTTTGGCTCAGCTTGGCTAGGCCCAGTTGAGGTCTCCTCTGCTGGCTTGACAGGCTTGTCTGGGCGGGGGTTACCCCTGCCATCTGTCTGCCTGCAGCAGCCTCGGTGCTGGTGCTGTCAGTTCAGCACCCCTGTCAATGTGCACCTTCGCTGTTTTCCCCTTCAGCACTATATCCTGCAACCTGGTTCTGGAGAAAACAGGAGAGCAACTGGTGGTTGAGGCTGGGGACAGGGCCAAAGGGCCTGACTTTAACACTTCCCACTGGAGAGAGAGAAACAAAATGGTGCTGATTTCCATGGAGTGCTCTCACTTTCATCTCAAAACCATGCGTCCCGTCACTGATTAAGTGGTATAATATAACAACTTAGACACATCCACACCATACTAAACTGCACCCCTCTCTCTGCAACCAGGACATTTTCTACCCCTTATTCTATACCATGTACATTATGCCCAGATCTCATACTTTCCGAATATATACATATACATATATATACACCTATAACTACACACAAGCACAGCTATTATTTCTCTAATCAATGACCATCCTCCTACCTCAACCGTACTTTGTTGTATGGCAAAACTAGTCTTCAGGAGAATCTGGATTATCTTCTCCCTTTTCCCAAAAATGTCTGCTGGAGTTTTTTCTGGTGATGATAGTCTCCTGTCAGTCTCCACTCTCTGTAGGACCTACACACTGACCACATAGGACTATTAAAGGGTGAGTGAGCCTTGCTGGCCACTCCCTGGCTCTCCAGTTCGGGAATGATCTCATGGACGGGGTCACAGAGTCCTGGCTGGCATGGTGTTATCACCAGTGCACTGTTGTGGTAGCAATCAACACCTGTTGTTCTTTGACCCTCAGGAGTGCCACAGCAGAAGGGTCTCTGAGAGACCAGGTAAGATATTCAGCTGTCTAATATTCTCTGTCTCCACAGCAGCTATCTCAAAAGCCCAATAATGCCGTTTTTGGGTCCTTGAAATACCCTTTCCTGAGGTACTCTCTGCCAAGGATTTATGGGGCCTCTGGGCCAGTCACAATGGGGTGGTTTTGCCATTCATTCCCAGTCATGGTTACTTCAGCTTCCAGTATAGTCAGCTGTTGGGATCCCCCTGTCACTCCAGAAATAGAGATGGATTCCGCCCCTACATATCTTGATGGCATCAGGGTACATTGTGCTCTAGGGTCAATTAAAGCCTTATATTCAAGGCACATTTATCTAAGAGTGGAGCCAATTGGAGGCCAAGCACCCAGTACTGCAGATGCTAAAAAAGCTGGCAGAGAAATTTTCCTATTTTTTACAGCCGCTTGTGAAAGTCTCCTTTCTCATGCAAGCTAGCTGAAAACAGTGTAGAGGGTTTTGTAAACCAAGACTTTATCTCACAGGTGCAAACTTGTTATGCACAGTCTTGTTTTCCACACTGAAGAAAAAATTTTGAAATGGGTGTTGTAGCATTCAGCCAATCACCCTGGTAGGTGTATGGTCAAGCATCCAATAATGTTATACCACTCTTGCGAACAAAGATATATAACTGAGTCTGTAATTAATGAAATAATCCCGTTTTATCCTGGACTTTTGTGTTGTTCTTCACGCCATTCCTGTGGACAACAGCAACATCTGGTGACCCCGAGGTGAACTGCAACCGCAGCCAAAGAAGGTACGTGCGAGACTGCGACTGGTCCCCCCGCTCTGAGGCCGCGTGGAACTAGACTGAGAAATGGAACATAAATCCTCAAAAGAAAGAAAGTCTGTGATACAGATCGCAGGAGTTAATATAAGTGATGGGGAGCTCACTGCGTTATCTACCTGGTCTATCGGACATGGATATTTTACAGACTTTGATAATGTTTTGAACCCAGACACCTGGAGGGGACTGGGGGATGCCTTAATCCTCTCATTTTCAGCTGGTGACGCAGAGGTAGCCAATTTGATATGTACCTGGGGGACTTTACACAAAGTAATGCAAAAATGGACAAAAGGCAGAGAGGGAAAAGTCAAGCCAGGATCAGATGAATCTGAGTCTGGGGGCTTCCCTAGCTCGGATGGGGATGATGAGTTCTCTGAGGGGGGGCGGGACCCTGAGCGGTGCGGAAAGTTTGGTCGTCCAGCTCCCGATAGCCTCTCAGAGGAAGATGAAGGGTTTCTACCCCTGCCCCCAGAAATATATCCACTCCTCACTGGCAGGAGGATCGAGGTGCCTCCTGTCTTTTGCCCCTACTTTAGTTACCTCAGTGGTATCTACCCTTCCTGTGGCCCTGCCATTGCCATCTGCAGGAGGGGTGGAGGGAGTCATGGCTGCTGCCGCCGCAGTGCCAATATCTGGGATAGCACAATCAGCCGCACTGCCGCCACAAGTGGCACCCGTGCCATCAGCCCTGTACCCGGGCTTGGTGCAGCAACCTTGGTCGCCCGTGTCCATGTGTTTGGTGCTCTGTTGTTCCACTCCGGGCCCTGTGGTACTTGGGTACCATACACATGTCCCAACAGCTGGGAATTTTTTGGCTCAGGGGAGGAAGCAGCAGCGGCCATGCTCACTGCTATCTGACTCTCTTGGGGAACAAGTCTTGGCAGCTTTGCATGAGGTAAAGCAACAGCTTGCAGTGCAGCAGGAGGTGTTGCAACAGATTGTAGCGGCTGGATGCCTGCCAGATCTGGCAGCGGGGTCCACGGAGCTATGGGTGGCATCGGCCGTTCTGGCCGTGTGGCAGACTGTGGGGCTGGCAGATGCGCCGTCAGGATCAGCTGCGCGGCTGGGATCAGTCGTGCTGCCGGCACTGGACTTGTCCACAGAGCTGGGCGCGGGGCTGTCGGCTTTGGTGGCTGGGCAAAAATCCCTGCCCAGCCGAAAGTTGGCACCAATTTGACCTACAACATTTCAGGTGCCGGGTGTGGCCGCTGCTGCTTTGGCCTTAACAGGCATGGCTTCAGCCCCCGCTGCTCCACCCCCTGCAGCTCTGGCCGCTGCCGTTCCAGCCTCTGCTGCTCCACCCTCATCGGCCCTAGCCGCTGACACCACTATTCCGCCCACTGGCTCAGAGTTGGCATGCCAATCTCCTGGGAGATCATCCAGCACACCCTTGGATGATGATGCAAGTAGCGTGGCCATGGAAATGCCTGCTCTGTGGCAGGAATCCAGAGCAGTGCTCAGATGCAAGCAGCATTCAACATGCCGAGTCCGCAATTGTCCTTGGACCCTCCTGGACTGTAAAGTGACTGTCCATCCTAGAAATCTGAAACAGTTCTGGGAACAGGTTAAAAGGTGTGCATTGCAGGACGGGGACTAGGAGTTGCTAGAAAGAATTGGGATGCCTGGCAAGCAAATGGCACCTGAGCAGTCTGCTACCTTGTCCCAGAGAAGTGGCCAGGCAGATCAAAGCAATGTCATAATGCAGCAAAGTAGTGATGATACAGATGGAATATGTCCAGGCTTTCCATGTGCAGAAAGCCCTCCCTAACTCTGGGCAGGCTGACAAACATGAGTGTTTCGCTTGGAAAGTGTTTCAGGATTTGCAAACTAAGGTTGCTCAGTATGGATTAAGTTCTCCTGAGGTCATGCAGATTATTAGAGTGCTGAATACTGACCTGCTCTCTCCATTTGATATTAAGCATTTAGATCAGATGTTATTTCAACCTATACAATATTCAGTTTTTGAAGCCAATTGGAGACGGATGGCTGAGAAGGCTGTAGCTGGGAATATGCAATTGCTCAAACTGATCCCGGGCGTCTAGTTCCTGTGGATGCTTTCATGGGAATCAATAACTGTTGGGACCCTGGTGTTCAGGCTACCTGCCTTCCTCAAATCCTGGAACAGATTCAGAAGGTTGGTATCGCAGCCCTGATAAAAAGTTTAGATACAGCTGCTCCAAAGACATGATATGTAAAAATATCTCAGGGGCAGAAAGAGAACTTTTTATTTTTTGTGGAAAAGATTGCTGCAGCCCTGGAAAAGCAGGTTGAAGATGAGATCATGGGGCAGCTGTTGTGCAGACAGCTAGCAAGTGATAATGCTAATGATGAGTGCAGAAGGATCATAGATGCTCTGCCTGGAGAACCCACAATAACACCAATGGTTGATGCCTGTGCTAAGGTGGGATCTGGAGAGCATAAATCTGCTTTAGCATCAGTTCTAAGACCTCTTCAATTAAATTCTGGTGGACAAAAGACACCTAAGATTGAGAGCACACACAAACAGCTTAAATGAAGGAACAGAAACAAGGAGAACAGGTGAGTTGTTCAATGCAAAAGATGTGGCAGGCCAGGTCATTCTTCAGACTACTGCCAGTCTATCTATCATGCCAATGGTCAACCTCTGATATGTTCAGGGAACTTGACCAGGAATGCAAAGGGGAGTCAAATATTTCCTCAGGGCATAGCTCCTCTGAGACAGGCCTACTCAGCCAGCTTAGAGCTGGCACCCAGGGATTGGCCGGCATGGATGTGCATGCAGTAGCAACAGTCAACTTAGAATATTGGGGGGGGGGAAAAAAAAAAAAAAAAAAAAAGAGAAGAATCTGAGTGGCAGGTGCTGGAAGGCCACGAGTCAGGTTCAGCCCAGCTGGCTGAACTAAGGGCTGTTGCCATGGCTTTTCTCAGGTTCCTTTGAATTTGGTCACTGATTCTGCCTACAGAGCCAGTAACAGTGTTGGGTTATATCTGCTATAACCCAACGCTTAGGTTGCTCACTTTTGAAAGAAGTGAATAATGCAGCTCTGTTTTCACTATTGAAGGCCTTGTGGAGTGCAATTCAAGCTCTAGTGCATCCACATTACATTTTCCATATTTGAAGCCACACTAATTTGCCAGGTTTCATAACAGAAGGCAATGCCAGGGCTGACATGCTAGCTAACCCTGCGTGGGTAGTGCCTCAGCCTGACAAAACTGCACAAGCTAAAGCATTGCACAATTTCTTCCATCAAAGTGCGCATACCTTGCAGAAGCAGTTTCATTTGATGCCAGCTGAGGCTCAGGACATTGTCAGTGCTTGTGCTGGCTGTCACAGACTCGCTGAACCTCTGCCATCAGGGGTAAACCCTAGAGGCCTACAAGCCTTGCAGCTTTGGCAGACAGATGTAACACACATTCCTGAATTTGGCTGATTTAAGTATGTGCACATGTTTATTGACACTTTCTCCTCAGCTACATGGGCATCTGCTCATACTGGGGAGAAAGGTCACGATGTCATCGCCCATTGGAAACTCGCTTTCGTGATTTTGGGTGTACCTTCTTCTGCGCAAACCGATAATGGCCCTGCCTATGGCTCTCAGAAGAGGCGGGAGTTTCTGCACCTATGGGGTGTAGATCATACTTTGGGTATTCTGCATTCTCCTCCTGGCCAAGCCATTGTTGAACACGCTCACGGTACTTTGAAGAGTGTTCTGGAGAAACAAAAAGCGGAATGCATGGAGAAACCCCACAGAGCTGACTAGAAAAATGTTATATACAATTAATCACCTTACAGTGCCACCAAATTTAAACAATCTTGTTATTTTGAATAATTTTCTCTCATTGCAGTCTGCAGGCAAGGTGCACCTGCCTCGAGCGAAAGTCTGGGTATGGGACCTCCTCACTAAGAAGTGGGACGGCCCTCATGAGCTCATTGCTTGGGGTTGTGGGTATGCTTGCATTTCCACAGATATTGGGGTATGATGGCTACCTGCAAGATGCATTCGCCCTGACCTGTGGCACCAGAAGTAGAACAGGCGACCTCCAAGGCAACCTTCAGATGATGACCAGAATGCAGATCATTCATCGAATGATCCCTCTGATGATGACCAAGATGTCGACCATCAGCCTGGTCCTTCTACAAGCAGAGACTGAATTTCAGAGACTGAATTTCAAGTTTCTTATGTTATGGAGTCAGAACGTTATGCAGAATGTTAGAGCCCTTAAAGCCATTCAGAATTAATGACTGCACGTATAGCTGGATTTGCTAGATGTATCTCCCATGATATTGCTGGAGAATCTCTCTGCCTACTCTAAATCAGTATCTGATTTGGATTTAGTTTGGTAACAGCCATTACCAAACAGATCCTTCATGCTGTGTTTGTTCTCCTCGCTGCAAGGGATCCCACAGAGGATTACAAACATTACCTTTTTGGTCTTTAAAACAAAAAGGGGGAATTGTAGATGCTAAAAAAGCTGGCAGAGAAATTTTCCTATTTTTTACAGCCGCTTGTGAAAGTCTCCTTTCTCATGCAAGCTAGCTGAAAACAGTGTAGAGGGTTTTGTAAACCAAGACTTTATCTCACAGGTGCAAACTTGTTATGCACAGTCTTGTTTTCTACACTGAAGAAAATATTTTGAAATGGGTGTTGTAGCATTCAGCCAATCACCCTGGTAGGTGTATGGTCAAGCACCCAATAATGTTATACCACTCTTGCGAACAAAGATATATAACTGAGTCTGTAATTAATGAAATAATCCCATTTTATCCTGGACTTTTGTGTTGTTTTTCACACCATCCCTGCAGACAACAGCGACACAGTACTGTTTAACTTCTCCTCAACAATATCTAAGAGTTTATCATATCTTTTGTTTACTTTTGCCTAATTTCTTATTTATAATTTTATTTTCCTTTTCAAAAGTCTCTTGTGCTAGTAACACAACAAATTTCTTTTAAAGTGTTTTTCTTAATCTTCTGTTTATTTGCATATATGCATTATTTTATTGGCAGATAGAGAAGATTAAAGTATTTAAGATTTTGAATTTTCCTTTGCAAAAATCATTCAAGATTTTCCCCATAATTTGTTTATTCAGACATGATAAAAATATGAGATTGTTATTCATTTGTTCCTATGCAATTTTCCTAGCTGTGCATGTTCCTTGCTAGAATAATTTTATACATTAAAATGTTCTACCATATGTTAGTAGGCAGCTCCCCCATTGCTACATTTTAACTTCATTTAAAGCAATTTTTTGGCAAATGGAGTGACTACAAATTCCCATGCAAGTTCCTCAAATCCATTCAGTGTAGCACAATTCTGGGCCATATTCAGACCTGTACGAGTCTAAAGGTACAATTCCCTTGAAGTCAGTACATTTTCATTATAAATTATTCAGCTCTCTTTTTCCCCACTCAGTGACAAATCAATGACTACCATTTCACCACTTAATTACCTTTATCATCTAAAATATTCTGCATTCTACACAAATATTTAAACAGCTCTTTCTGTTGAAGAAGCAAAATATAATATAAAAAGATTTTACTCTCCTGTGCTGTCAAATCTGGCACCTTTCAAAAAGCTCTATAATGATACATCCACTTAAAGTGAATTAGATCACCAAGAACCCAACATAATACAATGAAAAAAAATCCAAACTATTTTGGGTTCTCTGTACTTGTACATCTAGCTCTCCTAGCTGAGATATAATAACCCCACAGAAAATGTATTCTATGTCTCTCCTGTTCATTTTATTCCTGCTATGGTTATCTCTGAAAAGTATCTTAAATCAGTCTCAGTACACTGAAATTTGTTACTGAATATAGCACTTTAGTGAATGCATCATAGTTGTGGTTTTAAATACTACAAACAACAAATATCAGATCACTTTATATTCCTTAGAGTGCTATGCACATTTCTAGTAGAAAATAAGATGCCACCTGCTCAATTAAAAAAAAACAAAAAACCAGCAAAAAACCAATGAAAGCATCCATCTTCTATTTCTAACAATAAAAAATGGATCATATTAAGTTTTCGGCTACTTTCAGCATAAAGTTGTCATGTATGAATCATATTAATGAAACCAGTCTTTCTGAGATTCTTTTTGTTCTGGGTTTTTGGGGAGTACCCTCTGTATAAAACCTACTCTTCAAATGAAAAATAAAATCCTACCAATATCTAGAATTTAAATGAATGCTGATGTAAAGTCACATCTAGCAGGACTGGGTTTGATTTTAGTTACTGAACACCCCAACTTCTTCCTTGCACTCTACTATGTCCCAGTGTACCATTTTAGGAAATAGCATACTTAAATGATTTTAACTCAAATAACTATGTCTAAGAAAACAACAGTGTGTTCACAGTGGGATTTAAATACGTTAGACTATCGTCCTTAGAGAGATTTAATCTGTGTAATGCAGGTGCAGTGCATCCTTCCTTTATTTTACTCCAAAGTTTAAATGTTTCCTCTAGAGTTTTAACATTATTGTGGCATCAATTTCTAACAAATATAAAGTACCCTAGCTTAAAAAAAAATGGATTAATATAAGGCATAATGCTAAAGTATGCGTCAAGTGTAACCTTTATAACTTTGCTTGTCAGGTTTTTCCATTAGAGACCTCATAAGCAGCCCCTGCATATCAGTCACAGTGTACCCTGACAGGTTTAACCTTCCCAAGTGGCTGAATACACCATCTTCACTGCAGCCTATTGACCAAAGCAATAAGCCATTCTGTATAGTGTATTAAAGTCATTTTCCACATGCTACCTCAGCACGACCCATTGTTCATGCTGGCTCCTGCTGACCATGAAAACCTGCACTCCACACTAAATTGCTACACTTTACACCGTTACACCAGTTAAGCAGTAAGCCCCCTACTGAATTGTTTTTTTCTCTTCATAGACTAAAAAGCACAGTGATTATCACAAATGCTCAAGATGTGATTTTAGACTGCAAATAATAAAAACCAACCCTGCAAATAATTTAAACACTTAAAATATATGCTGACTGTGGAAACTTTATTTTTGTTATAATTCACCAATCCTTTGTTCATAGATATCTAAGGGTGGCAGGCCATCTGTGCAAGTCTGAGCAGCCCTGGGCACTCTGTGTCAAAGGTTGCATTTCAGCCCCATGAAATTCACGCCGTCTCTGCTGAAATCAGCTTTGTTGCTAGACCCTGTGACAAATGAGTCCAATCTAGGCTGAATGCCCTTGACTTGACCCTGGCCAGTGAAAACAATAGGGCAGACTCAGCCAGTGGAAAAGATGTTCTGCACTAATGAACCCAGCGGTGGCCACAGGTCAGTTAAAAAAGAGGGGATAATGTTCAATCTTTTCAGGTGCACATTTATAATGAGAGAAGCACACAGTCCCTTTCAGGATGGAGCACATATAACAAAGAAAGTATTTGTACACTCATCAAGGCTAATGGACCCTGAGGGTGCTATAGGAATATGTTTTTAATTTAATCTTTATTGAATGACCTTACACACTTCATTTTCTCTGCACGGCACCATGAAATGGACACACTCTCACTAAGTTCAGTGCTGAAAACAGATGAATATATAAATGACCATTGCCTGCTGGGTATGCAGATTAATTTTCTTCCCTTATTTTCACCTTTGTCTACCCTGCTGCTTACTCCCAACACAATTTATTATGGCAATATTTCTGCTATAAAGACTTTTTTTTTGCTGCCTACCGTTACTGTACCATTTTCAGCGTGGGATACTGAGAGGAGAAAGGGTGTCTGGTACATGTATGTTTAAAGAATTTTTCATCACATGTTTCTCTTGCTGGTCAGAGAGAGGAGTCTTTCCCCTGCTTCACCATGGGGTTCCTCCCATGGGAGATGGCTCTCCATGAACTTCTTTATTGTGAGTCCATCCCACGGGCAACAGTCCTCCACAAATTGCTGCAACATGGCTCACTCTTGCATGGGGTGCTGTCCTTCAAGGACAGGCTTCTCCAGTGTGAGGTCCTCTCTCCACAGGCCTCCCACAGGGTCACAGACTTCTCAGGCATCCACCTGCTCCAGTGTGAGTCTCCTCCATGGGCTGCAGGTGGATCTCTGCTTCCCCATGGATCTCCATGGGCTGAAGGGGCACAGCTGCTTCACCATGGTCTTCACTCTGGGCTGCAGGAGAATCCCAGCTCAGGCACCTTGAGCACCTTCTCCCCCTCCTTCTCCACTGACTTTTGTGTCTGCAGTAGCTCCTCTCACATATTCACACCCAACTGTTTTCTGGCCGCAATTACATCTGCGTAATAACAGGGCTTTTTTCTCCTTCTTAAATCTATTATCACAGAGGCATTACCACAGTTTCTAATGTGCCCAGCCTTGGCCTGTAGCACATCTGTCTTTGGAGCTGGGGATTGTCTCTGCTGGACATGAAGGAAGCTTCTGACAACTTCTCGCAGAAGCTACCATTGTAGCCCCTCCCCCCACCAAAGCCTGGCCATGCAAACCCAAGAAAGAATATGGCCTTTCTCTAGCTGCTCTTCCTAAGCCATCCTGTTGTTGCAAAGGGAAGCCTCTTATCTCTCAATGCTTCAGCGCAGACCACAGACATATTTTGGATTTTTAAATGAATGACTGTGAATGCACCTACACCAGGCCCTACAGAACTTCTTCCTATACTCGGTTAATAATTTTATTGCAGCTCTGTTTCCTGCTATGCTCCATTGCAGTCTGGTTTGAATTCAAACATAAATCAAGTTTGTGCAGACTTCATCGGGGGCAACTCATAGAACCTAAGCCTCAGTTTCCCTGTATATATTATTACCAACACATGAAGAAGGACAAACCCTTGTCCTAAACTGAAGCATGCCCTGAAAAAGTCTTCCATGAATTCAAAACACAGTAGCTAACAGAGGTTGCATAGAAACTTGCAGATTATACTGGGATCATAGCTTTATTTTCCCATAAAAAAGTTTAATTGGTATTGAAAGGTGCTGAGAAAAAATACTAGATTTTCTTATGCAATTCCAGGACCCAAGTCCTTCAAACAATCTACTCTCAATACAGCCTCTTATGCTAATTTCTTGCATGAAAACCAATCAATGTAAAAGCCACCTGAGCTCCTGCTCAGAAAACTACATTCCGCTATGCAATCAAAAGAGGTTCTACTTGCAAAAGAATGGACAAATAAAGGCCAATAAAGTCTGCTTTCTTACAAAAAATAACATCTGCATTTCCTCTTCCCTTTTCTATAAAAGAAGGAGACGACTGGAAGTCTCGATTAAGAAGATTGATTACTTATCATTTTACAATGATGCCTAAGGATCCAGTCAAGTCCCATTTCTTTAAGTACTCTGTGAACACAGTGATACAAAAGACAGTTCATACCTCGAAGGATTTACAGATTGAAGGAACAAGAAAAATATATAGGAAAAAAATGCAGAAGTACAGCTACATGAAGGAACTTACTGAAAGTGACCCACTAGACTAATAATAATTACTAGAATATAAAGGTCAGTGGGACTAGGGCAATGATCACCCCCCTGCACTCAGCGCTGGCACAGCTGCACCAGTTCAGTTCAGTTTTGGGCTTCTCATGGCAAGGAAGACATTGAGGTGCTGGAGCCAGTCCAAAGAAGGGCAATGGAGCTGGGGAAGGGTCTGGATCACAAGCATGACCAGTTGCTGCTGAGAGAGCTGAGGATGTTTAGCCTGGAGAAAAGGAGGCTCAGAAGAGATCTTTTTTTTGCGTTTGTTTAAGCAGACCGTTCAAATGAGTGCTCAAGCAGGAAACAAGATCTTCACTTTTGCATAATACACAGGGTTTATGATGGTCCCTTAAATAATCAAAAGAATTTACACAACTAAAATAAGAATTTTAACACTGAGGAAAAGGTCACTGAGGTAGAGATAAATCTGGATCTTGTGTGTAGAAATGGTAATTAAAGCCATGAAAGCAGATGAGGTCGTTGAGAAGGACATATAAAAGGTTGCAAGCCAACATGGCCACACAACCTCGCTGACCTTAATGCTAAGCAAGTTGCTGCAGAAATCAATGATTTCAGAGTTCTGTAGTCCCACCAAAGCATATGTCTCTTATTACGAAAAGAAAGCAGTTTTACTGCTTCCACACTCATACAGCCAAATGCTAACCCCCACCCTGATCAAAAAAAAAAAAGGACCAAATGGCAGGAATATGACATTAAACCCAGTGCAATAATAATAATTAGAGAAACTTGCAGAAAAGTGAAGACACAGAAGCAGACCTTTGACCTACTCTTAAAGCATTGCCAAAACTATAGCAGTGCTCTGGAGCAAGAAAGAAAGGATTTGTACATTTAAGATGCTGAAGTGCCTTAGCAGATGAGCATCAGAGCCAAAAATGGGGCACATTTGTTCGGCGTTAAATTGCTTTTAAAAGTAACTCTTCAAAACAAAGTTTATTGTACAGTAAATATACTTAACATTCTTTGATACAATGAGAAATTCAAAATTTCCTGTTGTTTTGCTATGCAGTTTGATTATATCATCATTCACAATACACAGATTACATTGTGCTGTGACAGCCAGAGTCAAACTTGTCTATGGCTGTGTCTTAGAAGCTCACAGTATGTTATTATTAAATCGCATGGATGAAAATGAAGCCTGTTATTTCTACAGCTAAATGGTGCATTTGAATATGTGGACTCAGATTGAAATTGTGTGACTTTTACAATACAAAAATAAAAGACTCATTTTTTGGCCATTTCTCTATAAGTGCTTACTTAGTTGTGTTTCAGTTCTGTAATTTTTTTTACTTTTCTGAGTAAACCAGGATGCACAGTCTATGAAGCAAGAAAAGATTCAGTCTAAGTTAAGATGTTGGTCATGGTCAGATAAGAGACACTTGGTACATGCATTTATTTTACAGTCCTGAGAACATAATTGATTTCTACCCATGTATATACGAAGACATAAATTGATAAAAGGACATTAGAAGGGAATATAAATCAGATACCTAATTTATAATTGGCTTTCAACAAAATTTGTTAATCTCTTTCTCTTTATCTCCCTTAAATTTATGATTGCACTTTCTGACCAACTGAAATATCATTCCTTTTTCCATAACGGATGGGCAATTCCTATCACTTACTTTTAGTTCTACATGAAGTAAACACCACAGTCACTGCTGCTGCAGGATTTTTTGTCTTGTTCATTCATGTCCAAATATTCACATTAGTATAAGAATCATTCAAATATAAGATAACTAATCTTAAATAGGTAACATTATGACCAAATCTTGGAGGTAGTATTGGAAATTTTAAGTCCCTGAAACTTTTCAGTACTTTTGATGATAATTTAATTTGTTCTTTATAATTAACTGATTTTGCTTTGAAACATAATGAAGAATTTTAATTAATATGCCTAAAATTTACATGCTAACTTTATACTTCTTTGCATAATCCTTGTTTTCCCCAATAAAAAAAAGAAAAAGAGAAAAAGAGAAAAAGACAAGGAAAAAGACAAGGAAAAAGACAGGGAAAAAGACAGGGAAAAGACAAGGAAAAAGACAGGGAAAAAGACAGGGAAAAAGAAAAGGAAAAAGAAAAGGAAAAAGAAAAGGAAAAAGAAAAGGAAAAAGAAAAGGAAAAAGAAAAGGAAAAAGAAAAGGAAAAAGAAAAGGAAAAAGAAAAGGAAAAAGAAAAGGAAAAAAGAAAAGGAAAAAAGAAAAGGAAAAAAGAAAAGGAAAAAGAAAAAGAAAAGAAAAAAGAAAAAAGAAAAGGAAAAAGAAAAGGAAAAAAGGAAAAAGGAGAAAGAGAAAGAAAGAGAGAAAGAGAAAGAAAGAGAGAAAGAGAGAAAGAGAGAAAGAGAGAAAGAGAGAAAGAGAGAAAGAGAGAAAGAGAAAAAGAGAAAAAGAGAAAAAGAGAAAAAGAGAAAAAGAGAAAAAGAGAAAAAGAGAAAAAGAGAAAAAGAGAAAAAGAGAAAAAGAGAAAAAGAGAAAAAGAGAAAAAGAGAAAAAGAGAAAAAGAGAAAAAGAGAAAAAGAGAAAAAGAGAAAAAGAGAAAAAGAGAAAAAGAGAAAAGAAAACTATATCTATTAAATCTTCCCAAGGTCATTGCCCTGTGTCTTTTTCTGCTCCTCAACAAAGTACTCATTTTTCTTAGCTTCCTGTCAGTATACCATGATATCCTTCACATCTGCCTGTGCCTTTGCTTTTATTAACAGAAAATACAGCCATAGCTTTAGTGTCATGTGTACTATAAAGACAGGATTTTCAAGAGATTTGACAACTCTCATATTTTCCGAAGTATTCTCTATGTAACACAGAAACCGTTTATTACTGCTAAGTAGTGACTGTCTCTCCAGCTTGAATAATGAAGTCCTCTAGGTCAGTATTTTCTACAAGGATGCTAACAGGAATTTAAGGAAGAATTCCTCTGCAGTCCAGCACTAAAACAATGGATGTCATAATAGAAATCTATGTATTATCAATCTTAGATGCCACTATAATCAATCTAATTCTTTGGGCAATGAAAATACAATATGTTACTTTGTTAAACCAAGAATTTTCTTTTTCTAAAATATTTATAAAAAAACATACTAAAATTATTTATAGAGACCAGCTCTGCTGTGCAAGGTAGGATAAATTTGACCTTCTATGAACAGTACTTTCAGCTGCAGGAGATTTACCTTTGTTACCTGTAAAAGAAATTTCCACAAGGTGCAGCAACAGAGTTTTTGAGAATTATAGAGCACCCAAGCAAAACATTAAGGCATTTCAGTGTTTCACAGTATTTTTCCCATACAAAAATCCCAAATGTACATAAAATAAAAGATTAGTCATCATTAACTAACATACAAAATGTTTTTATTTCTATCCCAAAATGACACAGTTCTTGAAACAAGAGCTTTTATTAGGTAATTTTCAGAAAATTATGGAATACAAAACATGAGAATTAGCTTTTGTACAAATAATTAGAACATAACTGGTGCAATTTTAACAGAAGATGCTGTAAGCAATGCCCACCATAGACATTGAATCAGAAATACACCAACCTTGCAAACACTTAAAATAATGAAAAATCTTTTTCATATGAGTAATCCTACTAAATTCAATTATGCATATACTTCAGCCTTTTTATTTTTTTTTCATCTTGGAGGATATAGAGGTTTTGAATATCAGTTGTTAAATGTGTTTGATATACTTGCTACGTTTCAGATCACTTTATTTTAGTAACATAAGAACTGTACTACTGCAGAACAGAAAACAAAAATATTGATCACAATCCCTTAGCTTTTTGCTTGTATGCTATTTGGACTTGTTCTATATCTGTGCTAAAGAAAACCAAAATGTACAATAGTTAGTCATAAAATGGATTCCAAGGTCAAAATTAAATTTATAATTCAGCATTGAAGTCAACTACTGTTTCTAGTTTTAATTATATGGGGCAGTGTAAAAAGAGTGCTAAAATCAAACAATAATTAAAACCATTTTGAAACAAATGTACTGAATGAGTCTTACTGAAATAGCATCTAAAAACATCATTTGCATGCTTTTAAGTCTAAGCCTGGTGTATTTGCACAGCATTCTCTCCTGCATGATTCATATTCAGGAGCCAGATTGTCCTCCCAGTGCAATATAAATAGGTTCTTCAATTATCGTCAGCCTGTAAACAGGACTGGAAGAAAAACTTATACGTGGAATAGGAGGAGAACTGAGAATACAGGAGAGAGGGGATGGTCATTGGGTTTCTTTTGCAAGATCCACTCCAACTACACCATTTCTGACCACAGTGTAAAGCTGTTCTAGTGTTTCAGAGAATAAAGATTTGTTCTATTTGCTTGTAGGCTCTACTAATCATAGAATAAAGACCCATAGCAAAGTCTCAGTTTCCAAGGTTCTTTACATTGCTTCCTCCATATTTCTTTTTGGTCATATTCTTCCCCAAGCAGACCCATTCAGGGCTAAACTCTATTAATATTAACATCACTAATATTAAATATACCACAACTACATGTGAAAATCTAGTGCCCTTCTGAGTAACTATACAGAGGAGCAGCTATTCCTCCTTTCTCAGAGTAAGAAGCATTCATTAATACTAAGACCAAGAGAAAAAAATCCTTGACATTAGCTTATTTTTTGATCTTTAAAGTGCATTACAAACTTAACTAATCTCCCCAGTACCTCATTCATGTCACTTGTGCTGTACAGATGTGCAAATTGACCTGTGGAACTTGAGGGACTCACCTAAGAGTACAGAATAAATATGTATCTTAATCAGGGTTAGATTTCAGAAGCCTCCTGCTTGAGCGTCTGTTCATATTTTGATGCTTTTCAGTATGAATAAATTATAGGTTTTCAAGAAAATATGTGAGTGAATGAATAAGTTATAGGGAGAGATGATCATAGCCAAGTCCTGACTCATCCCCAAGGCTTGCTCATTTCTACATAGTACACTTTCAAGAGTCATGATATCTCAGAACAAATTTTAAAGGTGAACTATTGAGAAAATTCAGGTTCTCCATAGGACCATGAAGGAAAACCTGTGTGTAGTATCCTCTTGCCAATTGACTCTACAATCAATTTAATTTGGAGGCATAGGGTTTTCTTCTCTATTTTGTGTTTCTGAAGGAACTACATCTGCAGAAGATTCAGCTTACAGAAACTGCATGTGCATATGGGTTTGAAATGCAGAGCAAATGGACACAAGCACATTGGGCACCTACATTGATGAATACATGCTCATTCTACAGGAAATTCAAGTGGTTAAAGCAGTAGCCTTTGGTTGAAGTTCTTGTTCATCTAAAGATAATCAAGTGTGCTGAGATCACTGCAAAACTGAAGGCTGAAAAATAAACAAAGAAACAGTCTGCTTGCTTCCTAACATAGAAACACATGAACATTTTGTAAATAACTTCGGATTAATTTTGTTTTCTCTTTACAGCACAAATGTCCTAGCAAAAAACCTCCAAATTCTCCTCTCTGTTTTCCAGATCTTAAATGGTCTCTTTTGACAGACACAAGGAATATTTTCTCTTCTCAAGGAACAGATCTTTGGGTGGACATAAAAAGGTTTCTTTCTCTGATGAAAGTTATCCAAATACTCCCAAACTAAAATCCACAACGTAATGGTGTCATTTGCTTTTGCAAAGCACAGGTTAGAAATCTGTACTTTTCTGCCACTTTGTCAGTTCTGGAAAATTTGAATTTACATGCATAGTTTGTAATTGTTTGATTTAAAATAGCCATCTCCCCTACCAGGCGGGGTACAGTGGGCTACTGACTGTTCAGACAAGAGCTACAAGAGGGACATTGACTCAGAGGTTACTAAAATACCCAAAGCAATAATAAAAGTATCACACAAGAATTAACAAAATGAGACTGAGACCATTATATTTCATAGGAAATTTTATAAGGTACTTCTAATCAAAGACTCCATTAAGTAAATTTCAGGCTGCCTGATTCCTGAGGTAGAAAAAGTCACATGGAATTAATTTTAGTTATTTATAAAACATCATTTAACTGTAACATGGTATGTATAATTAGATACTGTGCTTTTGTTTTCTTCAAATATATAGTTTCCAAGAGCTATAAGACCCTAAATATTTCACAATATAGTATAATGCTATTTTGTAAGGACTATTTAAAAAAAAAAAGAAAAAAAACCCCAAAATGTTGATTCAAAACTTTTGTAAAAGCATCTACCATGTTGTAACCACAAATATTACAATGCAGTAGATAACATAACTTATCTGTCAGGTTCTTTCATGAGGAGGGAGATGGGAATATTTTATTATCATAGTAGGTTAGGATGATGATGACAACATTATTAGTACAAGAACTGGGAAAAAAACCCTTTTTTGTCTAAATATTGTACTGTTTTCTGATATCTGTGTAGTAGAAACAATATAGTACAAATAATAGGGGAGGAGAAACACATAGAGTGGCTATTTAATTCTTCTCCTTGCACTTTGTCAGACTACCCCTCTGTCTGGGGTTAATGTTACATTTTGTTTTCCATATCAAAGGCTGTGTTTTTAAAAAGGTTTACCCTTTAGAACCAAGACAAACTTTGGAGCATCTCCCAGTGGATACAGGTATTATTGCTGTCTTGCTTTAGTCCTGCCTATTCACATTCCATGTGTGATCTTTGATGGAAAACAGAAAAAAAGGCATTAGTCCACAGAACTACTCTGTGCTTTTTATGTTAGATTGAACAATTGTGCATCCATAGGTAATAAAGAAAAAGGATGCACTCAAGACACTTCTCACTTATGTTTTCTCTCTGCTCAAAGATATATTTTTTTTTCGTCATTATCAATATTAAGATCAGATTCTGATCTTATTTAAACTAGTGCAATATGGAAGAATCCTACTCTCTTCATTTCATAGCTTGTCTTCCTACTTGCCATAATTTTCTAATGTTCAAATTGTTCTATAATATTAAAATATTTTAAATAGAAAGTTAGGTCACACATAAGTTAGATCTAATGTATAATTTCAGCATCTGGCCTTTATTCATATATACTGTAACCATTTATGTAAAATTTCATCTACAATAAAATTTAGTCTAAGAAAAATATATATCACGGTATTATTCTAAATTGCAATTGATAGTAATTACAAACTGAAGAAAGAATAGAGGATGTAATCATGCAAGAATATCTCCATTGCCTCAAGATATGTAAGAGCAACTAATATGTCAGCCTGGCTCTTGTAAATGCACTAGCTACAGCTCTTTTCATTACACACTCATATGATCTAATTTTGTCACAGGCCTTGACTAACCTGGAACAGACACTGTAGCTCAGATCACAATACATTGCAGTTCAGTGCAAAATATTTTTCTAAATAGGAAGAAAGGAAAGAAGAATGCATATTAGAGGGAGTACTTGGTTAGCTGCTTGCAGTGTTCACTTTCAATGAATGTCAGAAGAAATAATACAAAATTATTTGTAGTCAGATAGGTACTGAAGAAAATATCTGAATTGGAACACTGACCACAAAATGTGTAATAATTTAAATACGTTGTATATTAATATTACCTATATTATTAGTCTTACATTCTGACTGTGTTTGAAATTGGTTGCAATGGAACGAATTGTACCTTGGTTCAGTCAAGGGGTACCGGGTACAAAAATCCAATGAGAAAAGCTTGAATGTAATCAATGGCATGTTTTATACCCTTGTTTATTTTCCTTTTTTCCCTTTGTTGGGAGTCAATGTGATTTTGGAATATAATAACTGATTTTTAGATATAAGTAAAATGCTTAGTAATCTTATTGATGAACGATATTTCAGTAATCATCTTGTTGATGAGCAATATCTCACTTGTTGTGAAGTTATAATTTGTGGGACCAGGAAAAGGCTGAGTGCTGAGATTCCCACTACTGCCCAGTTTGAACTGATTGAATCCCCAAAATGCTCCCCACCCCAGCACTGCTGGTCCAAACCAGGCAGCAGTCTCATCTCTTGTCAAGAAATAGCCAGAGCTGGGAATGAGATTCCTTCTCTTTGGCTTTTTAATTACTTACTGTATCTGAGCACTCAAAATGTTCCAAGGATTCTTGGTTAAGTACTGTTTTACTGTCTTCTCTATTTGCTGGAATTATATAGAGAGATTCAGAAGAGTCAGAAGAAAGAAATTTGAAACTTTATGGACTTTCTACCTTTATCTTTTAAATCTATTTAACAGATTTAATTTTCCTTTTATTTGACCCTAAAAAATGAGAATTAAGGGTATAAGCAAAAAAAGGAAGTTTTTAGCAGAAATTTGCAAGGTAAATATGTACACTAGACTTGTATCCAGCAGAGTCCTTGTCTCTTGTGGATCTCTATTCATTTTTACTAGAGTAGAGTTGGAAGGTACCTGTACATGAACAGAGGAAATGGGGAAGAAGTACCTTTAGTAGGTTATTATTGCTTAAAATAATATAAATTTTGGTAAATTCGTTAAATATACATGGTCATGAAATGTATGTAACATTTCTTTTAAAAATCAGTATATGCATTCTAAACCCTAGCAGCTGAACACACACAAAACTTATACTTACAATTTTCATTTTTTCTTTAGACTTTCAGCTTTTCCAAATAGTATTTTAGTAAATATGGCAACTGATAGAAGCAAACTTTACACAGGAAATAAATAATTTAACTGAAAGTATTATAATAATAGGAAGAATTACAAGAATCTGATGAACTGTAATGGACTATTATTGATGAAGCAAAAATATTTTTCCTTAAGAATAATCTATTTTTTTTAAATTGAACTCTTTATGGTGAAAATGAAGGTAGTTATTTCAGAGTAAGAAATAAACAGGGAACTCTGCCACACTTTTGGAAATGAATTCTCAGCATTCCACATAATAATTTTTCCACTAAGTAGCTTTTATTGAGGACTAGATCCCTTACAAACGTCCCGATCACACATTAAACTGAATTTTTAACTGTATGTTTAGAAAAAATTTGAAACATTTGATTGCATGCATTACAATTTGAATGCCTTTTAAGATATTGGATCATATTCTTCCATTTGAAGAAGTAACTGCAGCTGGAGAAGTTATAAAATATTGTTTATTTTCCTTTGAGTTGTCTAATGTTTGCATAGTAACCGGCTTCCAGCTTTTAATAATATTTTATTTTACCTACATTATTGTACTAGTTTGAAAACAAACCAGTGGGAGGCACCAAGTCAGAATAACAATTTAATGGGGAAGTTAAAGAAAGGAAAAAATAAAAGAAAACACTGGTTCAAACTGACAGAGTCAAGATACAACCTGAGTCCCTGTTAGGCAGGGTGGTGGTAGCAGTCTGGTAGAATGGTGGCTGCAGTCCTCTGAAGCAGTGATCCTGTAGTAAAGGGGTCTGCTCTTCCTCAGAAAGTCCAGTGGTGGCTGTGTAGCTCCTGTCCTCTGGAAATCCAGTGGAAAGGGTTGTCTCTGGTGTTCAGAGTCCCAGATTATATCCATGATGGGATGCTTGGTTCCTCCCTCTGGGTGGAGCATCTCACAATGGGATGATGAGTCATGAGGCCAAGTGTTGATTAGGCTCATTAACAGAAGATAGTCTGGAGGGAGTTATCTCTGAGTCATGTGGCAGGATAATGATGGGCCATTAACAGAAAGATAGTCCTGGGGGGAGGAGGCAAGGAAACACTGCCCCACCTGATTTCAACAGCTGATGGGGATGGTAATAGAATACACTGCAACCCAGGACAATTGTTCAGGCTGAAATCCTGCATGATTTTCAGTACTTTAAGACATCTTTCAAAGCACTTTGAAAATATTTCATCCTCTTTTAGCCATCAGGCAAATGGTGGTGATTTCACCAGGGGTACCACTGATGTTTTAAAAATATTTTTAAGGTATTCAATAATTTGCTTTGGAAGAAAAGTTTCAAGTTTAGATAAAAATTATTCTGGAGGGAAATAGTTTTGGGGATTATTTTCTTAAATATTTGTCTGTATTAAACAAATCTAAGTTGCTGTTTCTGTATGCAAAATGCAAACTTGCATCTAATGATATTAACTGTCCCACCCTTATAGGTGGAATATATAGTATGCATACATATATTAAAAACTTATATATGAGGCACCAGAAACCATATAGGACTATATAGAAACCTCTATACCATATGGAAGGCTCTTCAGGACTACATCCCAATAATCCAACTCTTGGTACTCAAATCTTTCAATGAGAGACACGTTCAACATCTAAATGAGGAGAGAATTGAGTATGTGCATAAGCATGGCATAGGCAAGAGTTGCCATCACTAGTTTTTTTTTTTAAAAAGAATGATAGCTCCCTGGATCATTTAACAGAGAAAACAGTTATAGCTTCATTTTGAGAAGAGACTTCTTGATCTGTACATTAGCTGTAAGCATGCAGAAAATTGTTGGAAAACCTACAAGGGGATAGTAGCATGTTTTATCTTAGTCATGTTAATGCACTACCCCCCATGCAAAGCAGGAAATTAAAGCCTGGATCTGCACCCTGGAGGTGGTTAACCAGGGTTAAATGTGGTCATCTCCACTACTACTCATGAGGTTTCAGGTAGCATCTCTTGACAATGCTTCAACATCTTTACCAAAAGTGATTAGCAGGATTGGGTTAATGTTTATATTTCTGACCAGACTTCAGTCTTTTGCTCTCTGGCTGATTTTTCCTTATGCTTTATTCACTTTGCAGTGATTACTGTGCAGTCTTGAATTGCTGCATTAGCAGTCTGACAAGTGTGCTTCCACCTGACCTGCAGTGGCATTATTTTGAAAGGCTTTGCAAACCTGGAGAGAATTCCTGAGACTAAGTACTCTCTGCTTCTGTCTTTTGCTTGTCGTACCAGCTAACCCTACTCACTAAAACATGTCTCTTCAATGCTGAAACTGCCAATACCCACTTTATAAAGTAGCTTTTAACTTAGAAAAAGCTTCAAAAAAACCTTCTCCTCTCAGGTATTTTTGAATCTTATATTAGGTATTTGAGTGTTGCAGAACCTTACTCAAGTACTGCTACAGCACAGGAATAGGATGTTTTTGTATTTGTCAATATGTAAATGGAATATAATCTACATTCACAATATTTAAAAAATAAGAACTACATTTAAAAGGCCAGAACTAAAATATAAATCACATTTACCTTTGTATTTACATGAACATAGAGATGGTTGATTTTCTAATATGCTATTTAGTTAGCATAATTTAAACATTTACGCAACCTAATCCTAGGATCCATTTTGGATATAACCCCACCCTAGGTTACAGTTTCCCCAGCTTGTGGAAATGCACAGGTTTATGCTGTCACATTCAGCGTAGATAAAGAGTACCTTCTCATTGCCTGTAATGGATAACTAAATCAGAAGCACAATTTGAACATAAAGATTGAATGTCAGGAAATATTTTTAGCTTTTTAAGCTACTTTGTAAAAGACCTGTTTGCTGTCTCTTATTACCAATTATCTCCATACTTTACTTAACTGTAAACAGGATTGTAAAGTTACCAGAGTGGAAATATTCCCTACCACCTGCTGGGGCAGTAGTTCTAACTGCATTTATCTTTGTACCTGTTGTCTATCTAAACATTAGTAAGTGCATGAACTACAGCTGTGTACATAGCTTTTTGCTTGCTCTTAACAGAGACTAGACAGTGCAAGACAGCTTCGGACTATAGGAAGCTCATAGTGAATACTCACTAAAAAAAAAATAGGAAGTGTTTCTATATCCTGAAAGTAGGCACAGATATGTCCCTGAAAGTGGAGTACCCTAAACACCCCACATTTCTGCCAGACAATATAATCTCTGTGGTGTCCAGTTTTTTTAATAGCTACATTTCTGAAGAATATGGGAAAGTTTTATCTTTCCAAATCCATCTTCCCCTCATTTTCTTCCTATCTAAAAGACTTAAATTCCTCTGTTTTGTATAAAACCTTGTCTATTACTGATTTGGTGTTAGTCAAGTAATTGATGAAGATTGATTTTATTAGAATTTTACTGTTCATTGTAAAAGGCATTTAGGTGAGTACGGAACATCATTGAATCAAGTTCATAAAACTTCAGATGCTTTTTTATTTATGTTCAGATAAATTAGTGGGAAAAGACAAGAACAGAATGGAGGGGGAAAAGAAATGGTAGTTATTATGATTCTTGCTATGGTTATTATATTAAGTCATTAGAGCAAGGAAAGGAGCTAGAGAGGCACCATATTGATAATAGAAGAGGAGAAAATAGGAGATTATATCCTTACTTGATTAGTTAATGTTATACAATATAGCCCTTGTCCTGGAGACAAATTCACAAGAACAAAGCACAGTTGTCTTAGGAATTAAAGCACATTTTTATATACATTTTCTAGTAAATTATGTAAAACATAACTAAACTTGGTTGCCTTAAGTATTCTCTTAATCCCTGTATTCTATTAATAAGGAATCAGAAAAATAATTAAAACTGAATTCAATTTAAATGTAGCAGATATCTGACTAAGGAGGCTGCTTAGAAGATTTAAAATATTTAGGCAGTAGCAGCAAATAGCTTATTGTACATGAAAACATAAAGAAATACAAGCTTCAGTTGACACACATATAGTAAGCAGACCATTAGGAGTTAACAGCTGTAGGCTAGGTCTAATTCAGTATTAGATTCACACATCTTAGCTTTTTCTTTTTCCAGAATCAATATCTGCAAATAATAAATGAGATCCCAAAGGGTTGAGTTAAGCTCCAACTGCCACAGAGTAACTCTGCAATTGGTCATTGACTCAATAATGCAGGTGAGCTTCACACTGTAGAACATCTTTAGCACACTATAATAGAAAATTAATAGCGTTCAAATCAGCAGCAGGGTTACCCTAAGGATTACATAATAGCTTGGGTTAGAACAATCATCTAGCTCCAAGAAGTGTAAAATGTCATAAAACTAGAAAGATATAGAATAGCTCCTACATTAGGAATAATTTGTGCAGTGTACACTGACTTTTTTAAAACACATTAAACAACAAAGATCCACATTATAAAAGTGTAGAGCTGAAAATATTGCCAACAAGCCGCATTGCAGTGGTGTCCATGGGAAATATGAAAATCATGTATCACTGTACTGTTAATAATAATGTAAGACTATAGAATTCAGTTTACTACTGCATTAGTACAGGATCCATGTTAGCTATTGTAAAATTTTACTAAAAAGTGTAAAAATATGTCCACAAAAAATGTCCACAAATGCATATATAAAGTAATAACATCTAACTAATAATGATAACAACAACAATAATAATAATGCTATATCAGATTGCAGATAAAATAACAAGTATTTCTTACAGAGTGTATAGTTTAGTTTATGTTTTACTATAGTACTTTGGAACATACTATATCTAGGGATTATATATATTCACTAACCAACTTAAGTGTATGAAAGATTATATGAAACTAATTTACAACAGAATAGCATGGTAGCAATCTAACAGCATTAGGGACTAATAAACACCTGGAGACAAAACCAGCATTCTCAGAAACCTAAAGCAATATCCAAAAACTTCTGCACTGCACAGCACAAATACCTGTCTCCCTGAAAGAAACAATACACTGCATAACATGTAATATAATATCAATTATTTATTTAACCACTTTTCAGTAGCAGGGATTACTTTGCACAGTTAAGGGCCCAGAGAAAAACTGAAATAGATTTGATTTCTTAATCTGTGTAGCACTTGAGGACAGGTAGACACTACAGGCAGTATCCCTCAGCATTAAAATCTAAGGTACTGCCATTGATATAAATTTAAATGGAAAATGCTTTCCACAATATTTTGAAATAAATAAGCATAAAGCCCTCAGCTTCCCCAAAGTTACTGGATTAATTCAGTTCATTTACTAAATAAAATACTGACCTCAGTTTTTCTCATTCCAATGCTGAACTACAAAATATAGTCACTACATGATGTTGACTGTCCCATTTCCAACTAGAAATTGTATATTTCCATTTCATCTCTCAAACTTTCTGCATAGGTCCCTGCTGTTTCAAATTTAAATAGAACTTGACACACATATCATGGTCATTATAAGATCGAGTTCAGACTTACCCATGGGCTGCCACCATCCCATACATCGCCATAGAAAAAAGCAGCTCGTGGCATTCCCCGCAGGCTACTTGTCTCACTTTTCAGAGGGGTAATGTCCTCACCCAGCTTGGCAACAGCTGTAGCAATAAAAGATTGGTGTGGAGAATAAAATCCTCTGCTGCTCCGATGCCTTCCCTGTGGCTCTTTTTCATAGTGACTTGTGCCATACACAAAATGGCACCTCTCTTTAAATGCGGAGAGGTCTGGGCTTTATATACCAGGCATGAGAATGTGAGTATACCACAAAACACAAGTTCCTTATCATGCGCTTGTTAGCTTGTCCAATCTATGGCAATCACTTTGGTCCCAGGGGTTGAAAGACACAAGACGCAGGGAAAAAGGAAAGCAAAAGCTGAAGAAAGATCAATACTGCACTGTGAAACAAGAAATGTAGGCTATTTACTTTTCATTGATCTGATGATGCAGGAGAAACACCTCAGACTGGCATTAAATTGAGGGAATACATCTTCTGTGTTTTTTCACCTCAAGGTCAAGAAAGAGTCAAGAAGAAATTAGAACAAACAGAAACTAATCACAGGAGTAAAATAAAACTATTAAACCACATTACAAATCCACATGGAAACATAACTAAATATCAGGCTGAATAACGTTCACAATAAAACAAACACTGCCAGTTCTTATCAATTTCAACTTGCACCTGGACTGAATGCAAGAAAAGAGGCAGGCTAACACAAATCTAATGTTAGTGCAGAGGCCTCTTCAAAAAAACAAAAATCTTCCCCCATAGAATTAGAATCTATATGACTCACACCAATGACAGATATATGTGTTCATTTGCACTAATTTATTTAAAAAAATAAAAGTTTTACCTTTTCTGGTGTTAAAAGGAAGGGAAGGGCATGCTAGTTGTTTACCTTACCTTAAAAGATATGTAGAGTACATATGTTTGTACAGGAATGTTAAACATTGTGACATGAATTTGAACGGTTTTAGGTAAAAAAAGAAAAAAAAAAAAAAGAAAGATTACTACTGGATAGTTCATAGGCAATCACTAATGTAGTGAGAACACTACAGACCATCAAATGTTACTTTAAGAGACTAAAGTGAAAAGACCAAATGTCTGGAATTGAAATTTGTAAACAATTTTTAAGTATCATTCAATGTTTAGATGTTTTGTTAAAATTTTACCCAAATTAATTCCTGATCAGTGCTCCTTAGCATGGCAAAATGGACACCACCTCAAAAAACCATAAAAGTGACTTCACTTTCATAAACAAATGTGAGCACTATATTAACTCACGGAGGTGAGAAATAAGTATGCTAAAAGACCACCTCCTTCATAACTGGGAGAAGTCCAGAGGGAATTCTCATGTGGGAGGGCAAATAACAGTTTAGTGCTCTCCAAAAACAGGAAGAAAACAATGATGTGGTCTCACATAAAAAATACTGAAAAAAAGAAAGGAAATATAGGGATGTCAAAGGAGTTAGAGGAAATTAAGATATTGTCTTCTATCTTCACTGCTTATTCATATAGAGGATAGATGTACACCTTCTAGACAAGATAGAAAATGAAGCCTTGAGAAAGAGGTGCAAAGTTCAGACTGTCTCTTTGACATTAAGGATTTGGTTTATTAAAAAAAAATACTTGTTTGTTCTTAGTGGTTCATTACTGTATTCACAGTTTAAATATAGGGCTAAAGTACACCACCTATGATGGCAAAAAATAAACATAATTTGGCTAGGTGTGGCATTCAGAGCTAGAGTCAAATGACAGAGTAGGGATAATAAGAGCAGCAAATTGTGGTACATATTTCAATTATTTATTATTTTCAGTGCAAAACATTTATAATTTTGTCAATAGTCATTATTTTAAAAATAGTTTTGCCATAGGGAAGAAATTTGAAAAGAATTGCCATGGATCACACCTTTAAATTAGAAGTTAGGAAGAGACTGGAAAACACTGAAAATAGTTTCCCTTGCTAGTGAAAACTAGGGGTTTTAACATCTATTTAATGTTAATAGAAATACTTTAAATTAAAGGTGGTCAATGAGAGTTTGAACTAGAAGAAATGCTCAGCGTGGGACATGTTTTTGCACACATTCTTTTTCTGCTCATTTTCTCTCTGTTTTATTGTTGAATTCAGTTTTTGGGATGAATGTCTTCTGGTTTTTTAGGAGAGATTCAATTTTAATATCTAACACCTCAAAATAGCACTCAATACTGTTTCCATTTGCTCAGAGAGATTATTGGAGATTTCCAATTACTTCAGTGTAACCAACTTTTCTGTGATTAGACATGAATTTTGATGGGGAAATCCACCCATGTCTCTTTTTATGAGATTTTTCTAGAGTCTTCCTTCAAATTAGGAGATACCTCAAAGGGAATTTTCTGTTCCTATATCAGGTTGAAGATATCTTTCTGTTTATGCCCAGCAGTACCTGTTGCTCTGATAACACATCCCATCTTTTCAAAACTTACTTGTGAAGAAAGCTCAGTCCTCAAGCTAAGCTTGTTTGGAACAGCTGCTTCTGTTAATTTTCTAGAACTGTTTAATTGTACTGTTTTCCTCAAAACTTCCTTTCTTTTTATTTCTAGTCTTTTGACGATAAACAGAAAACCCAATTCCATCAAAGTTTGCACAACACAGCATTCTCTGTGAGAAATCTTGCCAGAACAACGAACATAGCCTGCCAAAACAAGACAGCCATTAAAACACACAGAGGCCTCACACTGAGACATATGCTAGAAAATGCAAACTATGTCAATGAAACCATGTGCAAGCACCAGAACTTACTGATACAAATAAAGGGTAGAAACTGGTATTTCCAGATAAGCATTTGCCACAACATTCCCTGTCTTGGTCTTCTAGACAAACCTTCAATCAAACATGCAGAATATCTTAAATTAAAAAGATGGGAATTGAGATTCATAATTCTGATAAACACTGAAAAACAGGAACAGGACCCCAGATTTAAATGGGGTTTAAATCCATCCATGTCACACCTACCTTCTGCTAATCTTTCATGTCCTCTTCATCTTATTTCTGGTTTTCAAGTGTTCATTTCTTTTCATGCTTCCCTTTCCTATCACTGTCATACCACAGGTAAAATTACTCAATTTTTTCAAAGTATTCTATTAACATAGTAAAATTAAATCAAAATGGTTTATTTCTACTTCACTTGAACTTTGTTTAGATTTGTACCAACACCAATAAATGGGTTCAGTACCTGCTTTTTTTTGTCTTTGGCCCCATCAACAATGGATTCAATTTATATGAAACAATTAATTGCCTTTATCTTTAGATTACCTAAAGGCTTTAGATTTGTTTCTGTCAGAATGTACAATTTAACAATGCTTACATTCTGACTGGAAAGATTTTTCAGTAAAATACACCGACAAATGTCATGACAATAAAAATATTATGTTTTAATATATAAATATAATTTAATTACTGTAATGAATAGAGTACGTATATATTATATCTGTATGAATATTCATATCTGTATGAATATATAAATGTTCATTGCATTCCAGACAGAGATCTTTGTATCAAGTATTTTCCTATGTATTTTAAAGATATTTACTCTGAAAAGCTTCTCTTTAATAACTGTGTTTGAAGTACTGCCTTAAGATTTCTTAGAAAAAACTAACAGAAGGATAATTCATGTGTTTGCAGCTATTGGAGCAAAGAAAATCTTAGATTCTCTAAAACAATATCACTATTATTAGAACTTTTAAATAAATAGTTCTGTTCAAATGAAACTATATTAATGTATAAGACTATTAGACTGAAATAAAATTGAAATCAGCTTTAAAACACTTACATTAAAGATAAAATGGAAATCCAAACAGTTAAAGACTAATGGCTATTGATAAATAGCCTGTCCATGAACTTTTGAAGGAAAAAATTTTGAAATTTTTGAAGGTAAAATTTCCAAACCGAAGGAAACAGCTGAATTATTCCCGCTAAAAACAAGCAAAGAAGAAATGTATATACGCAGTTTGTCACAGTTTATAATATGATGGAAAGTAGGGAAATTATTTTATATATGTAAAAAGAAACAGTATGCATGTGTCAAAACATTTACACAACTTGTAGGTTAATAACGTACATTATGAAAATGAACATTTTATAGCAGGCAATACGGTCTACCATGTGAAAACAAAGAGATAAAGCTATCTTTTCCTTCCTAAGTAACATTAGAATTGCTGGAAATTTTCACTGGACCTTTTAAATCTGATCCTTTTTCTACAAAGCTGTGGTAAAGACCTTTTTTGGTTGTACAGGCCTCTGAACACGTTTTCACTTACCATAATTTTTGTTCTTCAGTTCAAAGTTTATTTCAAGAAGAGATTTATGTCTTAAGCTACAAGATTCAGTTCAGATTTTGTTTCATTCTTTGTGACGTCTCTCACTGCTTTTTCATTTTAACTTTTAAAATGTTGACTATAACTGAACAAGTCAGAAGACAACACATTCAGAACAAAAATGTCATACTACAAGCATTTTATATCAGCGGTATGTGTAGTCCTTGAGCAGCAATACAATAATAATAATTCAATGCTAGTTTTATATAAAATGTTTCCAAAACAAAACATAATTTTCTAAGATAATTTGAATGAAACATTCAAAGCTTCTAAATCCCAAACCAAAAATTAAGTAATTCTTTCACAAGGAAACACTGCTTTTATTTCAGATTATAATAAGTTAGATATTCCTTTATATATATAATACATATTATATGTATTTGCAGTTGGAATTTTTATTTTTCAAGGGGAGGTATTCAGCCTTGTACCTACTCACATGATGTACATACCCACACAGGGAATTAGTGCCACATATCTCTTCTTCCACATGATTTAATTCTGTTTCCTTAAGCATTAGCAAGACTAGGAACATTTCTGTTCATGAGGTAATACTGCTTTTCTACCTCATTCAGGATCTTAGGCAAACTGAGTATATTTATGACAGTCAAATACAAATAATAATGCACTACATAGGGATGGCATAATTGGAAAAGCTGAATGTATTGAAAATATGAAAATCTGCAGATCCTGAATCTCTTCAGTTTATATGTATAAATACAGGGTTTGCTTCTAGTACCTTCCAAGCACTGGAAGGACTGAACTCTTTATCCCTCTCCTGGCCATATAGAAAACTTTGACAGAAGAAATCCCACTCTTCTTCACTGATGTCCAATTACAGCTCATAAATGCAGTGTGAGAAATCGCCACAAAAACCTACAAAAGAAAAGATTCAGGATGTGGGTCTAGAGCAGATTGAACACATAGTTCCTGTGATAATAGCACCCTACTATTTGTCTCAGCCACAGTGAAACAGATAAAAAGGGAATCTCCCCCTACCTGGTTGACAACTGACCTATCTGAAGTGGCAACAGCATGCTTTTAGCAATTCTCAAGTTCATTAAACTGAGGGCAGCTTTTCCACTTGATTTTCAAGTGCATATACTTGTGAATATAGTAGTCTATAATTCCTACTATAAGTTTAAAAATCACAAAAATTATCTGTTATTTGATCATAAAATCTTCTCATAAATACAAAGGATACATTGTTCAAGCCACCTCATGAATGTAAGAAAAGGACCAGAGACTCAGATGATGATGCCCAGTATCATTGCACCCTTCATTATGAGTCAGGCAAACAACACAGGTGCCTTTTTGGATAGTGAAAGGTCCAGAAGACAAGGAAAAGATGAAAGTGGAAAAATGGGGAAATGAGGGGACCTGCCCCACCCCCCACTCCTTCCTTCTTGCTTCTTCCTTTGCCAGTATTTAGACCAGCTAGACTGACAAACACAGAAGTTCCTAACAAGGGGCTTGAAGACCTCACTGATTAACTATGAGTTTTCTGATTCTGTCTAACCCTCATACAATACTGGTTTAGGGATGTTTGGGAGTGCATATATCTCAAACTCCTCTTTCTCCACTGCAAGTGAGAACTAAACGGCTGTGGTACCCTGTTAACCCCCTGATTCTGTGAGATTCCCCCTGTTCCCTTCCCTAGCCCTGGCCACTCCCTCGGTTTCTCCCTATTGGCTCCTGTACCCCAACCCCGCCCAGGGACCGCCCCTGGGCCCCTGACAAAACCACCCAGCACCCACACCACGTGCTCTCTTTGCCACCAAGGGCGCTGGGACAAGATGTGAATAAAGCTGTCTTACCACCCTCATGAGAGACCCTTCTCTACCTCCTTCGCTGTCCACTGCGTTGTAACGCTGCTGGCTGCTGGAGCCAGATCGCGGGGCTGTCCGAAATGGACTCCGGGATGCAACTGATCGCACGGTCCTAGGAAACACTCACTGAGCTCTCAGGGAGCAGCAGCCTGCTAGGCAGAGTCCAGCGGTTACAACAAACGGCCACACGACTCTTCATTCCTGTGGATGAATAGGAAGGGAGAGGAATTCAGCATGGACCAGAGTGTCACAGACAGGGATGTGTCATGGCATTATGGGAGTGTTGGTATTTAATTCTGCTAACTGTTAATATATACTCTTCAGATATGTGATGCTGTAATCATGTTGAATATTATCAGGTTTGAGGGAGGTTAAATTTTTTTGGTAAAATTAACTGAGTTTGAGTATTTGATATTCACTAGCTTTCTTTATGTTTGAAAGGCTGGAGCTTGACCTAAATAAAACATCTCAATGATGTACTTTCTGACACTTAAGTTGCAAGAAAACTGCAAAATATATAATGAAGATCATCTAAGACAGATGCATTCGTGTAGCTCTACCAGAAAAGCACTTATTACTGTTTCTGGGAACAAACTGAGTCAGAGAAGGTCTTGGTCAAGGCTTTATAGCTTTGGATGACAAGAAGCAGGATTATTGGAGTACTGAAAATCAGACACTACCCCAAATAAGTTTTTATACATGTTTCAAGATCAAATCACAATAATTTCTTTTGTTGTAATTCTTCTTCTTACACTATCCTCTGTAGTGCAGTTACCACTTTGGCAGTAAATATTGTACAAGAAAAATGGAGACTAGACTGAACTGTATAAAACAGAAATAGAGCTTTTTGTGCATCCTACCTGAGTGCAGATCTCACTCCACTCTAATTCTTTCAAAGGTCTTGGATTTCCCTTTATAACACAGATACAGATTTTACGAGCACTATGAACAGAGATAAAGGTATAAAGAACTGAGAACTAGGCAGATAGGTGGCAGAGACAAGTAGGCAGATTCATACCTAGAATCTGAGGTGATTTGTGCACATTCAGTGGCAAATATGATGTGCTTCATGGCCTTGACTCTTTCAAAAAAATAAAAAATGACAAAAGAATTCTTTATTTTAAGTGGAACTCTTATAAATGTAGAAGGAGAAGATATTTCTTTCTCACTTGAAAGAGAAGAAACAGTGCTTGTTTTTGAATGCTATGAAGAATTAATTTTCCCTTTAAAAAAAAGAATGCAGAAATACTTTATTTTGTCTTTTTATGTGATCAGATATGAAACCAACACATATTACTCAGTGATATATAAATGGGAAAAAAAGGTCCTTGAGATTTCAGAAATAACTTCAGAGTATGAGGATACTCAGCTGTTGGACTCAGCTTGTCTGAAATAGGACAATTTGAAGTTTGTCGTGTAGTTAAACACTTCTTTTTGCCTTGACAGAACATTAATGGTTCTTTAAAAGGTCTACTTTATGGTGTTAAGCTGTATGTCTGCACAGGAAAAGCGACTCTACAGAGTCAGATACCAAGAGCACCCATTCCTTTTAGAAGTGATGGGCAATTTCTCAGTTATGTGGTTTCTCTTTACACCAGCTGAGTGTCATATATGGTTGATGAAGTAAGCTACATATTTCCTTGTCTTAGCATAATAGAAGGGCTGAACTCCTCCACAACATCCTCTGACTGACACAGGTGGGATGGAAATTCAAACTGTGAAGCAATCAAGTGCCAGTGAGGAAAAACAGAGTTAGGAAAGCTGCAGTATGGAGTGCACAGAAGGTTCAATTTTGCATTCAAACTTTGGAATGTTTATCAAAATATAATCTGAGTTTTCTGTCCTTCTGTGATAAATTAGTGCATATCAGCTCTTGCAGAGAGCAGTCTATTTCTAATACAATCTTACACTAGTTAATAATGCAGACAGAGGTTACAGTGCAGTAGGCACCTAATTTCCACACTCATCTGAGTTCTGTATGATTTTATTAGTTCTAAGATATTAGCTCACAGTCTTAGCTTTCACAGTCTTATTTTCTGCAAAGTTTCAGGATGCCTGAAGTTAGCAATATGAATAAATTCATATTTCCACAATTTTTTCCCTAGAATTATAATGAAAGTAGAAGTATACTTACAAAGTTTTTCTTTAGTATTTTAAATAGCAAAATTCTGTTTCTGAGGAAGTAATACACTGTTTCTTTCCCTAAAGAATATGTAAATCCATATCTGAACATTATTTTTTTAATAATTTATTGTGGAAACATCTGGAATTTAAGGAAGACACAGTGATTTGCAGAATAGAACCCTTTTAAAGTCAGTGTTGATTGGGTCATAAGGTTCTTGGAGTTACTACACATTAGTGGAGTACTTCTGTGGACATGAATTGCCAGTGCAGAAAAATTCAGAGGAGTAGTTCACATCAGCTTTGAATACTTAAAGTCATGTCCATATCAGAAACCAAAAGAAGACATGAATGTTACTTCATGGCTTACAGTCAGTCAAACTCACTCCTTGTGTGATGCCGAGAAATCTGTTTCTATATTAATTGTAAAGCCCACTAGAGTTATTAAGACTGGAAGCATCTGATATATGCCATAATTAGATCAACCCTTCTTTTGCCTGGAATACCAAACAATGCAACCTAAGCATAAGAGTGTAACATCTAATATGGTGAGGGAAAACTGTCACAGCACTTTGAGTAACAGTAGTGAAAAGAGCAGGTTGCCGTAATGACAATTACAACTCAGAAGACACTCCAGGATAAACCCCTATTTTAAGGTTCAGTGAGCATCAGGGAAGACATTTGGAACTGAGAATTTTCATGCTTGTTCAAAACTGAAGGCATTTGTTCCATATTTAATTATTTTTGCTTATAAAGCAGCTCTAATACATGTGTACAAGCACTCCTGCACTGAAGAGAGTCTTGGAAACACTGAAAGTCATTAGGATGTTTTAGAAGGACAGAAATACTTACAACAGTGACAGAAAAAGTTTGTAAATTTAAAGAGGAAAAAATCAAAAGGCTTCTCAGTCTTCATAGTGAAAACTAAAACATAAGAAAGTATAAAGCTTTCATCTTCATCTACAAATGAGCCATGATTCCTCTCATTAAGAAGACTAAGCAAGACAAAAGGGTCTAGACTCACCACACTCCTATGCTAACATCCCATTACCCAGTGCAACCAAAAATATCTTACAATCAGAGAGCTTAAAAATCAACCACAGAAAGAACCTGGTTATGGTTTATTAGAGAAAGCAATTGTCCTGGCTTGAGAGAAACTCCATTGTTAGAACATCACGTCAGGACTCATCAGCTTCCACTGCTCACAGAAATAGTGACACCAATTTAAAGTCCTGAGTGAATTTGAAATTTGAGGCCAAATACTTAAAGATTTCTTTATAGGTAAATTAGAACACAGGAAGAATGAAAGACCAATGGACAACGTAAGATTTGCAGGACCAGCATGTATGACACAAATATTTTCTGCTACATATATAATGTTTTTCAGTGCAATTAGAAGTATCAGAAGTATCTCATGGTTTCAATAATACATGTTGGAAGTAGATTCCACAACCTAATTTGAGACAGACAGTGATGTTCTTTTTTCTTTTTTTTCAAGTACACAGCCAGCATTAATCTCCCTAGCCTTAATCTCATTTTATTATGCCAGATCACATTACGTGTACATATATTATAACATATAATATATGTAATAACATATCCTATATCACTTCTGTAAAAATTTTAATTTTCTTACAAGAAGACAAATTTCAATGCATTATTTTCATTCTTCCGACCTATCTCTAGAACTCCAGCTGCTTTCTAGAAAAATTTCTATGTAAATTAATTTTAATTTATTTTACATATGTGAATATAATGAAAATTATACATATTGTCAAAGAAATGGTAAAAAAGTTTTATACTGTCAGGAAAAAGAATAGTTCCAACATTCTCAATTATTTTGTGATTACTAGTATTTCATTTTCTTTTTAAAACCTCCCCATCATTATGTCATGATTTAAGACTTTTTATGAATTAAATATATATTTCCGGACAATTACTAGGTTCATTGCTAATCTAAGCCCATCAGCCAGCATGTCTTCTATCATATTCATTCAAGGAACTGGATTCAATAATGAAAGGCATTGCATGGTTGAACAGTTAGCAAACAGGGCATATTCAGCATGCTAATTTAGACAGTGCATATTCTTTTCACACTGAGGGAAAAAGGCTGAAATAGCCAGCTCACTAGATTCAAGGACTCTGTTGACCTCCTCAGTTATTAAATTAGTGAGAACTGGAGTAGTGTCAGGAACAGTAACCATGTTTGAGATCTTTTGCTGATGTTTAAACAGGTGCAATATCTGAGTCTGGAAGTATTTTAAATGCATTTATGAATTAAACAACATTTAGGAGTTTCTCTACTTTTTCCATTAACTTTAATGGCAAACAAAAGCGGAAAAATAATCAAAACACCTCAGTGATAGAAGAGAGTCACAGAGGAAGTAACTTGTTCAAAGTCCTACACAGCTGCAGTCATCTCAGTTGTTTCCTAGACTTTTCTTCATACCATGTAATAACCTGTGTTTTCTGGCAACAGACAAAAATTAAATTTTTGCTGGTTAATTGGTGAAATGAATACAAGTTGTACCAGAGGTAACCACTGCTGACTTTAGGAATGTTATGCCTCAGTTACCCCACAAATTAGAAAATACATAGGCACCATTTTATGAAGAAAAGAATGTGTTCAGACTAATTATTAGCTACATTATAGAAGTTCTCCTATTGGACAAGCTTATCAAATTCAGACTAGACTTTAAGCCAACAGTTACCACTACCTTTGGAACCTCCTTCTGAATAAAAGACACTTAAGGATAGGCCCTGTCGCAGGGGGTCCGATGCTGGTCAGCACCGGTATGCCACAACCTTCCTAGAGAGAGTGTCCTGCAAAGAAAACTCTTCCAAGGGCCGCGGCAGGTCTCCCTGGGCAGCAGGTGATTCCAGCAAGTGTAGCAATTTCTCAGCTACAAGTGATTCCAGCTCTTGTGATTCAGCTCTTTGTTAAATCACCCAAGGTAATCTCGGGGACAGAGAGACAGGAGCCTCATTTGGGAATTTAACAGCGGTAGCTTTTTATTGTCCAGCAGCCCCTGTGAAGGGGAGGCCAGGGACAAACACTCCCTATTGAGGGGCAGAAACAGGGCCATTTATGGGAAAGGCAGGGGGTGGGGTAGAAACCAATTAGCCAACTGGGTACAGGCTATTACCATATAGAAACAAGGCATGCTGGGGGTGGTTCACTTTGTCACCATGACCCCGAGGAAGGTTGCTTGTCTCTGCGGAGATTCTTTTTGGCCTCAGGCCTCTCTTCTCCACGGAGTGCAGAGAGCTCTTGTGCCTCTCCACAAGGCCGTTCCCTAAAAGCATTCTCTTCTTCAAATTATTCCTTATGGGTGATGCAGATGATCAAGTAATTATTTAGTGGATATTTTCTTACTTTAAATTATGTAATATTGGTTTGGGTTTTTTCCCAATCTTTTCAAGCAAGCACTCGGAATATAGCAAAATGTGTTTTTCTTCCTTTTTGTCTCAGTGGGACAGAATAGTAATTCCTTATTTAGACAGCTTTTATTATTTTCCCCCTCCAGAAATAAATAATCTGAAATGAGGATTACATTATATAAAACTCTCCTAGATTACCAAATATTCTACTACGACCTAAGTTTTAGTAACTTTAAGTACTTATTAATTTTGGACAAAAACAAGATTAAAAATTAAAATGAAACTTAATCAAGAATCAAATAATAAATTAGATAATTAAACTTTTTTTTTCTGGGTTTTTTTTTGTGGGTTGGGGGGGAAAAAATTATGGACTTAATTTATCTTAAAAATGGTATCAGCATCAAGTAGTGATGACACTATAAGATAACACACTATGAGTGTTACAGAATCATGAGTAAAACAGAAGACATCTTTCAGGCTGGAAAGCTTCCTTGTAGTAATTCAGAAGAAAAAGGCAGCAGTAATGGGAAGACAAGAAGATAGCACATTTCCCATATGAACAAATGCACACAGTCCCTCCAGTCACATTCCTGTTGCGTAGATGCAAACCAGGTCTTGAGAGGCACCCCATAGCCTGGCTCCCTCTTAAACCAATTATCCCTCTATGAAATGTGAGGGAACCCAAAACATGGGTTTCAGTGGAGATGTACCCCAACAATGTTATGAAATATTGTGAGCAAGTCACAAAGAAAATCAAGGAGAGAGCACCCATGTCCTGAGTGTTGATCCTATGTTCTTAGAGAACCATACTTTACCAGTCTTCCCAAATATGACTCTTTCTGGATTTAGGAGAAAAAAAAAAAAAGAATAATTTTAAGGACAAAATCCAAAAAGAGACTTACAGGAAAAAGTTATATAAAATAAAGTATTTGATGCAAAGTCCTAGGACTGTAATGTATTTAGAAGCCATCTTGTTTTCTTTGAACAGATCTCCTGGCTGGCATGTTGCCTGGAAAGTCTTTGATAACAGACCTCTTACAAACAAAAAGTTGTGTAAGAAAAGAGGATCCAGTAAAACCACTTTGTCTTCTCTATTCACAGTCCACTCAGAGACCTGTTCTTATAAATAACAAAGGGCTGTATACTTAGCTCAAGCTGTGCCTTTCCCATCAAGATAATGATAGATGGCTTTAAAACTTGCCCAGCACTGGACTGAGATGAATGGTCTGTTTGGCTTCTTACTCAGCAGTACTGTGTTTGGGGTTGGTTTGGTTTTTTTGGGGGGGAGGGTGGGTTTTTTTCCCCTTGTTTTTTCACTACATACTTTTCACATGCATAAGAGAGATTAGTGTTCTTTTGGAAATGGAAATTGTTAATGCACATCCATCAACAGAGAGCAGGGTGAATAGAGATAAACATTACACAGAACACATTTCATTTTTCATCAAATTCAGAAAGAAATGTATTCATTTTTCAATAGAGGGCTAAAAATATCTAGCATTTGCAACTATTCCTTCTTGTATATCAACACAATTCATAAGTCTTAATTCATTAGACTAATGTGTTTATAAGGCAGCTGAAATGTCAAAGCACTGCTAGATTTAGTATAAACTTAAATTCCATTACCTGGCAGGCATTAATTGCTTATGGAGCGTGGGGATTCTTCCCAAGGGTCTTATATGTTTCCTTTTGTCATTTTGCTAACTATTCTGTCTAGACGAACTTAAAGCCCTTAATCCACCATAGGGATCAATAAACTGCACAATAATTCAGTCCTAATAATTAGCTTTCACTTAAACACAAATGGTCGTTTCATTGTGAACTGCAGTACAAAATGATAATGCAATAATTAAAAAGACAGATGAAAGAGTGACTTAGTAGGAAAGAGGCCTTACTGTTCAATTAGAGACATTACCATTCAACCTTTTTATTACTGCCACAACCTTTCAATTTTAAAAAAAATAATACTTCAAGCTATGCTCGTTTAACACGACAGTATCACTATTACATGCACAGTCTTATGATATGAGCCTCGCACTACAAGACTGATGCAAGCCAGTTGTCTTGCTGAAACCATTAAAATGATAAGCATTTGCTGCTAAGGTCTACAAGTTGTATATAAATCACGGCACTACAGTTGCCAAACAAGAAAGTTTCTTTTTTTAAAAAAGCTCTTTTGTCCCCAGGAATATGAGGAGTATTGTGCAGCCCTTTGCAATAATATTAACATCTTACTCTTCTAAGAACTGTGTTAATATATACTTGAAAGTAAATCCTATGACTTTCTACTCTTTTTACAATACCAGTTTCCTGATAAATCACAGAGTGCTAAATTCTCTATATTTGCTGATACAGCAATTTAGCTATAATAAGTCCAAAAAGGTACAAAACTTCATTAACCTTTTAATACAGATTCACAGATGTAGGATGATAGATATATTTGAAACCTTATGATCAAAGCAATGGCATAATAGGAAGATCTTTCACTTTACCTTTGCCTTTTCTTGCTTTCATTTTAATTTCTGCTATATCTTAATACATTGACACAACCAGAATTTTATGCAATCTCACTGGCAGATGGAGAATCCATAAGCAATTTCTGTTCAAGTCAGCTTCTACAAATGCTGGTATAGTTTTTTCTTTGCTCAGGCATGGCTTTGCTCTTCATTAATGAACATGTTCCTATTTCTGTTACTCCTATACTCTTTATATTGTAGAGATCTAATGTTTGATGAAGTACAGTGGCAGCGCGAAACACATTGACCGCCAGTGGAGCGTTCCTATTACTTTAAGCACATAGTAATTTATCTCTCAATAAAACCTGAAGTCATTGCTAAATAAGAAAATGAAAAATGTGGTTTTGTATTGGAGACTTGGGATTCAACTGTACATAATCTGAACTTCTGAATTGCAGAACTTCAGATGTGTAAAATTTGGATTCACAAGCCTCTTTGAGAAAGGTGCTTCTCCTCTATTTGAGGTGAAGGATGGAGATGAAGAAACTGAATAACATAAAGCAATTAGAAAAACCAATGAAAAAAGTGGAAGCGATAAACTTTAGTCCTGGAACTAGTAAACGGTTGACTAATAATAGATGAAAAAGATTGTTGCTGTCCTCAATAGCTTGTAGATATTTTATTGCAAATTGCCAACATGATTTGTACCAAGCTAGAAAATTACTGATGTTACTTATTTAGATGCTGCTGACCAGAATTCTAAGTTCAAAGTACTTTGAAATAATTAAAATTCAGTGCTCTGTAAAAGAATTGAGAATATATTCAGCACAGCTTTTTTCAGATGTCAAAACTAATTTCAGAGTATAGAGTGTTTAAGTTTTGATCTGTCTTTCTTTAGGCACAGTATAGGATTTCTGGGTTGAAACAAAATAACCAACATAATCATGACTGTTGTGTTTGCCACGAATGCCCCAAACTTCCTGTCCAATAGCCACACACAGCAGACGGCTGACATAAAAACCTGATGTAAAAACCTGACATCAAGTAAATTCTGTCCCTGTTTGGTTCAAACAAGGGTCCTGAACTTTCACCTTTCATATATCATCACTAAAATGCTGCATGAGTTTATTTATAAGTGTTTTCCTTTGAAATATCAATCCACAGCTCTCCAAAGGAGTTCAAAGTTAATGTTGCCTCTTTTTCAAAATGAAATGAATGAAACTGAATGAAACTCATGTGGTATAAGGAAGGTTCTACTTACACAGCAATAGGTAAAAACTAGTTGTGTTACATTTTGTGCACTCTTTTTACATCTTGAATGTTGAAGAGCATGAAAACTCATGAGACCATAATTTGAAACAAGTTTCTCCTTAATTCACCTTCCAGTCTTTCTGCCTAGACACTCCAAACATCACCAGAAACAAATTTTGTGCTACTGCTTCTCCCCACCTCCAGTCCCAACTCTACCAGGGATGCATGAAAGGTTGCTAGCACATGTCCAGAGACACAAATCTGGATGAAATGACTTACTATACCCCCCAGTTAGAGAAACTGAATAAAATTGAATAAACAAAGGAAGAATTTGGGCACATCCAGAGAGAGAGTTACTAGTGATGCTGAATTGATTTTTTGTCTTTTTTTTCTTTTATATATTCTTTATATTCTTTACACATATATTTTTAGCTTTGTAGCCTATTATTATGTTTGTAGTTAGCTCCAGTACTTTTCCCTACCCTGATAGGCAGAAAGACAAAACACATTCCAGAGGCTCTAAGCTGGAGGTCCAAGGCTCCTTTCCTATTTTGGTTCTTCCTGGCAACCAAGGTTGAAAGCAGCTCTTCAAGACGTGTTTTCATAAACAGATTTTAGTTCCTATCTAGAGGAGGGGGGGGGGGAATTCAGTAGGGTTGAAATAGGGAGGAATTACCTCACCACATATGTCTCTAATTGGGGATTCTTGTCAGATATGCTAATTTGCAAAACCTATAAAAAGAGTATACGAGTTATGCTACATGTACATATTCAGTATTTTCCACCTGGCAAATTGTGCACCTCAGGATCCTTATAAAGGTAACCCATTTTTATCACTAACTGTGTCTGGCTCATGATTTTAGGACCAGCAAAAAGGCATCACTGGAAGCCATTAACAGCTCATGGCTTTTCCCCTGAAATCCCCACAACTCCCTGTTCTGCAGCTCTAAAGCAGCCTACTTCAAAGTGATCTTCTGACTTTAAAGTACTGCTTGCACACAGAAAAGTGATTTCCATCAATGATGCATGGTAGGAGCAACAAGATTCCTGAATAAAAAAAACCACACAGCCACAAAACCCAGAAAAAGCATAGCATTCATTACCATCTACCAAAGTAAAATAAGATGAAACATTTAATTCAAGATATACCTTCAAATGTGATTGCATTTGGTACAATTTGTCCAAAAGATGATCAGTAGTAACTTTCTTTTGGGGGGAGGGAGGGGAAGCAGAGAAAAGCAGTACTAGCCATCAGGCTTCAATTCAGCAAGGTTTAAGAGCTTTTTTGAAGTTAGATATGCACTTCTCCAGAACAGGTAGTCCAGGAAATACCCATGTCTAAAAAGCTCTGAATGTGGGGTAAGAAACAGAAAACCACTTAGAAAACGAAACTTCCTTCTAAATGTAAGCATTGAAAGAGTCATCAGAAATCGCAGTCACCTCTTTTCAGATGTTGGTCATAAACTGAGGAAATAATACTCAGTGAATAAGGTACGCCATTATTGCAAGGTTTGTAAAAAGAGGCAATGGCTGTTGGGCAGAATGATATTGTTAGGGGTGGAGGACTAAGAAAAGTAACATTACAAGTTATTAATTTTTGAAGTGTGTCAGCTACCTAAATAAGACTAAGAGTTAAGGACATAAGTTTTTCCAAAAAACCTGACCCTTTTTCCTCCAGAGATTATCACAGCTACAAAAGGGTTGCTGATTTTTTTTTAGTTAAACCTAAGTGTTCATTTTATCAAACTCTTCTTATTGACAAATTGTCATGATGGTTTTTTTTAATAGTTCTGTAATGTGTTCAGTTGTACACATGAAGAATAATGTACAATCAGGACATATTTTGAATCTATATTCTATAGATAGAAAGAGAATGTATAGAGTGGTGTTGGTAATATTCTATTTTCTCAAAACCCTTAGTTTCAAATATGCATTGTGTTAGGAGAAGTGGTTTTCTAGGATATTAATATAAAATATCAAGCATGAGATATATACATTAAGAATAATATTACCCATATAACACTGCTATTACGTTATATGATGCATTATATTATATGATGCATGCAAATACCAAAAAAGTATGATGAACATTCAGAGACTTCATTTATGCATACTGAGAAGTCTGCATAAATCTGAAAATCTATATATAATTAGGCAAACCATGGTCTCGGTTTTGAAATTAAACATGCTCATACATTCTGTTGCTGGATACCTCTCAGCTTGATATCTCTTGAAACTTCAACGGCAACATCTAGTAAAACAAGGTGCTGTACCTCACTGGCCTCAGATAGTTATCAATAGCTAATAAATGCCAAGGACCTGCTCCTTCTGCTTGATGGAAAAGGTAATCAAGGTTTAATGAGTGCCAAGAATCACACTGTAGTCCATTGCTTGCTACATAACTGTAGGTTAAAAATGTAAAATTTAACTCTGCCACTAAAAATGTTAAAGGTACAGTGTATTTCCAAGATCATCATTCACAACTCTCTGCTGCCTTCACAGTAGAGTGTTATATGTGAAAAGCAATAAGCTTAGCACAGGTTCTTCAAAATTGAGATGCTTTATATGGAAACTGAGATAATTATGTAAATATGGAGCTTTTCTGCTCTGTTTTTTCAAAATGCGTGCACCTTGTCTGAACCCCTAACTCGATACAAAGATTGTGTTCTGACAGCATTTATCTGCCATAGGTACGCAACTTAATGAGGAAATGCTTGTGATGGCAAGCAGTTTAATGAGGAAATTATGGCAATGGTATTTTATCTGTTAGGCTTATGTGTTAAAATAGATAGTAATTTTTAAAAGGTCATTTAGACAACTCATGGTCATATAAAACAACATAATCAATCCTAGTGTTTAATAACTCAACAGATTTGAAATATCACTGTCAAGACAAAGAATAGAGAATAAAGAATTCTTTTAAGTACCATTTAATTAGATAAAGCAGTTCATATTATCTAAAAGTAGATTTTGAAATAAAGATTTAAAATATTGTGACACCAATAAAGGAAAATGAACATACACAGAAATAATGAAAACTAGACTGTCAGCAGTATACAGAATTATTCTTGACTATCAACCAAGAAGTTTAAACATTACAATGTCTTTTCAATGCTTCAAAAGCAAGTGATGTTTTTCTCTCCAACCTTAAAATCACAATGTTTTGGAAACAAATTAAGTTTTGTGAGTCTTTCCTTAGGACTTCAAGTCATTCAGATCATCTGCTGTGCACCTTGCTCACAGTGAACTCCATGCCAAGTTTATCAAAACAGGATGACAACTGTATGTTTGAAAGTATTTTAAGTAAGAAACAGTATAGTTACTGCAATACTATAGTAACATAAAAATACTGTACTTATCTGCCTCATGTTTGTACTGTACACAACAATAGTAGTTCTCTCACAGAGAAAATACTTTTGAAGCAATAGTTTATAGCCACCTACAACTATTTTAAAAATAAGGAATTTTCTTGTTCTGGCGTACATCTCTCTTGATCAATACAAAGAGTTTGACTTCTAGTGAGGTCAATACTTTAACCTTCTACACATAGTTGTTTTCTATTGCTTCCTGACAAGAAAAATAAGATTTGGATTATATACAATGATTCCAGATCCAAGCACCTTCTTCTCTCTTGCCATAGAAATACCTATTTCTTTCCAGATATATCCATGCAAAGAAAAAAGGAAAATAAAAATAAAAATAAATAATGTGACTGACAGTGTGTGTATGGATTATAATTTTATTTTCAGTTCTGTATAGAGTTTGATTAAATTTACCATGGCCTAGCAACGCAGGAGACAAAGTAAAAGAAAGGTGATGGAAAACATGTTACAGATTTTGTTACAGAAGTATACTTACAAATGGATAAGCATTGCCATTGAACTTTTCCATTTTATTCCAAGGACGTTTTGAAGGCATTTTTCATTTCGTTGCCAGATCATGTTTGACTTTATGCCATTTATATATCTGAATGCGAAATGTTATCCTAAAGTCATCTAAGAGGTAATGGGTGTTTCCAGCTTTTACACTAAAGCAAGGAGATGCAAGAGCTCTAACAATCCTAGTCATTGACATTTACAACTATGGGGTTTGTTTTTAATACAGGGCAGTGAGCAATGTACTTAAGGCATCAGAAGATGGTTTATAGCACACACTAAAGGTGAATCACTTTTTAGTAGATTTATTAGCTAGAGGACCTGCAATCTCTAGAGGAAATTTAGCCAGTTTTAACCCAAGTAGTGCTGCCTTTTATAGTCATTTCCTTTGAAATTCTCAGCAGATCTCAGGCATCTAAAATGTCCTATTCAGGGATGCTTCTTTTTTCCCCAGCTGGTTTCTGCCACCTTGGGTAATGGCAGAGTACTCATTAACAAACTAATTGATTTTTATTAATTATCTGTGGTGTAATCTTTTTTACTGATTTTTCCCCGAGTATCTAAGCTTATTAACTGCAAATACACAGTCAGTATATAATTAGTCCTGAAGTAAAGTGGACTCAATGACACTCATTGATTTTAAAATCAAATACACTAATAGATATAGATATATATAAACCCCTATGTTTTAAAGTATTATTACCAAAATGCAAAGAAATTGCTAACAGTTTATGACAAAATTTCAAGACCAAACATGAAATAGGATAATTTAAGAAACCCCTTGCATAAACTGACCTATTAATGCATAATTCCCCCCCCCCCCCATATTTGATGCACAGACTTTAAATGAAACAATTCTGAGTGGTAATAAATGATACCAATATTATAATTAAATATGGCTACCACTATTATTTTTGCTTTTCAGAGTTTTCTTCTGAATATATGTAATATGTAATTTATTAATTAGATATTAAATGCTTTTAAAATACTGCACCTGGATATTTGTAGTTTTCTTACAAGTAAATTGTCAGCACCTTCTGCATGAACCAGGAGAGACATTTTAGAATATCTATCTGACCTTTATGAAACTAATTTTAGTAAGCACAGCCCAGTTTTATTAATTCTCATAAAAGCAAAAAGCCACTCATCTAGGCTAGCTTTTGTATAATGCCTGATAAAAGACACTGAGAGAGACCAGTTAACAATTCCACATTGCAGCTGATTCCTTTTGGCTTCCTGGCCATCAGTCTTTAACTGTCAAATAAAACACCAGAAAGAGTAAAACCTCTGGTTGTTGCAGACTCCATTCCTCCTTCATCCACAAATAAGGCACTCATTAGGAAGAGGATTTTAGTCTTGCTGGACATTTCTTCATTGTGAACCAGGCAGTAGTTTAAGAAGTTATTGATAGCAAATGAGGTGATCATGAATACTTTCAAGGTCCTATGAAGGACACACATACACACACATAACAAGTAAAATAGTTCCTGGTAATTATTTCAAACAACTAATTCTGACTAACGTTATGATCACATTCACCCCTCATGAGTTCATGCTGTATTTGAACATTTTATTTATTTGAATAGATATCTCAAAACTATTACAATCTCTTATTACTAGATTGTTGTAAATGTTAAGCTTTCATATTTGATTTTCCATAAATACAGTAATTGGTCAGACATCACATATTGCTGTTTTTATCAATTGACCCAACAAAACTCTGATAGAACATGGATGGAAATTTGATCTCCGTTTACATGCATGTTCACAAACATGTACCCCTGTAGCGGGTTGGGTTTGTAACTGGGCAGAAACACCAATTTAGTGTAGTGGTTTGGTCTAAAATACTCATTACTGTTTATCTTATGTGAGATAAGAATTAGGAGAAACGCAAAGCAGGCACCAAACTTGAAAGAATATAAAGAAGTTTATTAACAGACCTAAAAGAAGAAAAAAAGTTATACCACCTTCAGAACTCTCCTCCTCCCCCCACCTTCCTCCCTTCTCCCACTGACAATATAAAAAAAGACAACCCTTAAGATGTTCAGTCTGTTTATCACTTCCATAATAACCTTGTTCGGTCTATTTAGAAAGAGAAGTCTCTTCTTGCTCATGCTATGAAAACATTATCACAACGAGACAGCCGCCCACTTCCAAATATTGTTCAGTCCATTTAGGAAGAGGAGTCTCTGCTCCCATGTGAGTCCCTTCCCCCAACTTGCAGCTTTTCCCGCAACTGCTTTCGAGGGTCCACTCTTGAAGTTTTTTGGGGTACAATTTTTAAGGTTGAGCCGTTCAGAAACAAAAAAACAGAGGCCCTTCTCCTTCCCTGGGAGCAAAGGGTCTTCCTCATCTTCATTGTTAGGACTGTCTCTGGGAGCATCTCTTTGAACCGAGGTTTTCTCCTTTCCCGTTTGGAGCAAAAGTCCTCATCTGGTTCATCTCTCCCTGTCCAAACTTCTCATGAAATTACAGCTGCGTCAGCATCTGCCTATCTCAGCGCAGGTGCTTTTGCTTACGAGTTGAACACTCCACCCCCCATATCTTCATGAAATTACAACAGGATACTCTCATATATCATAGCTTCACAACAGAATTTCAGCTTTAAGCATCTCCTCTTTCTCTTCCCTCAGGTTTTCAGCTCTTCACAGCACTAAAAGGGTTAATCTCACCTCGGCCTTGCAGCTGTGTGCCTTATCGCTGTTGGTCACCTGGCCTCTGCCGGACAGTGGTGCCGCTTTGCTGAAATCTTGGCCGCAGTGGAGGGGGGTGGGGGGGGGCGGTTCCGAGCCGCTCTGGCTGCCCACAGCCCTGCTGGGGGGCTCATCCTGGAGCCAGGGCCCGGCCCGGCCTGGCCTGGTCAGAGCAGGGCCTGGGCCGGGCCCACTGGCCCCGCTCGGGCCCCGCAGCCACCTGTGCCAGCGCCGGAAACGAGAGAGAGGTTGGAGGGGGAGTTTGTCTATTCTTAAATGTGGATCACAGAGGAGGTCACAACTTTAAGTGGCTTAAAGAATTGTCCATATTCAAACTGGCCAGCTGATAGGTTCTATCAGGTCCCAGAGGAAACTGTAAGCACCCCTTAGCAAGGACATCCCTTCCGGGACTATGCTTGCTAACCTATGACAACCCCAAAAGAAGGTTTGTATAAACATAGGCAACTATAATGCTACTGAATTGGAGCATAGAATAAGAACACAGTGGCAGAGACACTAAATTGATTAAAATATCAATTTGTCTGATTGTTCAAATAAAATTCTCTCAAAGTCTTAAAATCACTGTATACTAATTGTTTCACATGTTTTAGCTATTGCAGGCTGCCAAATTACTAATGTTATTATGAGAAGTAAAAAAAGTATCTAAAAATCACCTTGGTATTCTAAGTTAAAAATAGCAATAAAAACAATATATGGCAGATGTTCCCAAGGAAGCAAGATTTGTCTATTTGGATAGATCATCTGCAACATGAGTTATGAAAATTCTGACCCATTTTCTGGTGGCATGTGAGCTTTAGCTGATTAGTGTTGGCTAGACAGATTTTCCGTATTTAATCCCTAATTGTTAACAGTCTTTCTGAAAATCATTGATTCCTCTGGTCTTTTCAGTAAACCATCTTTTTTTCTTACAACGTGTTGTGGCTCTGGAGAAAAGCAGTTAATATTTCTAAAAAAAAAAGTTAAAGGTTTGATCATGAACTGCAAAAGAAACCCTTTAGGCAACAAATGTTGGCGTATAGTAAGGTCAGTCAGACTGACAAGAAAACTGAGTTAAAGGCGAATATTCTAATAGCACAACAACTCCTGTCCATAAAGATAACAGATCCATGGCATGCAGGTGTTAGGAAAGAACGTGTACCATTTTGTCAAATCCATATATTTTTATGCAACAATACTTAAAATGACATCTAAGTTTATTGTGCCCAGAAGAAATTATCAGGAAGGTCAGGATTCCTAAACTAGACTAATGATAATCTCAAAGTCACATTATTTATCTAATTTGCTCCCATTTTATGTGTGCCTGGTAGACCAATACTGTCCCATTTCTGAACCTCCACCACAAACAAGTCCAAAATTAGATAACCATGCCACACAGTTTTCGTATGAAAAGAACTAGTACTATTCTTTTAGTCTTATTTATATAATCAGACTCCAGAGGCAACATATCAAACAGCACCATAACCCCTGTCATAATTCCTGGGGCATATTCCAAAATATCTGTTTTAAAAATTTCAGAAGAATTTTCAGTTAAACTTGCCACTGTATCATTTGAGAATGATCCAGCTTCACGCAATTACTGTGTTTTCTGAAAATGAGTTCTGCTAAAGTATTATGATGGGAGTACATCTGGAAGATTAAATATTCAATATATCAATAGAAACTTGTAAATGTCAGTTCTCCCCTCCCCGTGTTAAAGCCTCTTCAAATATGCTTACTAAAGCAAAACTCAACTAAAATAGTTATTACAACAGATGAAATCTTTCAATCAGCCTTGAGCAAAATTAGTTGCAGCAATTCTAAATACACATTTTTGCCAATTACATCGTTTTAAATCCTTACTCCATGAATCATGCTGGTTCCACTGCATCAACTTTTAAGTAAAACTGAAAATATCACCCACAAAAATCTGTAGCACATTAGGCCAAAGTGCCTGTGTACTATTAGGCAGATAGATGAATAGGCACATGATAAGAGAAATACATGCAAAAATCAACACACAAAACCCAAATGCATCTAGAGATATCATACACATTGCATAGCACAAGCTTTTCCAGTAGTTTCACTCAGCTGCTTTTTACTATTGGAAGCAAATTCTCCATATCTTGAGTATTCAACAGAAACTTCCCTTAACAGCTGAAATAGAGAAAAGGACCTTCCTCCTGCTACACACACAGAGGGTTTGGTTATATAAAAATTTTTATACCTATATGCTTCTACATAAAGGGCTCTATGCATTCTTTGTGCTTCTCTGAGAAAGAAAGGAAAATCTTTATTTCAGCCGCACTGGCTACACCTAGGGATATAACAGGATTTAATATGATGTGATGCAAAAGCATGAACTGAACATTTAAACAATAGTAAGTTGAAGAAAATTACCATCTTCCATTAGTTGTCTTATATAAACACTTTCCAGTGTGGCTCTCCAGGTTCATATGCATTTTGGGTATTGGAAATCAATCAGACAATCATCTCTATTTTGACCTGATGGTATCTAAGCAAACTGAGGTCCAAGACACATTTACATAAAATTGGGAATTATACTAAAAAATTAAAGGGAATGCTAAAGATATCAAAGGAGGAAGCCCAGTGAAAGAGCTAATACCTATATCTTCTCCAATAGCATGAACATGAGCACAAGTTTTATAATGAGATGACCCTGACCTGCCACTTTCTTTTGCAAATTACTACTGCTTTAATTATTTGCATCCGTGAACTCAAATGAAAATACTTACGGATATATCAATATGCTCATAAATCATCTGCAGGCAATAAGTAATCCAACATAGATAATTAGAGAATTTACGGAAGGCTTACTCCTTCTGTTTATCTGCTTATGACATTTGCAGTACAGCCCTAACAGCAGGATAATTACTAGATTTATTCATCAAACAAAATCACGCCTTCTGGGAATGCACAGTGACTCTGGTTTTAGGACTAATAAAGACATTTTTCACCAAAACTCAAGTACTAATTTGCTCAATAACTAGCTGCAATAAGCTTTTATGGAAGCACTGAAAGAAAAGGCTTGGCACCAGAGGGCAGATAATTAAAGGTGCAGTATCCCATACAAAAGTCTCTGAACAATTCCCTGACCATATTAAAATTTAATTGTTGAATGTTAATTGAAAAAAAAATGAGTCATTACTGTTCCCTCTGTTTCAGTAATTATTCTTCTCATATAAAAAATATATATCTATATGTATACAGCAAAAGAAAACATCTAAAATTAAAAAAAAAAAAAAATCATTACTTTCCAGTAACACCAGGAAAACACAAAGAAATAAAGAGACCTCTCAGCTCCTCAACTTATTTTTTAGTAAAGTTGGTGAAATTATTTTAAATATTTGCGGAAGAATATGTATGCAGACTGGTGCACTGTATGAGTACCCAAATAAACAACTACTTCTCTTACTGCACTACAGGTAAAAAATTTCCAATAAAAAGTAAGAAAAAGAAAGCGAAAATCCCACACTATTTAATCAAGGTGACAAAGATGGTGTAATTCTTAGTGCTGCAAAAATTTAAGAAAGTTTTGCAATTTAGCCCAACCTTTCCCTTAATATTTTGCTAATTTTTTTTTTTTTATTTTAGTCCCTTTTCTGAATTTCTAGTCTCCAAACCAGAAGTCCAGAAGCTCTTGGAGCGTACAAATTAATAATAATTCATTCTCATTTCCTCAGAAATTAAAAATACAGGTTTTATAATACTGGCCAGGCAATGGACATGCACATTCTCCATGCATACTGGTCTCAAAATTTGGCTATTTGGGACAGGAGGGGTGTTCCCTGAGACACTAAGCTTTTACTGACCAGAATTCAGCTCAGCCCTAGGCCAACTGTCTGCTGCAGAGAAATGATGAACTACACAAAATGCAGACTTTTAAACTAGTATTTAATTGTTTAATGTCATGGCTCTTGGTAGAGCATTGTTGCTTGAAAAATAAATTGGGTAATTCAATTAAATGGGTACAGAAGATACATCATATCAGCTGTAGAAAGGCACTAACCCCAGCTTGAACTTGACGTCCCACATTGCTTCACTTATTTGACAAATGGATTCTTGAAAATAATTGAAACACATGGCTGCCAGCGTAGGTCAATAATACTTTTTTGCCATTCAGGCTCTTAACAGCTTCCATTTTTTCTTGCACTGTGCCATTCAGGGCAAAGATTGCATTTTCCTGGTAAATCATGCAAACATTATTACTAAAATGGGACTAAATGCAATGAAAATGGACTACATAAAAGTAATGGCACTTAAATAAGAGAAAGACCATCTACTAGGGCAAACACTTAAAGTCAGATTTAAATACTATATCATATTGCTTCCATTATAAACTTGTATTATAGATGTAAGAAGGCAAGCTCACTAACTATACACATGCTACTATTTGTTTAGCTAAGCTAAGCAGTGTTAACAAGAGAGACCAGTGAGAGAAGGCTCACGTATTAACCAGTTTGGAATATTCATATATTTTATTTGGTTTGCATTAAACAGCCAGCACACAAAATTATAGTATGTCATATGATGCAGAAGAGATACTGTTTTTAATTTCCTTAAGCATCAATTTGTAACTTCTTGTAGTGAACACCAAACCTGTCTGGAGGGAGATGTTTCTTTAGTGTTTGGAAAAGTCTTTGGAATTACAGATGTAAGAAGTATTAATCAAAAATCTAAATCCTGCAGAAAAGAAAATCACATTTATTTGCACTGATAAAGTTACAATTTCTTGGTAGAGTGATTTATACTCAATAAGTCAGAGAAGAAGCACATCAAAACCAAATATTAGAGAATTGTAGCAGAGAGACTGTTGGCATTTCTCCTTAGTGTTTCTTTTATCGCATCCAATTTTTCAGTTGCTTACAAGTCTCAGGTTTGGTAAATCACTCCAGCAAAACACACAGATGTTTATGGAGAAGTGGCTAGAGGTTTGCCTAATGGCAATTACAAATAAATCAAAACCCCAAACCAACAGAACAGCAAAAAGCAAGAAAATAAACAAACAAAAAGCAACTGGTAAGCAACCTTTGTGCAGCAGACTTTGTCTTCATTCTCATACTTTGAACAAATATTTCATTTCTCCATAGGTATAAGCTAGTGGTTCTTTCCTTCAAATCCCACTTAGGAGAAATTAAGTTTTAGCAGCCTTTTAACACTAAGCCTTTCACTCATACTTTGGAATTAATACCAAGATTTCAATATACTAATTCAATTATGTAGTGTTATGGGTAATATTCTTAACTTAGATCTAGTAGAAAAAAAATTTAAACCATCTTTCTCATCTGCATTTCTTCCATCATAACAGCAGAGTTTTATGCTTCTTACTTACTTTATCATCATTTTTCTTCATAGAAGTAAAGACACATTTCTACATCTAATAATGTTCCAGCTGCTGAGGAAATTTCAGTGCAACTTCAAAATACACTTAAAAATTACATGATACTGTCACTAGCACAGAAAATCTAGTTTAAAATAGCCAGTCTATGTGTGCAACTAAAAGAGAACAGAGTATAAAAAACATGGCAAGCAGAATATTACAAAAATTTAAAGGAAGACTCACCAAAAGTTATTTTTAAAATATTTTAAAGATGATATTAACAAATTGTCATCCTAATGCAGCTAAATGTAATACGAACTCGTATTCTCACCTTAATAGTTTGGCTTTATGTTTTGTGCAGTGCTTAGGACAACAACTTTACCATTTTACATAACATTTACTGCAGTACATTAAATAATAATCTTCTGGGGAGTCCTTCCAAAAGCAACCTTGAATCCTCCAAAATTAAGCATTGCCAGCAGCTTTCCCAGCTTGGAGCTCACTGTTCAAATGTCTGCTTTGACACTGTTTAGCGCACACTGTCTAGTACATATTTGCCCAGCTGAGGTTCAGAAGATAAACAATATTTCTTTCCTTTCTCATAACAAATTGAATTATCTGTGCCTTGAAGAAAGCACTTTTTAATAAACATATATCTTCCCAAGCTCCTCTCTCACTTATTCAACATATGCCATCACTGTTCTGAGATAAATCTAAATCAACAGAAAATGCAAAATAGCACAAAATCGGTGTAAACTGTTTCATGCTCTGCCTGTGTTCCATTCAACCAGTCCAAGTTTTTGTCTTTTAAATTATTATTAAGTCCACAGCTACTAAGAAAGCTGCCCTGAAAATTAGTGGCACAATGGGCAGAAAGACCTTCCAAAAATTTGGAAAAGACAAAAATGTAGAAAAGCATAAAGGTGTATGGAAATATCTTTCTTATAAAGTAACTTATTACTATGACTTAAAGCCACACATATGACCCTCCAGTAATGGGCAGAATTCAGAAAGGCAGCTGAAATGGATGAAGAGGAAAATGATGAATTACTGGTCGTAACCCTCCTCTTACTGTGTAATCTGACAAACCACAAGTGCCTTTGTATATTAATCAATTTCCATCAGATAGTTAAGGAAAAAATAACACAAACTATTATTTGAGAGGAAATAGCAAACCAGTACTTTTCTTCAGAAATATTATAAATTAAGAGTTTCTTCCTATGTTTTCCAGAATAAGATTAAGCCAGAGTTTCATACTTTTACTATCTTAATTTTAAAAGTCTAATTGCACTGTAGCTGCATATTTTCTAGACTATCAGCCAAATATTGGGAGGGGGTGGTACATGGAGGGTGCATTGTTTGTGGGCTTATGCAGGGAGTTTGGATAGTGTTGCCAGCCCTTGAGCTCAATTTCAGCATGGTTTTTCAAAACTCTCAAGGCTTACTTTTCCCAATTAAGGATTATGGAAACAGGCCTGGCGTGCCTAGAGGGTTTTGATGTCAAATATTAAGCAAACATCGGTATCTCCAGGCTCACAAAGCTCTGATGAAACTATGCCTATGAAATTAGATAAATCAATAGGAAACACTATGTGATATATGTCAGAGGTAATTTCATAACAAACAGCATATAAGAAAACAGAAACTACACCCTAACGCTTTAATTGACTCAGCTACTAATAATATTTTTTAAAGTTATATCTTTGCAGGGCAAAATACAATCCACAAAAATAAGATATTTTCACATAGCTTTCTGCCAAATAATATCCATGAACTCATCTGCAAACCAAATATCCTCAGCATGCCACCAGTCAATTAGGTGTGTATTTATCTTTAAGTTTTTAATTTATGTCACTTGGGATACAAGTCAGTTTTCCTAATTAGAATATATCCATCAAGATTAGAAAGTAAGCTTGAGCAAATTTATAATGAATCGGTTCTAAAAAAAAAAAAATTTGCATAAAGTACATCGTAAGCTAATACAACATTTAGGTTTATGATGACTCTTCAAGGGTCAGAATTCAAAGTTTTTCATATTGGTGTGTCCCTTCTAGACCTACAAAAAGAGATCCTTAGCATGAGCCTGGGTCCCATTAACGACCATATTTTATTGCATCAATGAATGATTATCGTGAAGTAGCAATTTCAAGACTACTAAGAGTATGGACAGTGAAGTAGGTGTTAGAATAAACTACTGAGTTTTGTGCCATTGACAGTCACAAGCATTTTAATATGTGCATGCAGAAATGGAAGTATGTTGAAAACTTTAGTTCATAAGAAAATGTTGAGAGTACTACTGTAGGAACAAAGGATGAGGGGGTTTTTACACCAGTATTTCAAGTTCAGTCTGTGTGGGATATGCCCAGCCACTGCCCTGGAGGGATGTCTGCTGAGATTTCACAATCGCCCAGCAGGACTCCCTGGAAAGGACTTTGGAGTCATGGTGAGGAAAAGTAGACCCACAATCCTTTGGGATACCCTATGCAGATCATTCTGTAACCCATTGGTCTATCCCAGACCCTCTGTAATCCATTGGTCCCCTTGCTGATCCCCTGTATCCCTATAAAAGACCAGTTCGCCTCTGTAGAGAGAGAGCTCGTCCCTGGCCTTCCCTTCGCCGGAGGGGACCCGCAATAAAGCTACCTTCGTGCGGAACCAGCCATACGGGTCTTCTCGTCTCTCTCTCCGGTCTGGTTTGGCCTAGAGGCTGCCCTGCAGAGCTGAGCTGGAATCACGAGCTGATATCACTAAAGAGCTGACAGCTTCTGCAAGGGCTCCTCTGCCAGCAGCTGAGAGGAAGACACCGGACCCCGGGAAGGCGATTCCTTTCGGGACCATCTCCCTGGACCGGTCATCTCTTCCTGGGTCACAGCCTCGGACCCCACCTCCAGCTGTAATAAGTCTGTATCAAGGGATATATGATGAAACACCTCAGGAGGCTCTTCATATAGTCTAAGTTAGACTGATATTTTGAAAATCACATTAAGGGCCACTCTCTCCATTAACACTAGGAGAACAGTCAGCTAATTTAGCTAACTCAAGTAGGTACTAAAGTAATATATTAACAACCCCCAAGGAATGTATATAATCTTATTCAAAAAACAACCTTGTAGACTTGGTTAGAGTCCAAGCTACACTGCCAAAAGGTGGATAGATAAAAAAATCCAAATCAGCTTCTGAAATCAGCTCTAGAAATCCAGTGAACATGAGCTACACTCAGGTGGGCTGCATACTTCAGGTTCATGGAAAGGAATCCTCCTCTGTCAACCTACTTTAGAGTTATCTTCTATTTAGAAGATTGTTTGTCAAAGTGCAGATGAGGAGGTGTAATGGTAAATTTCCTTCTTTCTCCCCTCCTTTACCCACCAACAAAAGACCAAGCTCACCATAGAATGGATTCTTGCAGAAACTGGGACTATGCCATTTCTTGAATAATCATTCTGAATCAACCAAAACAGAGACTTTGCCATTTATACCATATGAGGAGCCACCCTCTAACTGGGATGGCTTTTGTTCTTGTTTTTCTTCTGCTTTCATGTCTTTGGTATCTATATACATCTTTTAACTCAAATGAGCCCAATTTCAGTCTGGGTTGCTGGTAGCTAACATAATTGCATCACCCTACTCCATTCCTACCTTTGAACTACACCATTGAGCATGTTCAGAAACATCCTCCCCCATGACAGGTAGGTCTCTTGGAGTACTTTTCTTCACTTTTGGATGTGCTATTGTCAAAAAAGAGTCCATAAAATATTTTTAAGCTCCAAGATGACTGATACAACCTTAAACGAGTTATAGATAAAAAAGAAAGCTCAGTGCTAGACTGGAAATTAACCTGTAATGATAAAACCACAGGTTGAAGAAAAAGCAGCTGAGCCAGACTCATGAAGTAAAGTGTCATTTTCAGAAAAAAAAGCAAACCTCAAATGATTTTTTTAACTGCAGGGATTCACCAGAAAAAAAGTAGTGGCATTATTGGTACAACAAAGTGGACTACTCAAAATTAAAACCTGTTGCTGTGGATAGTGCTATTATGAACTTGCCTAGAGATGGCTTACGACAGCAGAAACTCTTCAGCATAGGGTTCACAAGCTCTAAATCACATATGTCTAAAATCTGTTTTGACATTTGCAATAGAATCACAAATAATCATCTGAAAATGACAAAAGCCTTCACAGCCACTTTCTATGAGTTAATCTTACTTCTGAGAAGAAGACTACAATAAGTGATAAGTTTAAAGGATATTTAGAAGTATGGAATATCACACTTAGAGTTCTCTCTGGATAAGTTCCTCCTTTTAGTATATATATATACACATATACACATATATTTACACTCACCCGGGTAATTGAGATTACAAGGTCTTAGAATACAAAATTCAAGTTGTGTTTCAGATACTTGAGCGTCTTACATTCATTCTGGTTATTATCACTACTGCTTTGAAAGTGGGTGTTAACACACTTAGGTAGAAGAGGAAATCCCTTGGGAATTACCTATTTTAAGAAAAACATATAGGTGTTTGAACTTAGAAACTCCATCTCATTCCTGTAATTTACAGTATTGCTTACTGTGAAACTTTGTATTATTCTCTTCCTCTACTGTGGGATATGCCCAGCCACTGCCCGGGAGGGATGTCTGCTGAGATAAAAGATTTCGCAATCGCCCAGCAGGACTCCCTGAAAAGGCAACCACTTTTGAGTCATGTCCAGGAAAGGTAGACCCACCATCCTTTGGGATACCCTATGCAGATCATTCTGTAAACCCATTGGTCTGTCCCAGACCCTCTGTAATCCATTGGTCCCCTTGCTGATCCCCTGTATCCCTATAAAAGAAGACCAATTCGCCTCTGTGGGGAGAGAGCTCGTCCCTGGCTTCCCTTCGCCGGAGGGGACCCACAATAAAGCTACCTTCGTGCGGAACCAGCCATACGGGTCTTCTCGTCTCTCTCTCTGGTCTGGTTTGGCCTAGAGGCTGCCCTGCAGAGCTGAGCTGGAATCACGAGCTGATATCACTAAAGAGCTGACAGCCTCTGCAAGGGCTCCTCTGCCAGCAGCTGAGAGGAAGACACTGGACCCCAGGAAGGCGATTCCTTTCGGGACCATCTCCCTGGACCGGTCATCTCTTCCTGGGTCACAGCCTCGGACCTCACCACCAGCTGTAATACTCTACTATATAAAAAACTTTTTAATAATTGTTGTCAGAGAGTGGAAGCATTCCAATGTTAAATATTTCTTGTTGGCTAATTTGACTGGAGGCATATTAATATTGTTTCAGTTGTAACAGAAATCTTTTAAATAGGAGACTTTCAATTTTCCTTACACGAGCATAAAGTTTCACCTGACTGTGTGTGTTACCAGCTGACACTTATTTGAAAAGTTTAACCTTATCTTTTGACTTCTACCACAACAAAATCTCAAACAGAGCTGACTACTGCTTCAGTATTTCTTAAAACTTTAAATGTTATGGGACAGTCATAATTGGTTTTTCTAATCTTCCCCAAAGCCACACTTACTGCATCTGTCCGTTGAACTTGTCCTGAGCCCTGGTCAGTTTAAACCACCACATAGAAGGCACTAAGGCTTTCCATGTACCCATTTTGAAGCCACTGCTGTGCAACTGGCAAATGCAAACCTTACACAGACAATGTAGTATGATCCTCATAAACAACAAGTCTTCCACTTTGGATAAAGTAGGACATAACCGTAACAGCATAAAAATAGGAATGGTTATCTACATTCAATACTTTGAAGAAATTTAGTTTAAATGCTTGAGTAGGGCATTAAACAGGATCTGTAGAGATATGGTTCCTATCCTAGTCAAATGTCTCTATATGAACAAAACCAGATTAATAGTTCCTAAAATGAACTAAAATTTACTCTATGACACTGATGATCTCCAAATTCATAACATGGTTATGGAAACTTTAGTTTAGCCTCATAAAGAGCCTAAAACCTTTCCTAGTCTAATCCCTATCCTGAAAAAAATATCCTTAATGTTTCCTTTTCCTAGTCTACTTGCAGAAAATATTTCCTCTGCATCACAGCATGACAAGAGAATCAAGCAAACAGTGGTATATGACTGGTGGAAGTGGTACTTACTGGAAACATAAGGAGCAGAAAATATTAGATTAAAAAAGATTAAAAAGATTTAAACTATAATTTATGACTGTCTTTTATTGAAGACTTTGCTGAATACTGAAAATAATATCTTTAGGCACCTATTTTCAAGGAACAATTTCAGGCTCTTGATCCTAAGCAGATAGGGATGTCAAGAAAGACAACTGGATTTGAAACATAATCCAGCATTCAATGTTTCCTATCAGGTGGCTAAAGACTCATTTGCTGACGTCTGTGTCAGTAAGCAAGTTCATGTACTGGCCTCAAACTTAGCTTTCTTCCTAAAAACCTTTGAGGGCTGGGGATGGTGAAGGGAATGCACATTTTCAGGAGAGAAGCTAAATAAGCTGTGCATGCCACAACCACACAATTCATTTTGCTAATTTATTTATGCACTCCTTCTGGTTACAAAACCCACATTTATGTGAAGAAAGGGAAAGAGAGAACAGGCTGTGCTCAAGGAGAAATTTATGCGTGAAGGTCTACACATTCTGTTGTTATTTAAGGGCTAATTCTTTGAGGATGAAGAGCACCATTCGCAGCATGTTCAGGATCAGGGACTGATTGCCGAAACACAACCCGACTCCCAAGCTCTGCTTTTTGCATCCGATATCATCAGACAGTTAACCAGTAGGTTTTGATTCAGTATCAGCCAAGAGACATAAATGCAGCTTGCACTAATCTCTGAGTTCATCACAACCTACAGAACATACAAAACCTTCAGCTTCTGCACACCCATGCAAGACTTCCTCTTCCATGGAAAGCTCAGAAAAACCACAGTGAATTAGGTCGACTGAAGCCAAATATAGTAATTAGTGAGCAGTTACTTTGACTACTTCCCTGTTTCCAGGTGTGCACCACCACTAAGCCCACCCTGGCAATTTTTCCCTTGTTAGGAAATGCAGGAATTATTATTCTAAAACACTAACATCTAATCAATCCTGTTAATTCTATCAAATTTGTATATGTATGGTTTTTAAAGTGAAGAAAAAAACCATCAAAGCCTAGTTAAACATCTTCGTCATAAACTGCAGCTGATGGAGCTGTATGTGATTAGAATGCTGAGATTAACAGGAAACTCAAATTCAGATTTAAATTTCAAGCCAATAAGTATGAGCAGCTCAGTGCCGAAGATGAAAGAACTAGCAAACCTTGTTTTATTCAGTAATGCAAAGAATACATGTTCAAATACAAATTACGTTGTGAAAAGTGGTACATTGTGCTACTGTGTTTTGTTTTTGAAAGCTTTACTACAGGGTTCTTAAGCAACTGCTGGTTTATTTTGAAAATTGCAACAGTAATTTTTAGGGGGTCAAGAGAGCCCCTAATCATCAACTGTCACTGTGAAAACTTTGTTTATGAGCAAATCATGCATGCAAAGCTGCTGAAAAATTGCATCTGTCAGGCAACCAAATTTTTTTCAGCAGTACAATAGGAAAAATATATGATAAATTCCAAAATATTTTGTTAATTACAAGAATGTGGAGGTAACTTGTAAAAATTCTATTGCTAACTAATGCAAGGTGGATGGATGTAAGTGCTGTGTAATAAAAGAGACAGAAGCCTCTCTTGCTGTGAAGTATCATACTCCCTGTTTTTCCTTGCACTTAAAACACTGGCCATTTCCAATATTTTCTGCATGGATCATTAATTTCCTCAAAGATGAAAATACTATAAATTTACAGGACATAGACAGTACTGATCATAAAAGTATAGAAACTTAGGAGAGGAAATGGCATCAACAATGTTGCAGGATGAAGATAAATAACGGTAGTCTTTGAGAAACAGCACTATTCTATAGTAAATATTTAACCAATTTTTAACTTTCCCATTGAAAGCATAATAGCAAAATTCACCTCCTAGCTTATGCTATTGGCTCAGGAAATCCTTAAAGACTGTAGAAATCCAAGTGTGTTCCTCCAACTAAGAAATATTGCTTTTTTTGAACACTCTGAAACATGCAACTTGATATAAGACTATGAAGCTGTATTTCATTTTACATATATGGTGGCAAGAAATACAGCATCTGGAATCAGTAATTCTCAGTGCATGTAACTCATCTTCATTCACAGTGTCTCAAGTCCCAGTTAGCCAAGGACTTAGTGAACTGAAACAATCAGATTAAGGTAAATCTGTTCTTAACTAAGACTTTGAAATGTGTTCTTATTCTGGTAATTCATGAGGTGGCAGGCTTTCCTCTGCATTGCTGCATGAACAGATGCTTTACCATTGTGCTTAATCACCTACTGAAATGCTACATTTGAGGTAAGATGTAACGTTGACATATTGAGTTCTTTAGAATTAACCCTAATGCTTTGGGTACATTTCCAGATCATATTGTGTCTATGTTTACATTCCTCCTGCAATTTTACAGGAAAATGATGAAATGTTTTCATCATCCAAATTAATTTTTTTAAAGTAATAAATATCCCTTTGCTTCAGACAACATAGCCTTGTCTCAGCTACTTTATCCTTGCACTTGAAACAAAAGAGGAAAAGGAAGCCCAAAATCAGACCTTTATATAAAGAACAGATGGACCCTGAGAAAGCAGAGAATTTTTGAGGAATATCATGAATCTTTCCTCTGGAACTCTTGCTTTCTGAGGCCATTAATAAACGACACAACAGTACTTTGTCATGAGGGAAGCTTCCTAAGCAGATGTTACTTTCTGAGCCTTTTTTTCTACTTTCTTCACATCTTTGTATATCTGCAGAGCGACATAAGCAGCTTTTTAAAATAAAAAAGCTAAATTTAACATTTCCTTCACACGGGCAACACTGCCACATTGGAGTGCTTCTGTAGCACATATTCTGCCAGACTACTGTGTGAGGTAGTGTGATGTGCAGCAACTGAACATCAAATGTGTTACATCTATCATTTGCCTTGTCTAACCGTGAGCAAGTCATGATCATGACCCATCTGCATAAGATGACAAAAATAGTACCCTTTGTTTTCCTTACTGATCATTGATAATAGCCAGTCTTAATAAGATTTCTAAATTTTTTTCTTTTTAGTTTAAAAAACTACATGTTTTAATATAGTCTAATAGAAGAAGCAGAAAATAACTTAGCTTGATAGGAAACCTTGTTTTTTTATCAAAATCGGAAGTTTGCGAGAACAAAACTAAGCCATTGCATAGTATGCATTGTCAGTCACACCACAGAAAGAAATGTTATGCTTCTTTCTTTATTTTGAAAGTAGAAAACATTCCGTGCCTCCTAGAAATTATCTGCAAAGATTTGGGAGTAGCAATTTTTTCCCACCTCTCTGTTGCAAAAGGAAGTGTTCCAGGTAAGGTATTTGTGGTCTTATCAGAAATCAAAATGATTTCACTCTTTTATTAAGAAAAAAGCCAGATGATATGTACGTGGAGTCAAAAATTCTTTAATAAAGAACAGTAAATGCACTAACATCAGTAAATGACTTGACTGAACTTCAAATGGCTAACAGTTAGAGGGTTTAAATATGCCAATATGTAGATTTTTAACAGTCCTTTAACTGTTGAACTCATTTGCTTATTCTGCAACAACCTCAGTTAGTTTATTAGATAACTTTTGGATTATGGTCATGGTTATTGATTTGGCATATAGAATTTTGATTGTATTACATCCTGTATCACCTGCTTAAAGTAAGAGTAAAATGACCAATATTAAAAATATTACAGAGAAAATATTTGAATTAAATACTCTTTAATTCTCAACTGAATATTTGCAGCTGCAAGATTCAAGAATGTCATATAGATATACATATATGTATATATTTGGAAGAGGGTACTACATATCTACAGAGAAAAACTAGAAATTTTATACATTAAGAGGAAAGTACTACGGTTTCTTTCAAATCAATCTGCTCCTAAAAGGGAGCAAACAAGTAACTAGAAGATTATCAGGGTTAACTTAATTTACAGGTAATATGAATACTTTCATAGTTTTAATATTCCACAAAAAATTTTAGTTTTATGCCTCATAAAACCAAAGTGAAACAAAGCAAAATGGGTCAACTGACCATAATGTTCAGGGTATCTGAAATGGATTAAGAAATTTTATAAATATAGCTTCACAAATATTCCTTTTTGCCTTAATAGGTAAAGGAAAATATATTTTGATGGCTCAAATGACTAGTAAGAATATACAGACTAAAACTACCTTTCTTAAATAAAAAATTTTACCACTGTTGATTACTAAATGGCATGTCACTAAACCAGCATGGGACAGTATTAACAGATAACACCCAGAGTTAAAATGTCAGCTGCAACAGAAAAGACTGAAAGCTTTTTCTGCTTCATCCTGGGGATTTGCTTTCCAGCTATGAAAAACTTAGACCAGGAATCCTTTTGAATTCTCTCAAATATTTTTTGACCAAACAGTCAAGAACGAGGGTGGAAGGAACCCTTTGGGGAGCTGCTGTTTCGCAGACTTGAGTCCTAACTCTCTAGTGCAAGTCATGACTTGAATCCCTGTTATCTGTCAATGATCCACATGTTATGATCCTAAATAGCAGATAATAGAATGGAACTAAATAGTCAGAAGAACTGCTCTGAGGTAAAAGCCAAAAGAAAGTTGGTTGTGGAGACTGGTGGGCCTGTTGGACAAGGAACGAAAGGAGTCCTGTAGTGGGACAAGTCCTAGGTTCCTTTCAGCTTTTGGCGACTGAAAAAGCTTCCCCCAGAATGCTCTGTTCTGTTATGTTAATGTACCTCCGTTCGGCTTCCCTGGTTGGCTCCTTTAGCCACTACACCCCTTGTTACCTTATATGCCCCCAGAGCTTCTCTATTGGCTCCCATTCCCTAGTCCCGCCTTTATACCACCCCCGTGCTCTCAGATCATTGGTGTCTAATGCTATCTCTGCTCCCCTACATAACCCTGGACCCCGCATTGTTTGGGGGCTAGTTTCTCTGGAACCTTGCACGAGTGTGACTGCAATAAACCTCTCCCATAGTACCCATGCAAAGACCCTTCCTGCTCATTCACCGTTGGACTGTTTTGCTGGCTATCCAGTGTGTGTGTGTACGTGTGTGTGCATGTGTGGTGGCTGCACTGAGAAGTTTCCTCCTGGACATACTTTTGGGAAGGTCGCGGCACTTTACCATTCAACACCTCCATGACATTTGGCAGCAGGTTTTTCAACATAATAACCCTAAATTTCAATTTTTCTTTTAATTTGGGACGACTACAGCTTACAAATTGTCTTTCCAAGACTGTGAGAGGGAAAAAACTGGTAGACAACAGATTCACATGGGGTTCATTTTAACACTGAAAGAAAGATATCTCAAGGAGAAGCTGGGCCTACTTAGAAAATCAAAAACAATTTAGAAAAATAGATACTTATTTTCCTTTAAGACATCATTTAAAAATAAACAGAAATTGCCTTTTCCAGTAGAAAGTACATACTACTGAAAATAGTTGAAACTCTTCTCTCAGGTGGTATTAATTCTGGAAAACTTGTCATGAATATGCCTGCAATGGCTGATGCTAAGCCAAGCATGGAACGGCAGAGCTGTGAAAAATTTGAGACTAGACTTTGGTCAAACGGGTTCACTGGTTTATTCTCAGAGTTCTTCAAGTATAATCATGGCAATCAAAATGCCATAGAAGATAGAAATGCTTTTTCTTTACAATTTATAGAAGATTTATTGAACATCTTGGAAATCACTGCTATGAAAACTTCTATTTTTAGTTTGTTATTCCATAAACCCAGCTAATTTACTTACACATTACTTAGTGGACAACACTTAAGGAAAGAAAAAGGAAATACTTTTTTTAATAGAACTACATTTTCCAGAATTCAAAACCACTTTCTATTGACATTGTGGATTATGAATGAAAATAGTTATTGATTCCTCATAATCAAATAATGTCTAGGAAGTACTTAACAAGAATTTATTAAGAACATTTAATTAGATGATGATTGCCTAACTTCTTGTGATATTCATTTATAACATGATGAAAATATTCTTACAATCATTCATATTGTCTCATATTTTAAATGCTGTGTTATTAAATTTACATTCCCATAACAAAAGATTTCATTTTCTTGAAACATGTTATGGCCCAACCTCATAAATTCAGAAAAAAAGAAAATACAGTTAGAGAAATCTTCAGGGGTTTTAAAATGATCTGAATTTTGTGCTAGTTAATGACATGCAATATTAATTAATTCTGTTATTTAACTGTCTTTTATATAAAATATTCACATTTTAATCTAAGTGTTTTACTGCACTCTCACAGTGAGAAATTGAGATGCAGAATCAAAACGACATTCCTTTTTAGATGGTTACGTAATGAAAAAATTAACACCACCTTCTGGTCAAATCTGTGCAGTCATGAAGACTAACTGCAAAATAATTCTGCTTCAGTATTATCTCTAAATATCTATCATATCTTCTCTTTTATAGTCTCTCATATAAGTCAATTGAAAAACACCCCAACCTTCTCCCTAGCCAAGGAAACTAGAAGAAGAAAAGCATTTACTTATGTCATAGACTATTAGTTGATACATAAAGGCAATATATATGGATTATAGTTGTTAACACACTTCACTTCTCTTGCTTAAATCCTTCCTTAAAATTTTCACATGCAAAAATATCTAAACCAAAATTCCTCTTAAGAGGTCACTAGTGTCGTGGAACTGTTTTCCTTTATATCTAATATGCTTGGCAGCTTCTACAATTTCTTTCACTGATGGGATTGCAAGCTTGTAGGGATTCCCATTTTACTTGCATGTAGATATTGTACAGTAAAAGTGAAGTTTGTGACTGACAGTTTTATAAGTATAGACTTTGTATCTTCATACAAATAAAATGCAGAAATTTTCACTGTTATTGATTTATAACTAGTATATTTATGACCTTTAACAGCCATCTAAAAATATTAAATATATCTTTACCATTTGAATTTAGTAACTTGAGAACAAATGAATGCTTTTTAATGCCTTATTTCTTCTCACCAAATTTGGGTGGGACATTTTTAATGACTTCTCTAGATTGTTTGCCTGGGCATAAAAACCTGGTCAGCAGTAAAGGAGCATAGTTTTAACTAATTATAAAGAATCACAGTGTTTGGTTTAGCATCTTAGATAATACCCACTTTTCACTTTGAAAACTACAAGTTATTGATGAGGTAAAATAGCCAGATACGGTATTTGGCTAATGGAATATAATGAAACATCCCTTTAATATGCATTGTTGTACATTTCTAGATGATTATAAGTAAAAGTGGTGTAATCTACTATTAATATGCATGAATTAATGAAAAAAATGCATTGTTGTATTAATGATTTAAAGAGTAGTTTGTCGAGCCTGATCAATGTATTGATTTAAACATGTAGGAATGTTCCTGTTACTTAGGCAGCTTCCTTTTGTTATATCAAAAATAGTAATTTTAATGGAGAAAAACACAATAGAAGATGATTGATTGTCTGCTTTTGTCATGGAGATCAATTATTGTGGAATGTGAACATAAGAAAATGAAAGCATTGTTATATAAGCTGTCCCTTGAGTCTTTGCTCATTTTGGTGTATTGTTTGCAGACAGTGGCATAGGCTAATACAAAATAGCATAGTAAATAAGGCATTCTGCTGAAGTAAAATAAGTTTCCTCACCAATGAAACCTGCCTTTCAAAAAGTCTGAGTACTGTCCTGCCTTTTACATATAAAATGTGTGTTTTAATCTATGCCAAAAGCAGAGTAACCCGAAGTTCATATAGCTGTTATAATTATATTACATTTGTAATGAGAGAACATAATGAAAGATGAAAAACTTTATTTAAGCCATAATAGAAAAGCTGCTCACAAGCAACACAAATAAAAAGTAATACATTTAATCTTAGACAGCTGGGAGAAATAATTATATTTTTACTTAATTGTCAGTAATTTGTGAATGAAGCCAATTTTTTCTGTGTGAGTTTTTTTGTAACTCAAGATGAATCAAACTGCTGTGTTAGAACCATCATACAAATGGTAAAAATGAAGAAAGTAATGAAAAATTATTGTTGTGTGGTCTGTCTTACAAATAGTGAATGATACAAGTTTGTGTGAGCAATTTCTGTCCAATGGATTCAAATAGTGGTCTATAACAAGACACAAGCATTCTAAATTCAGAGGGGATTTAAGTGGTTGAATTCTTAATAAAACAATACCATTTTAAAACAAAGTCTCAGTCTTGTTTTGAATGCCTTCTGGGCTTAAATTTAGACTCTTCTTCTAGTGCTGCTGTAGAAATCCATTGGATTTCCTTTACTGAGGTTGATTTAGAAACAATATTACAGAGGCTGTGAAAAAACTAAAAAAGAAAATCAGTTAAATCTAACAGCCCACCTTTTATGTCTTTCTCTGATTCACTGGTACTCTATTTGATTGGGGACAGAAGACTTTATTCTAGATACTGCTATCACCTGGTGTTTCCTAAATTGCTGTGAAATTGTTGCAACAGCTGTTTGTTACTGGGGAAATATTCGCTTCATATTGCTGCAATAAACTGATCATTGCCAATTAAATGCCCGTTAATTGTGTAAGCAAGGAATACTGCCAGATGTTTACATTAGAAAGAAAAATATCCTTTGCTCTTAATTTTTGACTGATAACCCTCCCCTTTCATGTGGATAATAACATGAAAATGTTTCATTTCTTGAATATTCCACAAATTTGGGTTTGAGAATTAATAAAATGCAGTCTCCTTTGGTGGTAAGACCTTGGAATATGTGTAGAAGTATACTAATAAATATTATTAGCACCCATTAACCAGAATTTTTTATTTAAAACTGAAATATACACATGTACATGTATTATTATACTATGAATTATACTATATAGAATTTTCTATTAAATTTATTCCCAATACTTACTGATAGATTTAAAGTTTTCAAAACAATTAATTTACTTTTAGTGAAAAATAGGATTTTCAAGAATGCCCAAACACATCTCCCCACCATCACTTACCAAGGCACCCTGTACTATCCCAGAAATTACGGAAGAAATTTCTGATGGGAATTTCTGTCAGGAATGGCTTGTAAAGGTTGCCCTTATTATCTGAATTGTTAAAGGAACTTTGAACAAAGGCTGCTAGTATGCTGCAGGACCATGTTCCCACATAGAAAGCATGAGAAAACATGGCTGCAATCCCAATTACACAATTTTCTTCACCAGTGTTCACAAATCATAGAATCACAGAACCCTAAGATGATATGTGTTGAAGGGGACCTTTAAAGTCCATCCTGCCTAGCTCTCCTGCTATAGACAGTGACACCTAGTTGAAACGGTCCAAGGCTGTGTCCAGCCTTGAAGAACATTGTCCTGAAGAACAATGATGGGCCACTCACCATTTCTCTAGGAAACCTGTTCCCCTCCCTTACTACCCTCATCATAATTTTTTTTTCCTTATATCTAATCTAAATCATATATGGAGAATCATATAAAATGGTTTGGGTTGGAAGGAACCTTAAAGATCATCTAATCTAACCTTCCTGACATGGGCAGGGACAACTTTCCCAAGACCAGGCTGCTCAGAGCTCCATCCACCCTGGCCTTGAACACCTTCAGTTGTGGGGTATCCACAGCTTCTCTGGGCAAGCAGTTCCAGTGCCTCACCACCCTCACAGTAAAGAATTTCTGCCTAATATCTAATCTAAATCTTTCCTCTTTCAGTTTAAAACTGCTACCCCTTTTCATATCAGTATGGGCAGAGGTAAAAAGTCTTTCTTATAACCCTTCTTTATATATTTAAAAGCTGGGTTTACTTAGACCCCTCTCTTTTCCAGGCTGAACAACCCCATCTCCCTCTGACTATCTTCCTAGAAGAAGTGTTCCATCCCACTGAGCATCTACATGGCCCTCCTCTGGACCTCCTACAACAGATTCACATCTTTCTTGTGTTGCAGATACCGAAGCTGGATGTAGTATTCTGGGTGGAATCTCATGAGAGCAAAGTAGAGGGGCAGAAACCCTTCTCTCCCCCTGCTGCCCACACTTCTTTTGGTGCAGCCCGGGACACAGTTGGCTTTCCGTGCTGACGTCACGCATTTCCAGCTCACGTGAAGTTTTTCATGTTCATCAGTACTCCCAAGTCCTTCTCCTCAAGGCTGTTCTCAGCATGTTCATGCCCCAGCCTGTATTGATGCAGGGGATTGCTCCAGCCCAGGTGTAAGACGCATGGGTTCACACGGGCTCACTCTTCAAGCCTGTCAAGGTCCCTCTAGTTGTCATCACTTCCCTCAAGGGTATCAACTCTGTCACTCATCTCTGCCTCATCTGTAAATTTTACAGGAAAAGTTATTATCTGCATTCTTAGTCATGCACATACCAGAGTAACCATAAAAAAATGCATTGAAATATGTACTTTATAGAGCATCATTGTCATATTAAAAAAATTCGAAACTAGTAGATCAAATAGCCAAGTTACTGACCTGGTAAAACAGCCACAAAAGTTTACAGCCATTTACTGCTATCAGAGTTAGACTAAATTATTTACGCTTACCAAAATGTACATAACAAAGCTTGATAGAGAAGTAGTCCATAAACTCAAAAAAGTTGTCTCAAAATGAAATTTCACAAAAAGACTGAGCCCAAAATGCAGCCACTATTCTGTCTGATTATTAAATTCCTACATGCAACTCTTGAATATTATTTCATAATATTCACAGTACCACATAATATAATATAATATATTACAATAACTATAATATAATATTTCATAATATCCTAATAATAATAATAATAGTTCATAATATACTCAGCCCAGATTGGAAATAACATATAGCCAAATATTATGCAGTTATTATGCAGTTTTTATTGCAGCAGTGAGCCAAATATGACAGCAAAGAGCAGTATTTTCATTCAGGTATTTCAGAGAAGTACTGTGGCAGCTAGGAAAGCCTTTAGGATTCCATAGGTGAGGTGAATTTACCCCATCTCCTCAGGCATAAAATTGCATCCTGTCTTTACTTACTGAAACATGAAGTAACTGTGATACCATCAAGGAAGGTCAAAACACAGTGATTCAAACACTGACAGGTCTCTCTGTAATAGTAAATAAAAAATGAGATGATTTTCTGCTGAAATACTTCCAGGATTAATTCTTGCCCAAAATTTATTTAACATTAATGGGAAAAAACTGAAATTTTGTTCAAAAAAATTATCAAATTGTGATTTTCTTACTAGTTTTCTTGCTTGTTAGGTGATGTGATCACATTCAGTAAACAGAGTCATGGACAAATTGACAGTTTGTAATCAAGGGTTATGAACTAAAGGTAAAGTTTTAAAATGGCTCAATGAACAGACTTCAATGCTATATGAACTCAGCTCAAAAATAGAGCATAAACTTTCTCCAGAAATTAATAGACTGCCTGGAAAAATTTAAATAGATTGTTTTTTCCTATTTAAAAATAACATATTTTCAGTTCATTTTTTGCTTTCTTATCCACCTCGTATTTTGTTTTGGGTTTTTTAGGGGGTTGGTTGGCTGGTTTGTTGGTTAGTTGGTTAGTTGGTGGGTTGGCTGTTTAGAGGGTTTTTTTGTACAGCAATTAGTACAGGAAGTTCTTATTGATTGTGTTAAATGGAAGCTTAGAAAAACTTAGCATAATTATCATTTTTTGGGCCTTTTTCCTAATAAGACATGACTCTTGTTCCTTATGCAGTTAAGATATTCTTCCATACTGGCTAATAAATTAGGTGGCAATGCCAGATGGGGGTCAATCTCTTCTCCCAGGCGATAGGAACAAGAGGACACAGTTTTAAGCTGCACCAGGGGCTGGACATATGAAAAATTTCTTCACAGAAGGAGTGATGGGGCATTGGAATGGTCTGGCTAGGGAGGTGGTGGAGTCACCGTCCCTGGAGGTGTTTAAGAAAAGTCTGGACATGGCACTCAGTGCTATGGTCTACTTGACAAGGTGGTGTTTGGTCATAAGTTGGACTCGATGATTTCAAAGGGCTTTCCCAACCTAGCTGATTCTGGGATTTATACAGAGAAAGGCCGTATAAATCTTTAGAAAAGACAAAGCATCTGCAGTGGACAAGCAAGTCAGGGACAGGCACAGGAATCAGTCTGCTGATTCCCTTCTTGACAAGGACAAAGAGAGAGCTAGAAAAAAAATGTTTACATTTACTGTGAAATACATTAAACAAAAATAAACCATGGAAATACAATCTAATGAAAACTCTCAAACTGTGTGGTGGGAGGTGTTTTTGAGGTTGTTTCTTTCTTTGTTTTAAAGCAAAGTAATATAGTATAGTAATGTATGCCCAGGTAAGCTCTGAAATGTGTCTTTCAAATTGCCTAACAGGTATGAGAGCACATAAGAGCAGAGATGGCTGGAGGCATGTGTGTATATATATATATTCACACACAGTACTCACCTATGCTTCCTATGTACATGTGCTAGATGAATGATGAAGGAACTAAAGAGATAAAAAATTACTAGATAGAATATTGTTTATTGTAGCATATTGAACCCCACACTCCCTTTGGAAGGTGATCATAGGACACAGGCTGAGCTGTGGAAGATACAAGGCAGCAGCATCTGGCTCCTTAAATATCTCCACAGGCACTTGTAACAGCATCTTTGAAGTTGTCTGTGCATCTGTCACATGTTTAGTCTGCTTATTGACTACCCCAGCTGAGCACCATTTTGATTCTTTCAGACATGGAATAATCAGAGAATGAAGCTCAGGAAAATCCCTTGCAATATCATTCACATGTCTTTCAAAATTAATAATGGGACAGGACACTACTTCATCCCTACATTTTCTTTTTTTTAACTGATGTTAAGATTTTCATTTAACTACTGCCTCAGTGTAATCATGTTCTGCACAGCTTTTTTTTTTATTCCATATAATACTGGTCAAGAGATAAAAATAACTATCAATCCCTTATCTCAACTGCAAAAGTCATAGGAGTTATTCTTGCCATTAATACAAATCATAAAATACACATTGTGGCTGTCATAAAGGATAAAATGCTGCAGAAGAAGAGTTTTCTCTTTTATTTTTCCCTTGTTATTTTACTATTAAAAATATCTTCAGAAGACTAATTCTGATCTAAAAAAACCCCAACTAGATATCAAACACAGAATAAGGATCAGTTACCATATGTTGATATAAAAAATTAGCATTTTAGGCGATCTGATTTCACAGTAATGATCGTAAAACAATCAACAATACATTTTCATCTCACATATACTTCCTTCTAGGTCTATAAAAATTAACTTGTGCAGGGTTGGTGCAGTTGGAATTCCATTTTCCATCTACATGAGTCAGAATATTCAGGACTTAGAATTAGACCAGGATGTACTTAAGTTGTTGACTGGAGAGTTTTACCAAAGCAGTAGGATACAGCAGGAGGTACTTTACCACAGAATTTCAGATTCTGGGTGCAATTGAAAAGTTGGTGGAGAAAATGTAGCCAATTTTAGGGGGAAAAATCAAAGGAAAAGTAGTTGTTCCTTAATAATAGTTAAAGCTCCCTTAAACCAGAAATCCATTTAAGGTGAAAATTGATTTCCTACAGAAATCACCTTGGAAAAAACATGGGAGAAAGACAGTAAAGGGAAATAGAAAGATGTGTTAAGAGAAATAAAGAAAAAAAGTGTCGGGAAAGAAGCTATCTTCTGTGGTAAGTTAACAGGAGTTAACAACATGGAGGGAGGTAAAGAGAAAGTATGTTCATGTTCACATACTGTAATTAGATCTAGCACATTGTATTTAAGAAAGACACTTCTCCAGAACTTTCTAAAAATCACCTAATTTGAAAGAATGTAAGAACAACCAACTAAACAGATGTTTAACCCCACTCCTACCCTGACATGCAAACTTTTGGTACTTGTTAGTAAATTTCTCAAAACAATGGATTGATAATATGAAGTAATTATCCTGCTATTAAATACTCACATCTTTTTAGTTTACATTCGATATTTTAAAAAAAATTACACTGAAAAACCAACTATGTATATGGAAAATATACTAAGATTTCAAAACACATAAGATGCATAAAAATAATACACAATTATTTTCATCTCTCTTTCCCATGTGCTTACTCTCTCTTCTTTACAAAAAGAAGTATCATGTCCTTTACTTACAGATTTTGTCTAAAATTAAGGGGATTGAAACTATTTTCATCCTAAGGAGATACAGACAGGAGGGTGTAGTTTAGGGTAACTCAGGTTGGAGGGAACTTGAATGGCTCTCACATCCAACCTCTTGCTCAAAGCAGGACCACCTATGAGATGAAAACTGGTCAGGTCACTCAGAGCTTTATCCAGTCAGGACATGAGAACCTCCAAGGACAGAGACCTCACAGCCTGTTCCTGTTTGGCCAAATCTAGAAATATATCCTCTGAGAGAAGGCAGGTCACAACCATCCCTCCCCCACCAGGTTCGGGAAAACAAAAAAATTTCCTCGAAGGAAAGTGAAAGAGATAAAAACTATTTATTTAACAAATACACAGGAAAAGGATAATGATGCTAAATAATGAAACCTCTCGCTCTGCTGAGAGAAAACTGGGAAAATTTCAGAGTCCTTCCGTAGATCTCTCTCTCCCCCTCCTTGGAGCTGGGACAGGGTGGTGGGGCCCACATCCAGGGCCAAGGCCTCGGTGGAAATTCCTCCTGATGTATTCTGATGTTGAAACAGTCCAGCAGAGAAAAAAAGAAGAAAAAAAAAAACAAAGTCCCAGGAAAACAAAAGTTCAGCTCTCCGTCTCTCTCCGGAGAAAGAGAAAGGAGCTGAAAAACTGGCCGAAAGCAAGCCAGGTGCTTTCCCCCCTCTCACTCTGCTGCCGCAGCTGATAAAAAGTCTCTATCACTTTGTGACCTTGAACAAGCTGCAAACTGCTTTGAAGAAGTTTTGTTCAGGTTTTCCTTCCCCCTCTCAGGCTCAATTTAAAGGCATAGAAAGGCACAAAATTAATTCCTGGGCATGGGGCAGCGATAGGGGATACGCATCACAAAGTCACCCCAAGGCACAGCCTCTCTGGAGAGTCTCTTCCAGTGCCTGATTGCCCTCAGATTGAAATTTTCTCGTGTCCTCCTTCCCTGCACCACTGTGAAGAGCTTCACTTGTTATCTTTTTTATTACACTTTTTTGTAGTTATCAGAAGGCTGTGGTTAGGTGTTTCTTTTCCAGATTCAACAACTTGCATTCCCTCAGCTTCTCCTCCCACAGCAAGGGATCCAGTACCTGATCATCCTAGTGGCACTCTGATCAGTATCTTGCTCATATGGCAATGCCAAACTGGTCGCAGTATCCCAACATGGTCTAACAGGTGTGGGGTAAAAGGAGAAAATCCCTGCCCTTGACTGACTGGTTGTGCTCTCTTCCATATAGCTCTCTTCAACAATATGGTATTATCTTCCTCAGCAGACAGAAGAAACTCCTGGGTGTCTGACAAGGTCCCTAGAAAACCTTGCATTGGAGCTGCTCCACAAACAATAATGTGCAGCCTGTGGAAGTGTAGGCACTAGTAATACGAAAGCCATACCATATACATACAAAAAGCTATGCATCCAATCAAAGCAAAACCATCCAACTGATTTCACCAATGCACAGTCTCAGAATGACCAGGTTTTATGTGCTGTTCTCCATACTTTGAAACACTGACAAAGTTGCAAATTATTTTAGGTCTCTGATTCTATACAGGTTAATGTATGTTATATGTATGCTTTGATGAACTCGCTGTTTATCCTTCATATATAAGAACAAAGAAAAGTTAAAGCATGCATGACACATTTACTTTCAGCTTTAATTGAAAATGAGATAGCTATACAAATGCTCTGACACTGTTTTTGTATTTTAACCTTATCGGTTTGAAAATCTTTTAACAGTTGTGTTTAATCACCGTTATCATCCCACCTTGAACAGACTGCATCTAGTACTGTACTGAAAAGCAAAGCCTCATTATAGACAGCTGTACTCTATGGTGCTGCTTTGTATGTAAATAAAACTGACAGAATAAACGAAGACAAAGAATGTGTAATTCATTTGTCTTTCAGGACCTCTACAGAGAAGACACGGTGCCTGTTACTGAATCATATTCAAATAACATGGAAATATTTAATAGCTAGTGTCATGCTCAGCACAAAAGATAAATGTTGACTACTTATATCATCATATATGATGAGAACACAGCTGACCTGATACATCCAGGAGTTACAGCACAGCCTCATACAGAGGAAGTAACTCCATTCATCAAGTGGCATAGCTGCACAGTCACAGCGAGTGACCAAGGTGAGGAATGCTCTCAAGAGATCCCAGCTCCCATTCCAAAGCTTGTTACATCACGTACTGTTGGCCTGGAAGAAATTGCATTTGGAAATAAAGATACTTGGTCCTAACCAAACCAATTGCTGACATTTATTTATATTCAGACACAATATTTTCTTTTTCTTTTGCCTCTTCCTCTTTTATTGTCTGTTAAGATTAAAAACTCGTAGTATCTACTCAGAGAGGTTATTTATTCCTTATGGAATAAGGAATAAATTCCTTAAGTAAAAGTAACTTTCTGCTCCCGAAATAACCTTTTCTAGCAGATATTCTGCATTATCTGTGTCAATAGATGTAATTTTTCCCTATCAAAAGTTATTTGTTTTTCTACATGTTAAAAAGCCCACAATGCTAGGCATTATATTTCCAGAAAAATAAGCAATATTTTCAGGGCAAATTTGTCCAACCTACATGTGCACCTGAGCTTGGTTCAGAAGCTGAAGTGTCCTATGAAGAAGCACTATAGAAGAGGAAAGTGGACTCAGTTGTTCCTCAAATAGTGATAGGAATTTTTGGAAGGAAAAAAAATTGTTCACTAAAACCCTTTGATGTATACACTTTACAAAGCAAGCAGCACACACACCTAGATCTGGGGAGGCCTTTTCCACTCTCTGCAGCTATATGCTTTAAAACTTTGTAGGGAAAATTTGGCCACTAATTAAAAAACCACAAAATCATGAAATGCTTGTTGGTGGAAATGTCTTCAGGAAATCATCCATTCCAATCACTGTCCTCAAAGCTGAGTCACTTAAAGCAGGTTACTCAGGACTGTGTCTTTCAGGTTTTTTAATATCTCTGAGCATAATAACTCCTAAATCTTTCTGAGCAAACTGTTCAACTTTTTTAGCCATTCTACAGGAAAAATCTATTTTCTTAGGTTTAAATGGAATTTCTTGTATTTCAGTGTGTGTGCAGTCAAGAATCAGAGGTTCCATTTCCAGTTGTGCCAGAGGCTCTGTGTAAATCACTTTCTGAGGCAGGTTTCTGTGAAACAAGAAAAGTGTATCTACTCACTCAGATTTGCGTCACAGGATATTCCTATTAAAGTACTTACTAAGCTCTGAAACCTTAGTTGAAATAAAGAGTTCTAACAAGACGAAAAAGAAAGTTATGACATCCTTTGTTTCCAGGAAATGGCATTTCAAAGATGGTCAAAACAGAGATTCACAACACTTAAAAAAAACCAGAAAAACCATTCCCCCAAAAACCCTAACTCCTGGCTCTTCAGTAGATATTTAACTGGCTCATTCAGTGTTCTAGTACAAACAACATTGTCAGAAATAGAAAAAAGATGAGCAGGTTATTTTGCTTCTTCACTAAAAAAAAATCTTCAGAATGAAAAATTTTCGATGCTATGTAAATGATGCAAATAACATACAAGTTTATTATAGTATCTAACATCTCATTATTACTATCTAAACTCTGTTTCTAAAATTCATATTCTAAGAATTTTCCTTTTTCAGATTAAAGTGCGTAGGGCAATGTGCTTATGTATGTGATTTGTATACGTATACATTAGAGTTGCATTAACTGTATTTGCAGGAAAAGGTAACCTACTCCGCTTTGTTACCCTCCTTCAGTGACCATTCTCTCCCAACTTTGAAATATCTGGATAATGGCATTGAGGCTATGCTGGAAGTCACTAGGTGTAATAACTCAAGAACAGCTAAAGTGGGTGAGTCCCACTCCCTTGTCCCTCCCTGGCCTGTGGCCTGAGTCCAGGTGTGATTAACTCCTTACAAAAGTAGGTAAATCAAGAGACACAACCCTGCAAATTTTTAATTCCTTCCTCATATTATATGCCAACAGCAAAATAAAAGCATTGCTTGTTGAAGCTGTTTTTTCCCATTTTGGCCAGCTCAGGTCCAAGTGACCTGCAATCTATCTGAGGTGGCACATCAAGGCAGAACAGTAAAGGAAAATCAGCCAACTTCATAGAGAGAAAAAATGGTCAGTGCTACACTCTCACCCATTTAATTTTCAGTTTGAATAAAAGCATTTTGGTCAGTTATGATGACACAGGAACTCAAGTCTAAAACTACGTTGAAACTTACTTCTGGATAATTTCCAAGTTTTTCACATTAGCTTTCCAGTAATTTCAACATATCAGTCACATATACTTGCAGACGAACCAGCTTTTGCTTGTGGGAACAGAAGAAACTAATTCATTGAGAGATACAGGCAACACTAAAAAGATGGTTTGTATGTGAAAAATAGCATGATGCAAACTATAGTTTATGACTAAAATAATAAGAAATTTTATATTTTATGCACCAAATTAGATTTTAATTACAGTCCTTCATCTAAACTAGATTTATATACCTCAAGTGACAAAGCTTCTGTGAAGAGATTCAAGGTGAAATTGTGACAATTTTATTGATGAAACAGTGAAATTTTGCCATCATGCACATGGAAAGGCAGCTTGTCAGATGAAAAATGTTAAAAATATGAGGTGAAACCACAAAATGATTTGGTATTTTTACAAATTGTAAAACGCTTATTGTTCTTCCTTGTTTAGCTTCAGTTGCACAAGCAAAAAAACTGACGGACACAGTTATATCATCTCTGGGAATTGTGTAATTGTCTGTATTTCCAGAACAGCCATCATATTGTTTCCATCCATGAGTCTGTTGCCTTTTCCTCAATTGGGGATGTTTTATTCTGAGCACTCTGTTCAAAATCAATGGCCAAGTAAAGTATTTCTCTGAGCAGGAAAAAAAATTATAGGATTTTATAATTGCTAGATGTTATTGTTGCACATATGAAGATAGAAGGACAGAAAATAATTTCTAAAGTTATGGAGACACCTTAGAGGGTTTTTTGTAATCTTAATACAAATCAAATTCACAACATCAATAGATCCTTCCTGTGCTATGTAATTACATTACAGGCATTTAATTGAAACTAAATAGAAAGGAAACTTTGCCTGGAAAAGACATGTTCTGATGGTAGAAAATCAGCAGGAGGGCACTAGTTTATAAAAGATGTTCTTCATCTATCTAACACTTCAGGAAATAAATATGTTTTGTTTTGAAGTACTCTTTGTCTTGTAAAAGCATCATAACCAAAAACCAAAGATTTTTTCAGTTAAATATAACAATAAATAAGATTAATTTTACAAATATGACCCACTGAATTATAAATGTGAAAACAAAGATTTCTCTTTGACTGGGTTGGGGTGAAACACCCCCATATACAGGCAGACGGTTTAGTTGTTAGCTAGGAAAGCAACTGATTTTACTCACATACAAAATACATTGACTGCAAATATGAATTCTTTACTTTAGTGGATATTTTGATATATTGCTTAGGGGAAGCAGTTTTAAAAATTATGAACTGACTTGAAAACTCCAAGCCACACTTCCCTTCCAGAGAGGACCATAAATAATTCCTGGAAACAGGATTGTGTAGGAGTGTGTTTTGCACAGAGTTTCCAATAACAAATGTACAGCAACAACTTCTGATGAGCAATAAGAAATTACTCTGAAAGATTTTGAAAACACAGCTAAGCCAACAAAACCCCATTGTGCCCTAAAATCCAAGCTAGAAGGCATTCTGTTTTAATTGTGATATAATTCTGTTGAATATCTATATATCTACAAAAAGGCTCGAGTTAAATAATTACCTAAAGTTATTTCCATATGCCATGCTAGCATTTACCCAGAGATGTTATTAGCCAAAAAAAAAAAAAAAAAAAAAAAAAACGCTTAAAACATTTAGTCAGTTTATATTAAGTAAAAATTTTATTTCTCAAGGAAACTGCAGATGTACACTCACCCATTTCATGCAACTGGAGAAAGACTGACTTCCTTTCTGTGAGTTGTCAGGAAGGGGTTAAACACAGAACTCAATTTCAGAGCAAAATGTCACAAAGTTGCTGATGTAGGAACTCTCTCCTGAGGAGGCAACATATAAACTGCACCATTTACTTGCCAATTAATCCAAGGAGATAACATTAACATTAGTTCCAGTAGGAGATGCTTGCCTGCCCACTTTCCAGGAAAGCTAGGTTTGCAGCTACCAAATACCAGGACAGAGGAAACAAATAGAAGGAGGAATTAAAAAAAATAATTTAAGGATTTTTTTTTGTTTGTTTACTTCTGTATTGGGTTTGCGTGACCAAACTTTGGTAGCAGGGGTGCTACAGGGGTGGTTTCTGTGAGAAGCTGCTAGAAGCTTCCTCCATGTCTGGTAGATCCAATCTGTGGTGGCTCCAAAGACGTATGTGCTGCTGGCCAATACTGGGCCAATAAAAATGGTGGTAACCCCTCTGTGATAACAGATTTAAGAAGAAATAGAAAAAAAGTTTTTGCACAGAGGTAATTGAGGCCAGAAAAGAGTGGGGTGAGAATTTGTGAGAGGTGTCTGCAAACACCAAAGCCAGTGGAGGAGGGGGAGAAGTGCTCCAGGTGCCAGAGCTGAGATTCCTCAGAAGGCTGTGGTGCAGACCATGGTGAAGCAGCTGTGCCCCTGCAGCCCATGGAGATCCGTGGGGATACAGAGATCCATCTGCAGCCCGTGGAGAAGACCCACACCAGAGCAGGTGAGTGCCTGAGAGGAGGCTGTTACCCTGTGAAAGGTACATAGAGAGAGGGTCCGTGAAGACCTTGAAGGACTGCACCCTGTGGAAGAGTGACCCACACTGCTGCAGTCTGGTGAGGACTGTTGCCTGTGGGATGCACTCATATCAAAGAAGTTCATGGAGAACCATCTCCCACGAGAGGGACCCCCCAGTGGAGCAGGAGAAAGACTCGTCTCCTTGAGCCACTGCAGGAGAAACTACCTGTGACAGATTGACCATAAGCCCCATTCCCATTTTCCTGTGCTGCTGGGGAAAAAGGTAGTGCTGGGATGGATGGAGGGAAGGTGGTTTGAAGGTTTTATTTTACTTCTCATTATCCTGCTCTGATTTTGATAGTAGTAAATTCAATCAAGTATCTCTAATTCTAGCCTGCTGTGCCTGTGATGGTATTTGGTGAGTGATCTCTCATGGTCATTATCTCAACTCATGAATCCTTCATTACGTTTTGTCTCCCCCATCCCGTTGTGGAGGGGAGTGATAGAGTGGCTTTGGTTGGTGCCTGGAATCCAGCCAGCATCAAACCACTACGTTTTCAAAAGGAGACCCAAATGTCATTCTGTCTGATGCAATGCAAACAAGATTCATTTATCAATAAAATGACTTAAAAGCTTTTAGCTTCTTACAGGAAGAGGGACCTTGCCAATGCCTAAAACTGTAGATTTGCCCTAACAGAGGAATGGTGAGTCAGTGCATACAGCTCGGAGAGAACACAAATAATAACATAGTTTCCACATGCAAGATAAATATTTACACATTTAAAATTACATTTATGCTTGCTGTCCTGCTTATGTCTCATAAGAAATGCTTTGATATGGAAAAATGAATCATATAGTCTGTTCAATACTCAAAGCAGCCCACATTCTTGTGTCCTGCTTGAAGTGGTTCCAAGCATGTGAAACAGGTGAAAATTGGATACCTGAGGTGCATGTGGACAACTCCCAACAGCACTGAGGACGTTTTGCTTTTCACTGCTCTTCTCAGTGTAAAAGGAGTTCATAAGGAACTGCTGAGAAGAAACCACAGCCAGTGGACCTCGTTAGTGTCTAAGTGACCAGCAGAGACCACAGCAACAGCAATGTAAACTTGTCTATTTAATTGAAAAAGGACTCTACCTCTGTCTCTATTTCTATTGCATGGATATTTTTATTTTTCTTAGTTCTACAATGTGTAGAAAGGCCCATAATTAGTTTTAATTATTTCATAAGCCTTACTAAGGTTTTTGAAACCTCTGGGTTCTGATCTTCTTCACTTTTATACAGGCAAAATTTCTTTTCCAAGACAAAGGGAAGTTTTTCTGAATGAAGAGAATAGGATTGACAGAACAGACTCTAGCTGAACTACTTATTCATGGTGAAATTCACTGTTGACTCAATAAAATTCTTTTTCTATCTAGCAGCAAAGATTTTTTATTCAGTTACTGAGTTATTTTTCTACTTAATGACCATATTGCATTAACATTTTTTTTACTATTTTATGTGTTGTCATTCTATACAGAGTACCCAGCTAAATGAAGAAGAATAATACACACTGCCATTTTCAAGGCCCTGTAGAATTATTGAAACTTTTAATGATCCAATGGTTATCACACACATTCATTTAAAATCAATTTCTTCTGGCCTCCCTATAATGTAGCACTTCTAGGAGCCAAGTCAGTTTTGTGATTTCTATAAACAGTGGAGAGCAATTTCTCAAGAACAGGCACGTCCTACATCTGAAGATGCTCCCAGGGTCCTATTCATCCTAGGATGAAGTAATGATAAAAGAAACAGAATTTTTCTATTTTTCAGCATTTGGCAGAGCTGCCAGGGGAGCAAGAACATGCCCTGGAAACCTAGAGAACTAAAGAACAGGCTGAAAGTATGAAAAAACTATTGTAGTGGGAAAAATTTTATAAGGCAAAACTTGATCATGGTACCCCAAAAAAGCGTGATACTTCAGCTAAAGAAATCTAAAACTTCAACACTTCTGATAAAGTTAGTCCCAATAAAGTCTGCCTTAAAAATGCTTCAAATAAGACAAAGAGCCATAGAATTATGACAGGTCTTGTTAGTCTCTGTGCAAGGGCAATGATACACACAAGTATTTTAAGCTTAAAAAAAAAATTTGTACCTGGAGAATCACACTCATCTTTTGCTATTGTGTCATCTGTTGCAGTATTTATATCTCTATTGTATATCTAAAAGAAAACGTGAACATTCATCAGTTTTTCAATTTTTCCTTACTTTCCATATTTTTATGTATATGTAGTTATTGCAATGAAAACCCTCTTTGCTGTTATTGCTGTGGCTATATGTCATCCATTTGCAAACAAGTTTCGCTGCATAACTGTATATATCTATTTTAGATGTATTACTGCATCCTGCCTTCCAAATTACACAATAACCATGTTAAACAGCTTAGCTTTATTTTTTTTTTTTAAGAATAGGATAATTTGAAAATGTGACAAAAAGTAATCATCTTGCATTTAAGATGAGTCAAACAGACATTCTCCTTCAGCTGAACTTTCTGATGACAATCTTTGAAATTGACATATTAAAAGTGATTCATAGCTGTCAGAATTGTATCGTTTGCTGAACAAAATAAGAATAAAAACTTTACAGATAACTGTCTGTGGTCTTACATGGCAGGTTATCTTCCTATACCCATTGTCAGTTAAATTAATAATGTCATAATCTTCTCTGTCAGGTGTAAATGACTTTAGCATGTCAATAACTAGCCATGATGTCTCACCTGTGTTTAAGACTATATATTGACTTCACACTTGGTTCAGAATAGCAGATATAGAAGCCCCATTATTTTGTCGTAGGATGGAATGTCAAATAAACAAAACTTTACAGTCTTGGAAAAAAGTAGTAAAAATGAAAGGTCTTGGCAGCTATCAAGGTATCCAATGCTTTTAAAACAAAAACTTTTACCAGTAATGATCCTATGTTACTATTTCAGCTGTAGAAAGTCATGGTACAACTGGCATTCCTTATAGAACTATGAGTTTATTACTTTGCACCTTAAAATGTCTATATAATGGCAATCAGTGAAAAGGAAGTGATGACCAAGAATTAAAAAGAGAGGCTTCCACAAAATTTAAATTACCAAGATAATAATTCATAAAATCATAGAATATCCTGAGTTGGAAGGGACACAAAAGGATCATGGAGTCCAACTCCTGGCTCTGCAAAAGACATCCCCAAGAGTCATACCATGTGCTTGAGAGTATTCTCTTGCTTCTTGAACTTTGTCAGGCTTGGTGCTGTGACCAACCTAAAACTGCCCTGACACAACTTCACAGCTGCCCTGAAACAGCTGATACCCATTCCCTTCGGTGCTGTCACTGGGCACCAGAGAGGAGAGAAGGGATCAGTGCCTGCCCCTCCTCTTCCTCACATTCCAGATTATGATGAGGTTTCCCCTCAGTCTCTTCCTCTCCAGACTGAACAGACCAAGTGACTGAACAGTTGATCCTCATACAGCTTCCCCTCAAGAGCTTTCACCATCCTCATGGCCCTCCTATGGACATTCTCTAACAGCTTGATATTGCAGTAACCAAAAATTGCCCCCAGCACTCGAGGTGAGGTTGCCCCAGTGCAGAGCACAGCGGGACAATCTCCTCCCTTGTCCGGCTGGCGATGCTGTCCCTGATGCCCCCCAGGACACACTTGGCCCTCCTGGCTGCCAGGGCACTGCTGACTCATATTCAACTTGCTACTGTCCAGGACCCCCAGGTCTCTTTCCCACAGCACTGCTCTTCAGTGTCCTGTTCCCCAGTCTGTCCATGCACCCTGAGTTTCTCTCTTCAGCACTTTCCTTTGTTGAACTAATGAAATTCATGATTGCCCAGTCTTCTAATTTGTTGAGGTTTCTCTGCAGGGTCTTTCTGCCTCTGAGGAAAATCAACAGCTCTTCACAGTTTATTATCACAGGCAAATATATCTTTGAGTATAAATCTAGGTCATTTATGAAGATGTTGAAGAGCACAGGTCTAAGATGGAACCCTGGGGAACCCCACTGGTGATAAGTCACCAGTCTGAAGACACCCCATTCACTTTAACCCTTCATGCCTGACCCATGAGCCAGCTGCTCACCCATCCCATGATGTGTTTCTCCAGCTGTGTGCTGCACATTTTAACCATAAGGATACTGGGAGAGAGAGCACTGAAAGTTTTAAAATCCACAAAGACTACACCAACTGGCTTCCCTTGATCAGCTGGGTGGCTTACCTTGTCATAAAAGGAAATCAGGTTTGTTAAGAAGGATTTTCCTCTCATGAGTCAATTGCCGACTGTGACCGATGAATGCATTATCTTTCACATGTCTTTTAATACCTCCCAGAATTACCTTCATAACTTTACCAGACACTGAAGTGAGGCTGACAGGCTTGTAGTTTCCAGGGTCTTCCTTCTTTTCCTTCTTGAAAACTGGGAGAACATTCACCAGCTTCCACTCAGCTGGGACTTCTTCAGATTCTGAAGACTGTTCAAAAGTCATTGAATGAGCCTCACAATGGTATCAGCCCGCTCTCTGAGTATCCTCAGGTGAACCCCATCAAGGTCCATAAACTTACAGGGATCCAGCTGAGGCAGCAGTTCCCACACAAGTTCAGGGTTAACTGGGAGCTGAGTGTTCTCACATCCATGGTCCTCCAGCTCAGAGTGCTGGGACACTGTTAGTCCAGCATCTGTGCTGAATTCAGTAGAGAAGAAAGCATTAAACACCCCTGCCTTGTCCATGTCCCTGTGTGTGAGGTCACTATTCTCATCCTGTAATGGGCTAATGCTATTTCTGCACTGTCTTTTGCTATTAATGTGTTTAAAAAGTGCTTTTTATTTTTACCCATATTACTTGCCAGCTCCCAGCTGAGCTTTGGTTGCGCAATTTTTCTCCCTACAGTGGCAGTAGCATCTATGTATTCCTCCCATGTCACCTGATCTTGCTTCTACTGGGCTTACACCTTCCTTTTTGTCCTTAGCACCAGAAGAATATCCCTGATCAGCCAGGCTGGCCTTCTGCCTTCTCTGCTTGCCTTCTGGCCTTTTGGAATTGCCCTTAAGAAATGATGTTTAAAAAGTGACCAGCACTAGGACCCCAGTGTTGGAAAAGGTTCGGGGACTTCGGCGGCAGGAGAAATTGCAGACCAGCCAATATGGTTGATAAAAGCAAGCTCCGTTTATTAGCAATCCAGAGGCACTTATATAGTATACCAGCTTGTTAACTCTTAATTGACTCAAACCTATCAAAGCGCATTTCTGCTTCTACATAATTAGACTACATTGGCAAGCTTCTACAGTTATGTTATGATTAAAGAATTCAGAGTTCACCCTCCCTTCTCATGGTCAGTACATCTTATCTGCACAGCTGCACATCTTCAAAACTCCCTTTTTTGTTCTCAGGCCTGTTTCTCACACAGGCACTTCTCATGGAGGGTTTTTTTCATGCAGGCCTTTTGCTTGTACAGTTCTTCTATTGATTTGGTTTTATCAATCATCTATGTCCCTGATCCTCTAATCATTTTGCAACACCCCAGTACCTTCAACAGAATTTTCCCAGGGCACTTTACTCATTAGTTCCCTGAGCAGTCTGAAGTCTGCTCTCCTCATGCCCAGAGCTGAAATTTTACTGGCACTTTACCTTCTGTCAACACAGATTTTAAACTCAACTGATTCATGGTGGCTGTGGACAAGATGGCAGAAAATCCCTAACTAAAAGACTCTCAGTTAACAACCAGAAAAACAAGCAGGGTGTCTTTCCTAGTTGGCTTGCTTAGTGAGAATACCATGAAGTTATCACCCCAGTGTTTAGGAATCTTCTGTGCTTGTTTGTGTCAGCTGTGTGGTGTTCCCAGCAAACATTTGGTAAGCTAAAATCATCCATAATGATGCTTCCTTGCCATACATAAAAATATGTACATATTTATATATATTTCTATATTTTAACGAATTTGTATATGTATTTATATGTATTTATACATTTTATAGATATATGTCTGTGCAAATATATATCTATATCTATATATATCTACACATGTATGTATGCTGGGGACAGAAGAAAATAAATGCAATAAGTGCAGTAGTGGTTTGAGATGTTAGAGTGCCTCACAAACACTTCTGTCCATACCAGGCTTTGTTTCTAAATGATTGTGGGTTATCCAGATTAAATTCAAATTTTTGAGTCACCCTGAGACATATAAAATCCATCCAGTTCTAAATGCTTTAATGTTCCTTCAAAATGCATTGATCACTCATTTGATTTCTAGTGAGATAGAATAAATTATCAGCAAAACATGAGCACAAAATAAATTTAGAAAAGTGATTTTCCCTCTCATTTTATGAGTTCATTTGAGACAAAAGTTTAATATGAATGTCGCCATAAAACAAGCTAAGTCAACAAAATAACTGCTTCAGGACAGGAATCACAGTGTTCGTGCCATACCTTAACAAGCTAACAAAAGCTTGCAATTAGAAATGAGAATTGCATCGCATCCCATGCTGAACTTTCATGTGCTTCAAGATCAGTTTGTATGTTTGTAGTGTCTTAGTACAACCAGGTTTCTGTAATCCATCTTTTTATTAGTCTGGGCCCAAATCTCTGTCATGGGACATCATGAATCACTGCAGGAAGAGTTTTAATACTCTCACAAGACTGAGTAGTTATCTAGAATATAAAAAAGCTTGCACATATGTGTACACACACTCACATAAATGTCGTGCTTAGTGTAGCTACCAACTAACATTTCTGTGAACAATGTGTGGACTACTAGTCATATTAAAATACTAGTCTAAATGATAAGATTTGTTTACTTTCACCCATGATAGTGCAGAGCACTTGAGAAGTTCCTGTAATGGCTATTCTCAATTTCTTAAAAGACTTTTCAACAAAACTTTAAACAGAAAAGATGTTGGTTTTTCAAAAATATTTTTTGTCTCCAAGAAAATCCTCCAGGAGAAACCTGCATGGGCATATATATATATATATATATATATGTATATTTAATATACATTCTGTAAGCTTCTAGATGAAACTTCTAAGAAAAAGTAGAAAAGATGTCTCACTTAAACCCCATTTCTCATATGACTCAGTTTGGGTTGCATGACACTTGAAGTGAAATTGTTCTGGGATAATGTCTCCTTGGACTTAGCACTACAGCACACAAAATTCAGAAAATGTGTCCCTTCTCATGATGACAGAGTAAGTGCATAGGCTGTGATGTGCTGTGTTAACCACTTCTATCCCAAAGTAAATATTTGACCTACTCCACCTTCTGTCTGGCAAGAAGGCACCAGAAGGATTTCACCACCAAGCTCCCATGGGTGCACTACCTAATCTCAATAGTTTGTTCTCAGTTGTATGAAACTTGGATTACAGGGAGACTACCAACACTGAAAACAAAAAAGTACCAGTTTTGTTGTTGCTGTTTGTTTGTTTATGTATCCACATAGCCTGCCCATATGCACCCTGGTTTGTTCAACTAGGTACCATTACATAGAGTATAGAATTCATCCATTTCTCTGCATGCCTGTAAGATGTGCCCATGGGGCTAAGGCTGACTTTTTAATTCTTCTGTCATTCATACGTTAGATGTATGGCTAATTTGCATCAGACAAGAGCATTAATGAAATGAAGCTATATTTTCTTTTTGGATGTTATATATATACACTACTGCAGAAAGAAAGGAGTTAGGTTTCTTCAAAGAATTTTCTTCCCATTTTTTGTCACGGAAATGGCAGATAGACATGGATTAAGAGATAATGTCTTGGCATACTGTTGGAATTGTGCGGGGGAGGGGGTGGAGTGCGTGGGTTTGGCAGTTTCTTAGCTAGAAGTGTTTCAGTCTTTGCCCATCTTGGAGGTGAGACGTTTGTGGTGTTTGGTGCTGGACTTCTGCTCAGGGGTTTGGTGCTGCTGTGAAGTTTCTCCTGACTACCTGTTGGTGAGGCTGCTGCTAACAGTGAGCCGTCGATGGACTGGGACTCTCTCAGCAGCACCCACCCTCACCGGGAGAGATCCCCACCATCTGCATGGTTGTTTCCAAGGGAAAAGACCAGGCCCCCACCTCCTCTCTCTCTCTGGAGGGAGCACTTCCCAGCTGCTGGTGGACAGGAACCTCACCAGGCCTGCCATCCGCACCGGACATGTGAGAGCACGGGGAAACCGAGCACCCTCCCTTTCCCCCCTCACCTCCTCTCTCTTTTCAGGGCCACCATTAACGCCTGGGGGGGCTCAGCGCTTGCATTGGAGCACATCCTGAAGCCAGAGGGGAGTCACTGCTGCCGTGGTTTCACCAGGAGCCATCAACATCCCCTGCCTCTTATGGTTGTTACTACACCAAAAAGGGAAAGTGCTTGATGGCCAGGAAAAGGCTGTTAGTGGGTTTTCTTGTTGTTACTGTTGTTGTTTGTCTGTCTGTCTTTATATATATATTTTTTAATTTATATATATGTACACACACACACATATGTGCGTATATGTATGTATATATATATATACACATATATGTCTGTATATATATATGTATTTTCTAGTAAGGAATTATTTATTTTCCCATATCTTTGCTTGAAAGCCCCGTAATTTCAGAGTTATAATAATTTGGAGGGAGAAGGTCATCTTTTCCATTCCTGGAAGGTTCCTGCCTTCCTTGACCGACACCTGTCTTTTAAACGAGAACAAAGAGTCAAAACCTTTCCAGCTTGAAGAGGGGATAATAAAAGTGTTAAGGACGGACCATCTTTGAGAGCAACATGTTTAACAACCTGTTGACTGCATACTCTTAGTATTCCTATTCTCAAAAAATTCTAGTAAACACTTCCGTAGTCTAAAGCCCACAAAGATTACTATATATCTCATATCGCCATTTCAGTATCCATTTTACCTAAATGTGTATGATGATTTTCTAATGCATTTTATTTTGGGGAAAAAAGAGATGCCATAATTGCTTATGGTATCTAGGAATTTGCAGATCTTGACTGGTAAAGATTTCAGTACTTGAAACACGTTGGTCTGTCAGTTTGTATGTGTCAAATGAAGATAGGAATTAACACTCAATCTGATGTACACTGGTATGAAGTGAATGGATGCAAGAGCTAAAGTTAATGCAGCAAAACAGAAATAGAGGAACTCAGGACTGCAGTTGTTGCAAAGGACAACAGAAGAGAGACAGTCACTGCCTATGAAAAAGAATATTTAGCTCCACTAAAAAGAAAGATCATAAATTCTCAGTAACGTCTCCATTCTAAACAACCTCTATAAAGTGTGAACTTCCCATTTCTGTGGTCACATTGAATTCATAAGGTGGCCCGTTAGAAAAGCCCTTGGTATAGTAAAGAGTTATTTTTATGGAAAATATTTTTTCCCTATATATTCTCTGTTCAGTCAATCTATGTCAACCTGAGTATTGACCACACCTTTTTAATTATTCAGGTTTTCTCACTGCTTCCATGTAACCATGGAAGTTACATGCTCAGATATAAATTTCATAGGAACACAAATATTTTATCTTAAAGATTTTAAATAATGTGAATTTTTTAGAATATTTTATGGGTATACTTCAGCATTACTTTAAAATCACCAGTAAAAAGTGTCATACGATGGTCAGTTAGTCAGATATTCAGTAGTTTACATGATAAAATCCAAAATGGTCATCTCAATTTAGCCCTGCCTGCTAGAGGTGATACATCCTTTTGGATAAGTAAGCCTTATTACAGAGGATATTAAAATTATTCATTTAAGTTTAATTTGTTGAAAATCAACCCTGCCCAATTTATACATACATTCAGACAGAACTTTTAACTTAAAAGAACCAAAACAAACAGCAACTAAATCTTGAAGCCTAAAATGCAACTTAGAGAAATATCATGTTACTTATGCAAAAAATTATTTTCAATCAAGCAATCTAAAAAATATTACTTGAATAAATAAATTTTATTTTTTTATCTGCACTTGAAGGGCAGTTTGTAAAAGTATACTGCCATTTTAAATACAGAAGCCCTGGAGCTTTAGCTATCCCACAAAGGAAAAAAAAACCAGTCCTATTCCATAGTGGCCTGACATTAAAACAGAAAAAGGGACAAGTAGGAGGTGAAACAATGAGGAAATCAAATTCAGTGACAGTTTCTCCAGAAATAATGAATGTTCTTTTTGAACCTTAAAACCAAGACTTTTTTATTGTCTTAAAAATGTAGTTTAATTTCTATTCTTTGTTTTGCTAAGGATAAGAAATTACTATTCAAAAAGCAAATACAATACCATCTTTTCTACAAGAGGAGAAGAAGCCAAACGTGTTTGTATTTAACAAGTTGATTGCTATTGATATATACATATATTGCTAAAGAATACTTAACAACTACTTAAAGAACGGAAAATGCTAGCTGAAAGTAATTGCTGCATAATTATGTGAAAAATTAAGTTGATTTCACTCCTTTCTCTGTCTTGTACTCCATGCTTCTTTTCCACAACCACAGAAGTCAATTTTTTTTTTTTTGTTAGCAAGTGTCTTGGTTTAGGAAAGGTGTTCCCCAATTTAGTGTTCCTACTGAAACACTTCAAGCCACGAGCCATTTGCTCACTCCCTCCACTCTCTCTCCTTCCTCTTCTAGGGATCTGGAGAGGACAATTGGAGGCACAAAAAGAAAAGGTTATGATTTGAGATAGGAAAATTTTACTGGAAATAACAGTGAAATAAATGAAGAACAAGAGCAACAATACTAATAAAATGTATACAAGAATGGTGAATGATTCACATATGATAAAACTCACCACATGGGAAACTGCAATATGTGAACCACCTCTGACTGGAAGAGAGTCCCTTCTCCCAACCTCAGGAATGGCATGACGTGGTACAGAATAATTTCTGTGTTCCAGGCATGCCCCTTCCTGCCTACTGCAAAAAATTATCCCCATCCTGGCCCAAACCAGGACAGCAAGCAGTTTCCATATACTTAAAATTAATTGTAGAAGCAATTATTTGAAAGCAAAAGTTATCTAAGATAAAGGTTTGATTTGGGAATTTTTTTGCATTTTTCTACAAACCTCTGCCAGTGCAAAACATGCTGTTGCGTGACAAAAACTTGCCCTCTCTCAGACTCTCTCTTCCTTATGGACTAGATGATTTTTAAGGTCTCTTCCACCCCAAACCATTCTATGATTCTATGATAACCCTTCCCAGCCTAAACACTGGATTGGGAAATATTTTCCTATAATGGTTAAACAAAACCTGAGCCCTCCCCTCCCTCCCCCCAAAAAAACCCAAACCAAAAATCAACCAAAAAATCAAACCAAACCAAAACCAAAAAACTCCAGTACATGAAGCAAGAGAAGAGTTTGAGAACAGTCTGGCTTTGCAGAATCACAGTGGAAGTGTGGAATTACACACAAGGAATTAGATTTGCACCTTAAGCCACATCAGCCAGTACAGCTTTACTGACACCAGTGTGCCAAAAAGCAGATATGAACCCAATGCAACTGTCAGTTTTTCTTTCCAAAATATGAACCAACCATTACTTTGGTCTTGTGATAGTCCAGTTAGTTTTATGGGGCAGGGGTGGTGGTGAAGGTTTCGGTGTGTGAAGATTGTGTGAAAGTTCCTTAAAAGTTAAGCTAAACTAGATAAACTAGTGGGTTTTTATAGCTGACCAGCCTCTCATTTTTATTTAATCTAAATTGATGAGTCATGTCTGTTTCAAGTACTCAAACACATTCACAAGTACATATTACACTAAATAAATATTTGCCAAGGATCTTCAGTGTGTCTAACTTAACATAAAGCTTGTTTCTCAAAGACAGAAGTATAGACTTTTTATGAATCCCACTATCATTAGGGGTGCTTAAGGGTGTACCATTTCCAAGGCACAGATGGTCATTTATGATTGGAACAGCAGTATAAATTGCCAATTGTATATTAAAAAAATATGTAATGTAATATATTTTCTATATAGTATTTCAGAATTTGCTATGATGTACTACAACATATCTCCATTGAAGAAAACCTGATTTTTGGTTGAATATAACATCCCACTTGAAAAATTTCTTCAAGTGGCATATTTTAATTACCTTAAGAAATGGGGCTACAGTGAGACTGAGAAGGAATTCCAGATGGCAGTCATAAATCAAAAAGTGTGATGTACATGTTCTGATAGAGACTTTAAAAAGGACTTTTATTTTCATTTTGAATTTAAATTACTTGAACATGACAATACTAATGGGCAGGTTTTTAGGTATGCTGGGATTAACTTCATTGGCAACTCTTCCATGAATTAAAAAATAAAAATCCATATTTTCTTCTTTTTCAGTCTATTGTAACCTCACTATAACATGAAAACTAACAAACAGGGAAAAAAGCCTCGTAGTGAAAATAGTGTTTGTTGCAATGCAGAACCAGTTCAGGATTCCAGTAACAGAACAGGATTAACCAGCTAGATAATCAATTTCCCAGATGCTGATAAACACATGGTGCCCTTCCTGAAAGCTTTACAAGCAGAAACAACAAAAAAGTATCTTCTATGTTCACAAAAGATGAACGTGAACTTCCTATAACCAAGTGTAAAGGGCAGGACTCAGCCATTCAAGCAAGACATTTTGAAGCCTGAGTTTTCCGTAATACTGATGTAGATTTTATCCAAGATTGGTCATCAGGCGTTTAATATATCCATCTGTTTGGAAGTCTGACTCTAAATGTTTAGTTTCCTGTCAAGGGCAAGAGAAAAAACAGAGGTGTGTACTGCAATGAAAGGAACAGGTATAAATTTGGTTTTTCTCTTCTTCCCATAATCTGGACAGTCTTTGTCAAACTGTGAGGGACAAGATGTCCTCAATGTTGTGTTTCTGACTGAGACACCTTTACAACAAAATAAAACAAAAACAAAACAAAGAAACCCAAACAAGCAAACAAAAAACCTCAAAAACAAACAAACAAAAAACTACCAAAACCCCAAACCAACCAACTGAACAAAAAAAGGTGCAACTGAGTATATTGTTAATGGTACATTGTGAAGACATTTCTCCAACTACCTAGTGGGTCCAGGCTGACCAAGAATTGAATATCATAAAAATCTACTGGCAAGGAGAGGACCTTAAATGTCAACTTTTTATAAAGGTCTTATGAATATATATGAATATATCTGACTTGAAATACGTCATTTACTTTTAAAAATATCTGAAATCCAAATGAAAAAAACAACAGATGAGTCAGACATTAAAAAAAACCTCACAAACAAAAACCCCACAAACCTTAACGAATTGTCTGTATGAACTGCAATTAAAAAAAAAAAAATTTACTTGTATCACCTTCAAAAACTGGAGATAAATAAATCTTCAAATTATTGCCTACATATGGTAGTTTTTAGTATGCACCTTTTCTCCTGATTGCTAAGGCTAGGGCCAGAAGAAACAATGATAAAATATGAAGACAAATTATTTTCTACCTGTATTAAAAAAACATGAAACTCTGGAAAACTGTCAAGAAAAGATCCATTCTCATAAAAATTCTAGGTCAGTTTTTCTGCTCGGAGATCTGACTATAACTCATCATTCCCCATATTTATTTTATTTGGGTTTGAATTAAAAGATCAATTAGAACTTTTTATTTCCTCATTTCTATTCAATATGAATGGCAATATTAGTATGACCCTGTTTGTATAAAAACCTCAGTAATTAAAATACATTTAAGGAAACCCCAAAGCCAAAGAAGACACACAACAAAGCCACATCAAAACACCATCACCTAGCCTGTGAAAGAGAGTCAGTGCAGGAATAAATACAAAAAGTAAAAGTATTGTGTGTGTACTGAATTGACTTACTGCTTTATAGGTCAAATTTTCAGAGCTAGCCTCCAAAACTGCATATATTTGCTGTTTATACACATAATCATGTAGCTGTGCATTCAGATCAGGCTGTCAGATGCACGCAGCTTGTAGATGGACAAAAAGTTCAGGGTCATAGATCCATGAAAAATATTGTCAATTATCATGTCTACAGAGAAGTGCAAGAAGAAAAAAGACCAAGCAACTTGCCTATTGCCAACATTGTCAGAAGCAGTAGGAATGTACCAGAATCCTTCAGAAATCCTGTCCTTGCTTTATCAACACTTCTCCATGCTAGGCAAGATGGATTAAGCATGACTTTAAGTCCTACTGCCTTCTAACTTCAGGGGTTACAGCAGTGTGAAGTACAGCAGTGCCAGGATTCTTCCATGCTTTTTCTAGAAAAACATAAGGTCAGAGATTTTGCTTAGTCACAGAATCACACAATGGGTAAAGTTGGAAGGAACCACAATGGGATCATCTGGTCCAACCTTCCTGCTCAAGCAGGATCATCCTAGAAAGTCTATTTTTACATCTATTTTTATTTATAATTATTTTAATATATTGATATTTCATCGTGCTCAGCCTTCCCTTACTCCAAGAAAAGGCAGGCTTGCTCTCAGGCATTTGGGGAACTGCCCATCACTCTGCGTCAACGACCAGAATTGAGAGAGCACAGAGACATATTGCAAATATTTGCAAATACACAAATGCAGTTACAGCAAATTGGAAAATCAGACAGTGTGCCACACTGAAGCAGAATTTTCACTTTCTTGATGAGGGATGCTTGATCTAGTCCTTTTTTGGTCTTGAAGCCATGATGCTTCTTGTTCTCTTCACCCAAGCCCTGGGCCATTTCTATACTTACTGTTCCCTTCTGTTGATGTCCTATTAAACAGGTATTTTGAGGCCCAACACACCTGAAGATTTTGCATAAAAGACTTTTAATCTTGAAAGAATAATTAGAAAACTAGCACATCCAGAACACTTCTCCTAGCACCTCAAAAAATTAAGTTTTCAGTAGGGCTGTTTGTGCCTGTGCTTAATCTTAGTTTAAAACATGTGTGAGGGAAATTATTACTACCAAGCATGAACTGCCCATCTCCCAGTGGTGTGTACAGTTCCAAACAGTATGACTCATTCTTCAGGATCTAAGAAATGGGATCCCAATAAAAATCATCAAGTGCCATCTTTGCCACTGCCACTACTTTGACTAGTAGATCAATATAGTGATTTTTCTTCACTTCAGTGCCTACCTGTCACTGGTCTTCAATTTCATTTTCAAATGCAAAATAGAACTGTCTGGTAAGGTTTCCTCTTGAGAAGGTAAATCACTCGTCATTTTCAAGCCATCATGACTGCAAAGTACTGTTGAAAACTCACACTAACAACACACTTGTAGGTGGACAGATGATGCAAAAGTTCATTTCAAGTAGAAGTACAAACACATTGGTTTTTTTTCATACTCTCTTAAAGAAGAGGTCATCACCTCCCCTTCCTGGACACCATCTCATGCATGTTCTGCACAGGTCTCATGACACTTTGCATTATTATAAATGACTGCAGTTAGAAACTTCAGCATCATATTTGTGGGTTTCATCTGTAAAAGCTCAGCAAGAAGTCCATAGGGCACTATGGAAACAGCCATGACATACAAGAGGAATGCAAGGAAGAGGTGAGGAGGAGAGGTAGCACAAAAAGAAAGTATTTTATTTTCTTCCAGAGAACTGTCTTACTCATTTATCAGTTGTATCTAAAAATTTGTGATTTACAGATCTAAAGAAGAGATTTATATTAACAAATGCTTCGCTTATTCCCTCAACCAAGCTTTCTTCATCTAACTACTATGAGAGACTAGCAAAACTGATTTGCTAGACACAATTTGCAGTAAAGTAGTTGGGGAATGTTTTCTGAAATTAAATTAGTGGCGGCAATCTCAGAGAGATATAGGTAATGAAAACATTCATGAGTGTGCATGTGACAAAAAAAAACATGTGCTTTAAGCCAAACTTGCTTTTCATTGCTCTTTTGTCACATCAGATGTTTTTATACAAAAACATAGACTGTCCATGTATTCACCACATCTGGTGTCCCAGTTTGGGTTTTTAGTGAAAACATACAAGAATGTGACAAACTTTGATTGATTAGCTAAAGTGAGTGACAGCTTCCTTCTAAGTGCCTAGACCTGATAGCGTGCACCAGTGCACAGGAAACCAAAATGTAGGTGTCAGCCAAGTGCAGCAGTGGCTCACGCTAATTTTCATCAGGAGATCCAATCTTCACATCCTGTTCACATAGACACATAGAGCTGAGCTCTGGGTTATTCCAGAAAATTGTCAGAGCCTGACTTTTATTAAAGCTCACTTTGGCTGACAAAATGCTGACAGTTTCAAAGAAAAATGCCTATAATGTTATACAGTGTGAAAATGTTAACCAGTAGGCAATGAGTAATCTTTAAAAAATATATACTGTTTGGAAACTAATGTAATCTTCATAATATCAGTAAAAAATAGCATGTTAAATATGTAGAGAGAAAAGCAAATTGAGTAAGATCTTTCGTGCTGGGTCTTGATGGTTACTCCTCTTTGTGAAGAAATTGTACATTTTAACAAAACAGACCTGGAATAGATGGGCACAATAACAACATTTTATATCTATATCTATATTATCTCTATCTATAGCTATATCTATATTTATATCTATAGCTATATAATATAAACGTTAAAACATGAATTATCTTTATAGGTTTGTCCATTCTAAAATAAGCCTGGATTCATAGAAAAATTATGTATGTTTTTCTAAGCAAAATACAAGGCCAATTTCTTCTCATATTTTCTTAAGTGTTGCTAGAAGATATTGGCAGCATGTTCTCCCTTTCTGGCAGGATTGAGGGTGAAGAATGAAGGTTCACTCCTCAAGAGTGTGAAAGAGATGTTCATATTTTCTGTTAAAAATAAGACCCTTAAAATTAAATTAGAGATGGGCAGAAAAGGTTTTTAATTATTTCTATCTTAAAAAAAAATATTTGCTTGTTTGCAGTCAGTTAAAAGAATCAGAGAACCAGTGCGTCCAAAATGTTCCAATAGCCTGTTGGGTATACTGTCTTCCCAGAAAAAAAAAATCACATCATGCACCTGCTGTGCCCACTTCAGCAGGATTTTCAATAATTTTGATATAAACTCCAGACTATTCCCTACACCCATTCATTTGTCATGCATGTGCATAGAGAAGGCAAGAAAATTCTCTCTAGAATTCCAGAAAATTTAATGCAATCAAGTTTTTGTTTTGGTTTGGTTTTTTGTTGTTATTGTTGTTTTTGTTTGTTTGTTTAGGTTTTTTGTTTGGTTGTTTTTTTGTTTTTTTTTTTTAATCCATATTCTCTAATGAAAAATTACTTCTGCTTAATTTCTGCAGTCTGGGCTGTCTGGACCAGCTTTCTCTTGTCAGTGTTCTCATTCCCTTTGCATACCCAGAGGTCCACTCTTGAGCATTTCAGCACAAACACCTGTACTATTAAATTTTGATCAGAACTGCTTTGGCACCTGCCAGCTACATCTCCCACAGATGATGCTGATGCAGAGGACCAAAACAGGCTGCGCATTGGGCTGTGCAATTTGGGCATCTTTCCATCATAGCTGTTGGCCACTGTCTAGTCTTCCAGAGCATTTAAGTTACTAAGATAGATTTAGCCATAAGGACTGTTTTCCTTTCTGCCTCAAAACATAGCACAATCATAATAAAGGAAATTAGGAGATTGGTTCCTAATTGGATAAATTAATTTACCTTCCACAGCCCTAATCCTGATAAATTAAAGTAGTTTAACAGTATAATTTACCAAAGTTTGCCTTAATCTCTGTAAAACCATAGATTGGTAGATACTTTCTAGCATTCTCCCACAGTAGTCCATCTTGGAAGCACAAGAAAGTGGTGGACACAGCAGGTATTTCTTCACTAAGTGTACTCTCAGCTTGCTGACTGCATCATTTCATCTGTGAAGTTAAGCATCATTCAATAGGCATCATGAAGAAGCTTCACAAGAGTGGATCAAAAATAGACATCATGGGGTGATGTATACAAATCCAAAACATCTCACAGACTTTACATTAGTACTATTCAGACTGTGGATAAATCTCATTTTCACAAACTTTTTTTTTTTTCTTTAAAGCAGGAGAAACATGCACAAATCTATGTTACATACTTTAAAATTCACTGAGGATTTGAAATCCAGACGTACATTCACCTCCACACTTTACAGATGTTCCCTCTCTATGTTACAGTCATGCAACAGGGCTGTCTGTTGGATGATTTAGGTGCCCATAATCACATTTTGCACTTGAGCCCAAATTTCAGTCTTCTGTGCATATACTTTTCTTCCTCTCAGATTTTCCTGCAAATGACATATCCCAAGCAGCTGGCTATGTAATTGCATAAACCAAGCACACACCAACTCATCAGCTGGAAGCACCAGATCTCCTTCTGTTCTTCTTTTGCACTACTTGGTCACAGGGTAACTAAGACACCAATTTAAAGCAGCCATGAAAAAAGCCAAATATAATCTGAAAATGTATTCCTGTTAGAACCTAGGGAATATTAATATCATTTCTCAAAATACTAGTGGCTTTCATCTAAGCTGTTTTGTATTGGTCTTGTCATCCATTTCAAGATAGATTAATCCAAAGAGATACATATGGAGAGAACAGCTAGTAGGACGACCAGAAAAAGAGATTACCTCTTTCAGAAGAGGTTGCAATTATGTGGCTTTTAAGCTTAATTTAAAAAAACAAAAAAAAAAAAAAACCAAAAACTGTTGAGTGAGGGGAGAAAGTGAAGGAAAGGTTTGTAAGTGAAAGTGGGAAAAGGTTTGTACATAGATCAGAAGACAAGATAGATGGAGAGAAAACATAAGGAAATATTATTTATCCTGTACAAGAATACAGGAATAATAAAAATGGGATTAATTGGTCACAAATAAATTCAGGCTGAAAGCAAATTTCCTAGCCATCGCAGCAGCACATTAGGAACAATTTTAAGTTATAACAGCAAGAACACAAATATTCAAATAAACTTGATTGAAAAGCTGCTTCAAAGACTAGACCTCATCAGCCGGTTTATGAGCACATTTACCCATGTCCTGATGAAGGACATGACCAGAGCTGAAAATACAAAGAAACTTCCCTTCTTATGCATATATTTGTCATTTATAACCCTGTGCTTAATGCTATCATTCCAACAGCCATGGTCATTAGCTGTCAGGGCCCAAATATGAAACAAAAGTTCCCCATCAGAGTCGCCATTCTGTCTAGAAAAAGGTATGATGACCCCAGATGAATATATGCAAGTCAATAGACATGCTATTGTTAGGTATGGATATATATACATCAGCAAAAGAAGACATCCCCCAATTCTAGTACTGATTAATGAACAGAAGCCCCCCAAAATTATATGTGACTGTTTATTTTTAGATGAAGTGCTAGAGAAAAAGCAGTCATAGCGCTTGACCTGATACACCAATCTATGTTTCAAATTGCTCTGCTGTCTGTTCTTATGCAGTTAACATCAGTTAAGCAAGTGGGAAAAGGAAGGCTGAGGATAGTGAGAGAGAATACATATAAAAATTCTTGCAGCAAGATTAGCTTGTTTTATCCGTGAAACCTGGTGTTTTGTTTTTGTTGGTTTTGGGGTTTTTCCCAGTCTTCAGCTAACAGAAAAATTGTAAAGATATTACTTTATGACAATCACTGAAAGTGTGTAGTAATTCAAAATTCATTTTGACAATTTGTTAGCTGATGCAGTTCAGATATAATGAAGACATCTCACTTGCTAGATTGCACACTATGCATGCAGAATTATGCAAATTAAAGAGCTATCAGTCTAAGTCAAAATTTCACCATTAAAAACTTTTTTTTCCCGTGTGCCTTTTAGTAGCTTTTTTCTACTGCATATGTTCTTTCTCTTTTTATTGATCTGCCTCTACAGATTTGATGTATTGGAGTGTTACAATTTTCTGATTTTATTCTTTTAGCATCTCTTTTGGGAACTTGCTACTGTTTAGTTCAATAAGTCATATCAAACTCCTCTTGAATACAAAGCCAATACTGATGCCGTAGTTCAACAGTAGGATACTCTGCTGTGAATGTAACACCTTCCAATGTCAATAGGGGTTATATACTCATTAACCAAAGCCTGTTTAAAGCCTTCACTTGAACATAGTTCCCTAAAACTGATTGCACTTAATATGACATTTAGGTTACAAGTGCAATTATCAACAGGCTTACTGGTTAAATATGTCATTCTTCAAATGACTATAATTAATATATAGAAATGTGAGAATTTTGGGTTATTTTTGAAGCAGAAAGTCTATTTCAGCAACAACTAGACACAGAAGACAATGCTGTCAAAGTTTTACTTTCTGACACAAGGGCATTTTCTGTCCCTTCAATATCAAAATATGGAGCAAGTTTCTCAATGCATCTTGAATATGCAATTCCCTCACACATCAGCTTTGTTCCTTATCATCCTGGAAAAAGCCACTGACTGTTTCCTACAGTTTTAGGGGCAAGATGAACTTTACCCGTCCAGTCAGTACACAGGCCATCTGATCCCATCACTTGATCTTTTGTCCAGACAAGTGAGGATAAGTCCTTTCAAATCTTCTTGATCTGATTATATTAAATGCTGAACTAACTAATAATAATAATAATAAAAATAAATAAATAAATTTTATAGCACAGTATAAAAATTTCACTGGTTTCTTATTTAATAACAGAAGCTACCTCTGTGCATGGACTTGCTCATGTCAAGTGTAGAACCTCAATCTGTTATGATTTGTGCTACATGCACAAGCAAGTCTTTGCAAACATTTTGGATAGCTGCACATTTAGGCAAAGAGTCCTAAGTTTGGAACAATAGATGGGGAAGAAAAAAAGAAACAATAACAGGCAATGGAAAAAGACAATTGTAGAAAATGAGGTGGAAAACTACTACTTAATTAAATTTTCCATCATGGACTAAAATACTCAGGCGAATAGCAGGAATTTATTATTTTAACTGGAAAGCCTAGCAGCACAACACTAAATTCTGTAACACACAGGATATCTTTGAAGGTGTTTGCTTAGCTGACATGGGACAGCTGTTTGGCATGATACCTGACATAGCAAATATACACAACTTATCAGTGCTTTCTGCTTCTCTGCATGTGAATGAGCCCTATTACCCCATGGCCTCTTCACACATAGTCCAGAATTTACCATTCTGTGATGATATTGTAGATATGCCTTGCAGCCTGCTCTCAGAGGATGTTTACAGAAATCCTGAAGCAGAAAACCTTATGGGTGACACAGCCAGACTGGTTTGGGGTTGGATTTCTCGGGACTGGGCTGCGAAGGAATTTCTTCTTAGAATGCAAAGCTTGAATATAAATCTCAAAGGCAAAGGATGGTAAATCCAGTCTCTCAACTTCACTTTTAGTGGCCATCACCAATGCTTTCTCTCTTTCTAACCACTCTTCTACCTTTTAGTTTTGCTTTTCTTGCTTCATTCCTCTCCTCAGCATACTCCTTATTTAACCTCCCTGGATCTTCTTCAGGGCAGTTTTCACCATACATCTCCTCTAAATCATTTTGCCAGTTCTGCAGGGTTCTTTTATAGCAGCAGTTGCTAAAACATCTTATTGGGTTACAGCTGGCAGAGGTAATGGGGGACCCTCTAATGTCAACTATTGTGCAGGACACCAGTAAAAGAACACAAAATCATTCTCAGAAATGGGGTCAGTGATAGGTACAACAGGAAACCAGGAATATCATCCCCAAAAGGTGCTTACATATGTGTGTGTAATGATCCAATTAGTGAGAGATGTCTTTGCCCAAATTAAGGTGCAAATGAGACCATATGCCAAATTCAATAATATGGATTTTATTTAAAAATGAATGTGAGGTAGAGAGATAGAAAGGAATAAAAAAGTGAGGGTGGGGTGGAGGGGAGAGAGAGAAAGAGTGATCAAACAGAAGACAATCACTATGGATGGATACAGTGGTGTCCCCTTGGTCCTTCTTCCTTCTTCACCCTGGTCTTCTCAGAGGTGGGGATTCCAGGGTCATTCAAAACTTTTTATTATTTAGCAAACAACAGAATTAATGCTTATTGGCTACAGACTTCTCTTATGCTTTTGGTTAAATTATTCCCTTGCCTCTAATGCTAACTAGTCCCATGGTGATTCTTGCTCCTCTTTTGAGTCAGTGGGTTTCTTGGATCAGTGGATTGTAATGTACCCCCACAAGAATTACCTTTTACCCTGCCATAACTGATTTCAGCACACTTTCTGGGTTGGCTTTCCTTGTGGCCCATAAGTTCTGCATCCTTTGTGTCTATTACCAGGGTACATTCTTCTCCCCAAATTTTGTTAACCTTTTGTTAACCTTTTCGTCTACACTCAGACAATAGTACACCTTTATCTTATGCCAAGTTCCCACTGTGGTGTCATAACATACAGTCCAAGTTGCAGGTATTCACGGAATCATATTTCAGGGGAATGTTAAATGGTCATTGGTGGTCACAGATGCCATCTGTCCCATAATTTAGGATAAAATTTGTTTGACTGGAGATATGTGTTTGAGTTTCTTTACACAGTTTCTCACAGCAGGAATTTTTGTCTGGATGCATTACCCAGGACCCAGCTAACCAGATTTTTCCTACACCAAGCCTGAAGATAATGTCATCCTGTCACTGTTCTGTGCTTATCTCACGACAAAGTTCTTCTGTGGCCTTAACGGTGTTTGAGACAGGCAACTGCGTTCTTTACATCGTTCCAGTGTGTAGGTGTAAACACAGCCTCCCTGATTCATCTTAAAGTACATTTTTAGATGCAGAGGATCAAATAGAGATTGAGACAGATTTTATGAAATTCTGATCTATTAGCAGATAAGCTCCCAGCTATCAGAAGACAGAACTCATAAGGCAGAGAGTACCTTTATTTGTGTGCCCTAGAGAGCAGAGAAAAACTGGTTTTCCAGAGAGGGCCCCCTACTAGCTATTGAATGGCCACTTACATTCCCAGCTGTGCCCAAAGTCATGGAAATTTCTAGTGCTTTATTTAATGGGGGCATAAGAAAGCTTCTTTCATGAAGCCACCCTATGCTAATGTTAAAAATTACACTGATTTTCCTCAGTTTCCATAGTGTCAAGGATTTGCCTTTCTGCCCAAGCTGTCCCGTGCAGGGTACGAGAGAGCAGAAGTAGCAGGATGATGTCTTGGTACCAAGGCACTGGCACTGAGATACAGTGGACTTTGTGTTGGCTTTCTGATTCCTGCCAGCCACTGCTTGTTGCCAGACAAAGAGCTACCAAGACCCTCGGCATACCCTGGGATTTTATTCACCGCCTGATATGGTCATTTTGATGAATTAAAAGCAGCTAATGAATCCTACCTAATGAATCTTACACCTAAAATTTATTATCCGTATCTAAATCACCTGCCGCTGAATCAAACCAGCTTTATACTTTTTTGGAATCCAGAAGTGATGCCTTTTGATGGCAGTTTTCCAGAGATATAAATATGTTGTAATAAAGCCGTGGGTTATTTATAGATATTATTTCCTTTGGTTTGCAACTTATGCTTTTGTGCCTGCATCTATGTATTTCTACCTTTTCACTTTCTGAGGAGATACAATGCAACTCTGAATGCCAAGGTACACACTTTCCTCTGCATAATGTCTTACCAACAATTAAACACTCATTTATAACCACTGTGTAAGAAGCAATTTAACCTATGATTTATATTGAGGCATGAAAAGAAGAAATGGAGTGAGGTGAAGATACAGGTAGAAAATACATTGGTGGAGGCAGGGGAGGGCAGAACAAGCCAGCTTTTGATTTAGAAAATATCCTTAGGCAATCATATTCTGAAGTATGGAAAAATGCAAAATATTTAGGATACCATGTACAATATAATGAGTGTTTAGTGTTTTTTTGTGGTTGACCAGTTTTCCCATGACTAGCTAGAAGGAAAGTAAAAAGGGGAAAAGCCTAGAGGCTCTTCTCAGAAACCGAATCAATTTCATTGATTTTCCATAGTTCATGGCTCTGTCAATCCCAAAAAGACACAAACAAAAAAAGCAGTATCATGGAATTTCAAGCACCCGGCTGATTTGAATGAATCCAGCTAAAAAATCAAAACATGTACTGCGAAAAGTAGTCGTGACATTTTTGCTGACATCCTGATCTTTCTCTTTAAGCATTTATACCTTGATCATTGCTGATACTCTGAATTGTTTTCTCTGCTAACTCCAACATTTTCACATAAATAGCAAATTTAAATCAACAGTGCGTTTCCATTGGAGCTATACAACCACAAAAAACCAAATTGCAAAAGTTTCCAATATTACTGGAAATAGACTGCCTTCTGGGAACAAGATACAGTCAAAGAATAAAGAATGATACTTGCTTTTTTTTGCAAGATATAGAATGACCAAAGACAGTGGATAATTAATGTAACAGAAATTGCACAGCTCTGCTTTTTTTTCTTGTTTAGATGATACTGTTACAGAGTTTTTACAAACAGTTTTACCTCTATTTATACTTTAAATATTAAAATATTCATCATCTATAAATTAGAATCACACCTATATTATGGAGCAAAAGATGCTAAGAAAGAACAGGACTTAAACATTCCAGGGATGGAATAGTTTGCATTCTCTTATAACTTAATATACAAGCAATAGTTTTTACATGTTTATAGAATAACTTCATAATCAGTTAAATAAAGCTTTTGCTAACATTACTGCTATAATTTCTAAGCACATATGGATATAAGTATGAATGCTCTTTTTTAAATATTTATGCAACTGTGTATTTAGAAATGAACTGCTCTTTAGCAAATGAGTGTTAGTGAGCCTGTCAAAACACTGTTAGTTCTTTTATGGTTACTTGTATTTAATTTTCTACCTGCTAAAATAAAAAGATTTAAATGATATGGCAAACAGCTAGTGATTTCTCTACAGGGTTTATCACACTACTTTATTAACATAGCATACAGATTATCAAGCAGCTGAGATTATCCTCCAAGAAAAAGTAACCACAAGCAACTTCCTTCACAAATTCCTGACTGTCCCAAATACTAAAAGCCAGTGATGTGCAGGAATTTAAAAAAAAAAAAAATTTAAAAAAGGAAAAGGAAAAAATCCTTCAGAACTCCTTCCCTGATAAATGATAGGAAAGTTTGACAGATCAGAACGATACGAAGCAGCCTAAAACATTTGGCACAATGTGTGTCTGGCATACAGAGACTGCTTGTCAAATGCCTATGACTCCATACAGCAGCTAGGGACCCTATGGAGCAGCAGATGGACCATTAAGGTAGTATTAATGTAGATGCCATCAGTTTTCAGTTCTGACTGGGACATACTCTTTAGAACTATGAGCAGCTGCTGCCATTTATTGTGACAGCTTCCTGCTAACTTTTGCCAACTGGCACAATCTGACTCTTTATACCTGAGCTATTAAATGTGTGACTTCCACCGTTTTATTCCTCCAGAGAACTCTTTTAATAATCCTCTGAAGAGGGAGTAAGGCATTTATCATCAAAGTTAATACACATACCATACAGTTCTATTGTCCTTTCACACTGCTGTGGATTTTACATCGGGAGTAAACATAAGCAAGCTTCCCATGCCTTACACAATGCCTGAAATAGGCAATGGTGAATTCTTAAACTGCATTTAAATGAACTGCATTTCAACTCCTCTTTTAGATTTAGCTTACCTTTCAGGGAGAAAAAAAAAAAAGAAAAAGGAAGCATATTTCATTTCATTAATACACAGAAAGAAAAGCACTTTCTTCTTTAACTATGAGTCTTTCTGTCAATGAGCATAGGTCAATATTACAATTATGAAGGGATTTTTGAACACCTGCTGGTCTACTTAATATCTAAACATTTCTTTTGTGGCAAGCAAAGCTGTCCATCCTTGTAATGTCTTTACTGCATAGCGGGAAAAATGCATTATAAATGATAAGTGATCATATATTTGTTATCGCTTGCACTATAATTTTAGCAAAATATGCAACAATACTACTGGCAGAAAAAAACCACCCTGTTGTATATGTCTTTGATCCAGCTAGACTTCTAGGGATACATTACATCATTTGGTTGTGCCAAACAAGAAAGCTAACAGTACAGCACAGCATAAGGTTTGACATACAATGAGAACTGCAGCTAGTCATTATAAAAAAATGGCTGGCAGACACTCATTATGCTGAGCTAACACTCTTCTGCTTCAAATCTTCCTGCAATTGGACTAATAATGTATGCATGGACTTCTATTGCAGAACTTAGTTGCTTGATGATACACTAGCAGTGTATACATATGTAATGTCCCCAAAAAAAAATCTATATGAGCCAAAAAAACCCATTTAAAAATATCTGTGCTATGTGCAATGGGAGCCATACACACACTGTTTAAGATACAGAGGATAAAAGTGTGGACCCTGCACATATTTGGAAAATTACAAATCAAACATAACTAAATATCAACAGAAATCCTTTACCTTTCATATGAGGAGAAAACATTTGAAACAATATTAGCAGTTCCAATAGAAAATTAAATCCTGAATATTGGAATGATTTCACTTCTAATATAAGTTAACTTTTACATGTAGTATGCATCGCACATATAGACTCTCTATATTAGAATTCTTTTCAGCTATGTTTTTTATAGTAATACACATTCTTTGAGTGAAGGTTACCCTAAAATTGTCATTCTTCTGATCCATGTCAGAACCTAAGCAATTGTCCAGTGTGCAGAATACTTGTTCTGGGAAATTAGGATTATGCAGAGCAATGCATGTGGAATAATATCAATCCTAAGGACTCAGAAGGAATTTAGAAAATCTCAATATTTAGTAGGATTAAGGACTTACACCCTGATTTTAGTGGTTTACTCAACAGCAAATAGCAGCAATATGCTTAAAAATCATCAGATAATGGCCCTAAAGGTGATGAACTAGAAAAGCATCTTTGTCCAAGAAAGACCTTTATCATACACTCATCTTCAAAAGCCTGCTCAAGACCCATGCTAAAAAAAAAAAAAAGAATCAATCAAACAAACAAACAAATAAACAACAAGTAAAGCATTTGCTTAAATGCTGTTCTGGATGAAAGCCTGGGGTGGGAGGTGGTAGGGAGGGAAGGAGAAGTGGAGGCAGAGGAGAGAGGAGAGGTAAAAGTCAATGGGAACTTATATGCAATGAGTACCCAGACGTCACAAGTACTTACCTTAGCTAGCTAAGAATGAGCTAAATGAAATGATACATAACATTCAGCTTTAGTTTAGTTAATGTCCATTCAATCTTTAAGCACTTAATGTAACAGATAACTCACGTGTACAGAAAACTGTTCATGCCGTATCAGAATAATACTTCCTGACTTTACTAACTGTACTTAAAACAGCCCATCATGAGTAGTATTACTCATAATACACTCATTCTCACATGTGCCAGTGAATAATCTGTGGGATTTTTTTTCGTTTCTATAGGGTGTACAAATAAATAATATATGTATTTATAGGAAAAAATCCATAAACAGAAAATGTAGTTCAAGAACCTGGATTTGCTAACTATCCCTTTGAGACTACGAACTTAATTATGTGGAGACAGAGGAAAACTCAGCTAACGTGTTTTCCAAAGCCATCACTGACATTGAGAAGTTGCACATATGAAAATGATTCTTCCAGTAATATTGTAACATAAACTACATAGAATCATTTAGGTAAGAAAGATTTTTAATGTCATTGAGTCCTTAGCTAATCCATTTAAAATCCTTTGGATATACTCAACATGGCAAAAAAATGGGACATTAATTACCAACAATACTTTATCAACTTTCTACAGCTTGTATAAAAATTATTTTTCTACATGACTACCACAGTTTTTACATGCCGTGTTGTACTCTACTCCAGTGTAAGCCAAGCATAAGGATAAAAGTCACTTCATGTAAGAACTCAATTCAGGTTTTGAACACAAGTAGTAAAACACTTCCAGGTTATAAAATTGGCTCAAATTACAGAGCACTTTTGTTGCAAGGACAAATATACACAGTCTGATTTCAAAACTAATAGAGTCCAGTAGAATTTTGTAATTTCAGAATTTTTAGACAACATTCCTTTCTCAAAAATACAACAACTAAATATGTGAGTCAATTTTTGTCTTGTTTCTTACTGAGCAATTGCATCAAATGAATGCTGCAATAATTACAAAGATTTTACTATGAAGAACAAGATTTTTAATCTATTAATTTAAAAAACTGATTAACATGTAGCTCATGAATTGGAGCAGGGGGAGAAGGAGAGAAATTGCTCTTAATTTAGGAAATATTAGTCCTCAAAATTTTAGCTAATTTTAAATTACTCAATACAAAAATAGCTGAAAACAAGATGTTCCACCCAAAATTCAAACTCAGCTCTAAATTTTTCGTATATTAAAATGCTTGTTTCCTCTGTAATAATCTGCATATATTTTCCATTTTACATGATAATATAAAAAATAATGTGTATCAGCAGAACATTTGGAAACATTATGAAAGAAGGGGGGTATCGATATCTGTATGTATGTATAAAAAACATTTTCCTCATTTTACCCCCTTTCTTTATTATTTTTGGACTTAGGAGTCTGAATACAGTGTTATATTTAATTGTATTTTTTTTAGTAAGATTACCTCTCTCATAGTCTTTCAAATATGTTAAGATTATAGTCACAATTTAATTCTCTGAGCAAGAAATTCACAGTATTAAATTACTATCACAAATGGCCTGGATTGACACCCATATCAGCAATTCCCAGCACAGAAGAGAAGAACTCAGTTGTGAGTGGGAAAAAATGACCTTCTGGAGTTTCTAGCTCAAAAGTTGAACTATATTGGTAAATAAGTGTGAAAAATCTCTACATCTAAGTACAGAAAAATGGGTCAAACTTAGGAGTTCCATCCAGACCACTATCCAGTGATGAAAAACAGGTGTCTGAGGAAGAAGGGAAAGCACACGATACTTCATCAGCAAACTCCCATGGAAGTTTCAGCATCAGGAATACCAGAGCCAGAATTGTCATTGTGCTTAACAGCCTTTAATGAAAAGGTCTTTCTTGAATTTGTGCTATTGCTTTTCAATTTGGGAAAAAAAAGTTTCATCAAATGCTGTACTGAAAATGTATTCTACCTTTGGATTTGGTTTTTTTTAGGTGTTAGCTGCTAATTTCATTCACTTACCCCTAGTTTGTATACTTATACAGAATTTGGTTGATAAATTTCTTTTTATCATGTTATTCATGCTTCTGTCATGTCTTGACCATGTCAAGAAGAAGATGAATCCACGAAATGAGTGAATAAAAATAAATGTAAAACTACTAATTTTAAGGTGCCTGATTGATCCCTGGACCAGCTGACCACACAATCAGCACCAACAAAAATACTGAAAAAGGAACTTATGCTTATCTGGGAAATGGACAGGACACCCCCTAAAACAGCCCATACATATAGCAAGCTATGTTAATCAGAAAATGGGAAAGCACAGTAGCTGCACACGGCCTATACATGATTTTCTTTACACTTTTCCTCAGTTTGGAGATTTGTTGGTTGGAGGACCAAGACATGGCTTCAGTTCTCAGCCAGGTAAGGCTATCTTCTTTCCAACAGAAGATGGAGGCCACTACTGGTGCACAGGATCTGCTTTGCACTGCCATACATAAATGATCAGAAAATAATCTTCATAATACAAACAATAAGCAATTCTCTGCATTCTCTTTCCACCCCTAGAAACAAAAGAATGTAGTGTCTTCTATTTTCACCCTCCCCAACCCCCAAATAGAGTTCAAAGACTTACAGGTGCTTTAAAAAAATACCTGCTTTTCATCAATGTGCATATTTTACCAGTTTCAAAAGCATATTAATAATCCTTTGTGACTTCAGTTAAAGTAAACAGAAATAATTGGAAAGGTGACGGATAAATTATTAGAAGACAGTATTTAGGATATGCAATACAAACTAAGCAAAAAAAAAGGAAGAAATTCTTCTCAGATAAATAATTTAAAAGAAAGTAACACATTTACTTCAGCACGAATGGTTTATTTAGGATAATATTTTTTTTATGTGTATACTTTAAGAACATATGTGAAAAAAAGAAGTGTATCCTCATTTTGTAATAAGCCACACACACAACTATTTATTTTGGTTTAAATTTTAACAGAAAATATTACAGAAATTAGTATGTGAAATATTGAAATAGCTGTCTTTAACCACTATTAATGAAACGGTTTTCTGTAAACTATACATTCTACTAGGCTGATAATTATCTCTGTATTAATCACTGTACATTAGATGGCATAATGGCAATTACTCTAAGGTAAATGTTTCAAGCATATCCAAAATAGTATTACAAAGATAATTAAAAGCCTAGTAGTCTTTTGTTTAGTTAAAGTGTACTTTCCTCCTTAGAAACCTTTTACCACTTCCAAAGTCAAAAGATTCTTCTCCTTTTGCTGAGGGCTAGATAACATTTATAATTTATTTTCTTCCACAATTAGGTAGATGAAACTAATGAAAATCTGTGAAAAGAACTAGCAAACACATGCAATGGAGCTTTAATAAATAACAGTGAGTATATTGTTGCCTATATATGAAGTGTATTCAACTGGAAAATGTTTGATTCGCACAGTTTACAAAAAAAACCCCTTCCTGGTTATTTTGTTACCTGAAGTTGTGTTCCTTGCCTCAAGCAGGAACCATATTTTGCAAAGGACGTATCTCTTGACATGTATGATAACGATAGATGACACAGACACACCTGGAACTAATAAATAAAATGCATTCCTCTACTCTAGGTAAAACATCCTATCCCATAATATGAAAGCCTGCAACATGGACACCCTAATGTCACATATTACATATATTATCTCTGTGCTGTCTCTGCTCATCAATTGTGTTTGTTGTCACAGGCTGTGCTCCAAAAACAAAGACAGTGGGAATGCGAAGAGCTGTGTGACACGTCGGTGGAGGAACAGGCATGTCACATACCTGCAGCTTCAGTGGTGGAAAGCCACCAAGCTGTGCCATGTCACCACTACCTTCTGCAAAATCTCAGTTCAAAGAAAGGTGTGTGACATGTCTGCCTCACACTTCAAAGACACATATGCCACGTGGCAAAAGCTGCTGCAAGCCCCTTCTCATGTTTTGGATCAGCATTTTATGCTTGGGTTTTTTATTCCTTCTCCCACATGGTGCTAATAAATGGAGGAAAATCGTTTCCATTTTACACACCTGAAAGCATCAGATTTCAAAAGCTAGTGTCAGACCTGTCACCTTGCATGTATATGCATTTTTGACAGAGTCTGGCTTTTGCATCCCATTGTGCTAAGCTGGCACTTTTAAGAACAGTTTCTTTAAGTAGTATTGAACATACACATGCAGGATTGTGCATCATGGGAGGATACACAGATTTTATTTAGAGGAAATGTGTTGTGCAGTTTATCCAAAATATGTGAGGCAATGGTATAACCCTCCTACCAGCAAAATTAGTGATGCTGAACTAGAGGCAATAAAATAAAATTGATTTACATGAGTTGAACATTTCACATGTTCCTTTGCATAATGCATTTAATGAAACCTTTAATCAACCTTCAGTTACAGGATGGTCTGGACTTTTAAGTCTAAAGTATCTTATGTCTGAAAGAAAAGCCTCCTCATTGACATTTTCACTTCTGAGATGAAAATATTTTCATTTGGACAATATTTTCATCATGAAGAATACTCAACCACTTTGGCATAACATTTTAGAAATCAGATTAAGTGCTGCTTTTTGAGATACATGCAAATAAACTGGAAAATGGGACATATTCTATTCTGAAGGACAATGTATACATTTGTAACTGTTAACAGTTCTTATTATCCCCTTCATCAGTCAAACTTCTGAACCATGGAATATTGCATAAGAACATCTTACCATCAACACTGGAATTCCCTTTGAATTGAGAAAGTATGGATTTCCCAACATGATGCCCTTTTGAGACACTTTCTACCCACTGCATAGACACAGACAGTCACACAGCACTTCAAATGGTAAGTATGACAGCTTTCCTGTACCATGTGCAGCTTGAGGAATGGCTTTCACAAGAAGAGCTCTCTGGGAAACAAAGGCTTCCAGATTTCAAATTACACTGCCTTGCAAAAGAGAGGCAAGGTTGTGCAGAGAAACTAGGTGATGCAAATGGTCACACCAATAAGTTTCTGTGGGGTACCTTCAGGATGGAATTATACCAAGACAACTACCCATATGCAAGTTTTTTACCCTTTCATAACTACCATTTCTTTTACCTTTCTTAGGCTGATGATAAGATATGATTCGCATGCACTGCAGTACTAATCTGCTCCATATTCTTGCACACTTATTCCTGGTCTTAATAAGACAGCTTCTGCAATCAACACCATTTTGTGCTTATTTTACAGTTTTCTAAAGTTTTACATTTCTTTAAAATTAGAATTTCTAAAGATTTCTGACAATGTGTTTCAAAACCTTATTTTCCATAGTGAATTTTTGGGCATAAGCTAGTGCTCCAGAAGATCCATCTGAATACGAGGAAGGACTTTCCTGTGTAAGTGACCCATGCTGGAAATACTCAAGAACTCTCTGGATGTACTCCTGTGCCATGTGCTCTAGGATGACCCTGCTTGAACAGGGCATCTGTGATTCCCATAACATGTTAATTGGGCAGCACTTGCAGCTATGCTTACATCATACATGAGTCCTCATCTAAGAGTGAAAGAATCAAGCGAATTCACTTCTACATGGTATTAGAACCACTATTATGCAGGTGAAAACTCTGTCAAGGGTGAAGAGCTGATGCTCAGAGAGTTGTTGTACTGCTTTATGCATTTGCCATGAGCCAGGTTCTTGGTTTCATTTGGAGGAGACACCAAACAACTGAAAACCTAGAACACTTCAAAATGATACCCTGATATTATTTCTGTCTGTGTGTGCCATTACAGATCTTTCTACAAGAGAGAACTATATATACAGATATCCATATTTACGCATCCATACATTTACCTGCTGGACTGAATCTAGAGGAGGGCCATGAAGGAGCACCTCTGGTATGGAGACAGGCTGAGGGAGTCAGGGTTGTTCAACTTGGAGAACAGAAGGGTCCAGGGAAACCTTAAAGTACATGCCAGTACCTAAAGGGACTGCAAGAAAACTGGAGCAGGAATTTTGAAAAGGGCATTAGTAATTGCTTCAAACTCACAGAGGACAGGTTTAGGTCAGACATGAGGAAGAAATTCTTTGCTGTGAGGGTGGTGAGGCACTGGCACAGGTAGCCCAGAGAAGCTGTGGATATCGCATCCCTGGAAATGTTCAAGGCCAGCTTGGTAGGTTTCCCTGCCCACAGCAAGGGGTTTGAAACTATATAATGTCTAATGTCCCTTCCAACCCAAACCATGCTAGGATTCTATGATTTTTAATAGAGAAAACAGAAACAAAGTTTAGTCCTCCTGAAAGCTGCAGCTACCTGGATATTTTGAGGATTTGTTTTATTTTGCATGGGCACAATCCAACCATTACAGATATCAATAAATAGATTTTCACTGAACTCAACAAGATTCATTATCCTTTTGATATTTATGGAATTTAGTTTCTATAAGCTGGCAAATTCAGTGGCTTCAGGGTTGTTATTTTTGTATCTATAGCTTTAATAACATCAATTAACTGAACAACTTCATTCCTATTGCTCCATGTCTCTCATTAAGTCATATTCCTTCTACTAGTTCTAATTCAGCCATAGTTCTCTCAAGAGTCATGTAATACCTGAAACTTCTGTTGTTGCCATCACAATGGTTTTATCATATCTCTGTGTCTAACACCACCCTTTCTTGAAGAGACTTATTACTTTACTATTTTCAAATACAACTGAGCGAAGATCCAGCCCTGTATCTAACATGATATTGTTTGGGTCTTAAAAAGAGAAAAACAATCTTAGTTCTAAATTTCTAATTCTGGTCTTACATAATAAAAATATTGTCTCAGCAATAACATTACATCAAATTTAATACCCTTATTATAAGAGTTAAGATTATTCATTTTTTCAAAATATGCACACTTAAGCCATTCCAGTTTTAACCTAAGACCAAAATGTGGTAAACTTCCCTTTTTCACTAACACAACATATGTGTCAACAACACTGTTGAGCTGAAGACTTCTCACTGTATAGAATTGATGTAGAAATTATTTATACAAACATAATATCATAAGGGCAAGTAAGCAAGCCGTCAAGTCTCAGGAGAGCAAGAAAGCACAAAGTTAGGGAAACATGAGCATAGAAAACCCAAACACCATTTCATTCAACCATCATTCATATGGAAAAAACAATCAGGCCCAACTTATTTATATAAAATATATCCTAGAGGGATGTTTAGCTGCAATCATCTTATCATTCTTGTGAGGCAGAAATCTGACCACTGTTCCTCAGGAAGAAAAGCTCCCCATAACCTCACATATTTTCTTCCAAGACCTTCTGGGGCACAAGCAAGAAACAACAAGTAAAAAGCTGATCTCTCTGCATTTAAACCTGACAGTGCTGACTGAATACCAGGTACTTTTTATATTTTGGCAAAAAAGGCTAAGAACCTCAAAGTCCATATCTGCCAAATATTTAGAAAAAATTGAATATACTTTATTAAAATAAAACAAATAAACAAACAAACCCTACAAAGAAGAATTGTAAACTTATTACTCAAGATATTATTGAAATTACAAGGACTCATTAATAGGCTTACACATTTAAATAGGACCATTTAAAAAGAATAGCTTTTGCTTGTATAGATCTCTTTTCTTCTCATAACTACAAAATATATCTGACTAGAACATCAAAGATAGCCTTTACATACCGCAATGAACTATGACTGATTTCATCCCAACAAAGCTATTTTTTCAGGATTTCTGCAGCATGGAATGCCTAGGGTCTGTCTTTGAGTGGTTTTCTATTCCCATGATCATCTGCTCTACACCCAGAAATGGTTGCTGGAGCTTTAAGGTGGGTCCGGGGGGAGGGGAGAGCCTTGGGGCTCTTGCGCAGGTTTTTCAAAGCCTCACTCCCCAGGTGTCCATAGTGCCGGGTAGACTGGGCTCTCTTTGTTGCTTAGCTAGCTTGGATTTTTGTTAGCTTAGGCTTAGGTTTTCCTTTCCCTGCCTTTGGAGACTGCAACATCAGTCCTTTGGTGGCCTTTTTGTGAACTGTTTGGTTTGGTTTTCATCCGAGATCAGACAGGACAAATTGACAGGACACAAATCAGCCTGGGACTGGTGGAATGGTGAGGAGCCGCATTGTCCTGGCCACAGACCTCAGAAAAGCTGGATCAACAAGAGAAAGGACACCAAATCCACCAGCTTCATGTGCTGTGAAGAGGGGACCCACACCAGAGATTCACCAGGTTTTGCCCAATCTGCTGCATGAACCCTTTGGTTTTTTTCCTTTCCCTGAGAGACGAGGCATTGCCATTATTTTTTTCCTCCCCACCACATTGCAGCTGTTGTGGGTTTTTTCCTTTCCCTGGCATTTTGGGCTTTTTTTTGTTTCCATGTGGTTTGTGTGGGTATGGGGGGTAAGGTTGGACAATTTAATATCTAGCTTTTTTTTTTTTTTCATGCCATGAGGGCAGTCTGTCAATAAATGGTTGTGTCTTATCGCTTTCATCCACTAATGTTAATCTCTGATTGGCAGACAGGGATTGTTGGAACCCTGTTTTTAGAGGAAATACTCATTCCTTAACATTGTCCCTCTAAATTTGTCTCTAAACTAAGAAAGGGTCAAAATTTCAAATTCATTAATTTAATGAAAGAACAGTCCTCACTAAAAATTTTGCAGTTTTGGAAAGCCTACTTTCTCCAAAAGAAATACACTCACATTCAGCTTCTTAATTATATTCTGTAAGTCAATATGGGCAGTCACGTGAAGTCTTAAATATTTTAAAATTTTTCTGGTTTTCTTATATATTTCAGAAAGCTTTTACTTTCATTCTTTGCCACCACTAGCACTGAGGAAGCCAGATGATGTCATTGTCAGGCCACTCCAAAACATCTCTGAAGTATCAATGTAATTTGGGAAGATTTCCTCCCTAAGAAAGGAGGTAAAAGTCAACCCTATCTTCAAATATGGCGAAAGAAAGAGTAAAGGAGAAAAAGTTTCATCAGTCTCATCTTGAATCCAGGGAAGGTGAGTGACAATACCCTCATGCAGGGTAATTTCTGTTAAGGATGTGAAGCTAATTAGGAGTGGTTGGCAAGGATTCATAAAGTAGAAATGATGCTATCTAACCTGATAGACTCAAAATGATCATGAGCCAGCAATGAGCCCTCACAGCAAACACCAATAGCCTCCTGTGCCACTTTGGGCAAAGAGTCACCAACAGATTGAAGGAGTTGAATCTTTCTCTCTGGTCAGCAGTGGTGAAATAGAATGCTTTTGGCCTTTTTGGCTTTTGTCCAGGTGTTGGCTTTCCAGTACTGGAAAGGAATGACCATATTGGACTAAATCCAGAAAAGGGACACAAAGATAACTAAGGCACCCAGAACATCTTTCATACAAGGGGAGACTCTGAGACCTGAAACTGTTTCAAGACAGACAAGAGAGGGTGCAGGGGGATCTTGTCACTATTCACAAATACCTGATGGAATACAGAAGAAAGCAACAAAGCCAGTGATGCCCAGTGACAGGGCAAGGGTCAATGGGCACAAACTGAAGGACAGGAAATTCCATTAGAATATAGGAGAATATTTTTCTGCTCTAGAGGTAATCCAACATTAAGACAAGTTGCCCAGAGAGCTTTGGAGCCTCCAGGAGCTGATCAAAACCTGACTGGACACAGCCCTCAGCAACCCGCTGTAGCTGACCCTATTTTGAGCAAGAGGGTTAGCGTCAAGGGTCTTCAGATGTCTCTGCAGGCTCTAACCATTCAGTGATTTATATCTGTCAGGTATCAGACACTTTTGCTAGATTAGGAGGTGTCCAAGAAGAATAAAGGAATAACATGAAGGTATTTCTCCAGACAAAATGTTACAAAATAGAAATCATATATCATATATGTGTCTGGGGCATGTTCTTCAAAAGCATGAAAACCTCAAAAATGTCAAATTTAAGTGGGAAGATATTGCCTTTGCTTTTCTGTACAAGATCCTTCTTTTGTACATTTTTATTTTAAAGCAACCACCGTCCCATAGGAATGTCCTCAACTGGGAGGTATTCATACACTCAGAATTTCACAGAAAGCCAAAGCGGATCAAATCAAGAACACACAAATGGCATTATACCCATGGGTTTAACAGCACATCTATAACTGTTATTGTCATTAGGACAAAAACCATTAGTTCAACAGCAGAAAGCTGCTCTATGTGTGAAGTCCATGAATTTTGCCTTCATGGGTTGCTATACAGAATGTGACAGAAATTATTAGGTACTGCAGCTAATTAGTCCAGCTTTTTCATTCAGTCTCACTTTTGTTATTACAGCTGAAACATTTAAATCCACCAAGAGAAATGGACAATGTCTTTTCATACCGTAATTCAAACACAGCTTCCTGACGCAAGTCACTAACCAGCCAACAGACGCATTTTGTTTTTTGCTTGCAAGAAATGTTTCTTGAAGGGCAAATGTTACATTTGTGTTCCTATTATAGTTTATCATAATGTCATTACTGGAGCTCCTGCCTCAAATGAAATATTGATTTTTAATGTTTTAAAAAATTTTATTGTCACTGAGCATCTTAAACTATATTTGCCGGTGGCACGGTAAGTGGCATTCATCAAAAGATTTTTGAGAAGGTGGTTTAACATTCACAGTTGAGAACAAGACAGTGACAGATTGTTCATGGAAAGTAGCAACATAAACCCTACAGATGATAAGGTGAAGACCTTATGATTATTATCTTCCAGGAAACCACACATGCCAGTCTTTGCTCTGGGTCTGAGACAAACAGAAAGAAAGTTTTCTTTCCCCCTTCTCTCTCTCTTTTGTTTCAGCAGTGAAACACAAAGCAGATATACTTCAGTGTCATGATTTTTCGTTGGCACCTTTCCATAGCCAATTCCATTCATCCAGAAAAGGGATGAAATTCCATCATTCGAGCATGACATCTCAAAATTCAAACTTAATGAGAGCTTTGGCAGCTTCTGTCGAAGGCAGACAGTGATTAACAAAACACTTCAGAGTACAAGGCACAGCAGTGCTCAAAGAAAACAGTGATGATCTCCACTTAATTGTAGAAAAGCCCAAAGCATCTGCCAGCGGAGGAGAGCTCAAGCCATAAGGAGCTATTGCTCAGATAGGCTGTCATCTCCAGAGATCAACAACCATATGCTCAGCTCAAGCACAAACTCCAAAGAAGTTAATTTTCTGACAAAATACAGGGATAAATATGACATTCAAACAAGTGTGCTCACTCATCCTGAACACACGTTCATCTGCACTTATCAGACTTATGCATCATTTAAACTGAAGCAAATATAATTTGTTTGGAACACAAACATTACTGTGTGAGCACAGGTATAATTAATCTTTGTCTGCTCCACAGGTACTTGTGTTGCACTAGTTAATGGTTACAGTAAACTTTTGATGAATGAATATGGTCACCTGTTGCAAATTATCTCACTGTGTAAAATATCTACTCTTGTCTTTTCTGCTACATAAGATGCACATAGTTATCACACCTTCAGCTGCAAAAGATTTTTATCCTGTGTTTTATGACAGTGTAAGGTTAATTTCCAAGTGCCAAATATAGGGAGTTTGAATCAACTCAAACGGCAAAACATGCTTATTTTAAGAAAAATTATCATCAAAATGTGCAGAGCTAGGGAAAGCTTAATTAGTCTACAAATATATTAACTCTTTTGTACTTATTTACTGCTTGATAGTCAACAAATGGAAATACGTTATTAAAATGTATATGCCTGGCAGCAAGAAATTAACAGAAGGGCAAAGGTCAATCTAAAAGAGGAATGTACTAGAAAAACACATGTTGTTGAATATAAAGTTAAATGTACTTTCAGTTTACCAAGAAACTTTTTTATCTTAATTTTTTTTTTAATAAAATTACCTCAAGTGCCCTTTTGCTATATCAAGTACAGAATATTCTGACTTTTTTTGAAAATAATTTGCCCAAACACCCAGGAAGCATTCGGTTTAGTAATTCAGAAAGGCTATCAAGATAGATGTATTTAAAGAAATTCACATGGCCAACTCGTAGATGCATGTCACATGTATTACATCTGCATTGTTCCAAATTTATCATTGTGCTGTCCTAACTTTTCTAAAAATTGCATTTAAACTCCCTGTGCCTAGCTATGGGACATTCTGTTGAACTCCTGAAGCAGCAACACTCATCATAAGGAGGAGTTTGAGGAACAGGGAGCCAGCTATTTGATACACTGTTTTAACAAGCTTCAGCACTGAGTGTAACCAGAATATTGTAGTTATTTAAAACTATTAAAAAAAATAAGACCTGTTCCCAGAAGCGTAGCATATATGATTGTGTATTGAAAAATTTGTGTCTAGATTATGCTGTAAATTGCAAATTGCAAAAATGCAAAAGAAAATTATAATTTGTCCTTAAATGACTGGAAGTAGAAGATTTGCTGCAACTGTTAATTTTCTCATTTCTTTTTTTTTTCCTTCTTGTTTTGGTATTGATTGTCAGACATACTTCTGGTAAGCTGCTAAGATACAGCAGTACCATAAAGCATATGGGAACATCTGAAGGCAGAAAAGGGTTCCTCTTGCTGCAGCAGGGTGGGCTGGAGCAGAGATTTACAAAGCACGAATGAGGAACAGTACACAAACCCCACTCTGCTTTGTGACACAGAAAATACAGACAGTTTGAGAAAGTCCTGGTTGGATGGTGGAGGATGGGTTTAACAACAGGCTGTTGCAACCTGGGGTCCAAGGGCACACTTGATCCCTTTTCTTTCAGTGGGGACTGAAAAGCTGTCAAACTTGCTCAGGAATTCCCTGGGAGGTGCTGCTTTCCAGTGATAGAAAAGAAAATAATGTCTCAATTATTTTGAAAACTCTGGCCTGTATCTTTTGTTTAGACTACTAACAGAAAGTAATATAAACTTTGTTACACCTTCAGCTTCAATGCATTTAGGGCTACATAACAGTCGTATTTCCCTCAATTTTGGGGGCAGAGTACTTAGCGGAGGAACACCAGCAGAAGAAGCAGTACTTTGGTGAGTCAGTACATATGAACAGCTCAGCTGGGAGCCCAACAAAGGGCTCTCTTGTGATGTCTCACAGCACAGACAATAACATACAAAATGTAAAAACCTCTGCCAAGTGCCTGGAAAATGCAGACAATATCTCATACCACTGCTCTCACTAAATGGTCGGTTAAGGGCACAGCATCTTATAAGAAGCAGAGACAAAAAGATCAGGCACATGCCTGAGCACAATAGCAGACAAACTATTTTGAATAAAATGTCTTGAAAAAATAAACAAAATAAAAAGAAGCGATTTTTTAGAATGCAGATATTGCATCACCTAGAGATTCCTCCAGTATATTGTGGAATAAGAGAAATTTAATTTTTCTACTATTTAAATCATAATGTACAGTAACATTATAAACAAAATATTTTTAAATGTGTTACATTATATTCCAAACAATGTAAGTTTTTCAATTATAGAGTAGCTAGTAGAGTATCAAAGAACTGAACAATAAGAATTGATGTGACTTGCAAAATAGATTGAGAAACTGTTATGCAGGACTCAATTTAACAAGCAACTTATACATACACTTCATTTTTAGTGTATAGATATTCTAATTAAAGTGAATAGGATTCAACACATGCTTGAAATGAAATATATGCAAATTTTTTCCTGAATCAGAACATTCTTTCAGATTCTGTCACTCATATTTCCAGCAGTTAACAAAATAAGTAATTAGCACCTCACACTGCAAATAGTGCTCGTCTTTCAACTTGCAAAAGGTGTCAGAGTCTGGCCCCTTAGGTAGCAAATATAAAGAGCACATATGTGCACGTAATGCCAACAAAGAGCATCATATAACTATTAATAGCAATCATACAAGTACCTTCAAGCTTGTGTGTGCAGTTACTCAGTTTATCTTTGTAAATGATTCATGAAAAGTCAAGCCCCATATATGCTGGAGATAATATGTTTGTAAAGGAATTTGGCTGTACATCCAGACGCATTTTCTTTCAGAGTACAAGAATGCCCTCATCTTTTCTGGCAATTCCGTACACCATTTTGAAGAGATACATATGCTTATAAGGCATTTTTTTGTTGAGCATTCACTAAGTTCCACAGAGTCTCTTTTAGCATATAATTTTTGAAAGCTTTTTAAGTCAAAAAGAATTGCTACTACCAGGTAGCAGTGCAGGCAAATAGAAATTCCACATGAATAATTTGTGTTACTTCCTTCTTGCTGACTGATTTGAATAGTCTAGGAAAAAGAAAGTCATTTGCTTGTTTTATATCCATATAACTGATTTTACTTATTTATTTGCCTAAAAATGTTGCTGAACCTAAGCATATTTTATCAATTTCTATAATTTTAACCACGTTAGTGCTTGTAGGAAATGTATTCTTAAATGGCATATGTAGTGAATTATAAACTTGCTTACTTTACAAAAAAGCATAATCCACTAAATACCACCATAACAGCAGCACAGATCTAGGATATGTTTCCTACTGGCCATCAGAAAACAAGCCATAAATGTAGTTAAGGTAACACGCTCCTTATCGATAGTGATTATTTTCTTTTGTGCATTTCAGTTGATTAAAGAATGTTTCTTAATCCGTTCCTTTCACACAGCAAAACACCTTTGTTAACAGAACAAAGTCTCCTCTAATGAAAGACTAAATCGATACACAAAACTCAACAGAGATTTCTGTGAGAGCTTATGAATATCAGAGTTAATATTGCAATAATGTTTTTTGCTGTACTGGTTGCATTTTCACACATTTCTCTGAAGCTCTAGAGTAGTAAACATAGCAGAACAACCAGCATTGAGAAGTAGTCTTTTAATGGAAACCACCATTACTGTGCAAGCTTTGTTGGATGTGTTAAATGAACCCTTGTATTTTCTGTTGAATTTCATGGAAAATCATCATGTAGTACCTTCCCTTTGAATTTTTCAGGCATCATTTTTAAAATGAACATAAAGCATAAATCAAGGATACCTCTTAAATGAAGCAGAGCTACAGTTGTCTTTGCTATTGACAGTAACTTCAAAGATAACAAGCCTTTGAAACTGAGTAAAAATCTATCAATCTGTTGAAACAAGCACATCCTGGATTCTTCAATAAATTGTAACAGTAAGAGTTCACAGCCCTACCATATGACTTTATGACTTAAATCCAAGAGCTTTCTGTAGTGGTAGAGAAAAATTGTCAGACCTGCCTGACCATCAAAAAACAAAAGGGAGTATGGTGAAAGGGATAAGACATTGCTGCTCAAATGAATCTCAGGAATTTAAAGATTTCCACAGAACAATTACATTTGATGAGTTTGCAGGGGTTTTTTTAAATAAAAAAAAAGAAGGTTTTGTGCTGCCATGGAGCTATGAGATCCATCATTTGAGCAACTGACTTACCCTAAGTAGACACTCAGGTTCACGAGAAAAAGCGAAATCTATCCGGATAGAACAGGCACACCATCTATGGGAAGCTGTTGTATTGGTATGCAGAGCAGCTTGGAATAAATGGGGGCAGGGAGGTGGCATATGATGAACTTTGTGGAGAAAGAGGAAAAAAAGGTCAAATATGCCTGAAAAGGATTTGCTAAAATTATTACATGTGTCTTTTGGGCAACCAAAACTCCCAGTGAAGTACTGTGTTTAGTGTAACCAGTGCAGTAAGAACACATAATCTGCTTTAAATTACGAATTACAATATGGTACTGCGGAAACTGTTCTTGACGCTTACTGATAGGAACTGACAGCCTTTTTCAACTATCTACAATGGTGTTTATTTCTGAAATAAAAAAAAAAATCGCCATTGCCACCTTCATGTTTGAATGACTGAGAAATTTTAAAGCAGGAAAGCAAGAAAATATCTTTCGCCTTTGAGATTTCTTAGCAGTTGAGACATATAAATTTCTTAACATCTATTGCTACAAAAATACCATGTAGTGTGCTTCTATTTCAGGTTCTCAGTTTTGCAAGTATTTTCTAGTATGGGCAAAACTTCAGCGGTCATTGAACTCACTTGCACATGACCAAAACAAAGGGGGCTGTCTAGTAGGACAGTGAAACTGTGCAAAGATGTTTTAAACTAGCTACTAACTACTCTGAGCTTAACGCTATACTGGAACCTGAAAGCTGCTGTGTGGGTGAAACTGAATGAGTGCTAAAGCTATGGCATACAGGTAGAAAAGAAATGGAGTTAGAAGTAATTCCAAGGATCACATACAAGGACTTACACCCTTAAGCAGAGAGGGGCAGAAATGTTGAGCAATGTAGATAAGCCTCATCTAGAAAAAGAAACCTGATATGAAGGGTCTCAAAATCTTGCACAGTCTCAAAATCTTACACTATATAACTACTTATCTACATCTCTGCACTGGGGACAACTCTTCCCCACAAACTATATCTCTGCCCTACATCAGCTGTATCTGTTCCTTAATGATCTAAGTACCTGGTGCGCAGGAGACCTTTACCCAAACTCTTCTATAAATGCACTTTTTCTCCCTGAATCTTCTCAGAAGACTCCCTGACTCACCAGCTATAGGGCATAGAGAAGGGCTCTGCAAACAGGAATCTTTTATTTCCAAACTATTCTCTTTTACATTGTGACTGAAAATCCTTCACATAGTGGAATCTTGAAGCTAGAGGTTGAACACTTCTCAATGAAATGATAGGAGATGATACAGTTAAAGAAGTTCATCCCTACTAGTGTAAGGAAGGACCTCAGTGCCCATGTAGACCTGTTTACGGGTACACTTAGGCTTCCTTGGAATTTACAGGGACAAAACTCCATTCCTTTCACGGTACTGTGATTGCTGAGGAAAAGTAGATACAATGTAAGTCATGACAGTCTGAAAGCCATGTTCAGAGACCATTTCATTAGATGTGCCTTCCTGTGGATTAAGTCCATTATTTTCTAGGGAATGCCAGAAGAAATTTAAAATGAAAGTTTCAAATTTCAGTCAAACCAGAAAATGAAATCAATTAATAATTCATAAATTTTATATCGAAATGACAGTTAGAAAAATCTCCATGTAAATGTCCTTCAAATGCTTTCCCATATGCCTTAAGACAGTCTTTAGAAACCTTAAACGATCTTAAAATTTCAGCTGGTTGATAGAAAAATGTCATGCAAGACAAACTTGATGTATATGCACTGTGTTTATAATATGGTAAAATGTGTGTTTCTTATTTTAAAGATAATGCTAAAAATAACAACAAACACAAACAAAACCACAGAACTTCTCAAAATAAAAACCAGGAAAGCAAAACAAGCATTTATTATTTACCACTAAGCAACCTTTACTGTAACACAAGAATAAGGAAAGAGTTTTCTTGTTGCATTTAAAATAAGAGTTATCACAATAAGCTGGTACACCAAATGCATCACATTTTCAAATTATGTGATGAATAAATTTCCAATTTTTTACCCATCTTTGGAGACATTTTTAGAGATATTATCTTGTTACTAACTTCATATTTCAGTTGTACAAAATCAGGCAGGACCATTATATATAAGGTAAGCCCCAGTATCTAGGTAGGCAGGAGAATATTTTAAAAAATTGTAATTTGAATTTTTTAAAAAAATGAAACATTAATGCTGCCAAATACAAATACTGGTACTGATAATTTTGAACCATTTGTTCATAGTTTTTACTACAGTCTTGAGTGTATGTACTATAATCAGCACAATTAAAGAGATTATTTCTATTATGAAATAATTTGAAAAAAAGGTGGTTTTTTTCTGGAATGGTCAAAATATTACATTTCATCAATGCTGAATATTTAGAAATATAGAGATTTTCAAAACTTAGTTCTTGAATTATAGTAACGGAGCCTGAAATCACAATTATCTATCAATTCTAATAAATATCAAGACTGTGAAGACTAATTTTCAAAAACCTTGCATATAAGTTTTGAACAAAAGAAAACGTCATTTATAAATCCACTTCTTTGAAAATTAAGTTCTTTTAAATCAGAAGCTATTTAATGAAAATTGAGGTGTAAATTGTATTTCAAATTCCCACAGTGAATAAAAGTAAATTTTCAACCTCAATGTTTACTATTATGTATTATATATGAAATTATTTACAATTTCTCTATTACTACATCTGTATTAACATATACTATCCTAAACCAAGATAGAGTTCTTGAAGAAAATTAACCATTCGAGTTTTAATTTCATATTTTCTTACCTTGGTTTGAGACAACATTATGACCACTTTTGCAAAATGGGAAATATGCTGCAACAAGCAATTTTTTTGAGCACAAATGTTTGAAATATGTTGTCACTTTTTCAAGTAATTGTTTTAGGTCTTTTCTGAAAACAAAAACTTATATATACATAAGGGGCCCAATTAAGATACTTCCAGATAGACCAAGCACACACTCTGTTAAGGGGAAAATTTATAGGATAGCTGAGGTGTTGATGAGTAATCTCTGTGCAAGGAAAAATATAATAAATGAAATACACATGTAATTCAGAGAGAGATTATAAATCCACATGAGTAGCAAGACTATCAAGAGACAAGGTGGCTAGTGCTAACCAGAACTTTAAACTTTTAACTTTGTTATAAAAATCACACTTCTGAATATTAACTATTCTAAGTATTACAAGTTGTTATTCAATGGATTAAAACTTTTCCTTTATCTTTATAATTTGGAATTCCTGAGTATGCATTTTGGGATAAATCACTGAAATAAAATAATCCCACATTTGACTCAGAATAGCAAACACTTATTTTTTTCAGCTACAAGATAGATTTGGAACAGGCAGACCACAGTTTTACATGCCCCAAACATATCTTTACTAGCATCCTTACACACACCCAAAGGAGGAAGAGGAAGGGGGGGTGAGGACCTCTATTTCAGCACAGAATATTTATCCTAAACAAAAAAGAGATATAATTATTCTTTAGGCCTTCCCTTCTATCACTAAAGTATCTCTGACTGTCCCATGCTGATCTGGCAAAAAGCCAAAAAGAGTAACGTCCTCTAGCTACCAGCCCACAAACCTTCTCTATTTCATGTAAGCTTCATCAACATGAAATATTGTGATTTCATTGATGTTAATAATATATTAAAAATGAAGTCTTCAAACTGTTGTTTTGTTGTAAAGCAGAAGTTCTACAGAAGGTCTACTAGACAGCTAAAAATTTCACAGGTAGTCTTTCTACTCTGGATTTTTTTTCATTTCTTTAAGGTGGAAAAGCAATTTATCTATTTCTAGTTGCTCCAGCAACCACTTACAAAAAAGACAAATATTTTCATCTTCTGTCTGTGGTAATGTCAGAGAAGTTTCAATCACATTTGCCAGAAAAGAAATGGTACTTGAAAAAAAGTCCAAATAACTAAAAAGTCATAATTTGCTGAAAAATGTCTGCTTTTCCCACTATCTTAACTCCAACAAAATGTAAAATATGTGGACTATAAAAGCTATGTATTCACATAGACCATTAGCTGTTGTGAAAGACTGTTCTTCTTGAGGAGCAGCAACATAATTCAAAATACTGGATTTCTATTTCACAGCTATATGATCACTCACCTTACCCTAAAAACTCTCATGCTGACACATGATCAGCCATCAGAGCAAATTTCATAACTAGTAAGTCTTAATTTTCAAGAAGGGCTAATATACTTATTCAAAATACTATCAAATAAAAATAACCAGTTGCTAAGATTGAAAGCAAATCCGTGTTACAAATCTGCAGTACTTTGGTGAATAATAAAAAATGGTTTGGTGTAGCTGAAAAGATTTGGTATTCAGATGGACACGGTTGTACCTTTCCCTTAGACATTCTCTTTCTCATAGGTTGGAGTACTTGTGATAATCTTTACATTTTCATCTGTCTCAGAGCCATGAAAAAGAGCTGTTATCTGTCTACTTATCTTGTTACAAAATGAAAAATATAAGCACAAGTATTTCAGACAAACTTTGGATAAACACAACAGAGCACAGTTATAGCTGTTGAAGAGCACCCTTTCTGTCGAATAAATAAAATAGATTCTTTCAGCCATTTTTCTACATTTCTTTTTTTTTTTTCATTCTTCTTCTTGGAAACCTCTGATGTGTGAAAAGTTACCCTAAGGTATAAGAAGCAAGGATCCAAAGGCTCTTTGGGTCAGTAGAGCACTTTATCATAAGAGAATATCATTACTGACATTTTAAAAAGATCAGGTATAATAGTATAGTCTGACAGTAGTAAGTAAAAACCTTTGTTTCAGGTTCCATTTAAATACTACCTCCTTTAAGCCAGAATAAAATTTATTTCTTACATGGAACATCTTGATTCATGTGTTCCAATACAGAATTTCATTACCTCCTGTGTTCTGTCTGTAGGCCTCTGTTCTTACGCATTTGCCATGTGCACCTTTTCACAGATAGAAACTGCTGTACATAAGCTCCTTCTACTGTTTGCATAATGAGTGATGAAAAGAGAGACTGAACAAAAAAATATAATCAAGAACCTGTTTCTTAACCATATTACACATTATTGTATCCACTCTTGCTGCACCACTGGTGTGGAGAGGCAGTGAGGGATAAAAGATTTAGTCTCCCACTGAAAGAAAACTAGGCTTTCTGGAAAAGATACGATTCTCTAATAAATTCAAGTGTACAATGCTGACAGAAATAAAAAAATAAAAAATTAGAAAATAAGAATTGCAAAGAAATGCCATGTCAAAAGCACCTAAACCACTGCACATGAATTTTCTTTTTTCTTAAACATTATCTACAGGGCCTCAAAATAACTGGTTTGTTATTCTACACAGGTGCTGCCATTAAAGACAGGGCTTTCCCAGTTACAAGACCCTTCCAATGTCAAAGAGAGGGCAGTTGCAGAAACCTGGATAACATCTGCAGTGACTGGTGAGGCTTAGATTTCTTTTGGGTATTTGAGTAGATCAACAAGATCTTTCTTGGAGACCTAAGGATGCACATGAGTTCACCATTATTATACCCTGAGTTCAGCAGAAACTTCTGGATACAAGCTCTTCAGAGCTACCATTTTGGAAATTGCCCCTTGATTGACAACTAGGATAGGATTTAACATTAACATTGCTTCTTAATATCATCAAACTGAAGTAGGATTTCTGAACAAATTAATTAGTATTCAGAATATTTGAAGTACTCATTTTAAATATTTCTTTCCTTCAAGCACATGGTTAAGCGCTTTAATATGATTCAGTGTAATATGACTAACAGAATTCATTAACATTGTATTTAATTATTTGGCTGTGAAATCTTAGTTTCCCCATCTAATTGTAAACACTCAAAATACAGATTGCAGTGACTGCCTGCCACTCTTCTCATAGGAGAGGCTGGGGAAGGATTGGACAGGCAACAATAGGAAGGACTTTTCCTTTTCTAAAGGAAAAAGTTACAGGAAGAGGTCAATGAAAATTTACTCAACTTGACCAGCTTGGGTGAAGAGACCAAACAGAGAGACTGGCAGGGGACAGGACTGAATTGCATCTCCCTTCCACAGTACTGTGAAAAATCAGAGATATAGGGCAGTGGTGCAAAGTTCATATTAATATCAACATCACAAAGACACTTCTGATTACCCAGAGTGATGATTCAAAGTAGTAGTCAGAAGAAAGTGATGTAGTGGCTACAGAGGGCTGACAGTTAAATCCAGATAATACCGCCGAACCAACATACCACCTTCCCTATTTGTACCATCTGGTATAGTGGTCCATGTAAACATCACTTAACTCATGGAATCAGTGCCTTGAAGCTACATATAGATTTTTTTCTCAAGTAGTGTACTTTATCATTATAATCCTTGGATTTCTTATGGCTCTGTTTCCCTTTTAACCATTTAGTCCTGCTCCAACACCATCAGCAGCGGTTGTTTTTGACAGTCTTAGCAAGTGTGCTGCAAGTCTGTAGCTAGTCACACTCATGGTAAATAGCTTTGCATGAGTAGGATGGATTTGCATATGCTAATGTGACATCTGGCCATTGTGCAATTTCTTATTTCTGTAACCCTTGAGTAGAATATATTCCTAGAAGATAAGTTAGCAATAATCACCATTCAAGCTTTCAACTCATGTCTTTTTTACTATAGATGTCAATCTTAATCAAAAGATGTGTTAAACATAGGTCTGATGGCAGACCAAAGAAAACTGCTTAAAGTATGGATGCTCCATGTTCATTCAGAAACAGTTTATTTGCTTTCATATAGTCAAAAAACTTTGAAACAAAGAATCAGAATTTAACCAAACTTGGATGTTGCAGGTTTTATCTTTCCCAAGGTGAAAGTCCATTCAGACGCAAAAAAACATATAACACAATCACCCAGCCACAAAATCTGCACTGTGGTTAGCAGTGGTATTATAAGGACAAATGTAATTTATATGAGAGCTTAACAAAGGTAAAAATGTAGCCAAAAGGGAAAAAAAGTACAACTTTTTAGGTAAAGTCAATACTGTGCTTGTTTTTTACAAATATCTTCTTTTGCCAAATACATTTAGGCCTTTCAATCCTAATTTCAGTAGAATTTTAGACTTAAGCAAAAGAAAGAATACTTTAAGTAAAGGAACATCATTAGTTCAAACCTTTGAAGCTTGGAAAGTATAATCCCAAGGGCAATTAAGCACTGAATGGATCTTCCTTATCCAAGGAGATTATTTCATTTTGATTCTAGAAATTTCCATGACAGACATAAGATTATTCTGAAGGATACTATCTGGTCATATTTGGCCCAAAAATATTCATAGAAATGAGCTTTAAAAATTCTTAAATCATCAATATATTCCCAATGATTTTTCACTAACAGAGCAATTCTCTGAACAAGTATGTATTCTTCTATATTGCCTGTATTCCAAAACAGGTGTGCCAACAGCAGTAACTATTATAATGGTACACAGGCAGAAAAAAGAACTGAAGTTTAAATATATTTATATATCTTTTAGTTGTTTTTGTCTTCTGGGAGAGAAAGCCACTTAAGAACAAGTTTTGGTGTGATTCAGATCACTTATACAGAGAGCTTTATTTTACCAGGAATAAGAAACACACTTATCAATTTGAGCTATAATCTCTGATAAAAACAGACTAAGAGCTGTCTGCAAACAATTTGTGCTTCCATTCTTGAAAAAAAAAAAAAAAAAAGTCACACTAGACAGAAGAAACTGGATTGGAACTGCATGTACCTAAGATATAATCAGCATTTTAAGTTTTCCACTTCCAAAAGTAAGCATCCAGATTTTTGTTATCATCCAGTAGTAGATGTGGAATTGACAATGGGTGGAGGAACAGAAGTGCTACATATCTAGCCAGGATTTACTAATACTTTATCAATCCTAGATATGAGGACATCTCCTCAAAAGCAGAAGACCTACATCCTACAGAGTTTGTAGTATGATGCCACTTGAAATTGCATTATGTGTCATCGAATAATTCTAGTAATCTCACCTTGAGGTATATTGAGTAAAATCTTTGTAGGTACTCAATCTGTGCTAATATGTATGCAGAGAGCAGTAGTCATGAGTTCCAATGACAACCACCCATAGGTCCAGCACAGCAATCAAGGTGTTCAGCTAGATAGAGCAGGCTTCATATGCTTGATCTTATCCTTTGGCCTGTTTCAGGTTTTTGAAATGAGACAAGTACCATTTCATTGAAGATCATGGAACAATCCAGGCTGGAAAGGAACTTGGGTGATAATCTGGTCCGAACTTTAATGGGAAAGGAGCCTAGATGAGATCATCGAGCACCCTGTCCAATTGCATCTTAAAAACCTCCAATGACAGGGACTCTACCATGCCCCTGGGAAGCTTGCTCCAGTGAGAGTTATTCTCACCATATGAAATTTCTTTCTTACATTGAGATGGTACCTCCCCAGTAGAACTACTCACAGCCCCTTGTCTTCTACATGTGACTCTTTGTGAAGTGAGGGTCTCCAATATCTTTGTAGCCACCCTTTAATTACAGGAATTCTGTTTCTTTTCCAAGATGAAGAGACCTAAGCCCTATACCAAGATGATCATGTCTGCTAGTAATTCCCATATGGATGTAGCCCAGGATCACGTTTGCCTGCCATGCTGTTGGCAGCTGTTCTGGTTTTGGCCAAGGATAGGGTTAATTTTTTTGCAGTAGCTGTGAGGGAGCCAAGCCTAGAGCCTTGTGAGTATGTCTAGGCTGTTACTCTATACCACTTCCATCATCACTGACGGCAGAAGTAAGGGGTTTTGGAGAAAGAATATTCCAGATTACAGTCAGATTGTAAATCCACTCTATCGTGTCAGGGAAGAAGAATGATTTCAAGTGGGGCCCTGAAAAACATAAAGCTTTTGAACAAATTAAATATGAGATTGTTCATACAGTAGACCTTGGGCCAATCAGGACAGGACAAGATCTACACTGCTGCATTCTCCAGGAGAACTGTCCTTCCTGGAGGCTCTGCCAAAAAGTTCCTGGGCAGTCTTGAGAACTACCTCTGGTGTCCTGGAGTCAGGCATACAAAGGATCTGATCCCTGTTACTCCCCAACTAGAGAAGAGATCCTGGCAGCTTATGAAGGGGTTTAAGCTGCCTCAGAAGTGATTGGCGCCAAAGCACAGCTCCTCCTAGCACCTCAACTGCCAGTGCTGGGCTGAGTGAACAAAGGAAAAGTCCCCTCTGCACATCATGCTACTGATGCCATATAGAATAAGTGGACCACTCTGATCACACAGCGAGCTCAAATGGGAAACTCCAATCACCCAGGGATCTTGGAGATCATCATGACCTGGCCTGAAAGCATAAATTTTGGACTGTCATCACCACAGGAGGAGGAAAATGTAACACGTGCTGCAGAGGCTCCACCATATAATCAGCTACCTGAAAATGAAAAGCAGTACTCTCTTCATTGACAGTTCCCATGCCGTTGTAGGGCTACAGTGAAACTAGGAAGCAGCTGTATGGAGTTCTACATGGTGAGTCACAGGAGGGAAAAGGTCCATCAAGTAAGGTAGCAGAGCTGAAAGCTGGCTTTAGATATCACTGAATGAGAGAGATGGCCAGTACTCTACCTATACACCGACTTGTGGATGGTAGCAAATGCTCTGAGGGGGTGGCTGGACCAATGGAAAAAGACCAACTGGCAGCACAGAGGTAAACCCAGCTGGGCTGATGAATTGTGGCAAGACATTGCTACCCAGGTAGAGAAGTTGGCTGTAAAAGTAAAAGTACATCGTGTAGGTGCACACACACCCAGGAGTCGGGCTACTGAAGAGAATCACAACAATGGACAGGTGGATTGGGCTGCCAAGTTTAAAGTGTCTCAGGTGGATCTGGATTGACAGAATAAGGGTGACTTGTTTCTGGCTGATGGGCAAAATAGAGATGGGCTCATTATCAAAGGGTGGACTCAACAATGTCCCAGGTTATCCAGAACCGTGAAACAGGCTCTGTGATCAAGCAGGCCAAATGAGTAAAGCCCCTGTGGTACGGTGGATGATGGTCAAAATATAAATATGGGGGGGCCTGGCAGACACACCTGCATATCCACCAAGGAAAGCACTACATGCTGACAGTGGGGTAAAGAGCCACTGGATGGCTGGAGATGCACCCTGTGGCTCACACCACTGCATGGAACACCATCTTGGGCCTTGAAAAGCAAGTCCTGTGGTGACATGGCACCCCAGAAAGAATTGACAGCAGGACTCATTTCAAAAACAGACTCATAAATCCCTGGGCCAGAGAGCACAGTATTGAGTGGGTATCATATTCCCTGTCATGTACCAGCCTCTGGGAAAATTGAGCAGTACAATGGGCTGTTAAAACCCACATTGAAAGCAATGGTTCAAACAGTGGTAACTACATTTAGCAAAGGCCGCCTGGTTAGTTAACATTAACTCTCCCAGTTGAGCTGGTCATGCCCAATCAAAATCCCCACATACTGTAGAAGGGGATAAAGTCCCCATAGTGCGTATTAGGAATGTGTTAGGGAAGACGGTTTGGATTAGTCCTGTCTCAAGCAAAGGCAAACTCATGCGTGGGATTGTTTTTGCTCAAGCATTTGGGTGCAGTTGGTGGGTAATGTAGATGGAAGGGGAAACGCAATGTGTACCTGAAGGGGATTTGACTTTTGGGTGAAAACAGTCCATAATTTTGAATTATACAATATTGGTTGCTTAATGACCCTGCCACTGTGTGCCATAACTATCATGGCCAGTGGGCATGGACTGCTCCAGATACCCCAGTCATGAGCTCATGATGCACCTTGCAACCACCTGACAGCACAGCAGCCCTCCTGCCCTGGAAGACATCTGTGACAGACAGAACCCATAGTCACAAACTAAATGAACTCAACAGATATTATGGAGGGGTGGCCTTTGGCTATGGAAAAGATACCTGTGCTTGGGTATATATGTATATAGTGGGAAGGTGTAAGATTTGGGCATGAGGCTGATAGTATAGAATAAGGGGTGGATAATGTCCTACTTTAAGCCAAGAACAGGGCTCATTTTTCAAACTAGCCATGACGGGGCAGAGACTGGAGCCATGTGGGTGTGTCTAGCTTGTTATTCTAAATACCACATCATCACTGGGGGGCAGAAGAAAAGGATTCTTACTTCTGAGAAGGAGGGGCGTGGCTTCCAGTGGAACAAAAGAACGGGTGCACAGCACCTGTCTGACATTTTGTTCATTGTCTCAGGGTTCCATTGTGTTGGGTTGGTTGGTGAGCAATATTTCTTAAAAAAAATTAATATATATATTTTGCTGAAATACTGACTGGACAATTTCAAGTAATTTTAAAAGCAACATAATTTTTGGATTTGCCTCTTTGGACACACAAATTTTGCCTGTAATCTTCAATATTCATTCTGACTCAAGGAACCAACATGGGAAGCAGAGAAGAACATCACAGAAGGGGAAATTTGGAATGGTTAAAATACATTCCAATTTCTGAAAATGTAGAAATACTTCTCCATTATATTGTGTGCAATTATTTTAGTACAGTTACAGAGCCATAATTAGACTGTATTCATACAGCAGCTTGTGAACTTCTTTTCAGATGTAATTCTCTGTTGATCTCAAAATAATTTATCTTTACATTATACATATTTCTTTTGATACATATAGTAATTTTAGCCAAAATATGCTAAAAATTTAATCTAAGCTGTGTAAAAGACAAATAAAACATTTAAGTATATTTCTAAAATGTAATAAATCTACAGTTCAAATGATGCACTTATATCAATTGTAAAATATTATGTTTTCTGTCTCATTTCAGAAGGTATTATGGTAATAATTTTGGATTTTAGCCAAGTGCTCAGCAGAGGATTTTAAACATCCTCTGAACAGACACATTTAATAGCTTTTAACCGTACAGAGCATTGCTCTTATCAGTGAGCAGCAGGAAAATGATTAATACACTCTGGGTAAACTTACACTTGGTCTTCTTTAGGTGGAGAAGGAGACATCACTAAGGGCAGAAATCTCTAATTATATAAGAGGATATAAAAGACAGCAACTCACAGACATCAGATGCATATTCTGTAGGTCTACACAACAGATGGTGGTGTCTGGCAGTGTCTTTTCTTTTAAACAGAAAAATATTGTTATAAAAATATTCAGAATACATTTTTAGTTACTTAACCAAATGTGTGGATGTATAACTGGGAAATGAAAGCCATGATCAGTGCAGGCAATAGAAAAAATTTATCTGAAATCTCTTTATTTAGGACTCTTCCACTCTTATGCTGCTTTCAGCTTTAAAACACACTGGTGTGTTCATGTCCTTGGTACTACATATTTAAATACTTCCTGAACTCATACATTTTTTGATATATTTAATTTGTACTGTAGTGTATTGGGATATTCTGAATACCATGTTTTTACCCCTTTCCTTTCCATTTTTGCTAAAAAGAATCACTATTATCAGCCACAAGGGGAATTCTCTCTTGCAACCAAAGTCCTCTGAAGGGAGAATCCTCTGCAGACCTACACTTTGAGTGACAAGTTCTTACGCATGTCTCATTATGAGTGGGTTGAATTAACATATATTCTGCCAAGTTGAGGAAAATAGCTGTGGCTAATAAATGAAAATTCAGGAAATAGTCTTTAAATCTGACTGCGATGTATTTCATCAAGATGATCCAGTACTTCAGGAGTCAGGTGAAAATATTGCAATTATGTTCAAATATAAATAAATCCAACACATCTGGGCTGCTTTTTTGTTGGAACAGGCATTTCAACTCCTCTCCAAAGAGATCAGCTCTTTTCCTTCCACTACCAACACACAGCATTAGAATGTGTTACAGTGGAAGTAGTCACACTGGCTTCTAAGCCATAAATACAGAGCTCTATATATGATCAGATACCCCAAACCTTCAGGCAGACTTAACTGAATGAACATTTTCTGTTAAAAGGCTTTTCTCAGTACAAAAATTCTTTTTTGCAAAATTGAATGTGACTACCTAATCCCCTTCCTAAACAAAAGCTACAGGAAGATGGCAGTCACACCATGAGATGGACATTATAGGAGAAGTGAAAAGTTTTTCTCTAGCCTTTCTAATGTTTTGCACACATGCTCCCACACTGCACATCATTGGTATTTAAATTTGACCATTAAAAAACAGTATCTTGTGTTGTAAGCAATTGTGAAATCTTCTGGAGAAAAGATGCTGGCCAATGTGATGTTAGCCTACCCAGTTCTTACTTTTGCTGGAATGTCTTGCTGGGAAGAATTAATATTCAGTTAAAATAACAGGTGAGACAGAATCACTGGTTTCCAACAGGCAATAATGCAATCAATTAAATAATTCATAAAGCTGGGCACAGAATTTGGAGAACATTGCTCCTCTGTGATGTTGATGCCATGATGATTTTTTGCCCTTTCTTTTACACAGCTTTTATATACCTTTTTATAGCTTTTGTATTCTTAAATGTTTTTTAGCCTACATTCTTAGATGTATTTTGTTAAGCTAGGAGACTAAACATCTTAGAAGCCTCATAGTTAGGGATCAGAAAGCCCCAGACACCAAGGTCCTCTCCAGAACACATTTTGTAAACTGATAGGACCATCCAGGGGAAGGTTCCCTGGGGAGGGGGGCTCACGAGCCTCTCATTGGGGAATCTTTGATAGGTATGCTAATTAGTAAGACCTATAATGTTATACCTGATCTATCGTGTGTGTGCATTGCGGTGTGCATTTTGGCATGTTCCACCTGGACATGGTGCACCTAAGGATCGTGAAAAGAAATCTGAGGTAAAATCCCTTTTTCCCTTCTAACTGTATTTGATTCTAGATTTTAAGACCAGGAAAAGGCATCAATGTCTCCATTTAGACAGTGGCATCTCATGAAGACGGGAAGAGGTATCAATATGTTAATGTCTTTATTTCAAAGATACAAAACTGCAGACAAATGAAAACACACACAAAAAAATTATGATTCTGAGATTAAGAGGTTTGAAATTACCTACTGTAAAAAAAGCTGGTTTTAAACAATGACACCTTTTGGTTATAATCACATTTACTGAGAGATGCCTCTGTCCAAATTAGATGCAAACAAGATCATATGATGAGGCAATAGTATAGATTCTATTCTGTAGTAAATATGAGGTAGAGAGAAAGGAAGGAAACAGGAACGAGGGGGAAGAAAAAGAGAATGAGAGAGAGATAGATTAAGCAGAAAGATATCACCACCTGTGGATCCGGACAGTGTCCCTTTGGTCCTTCTTCTTCTGGTCTTCTCAGTGGTGGTGGTCCTGGAGTTGGTCTTCTGGAGGTGCCACCTTTACACGGTCCAAATTCTGGGTAATTGATTGGGGGGTGGGGAGGGGTAGATACTGTTCCCATAATATGGGATGTATATAGTCTATATAGCAATTGCTTCCTTTCCGACAGTTTGCCACAGTGGGATTTTTGTCCAGATGCACTTACCAGATTGCTACCCAGATCTCCCTCACCAGTCCTGGAATTAGTGCCTTCCTGTTGCAAATTCCTCCCGTCTTATCTCAAGATCCTGCTGTGGTGTCTTGTCTTATGGCACATTCCTGCTGTGGCCTTGACAGCGTTTTGAGATAGGCAACTACATTCTTTAAGTTTTTACACCTTCAAAAAAACCTCAGGAAAAAAAGAGATACAGCAAAACACCATAATCAAACCGGTTTGTTTTCTATATAGACTCTATATACCCCATGCAACCTAAAAGAGAGCCATGGACCACATTGCTTCAGATGAAACCTTGGGAACAGTTTCCGAATGTGTCCCCACATCAGGAAGGCCCTGCCATACAACTATCCATCCTTTAGAAGAAAAGGGCTTCTAGTGTAAATATGGATTCTGGTCACGCTCTAGTTACATTATAAAGTTTGAGGTGCTCTCTTGAGCAGAAAGGTCTTAAACTACTTGAGTATTCATTAATTGATACCAATGGGCATCCTGAGCCCAGAAAAAAACTACCAGAAAGAACTACCCCAATGAAGAAACACCAGGTAATAAGTACTATCTCTGCTAGAAAAAAAACCCGCACAAACAAAACTTAAGTTAATATTTTTGGCATAGTCATTGCCACTTTTTTTTTTTAAACAAATTACACGTTTTTTTAATTAACTTTAAATCAGTGCTTGTAAAAATAAACTAATTTGCAGCATTGCATGTAGAGTTTGTAACCTCAATAAAACCAATGTACATTCTCTGTACTGAAGTATGACAAGTGGTCTGTAGATTCAAGCTATTCCTTGTATTTTTCACCAACATAGAAGGACCAAAGTAAGAGTTCTATAAAAACAGTTTACCTAGTTCACAATTCACAAGCCTTAGATCAGAGTTAGTTCAAGCTAAACACATTAATGTTCCTAAAAATGGGTCTTTTCTCCTAATGCACTTGATCAAATGTGCAGAGCTTTGATCAGAGAACACCTTAAAGGTGCCTTCATATTTCAACCAGTTACTTTTATATCCAAGGAATGGGTACTGACACTTCAGAATGAAACCATGAAAGCCTTTGCAATGTTTTAATTTTAAAAAATAGTTCAAAAGAGGAAAAAACAATACTTTTGCATCTCATACTCAACAACAAAGATGGTATATGATAGTTCAATACCTCTTTCAGGTCAGAGGTGTATTGAGAAAAACATCAGGGATGATTCTGCCTAGATTTATAAGTAAGCTAAATGACAAATACTGCACTTTAATCTTCTTTTGATGCACACAGTTGACAGGAGCTACAAAGGTACAATATAAAGCTTTTGAGTATTTCCCCATATATTTTGTACAAGATGGAGGAACACATCTTCCTCCATAAAATATGAATACTTACATTTGTGCATTATGTATGTGGGGTTATACAAGTGAATAAGTTTCCTAAAACACACCAGAGCTGATACTCAAAGAGAATATACAGCTCAGAGGAAGAAAATCAATTAGCCCAGTACACTAATGATATCAAAATGATACTCCTTTTTTCACTGGGGCTGATTCTAATTTGTCCTGATGTAACTCCATAAATTTAATTAAATGCTCTGAAATTATGTTGTTTAAGCTACCATATTCTGATATATTTTGTTTTACATTAATTCACTTTTTGTATTGGCTGGTTTATTTACTTTGCTACATTCTGGTATTTCAGGGATTTAAAGAAAAACTGCTTTGAAAGCTATGCAGGTTCAAATAAACAAGAAAACAATTCATAAATTACATTCATTTACACAGAGTTGGACTTAACCACTCTGTCTTTATATAGCAACAATCAATATATCCTACAGAAATAATTTTTCATGTTTTCAGAGAAATCATATTACAGATGTCCCAAGCCATTTGTTTGGGGTTTTTTTACTGGTAACAGGCCAGCAATGGGTGAACAAGCCTCACAGGCTGGGAGCAAAGGGTTATAGTAAATAGGGTTACATCAGGCTGGTGACTGGTGTCTAGTGGGGTTCCACAGGGCTCCATCTTAGGCCCTGTGCTTTTCAACATCATCATAAATGACTTGGGTGTAGGACTTGAAGGAATTTGAAGTTTGCAGACAATACAAAATTGGGAGTTGTTGACTCCTGCAAAGGCGAGGAGGTCCTGCAGGGAGGCCTTGACAGATGAGAGGACTGAGCCAACCAATTATATGAAGTTCAACAAGGGAAAGTGCCAGATTCTGCACCTGGGATGGGGCAACTCTGGATGTATGGGCAGACTGGGGAATGAGATGCTGGAAAGCAGTGCCATGGAAAGGAACCTGGGGGTCATGGTCAGTAGCAAGTTGAATATGAGTCAGCAGTGCCCTGGCAGCCAGGAGGGCCAAGCGTGTCCTGGGGGGCATCAGGGACAGCATTGCCAGCTGGGAGACAGGGGGTTGTCCCACTCTGCTCTGCACTGGGGCGGCCTCACCTTGAACACTGTGTGCAGTTTTGGTCACTGCAATATAAAAAAAGATATCAAGAGAGTGTCCAAAGGAGGGCTATGAGGATGGTAAAGGTCATTGAGGGGAAGGTGTATGAGGAGTGGCTGAGGTCACTTGGTTTGTTCAGCCTGGAGAACAGAAGACTGAGGGGAGACCTCATTGTAGTCTGGAACTTCCTTAAGAGAGGAAGAGGAGGGGCAGGCACTGATCTCTTCTCTCTGGTGACCAGGACCCAAGGGAATGGCCTGAAGTTGTGTCAGGGAAGGTTTAGGCTGTGTATCAGGAAAAGGTTTTTCACCCAGAGGATGGTTGGACACTGGAACAGGCTCCCCAGGGAAGTGCTCACAGCACCAAGACTGACAGTGTTCAAGAACTGTTTGGACAGCGGTGTCAGGCACATGTTGTGTTTCTTGGAGTGTCCTATGCAGGGCCAGGAGTTGGACTCTGATGATCCTTTTGAGTATCTTCCAACTCAGGAAAAATTATGATTCCATGACAGTCTTTCCACCACAAGAATGCTTTTTTTTGTTTTTATTTTCCTTTTTTTAATCTTGTCAAGATATTATTTTTTTGAAAATTACTGGACTGCCTTTTACTTGTTGGAAGTTAATTATGAGCACATAGATTTGCAGTGAAGTCACTAAACCCCAATTAATATCATCTTTTCAAAGAGATTAATTCTAGGATAAATTTGGTAAGTTTGTAATGCCGCATGCTGTACAAGTACATGAAAATGGACTTCAGTGAGATCAGCTGTATGTCTTTAGATTAGATCAATTCCATAAAATGCTACTTTGAAACCTCCACAGGAAAGGTTGCACATATTCATCTTCAATGTCTGTGTAAGTGCATCTCAGAATAGAAATAATAATCAAGTGGTGATTTTATTTAGTGCTTTGAGAAAGAAAGGCTCAGAGTAAAAAAGAAAGTTGTTGAGTTCAGGAGAAACTCACCACCAATCCTTCATAAGGCTGTCACAGTATAAATCTTTTGTGAGTGTAGGAGAAAGACAAAAAATCCTGCAGGGCCTCTTGAGAGAAAAATGATAAAAAATGTCTAAGGACAACTTGGTAACAAACATGAATACCTAACTGTGAATAAATCCTGATTTTCATGAAAACCATAAAGTGGACTATTTTCTCATTTTTGGGGGTATTTTCTTAAGAACAACAAAAAAATTCATCTGTATAAAGAACCAATTTGACAAATTTGACCGTATTGGTGCTATGTTAGCATCTCTAATAGATTAATGTTTTGTATGACTTTGTTATTTCAATACAAGTCTTCAATTCTCCAGAAGGAAAGGTAAGGTTTTGGATTATTTTGTTTTGGGAGTTTTTGTTGGTTTTTTAGTGGCTTTTTAATGCTTATGTTTTGATTTTTATTTCAAGGAAAAATAGTATTTTGTCATATGTTTTAATGGATGACAAGATAAAAATCACTATGACATTATTCTGTAAATTCTAGAATAATGAAAAATGAACAAAAATCTGAAATGCAACTTGGATTTCCATTACAAAACTTTAAAATTACAGATATATAAAAATTAAAATATTCAAATTTTTTTAGATCTGCTTAGATCTTCTCCCACAAAAATTCCAGTTAATTTAAAATCTGAGCTAAAACAAAACTCAGGAAGGCATCTAGTCACCTCTCTGTACTTCATGGTTTGAAGCATCCATGCTACATGCTTATTTAAATAGTAGTAATTGCCTAACAAGCCAAATATGTTTTACCAGATTAGGCAGAATGTCAAACATCCAGCCAGTATTCCTTTATATTTCAACCAAATATAATACAGTAGCAACCAGAATGATAGTGTATCCTATGACACCTTCTGTAAGCATCAGGTCCACTGAAATTTATATAAGCAGTGGTCTTTTAAAAACATTATAAAACTGAATTTCAGGAGGACTGCTACACTAATACTCAAAACATATTTCTCAGCTTTTTACAGTTTCATACTCTTAACTATTGTTCCTATTTTCTGCTACTCCTTCAGGAATTGTTGCTTTATAAAATGCTATCGTGAAGTGTTGAAGGATTTTTTTCTTCCCACTTGTATACTGTCAAGGGATGCTTTTTGAAGACCTCAGTTTCACCATAAAGAGCTAGGGAGGCAGACCTGATGGCCTTGTGGGATTTAATTAGAGTTCACCAAGTTAGAATCTCCAAGCTCTCAAAGTCCTAATTTAAATATAAGTTCACTCTCTGTTCAACTGTTCCTTAGGTCCTTATTAAAATTTCAAGTTATTAAAGAGAATATTCGAAGGGGTTCTTTTTCCTTTTTTTTTTGCAACAGATATAAACTAAACTAGAAATGTGCCACACTCAAAAGCCCTCCTGTGTTAAAACCCTTGCCAATTTTTTGTGATAAAACAACCTCAAAAAGAACAGAATCAAGGGAAACACATTTAGACTATTAGGTGTCCAACCAGAAGGAGATGGAGAGACACCTGCATGACCAAAGTGAAGGTGGTACTGAATCATAGACACATTTCAAAGGTACCAGTTTTTTGGTTAGATGACCCCCTGCAGTCCTGTGATAATAACAAGTACTACTGCTCTTGCTTGGTGTGATCAGTATAGTATTTCCTGTGTTAAGATATCATTCAAAAAGCTTGTTTTACACTGATGACATATCAGATCTGTTTACAGAAACTTTCTTGTCAATCAAAGGTTTACAACGTGGTTATGGGAAAGAACCACATACATATATATACATAAAATAAGTTTTATGGGTATATACATATATATATATATAAAATAAGTTTTATGGATGACAATGGAGCTACATAGCAATTTAAAAAAATACAAAACATGCTTCATTCTTTTACTCTGAAGTGCTGGCAGCAGCATTCACACTCCAAGACCCATTGATTCTGCTGACAAGTTATGTCAAAAAATATCAGGAAAGTGAGGAGAGAGCTGCAGCCATGCCCATGCTAAGATTGAATAGAAATGAGAAGACATAGTACAAGGAAACAAACAAACAAACATTCATTGGCTGCAGAACTCATTCATGGGGAGACTGCAGGGACAGCAATTCTCAGCATTATCTCCATTGTATCTGTTTTATCCTGCCTGTGATTTAAATGGCTGTAATTGATTCCTAGAATAATACTTAAGGTCACAAACTTTCCTACTGTTTTGTGGTTTCCATGCACTTGATTTTAAGTTTGTATGGCTCACAGTGGTGCCAGAAAGATACAACACGTGGACAAGCTTCTTCTTGATTAAGCCCATCTCTCTTTTACCTGATTTTCTTTGATGTTGTTGTTGTCCGTCTCATGGATACTATATATCAATTTTTAAGTAGATTGATTTAGAAGTAAGTTAAAATTACCTGGAAGAGGATTAATTAATCCAAAGTGATTCTTAGGTACTTCTAGGACATTTGTTATTCTGTATTGAAAAAATATAGCCATAAATTTAATGTTTACATTCTGGTTGGATTAATAATCTATTCCCAGAAATTTATGTGAAACTTAAAATGTAAATTTAAAAGGAAAAATTATCCTTCCTGGAGCTTTTCTGATTCCAGCATAGATTTAATTGAGGGTATTTTAAAATGTCCACAAATAATTTTGCTATTGTTAGGAATGAGCCTAAGTATTGCAGTTCAGATTTGAAGAAAGTTTGATATTCCTCACTTCCAAGAAGTTTTGAGAAGCTCTTAGGATAGGAAAGAGAATCCAGGATTCAGGTTTACCTGACCGTTTAGTCAAAAATCCAGGCTGCTTATAGCCATGTTTGATTCTGCTGATGATTTAAGCAGAATAGCACTGACGGTCAATTTGACTACTTGGTGGAATTTCAGTGTTAGACACCTCTGACAAATCAGACAATAAGGTGCCAAATTAAAATTTCTTGAAAATCTCATCCAAAACAAAGTTCTCTAGCATATCGGTATCACACTAGAGCAACAGCAAATATTATGTGGGACAAATTGAAATCATCCTCATGACCCGTGGCCAGCAAAAGACTCAGCCCATCTGTAAGGCAAGTCATGCTGCCCATAGAAGGTGCTGTGCCAGCAGCAGTCACTTCAGGAAAATATCTGTTAAGTCATCACTTTATTTTGAATTATAATGGCAGGTAGGTAATTTCTAAAAGTGTCAGCAAAAATCTGGTGATCAAACCCTACACTTGTTCATGGTTCTACAAAACAAGAGCATATGAATACAAGCATATGTGTCTAAAATTCTACAGTTACACATTTTAAATATAAAATTTCTGATAATCTGCTTACCCACTATAGTGTGTTCTATGACAAATATAATTACATGTCAAACTTAATCAGTCCTGGCTGTGACACCACATGAAACTTAAACTATTTTTAATGGTGTTAGAGGTGCTTGAGAAATTTAAAGTGAAAGAAACAGATAACATTTCTTTTCTTAGGTCTGAAGTTAAAACAAAAGAATGAATAATGATGAGACAGGCCATGTACAGGAGAGAAAACAAAAGGTTTCTAAATAATTTTTTTGAATGTTAGGAAAAAAAGCAAAAAAATCCTTTGTATTTATATTTTGTCAAGACAGTTATTACTACATTACTCAGGTCCTTTATTTCTCCTTATATGTTTGCTAAACCTATCCTGTCTACTTAGGGTCACCAGTGAGGAAATATGTGAGGTAAAATCAAAGAGCAGTTCTGCTGAAGGCAGTAGGATGTAAAAAATAGACTGAAAGAAGAATATTATTATCTTATTTAGTAATCTGGATGTTGATTAAAAGAAGAATTTAGACACAGGTGCTCTATAGAAATACCCTGAGGAGAAAGAAACAAAATTACTATATTAAAAATTACCATCTTTTTGTCAAGGTCTTCTTTGTAATTTGTAGTTTTTATTATTAGGTCCATAGAAAATTATGCATAAAATCTACTTACTTCTTCAAAGACTCTTCTGTAACAATGTTGAGGATCCAGAGAATTCTCAGTACCTTCATTATTATTTCTTTAGTTTTCTTTTTCAAGCAAGATAGTAAGCAAAGTTCGTGATGCACTCATTTCTGGTGGTCTGAATACGCCTTGACCAGCACTTGGCATGTAAGCAACATGCTGTGAAATGTGCGTCTGTTCCCTGCAACATATTAAACTGCAAGTCAAAGGGGCTTCCTGTGACTGTCACTTATGAGTGGATTGGTTGAAATTCAGACCAGAAAGTACTACTACGCTAAGCTGAGGTTACTTTGTCATATGCACTTTCCTTGCATTATGTCATTACATGGCATAATTTCTTTGAAACTGTATGGAAATTACTAAACTACAATGTCCATTTCCTTAAATGAGTTTATACTAATATCAGCATAAAGTAGGAAATGTTTTTACACTCTTGAGAAAACATGACTTTCAAAAATACGCCCTGATAGAATGAAAACTTCTTTCCCCTGAGGAACTACTCTGCTAGTTTTTTCTTTGCACAGTTTAGAAGTTCTTTTATAAAAAACATGAATCTGAAGAGTAAGAGTAGTCTTTAGTAGTATTTTTTCTTTAACACCTATGAGTTATCTTCTTTGACAGATCAATGGTTGGCATTAGTGAAAGGGATATTGCTAAGGTATGAAGCAAAGCATAAAAAAATTGAAATATTTTTCTGGTCCCAGAAGTTGGCACTGTCCAGAGCTTTTCACCCTATCATCTATGCTAAGCCCTTCTCAATTACAGTAAATTTCTCCTATTCAATCCCCTCTGTATGGTCAATTAAACAGTCTCTATTTTAGGGAATATTCCCTTCAAATATTCATAGTATTATGAACCCTCCTGTTGTCTTTAGCCAAGCTATAAGTATATATTCAGTACTTTATATTTTTTCATATTTTAATTCCTGGAATCTTTTAGTCATGATTAGGGTTCTTCTCCTAATTTTCCATTATCTTTGGTGATGATGTATTTACACACTTACAGTAATATCTGTGTGAGTTATTATCACAGTTATATTGAGGGGAAATATAACTACTCTTCCCTATTATGTTACTCCTCCAAATATACCACTAAGGATCAGATTAGTTTTTCAGCCCTTTTGCATGTAAATACCTACCAAATCTGCTGCTTATGGAGTGCAGGTGTTGACATAAACAGTCTTTTTTCTGTTATAATCTATTTATTCTTCTTTATATGATCAATTTTCCAAATTAATCCCTACCTATGGTGTAATCTTTCAAGTGGGTGAGCCTGAGGCTTCACCCTTCATGTCTGCTTGTAGGCATTACTCTTGTGTCATATGAGCATCACATAGGACCATGCACTTCTGGACATTTCAAGATGTCTCCATTTTCATTTCTGATCGATATTGACTGTTCAAAACATAGTCCCTCAATGTCTGAGCATTTGTTTGGATTCCTTATTACTCTACAATTAAAAATTAAAAACTGCATTCCAACTTTAGCTGGTTGAAAGGAAAGTGGTGTTTCGATTAAGCTTTCCCTGGTTATTATTTCAAAACATCTGTTGCTCTCTAGTTTTGTCTTTTTGTTTTGTTTTGTTAGGTAACATTATTTCAGTTTGTGATGATGAAATCATGTCTTTTGCTATTGACAAAAGAAACATGACCCAATGAGTTAATTGAATAAAATGTTTCTAGGGAAAAATATTTCCCTCTCTAATCCAAACTCTGCTAAGAAAAATTAACAAAAATTATTTTATGGGGATATATGAACTCAAAATAGAAATATAATATATCTGAAAACATGGCACATGCCTGCACTGCAGTAACACAAGTGATTATATTGGTGTAGCTAACAACCTGGATTTTCTTTAAAAGAGAAGGCTGGCTTAGTTAGGTACCAATGCCAGTATGCTTGTCCTATCTCGATGCACGTTAATTTCAATCTGCTAAAGAGGGTGCATATCATGTGACCACACCACAGATATCACTCTAACTGGGGTAAAATCCTTCGAAAATGATTTTTTGCATGATTTTGGACACCATCAGTGTTGAACGAGGAAATTTTTAATATGAACTATCTATGCCAAAGTGGAACAACACTTGGAGTTGATTAATTTACTGTTCTATCTTTCAGGGATTTTTTCCCAAATGTTGTCTGTGGTGGTTAAGATACAGTTGTTAGGTCTGTGCCCGTCACAGTCTCAGAACAGAGAATTATTCTGAAGTTATATGTCTCTCTTTCAATGCAGCCAAGCAAAGTTTATTTCAGGTCATTGAAGTTCATAATTTTTCTTGTCTCTTTTTTTTGTTTTTCTTTCTCTCCAAGTCTAGAAAACTAACTTTAATTACTAAAAAAAAAAAAAAAAAAAGGCATCTTTTGCCAGTAGCAATATTTTCATACACTCTAATGGATTATTTTTGCTCTGCTTGGCAGGGGACCTTTTTCTTCATATTCAGCAACGCGGTATATGGTCAATGAATTGAGACTACATGCCCATTTTACACTTCTGCAGTTCATCCTTTGAAATCCACAGTCTTTGTTCTTTACATAATATTCCTGTGCTGTTGACCTTCCAAATGTTTCTTTAATTTCTGTTCCTTGCTGCACTGCAAGAGTTTTATGAGAGTGAACATAGAATTAGTAGTCTATTTCCATTTGTAATAAATCTGCTTTTGCCCTTGCAGGGGAACCTTTGCTTGAGTGTCTGTATTTTTGCAACAATAATGAATTAATGCAAGAGGTTACCCGGATAAGAGCAAAGCAGGGTTTAAAGTCTAACCTGGTACATCACTGCCTCAGGGCTAAATTCTGAGCCCATTTAAGCAGGAGATATGGGGCACAAAAGTTAAAACACTCCCAGCGGCTCCCAAGGCTGCTCCAATCACCAAATCACATGCAGAGGCTCATGATTCTTTAATTTAAGTGTGCTGTGAGTGTTCTGTTTTCAAAAGAACAAAAAGACCCTTTAACCTGTATTCTCTCTTTTCTTGATTAGTTTCATTCATTTAACTGAGTCATGTCTGAGCTTCTTGAGTTCTGGGAAATTAGTGCATTCATGATCATCTTCAGAAACAGATTACATTGTATTATTTATTTGTTTATAATTTTTATTTATTTATCATTTTAAATTATTGATATATTGATTGTTATACATAATTAATATATTTTTACTATCAATTAGCTGTTGACCTCTACCTTAATTTCAACTGAGTTTGAGAAAATTCTACAACTATTGTAAAGTTCATATTAAGATTACAGTGTCAACATTAAAGGACTTTCTCCTGTTTTTTTTAAATGAAAACAAAATGAAATAGTTATCTTGAGATTCCAAAATAACATATAAAAGCTTACTTTAAATTTTGTGAAACACTCTTCGGAGGAAACAGAAAATACAAGACAAGGCTTGAATATAGATTTGGCACACCTGGAAGTATAATAAAGCTGGTTAAATTAAAAAAAAAAAAGAAATCAACATGCATATATGGATATCTTTTTTGAAATTTGGACACATTTTTAACTGATGTGACAAGCTCCAAAAATGACCCTTGAATTAAAAAAACAAAAGAAAATCAGAAAAAATCTTTTGTATAAGAATGGTGTCTACGTTATATAAAAAGAATTAGGAAAAATATATCCTACAACTAAAGCGCAACATTTTTGTTCTATATTTAAATATATGTCTAAAATCTCACTGGTTACCCATTTATAAAGAAGAAAGCTGTCTTTATAGATGTGTTACTCTAGGCTTAAATACCAGACTGCAGAATAAATGTAGAAAAGGAAGGATACCATATAACTTGCATCACTGAGCAGCTCACAAGAGTGGTGGAATAGCATTAGAACCACTTTCCTAAGCAAAAGTTTATCTTATTAGTCACTTCCCACTTCAGTATAACAGTTAATGGTGTGACCTGTTTTGAGGAGCAACTGCTTTGAATAGATTAGCTTTTCATCTGAATTTGGCTGCTTAACAGTTAATATGAAGAAGCTTTCAGTGCTGATCTGCTTATGACTGAAACAATGAGGATTACAGGGTGTTAGGGAGGTTGGACATAGCCTAAGGATATAATCTCTGGTAAGGTCAAGGCTGGATGGCTTGGGAAAAAGAGAGATGTAAGCACTGTAAAGATCTATTTTTCCAGCTCAATAAAACAGGCCAGAATATGGTTTTTTTGTTCACTCTTTAAGGTGAAGTGCATGCAAAAAAGGGTTACTCTTTCTCCCCCTGCATTTAAAATTCAGAATAAGTAGAAAGACAACTCCTGTTCTTTTTGTATTTAGTCAGATCTGTAAACTGTTAAGCATGAACAATGTAAGTGACATATAATGAAATTTTTATAAATATAGCTCCATATGTGTTCTCATGCTCTCCAAGCTGCTGACATCTGGATTTTTCAGAGAAGAAGTTAGGGAAACACAGAAAAAAGATTTTGAACATAAAACTGTAATAAAAATTAATATATCACTTTTCCGCATATAAAACAAATGACCCTGCCACTCTGATTTACTAAATAAGGCTTCCAGACTTTCCTCCAGACCTTTGTTCTGTCCTGTCATAAAACAAGATTTTCTATAATCAAGATATAGCTTGTTTTGTTGGAGGAAGGAGATAGCACCACATACCAGCATTTCAGCAGTGTCCAGCTGTCAGAAATGGGCTTCCTTGTGGAATGGTCACAGCTGCTTTGAGTGGTAATCTCTATGCCCACTGAAACCTGAATTTCATACCTTCAAAAGCAGATACATATATTGTGGTTTAGCAGGATTGGATGGAGGGGAATACTACAGTTACACAACCTAGATGTGTCTAAAACTCAGAATAGGACTTTTTTTTCATAAAAGGCAGCTTCCTGAATAACAGGGAGCAACTGAGGGTTGAAGAATATCTTTTGCAGCAAAAGCAGGCAAAGCAAACCTTTTCAACTTATGAACATGTCCCATTTTCCACATCTCATGTCAGAGTGGTACTCACTTGAATGTGAATCCTATAAGTCATGAAAGGATAATAAAATAGCAAAACATTTAAGTCATTTTTAATTTGATATTTAATATTTTGGACATTTGAAACTCTTGACATACAAAAATACTTGCACTTTAATATTGAGTTCCTTTTAAAAGAATTACCCTTCTTGTAATAATTAATCAAATAATTGCCCTGGTCATATTACTCTCCTAATATCTGGAAATCACAGCAGGCAGAGGAGGTGAATGTTCAGTGCAAGCTCATGTAGTAATTCTTTCTTTTGTAAATGTTTTTATCATACAATCTATGTGATTTTGCAATTTGAGATCCATATTAAATGGGAAGTTGAAGTCACTTGCTATTCATACTAATGACTTGCAATATCTGTTTAGTGGTAAGATATATTCTGAACATCTAGATTTGTATCAGTGTAGAGCCTCTTTGTGGGATAAATTGAAAACTCCATACTCCACACTTTTAAGAACGCCTATAAATATTACATAAATCCTTTAGAAATAGCCCAACTATAATTAATTGTGCTGATAATGAGGTCAAGTTTTCTAGACCTTTTCCTTACACAGAACTATAATAGAAACTACAAATACAGCTGCATTTCCTAAGACAAAAGTTGCAATCTCCATGCATTATAAATCAAGGTCTTTTTTGAGAAAGAAAGCCCCAAAATACTGCGCAGCCAGAATTTTCACCTCACTGCACCTTTCTGACTGCAATCAGCAAGACCAGTTGCATAATAATCCATTGTGTTGCTCACATGCTTAAATTAAATGTGTATTTAGATGTTTTGCTGAAGGAGGCTTATGCCAATATACAATGCAAATAAGGGGGTGGAAGCAAGCCCTTAGGGCCTCCATCAAAATTAATAAGAGTCTCGCCATTATTTCCATAGGCGTTGTATCAGGACCGTAGGTTTTAGCAAGTGGATCCTCGGGACCTGAGAGGGAAAATGAATGTAACACAACCCACCAGGGAGGTTTCTCTTCTTCTCCTGGTACATATCCAAGATAAGGATGTGAGTCAGTTACAGCTTTCAGCAATCAGCTCTGTCAAATTCAAGTCATGTGCATTTGAGTGTTCTCTTCTGACATTTCTCCTGCTTGGCCCCTATGGGTTAAAGTGATAACTGTCCTATAAATAAAGTCAGTTGTGATAGTTAAGCCTAGCAATTATTGAGCATCTTCAAATGCACCATAGTACAACATGCCTTAGTTAAATTGTAAGATTTTCCTTCTCACTAGTGCAGTTTTTGAGTAAGAAGGTTGATATTTGCATCATTTTTAAAACATAAGCATGCTCTCAGACAGTTTTAGTTTACTGTCATCTCTGGAAACCGAGTGATCTGTTACACTTGAGGGTGACTCTTCAGTAAGAAAGTGCATTAGCCTAATGACCACTTATTGAAGTTAAATCATCCCAAACAAAAAACCAATTTTTTTTATTTAATCTATTAAAAACACTTGAGTAGACTGAAAATTTTCTGAAGCAAGTCTCTTAACACTGCCACAGATAAGGATGGACAAAATAAATAATTTTAACTTTTCCAGGTTTTATTTCCCTATAAGCAGCATTATTTCATTTCCAGAAATGGTATGGCTTTATTCAAAAATAAAAATAAAAATTATGATGATGTTTTAAAGGATAATCTAATTTATTGCTAGTGGTTTGAATCATTCCAGGGGTCAAAGGCATCTTTTACATCAATTTGCAAAAGCAAATGAATGTTTTGAAGGAGATGTAAAAGTCAAGTTGCTTGGGAGTACATTAAATTATATGCTAGTTAATGGTGTTAGAGAGATAGTTTAAAAATAAATGGACCATAATACCTTTTAATAAAGGAACTACAAGCATTTTTGTTCCCTGCTAAAAGCAGATGCCCATTTGGCACTGTTTTGAATCCCATTTGCCATGTATATTTTGAGTAATACTATGCTGAGTGTGGTGCAGGTTCAGTAACCTCACTGTAAAATAATGAGTCTTCAAGAATAAAAAATACATTAGCTATGAAGTTGTATATTTGAGGTGCTTGGAACATACTCAAACAAAACAAAACAAAAAACCAAAAAGCTTTCACCCAGTAAATTTGCTCAGAAAGGAAACTTGAATATCTTGATTTGTATTTTGATTTCCATTTGAGCTCTAAAAACTGGACAAGGCATCAGCTCTTTACAGGTGTTTTCTATAAATACCTTTTCTCTGAGTATGCCAGCACAGGAGCTTGCAAAAGTCCTGGTCTAAAGGGAGCTTATGACAACAGGGATGCAGCAAATAGCATGAGTTCACTCACTAAATAGTGTCTTCAGAAAAAGGTCCAGAACTCATATTTTATGAAATATGTAACATGATTTACCCAAGGTTGTCAAAAGAGATGAATTTCAGCCAAATGTAAGGTAATAAATAGTAATATGTGCTGCATATAGTTGACTTATAACCCTTGGCATTTTTAAAGAAAATTCTTTTGAGGAATTCATTTTATACGTCATAAACTTTCCTATTGTTTTTCCTGTTTTGACTGTCTTTGTCATCAGATTTCTTGTGGAAAATTATGTCTGGAAACTGTAAATAAAGCAGTATTTTGAAGAACACTTATATAAGTCCCTATTTCCATGATGGTCAAAGAATAAGAAAGTTAGTAGTGTAGAAAAATGGTCTGTTTCATTAAATCAGAACCTAGGGGGGAAAAGCGGCAATAAGGTAATGTATATTTGAGCTTTTTTATTATTATTTATTTAATGATTTTAGAAAAACCTTTTCCAAGGTTGAAAGTTATTTGTCCTCATGACATACATTGTTTTGAGTAACAGAATAGTTCTCTTGTGATATTATTATTATTACTACTACTACTTATTAGACATTATCATTATTATTATTACCATTATTAATAATCAATTTTGTGCTAGAATGTAATGCACACGTATTCAAACATTTATCCTTACTTTAAGGTAAGTATAATTGAAAACATGTTTCATATTATCATATATCCACTTTACACATATGCTGGCTTAAACCATATATATGCAGTTATGAATCATCAAATCAGAGTGAAATATATGTCCTTTACTGCCACTCCATACATGTTAGTTTAGCCTACTATAGCACTACCTGTCATCTGTTAAAATGACAGCCAGGAAGGCTGACAGGTTGGTTGGTGATTGTCAGAGTGTGCTGAATATTGGTGAACCTTAAAATGGGTTTGTGGGCATCCAGACAGCATGGTCATATTTTAGCATATATTCCAATTTTTCAAAAGTTTTCCAGAAACTTTTCCAGTGTAGTCTGGTGAAACACCTCACTGACCACAATGGTAGCTAACAGAGGATCTTACAAAAAGACTCACAGGCCCATATGGTTTGCCCAAAACACTGCCCCAGCCTGTACAGCCTGTCTCAATGAGTCCATCATGTGGGACTGGTACCTGTAGCATTAATCTACACATCTATACATATGCCCTCACACATTTATTTATATATGGTTCTATGTATTGAACCAGGACCTCTAATATCACTGAGCTCAACCATTAACGACGCTCTGCCAAGTCGACCACTAAAAAATGTCCCCAAGACCTTTACACATCCTTTAAGTCCCTCCAGGGATGGTGATTCTGCTACTCACCCAAGCAGCATGTTCCAATGCCTGACACTTTCTGGTGGAAGAAATATTTCCTAATATCAACCTAAACTTGCCCAGGCAAATTGTGAGGCCATTTCCTCTTGTCCCATTGCTTCTTACTTGGTTGCTGAGATTGACCCCCATGTTGCTACAACCTCCTGTAAGGTAGTTGTAGAGAGCAATGTGGTCCCCCCTCAGCCTCCTTTTCTCCAGCTCTGAACACTCGTAACTCCCTCAGCTGCTCCTCATCAGTCTTGTGCTCCAGAGCCTTCCCCACCTTCCTTGCCCATCTCTGGACACGTTCCAGCATCTCAATGTCCTTCTTTAATGAGGGGACCAAAAGTGAACACAGGATTCGAGGTGTGGCCTTACAAGTGCCAAGTACAGGGGGATAATCACTGCCCTGGTCCTGCTAGCCACACAATTGCTGATACAAAATATATCAAATATAACATATATATATAGTATATGTGGTATATAGGTATACACATGTACATCCACAGATGTATATACATCCATGTCCTTGGATATAGGAAGGATACCTGGATATACAAGAGCAGGTTCTACAGACAAAAATATCTGTGAACAATTTGGGTTTTATCTGTTCGGTTAATGTGCAGTAAGAAAGCTGGTGACAATGCAGTGATCCACTGTTCTAGGCAAATACATCCCCAAGTCTTTCTGTAAAGGTCTCACAAGGTTGTCTTTCTTGTAATGTCAAGGCAGGAACTATAAATCTGAAGCATTTGGAGAGGTAATCCATTCCCTTAAATATTAGGATTCAGTTAAAACAAGTTCAAACATTGTTGAATATAATCCAAAATGATGACTATTTGGATGGAGTGGCCTCTCAGTAATGTTTGCAACCATTACTCAAATAATAACAGATTTAACCTGATCTTTTCATACTAAGCTCCAATTGCAGTCAAAGAACCAAGTAAACACTTTGAGGGAGGAAGTCATCTGAGTTATTTTCAATATCTAGCCTGGCATTACAATAATAAAACCCTGACAATGCTTCCATGAACCATAAACTAAGTATAGAAGACCAGTTCAGATGCAGAATTTTGCATTTCTCCCCTGCGACAACATATTAAGAAAAATATAGATCCATCTGAAACCACTTAATTTCTTTGTTCTAATAGAGCAAACTATAATAAGCTGTTGTAAAGAAGTCAAGTGATGTAAGCACAGACTTAAAAAGCAGAGAGAATACCTAGTGTTGAAAAGGTAGTGAAAGGGTTTGGAAAGGTCTATAGGTACTCCTGTAGTTAAGCAAGTAGACGCAGCCTAACCACAGTCTACAGTCATGCTGGCAATCCCAAACTTCGAGTTTCTCAGTGGTTCCCATGTTTGCACTTACATGCACACCATAATGCAAGAAAAAAACCAACATGTTAGAGAGCTATTCTGTTCCTACTTTTAGAAAATTATGCCTTCTCATAAAGATAAGTAGGAAGAAATTGAACATTAAATAAAACAGGACAAGATACAGATGCAGGAAACACAACAATTTTCTTAAAATATTAGATGCATTAAACAGATACCCAAAGTTCTACTCACAATATTTGCCTGTAAGGAAACAGACATTAAGTGCAGATGTGGACATTCTTGTTGTTTAACCTGTTACTCAGGCACTAAAGGTGATATTACCATCTGAAAGCTACTGGAAAAGGCTGTAACTTTTGAGTCAGGTTGGGTGAGCTGGTGAGAATGCCAGAAAATGTAAGAAACTTCTAGAAATGGTTGTTATCTAGTCAAATAATTCACGAGAAATTCAGTTTCTTTGAAGTATTTTTCAGGAGACTTTTGAGAAAGGGTGTAAATGCTCTTACCTTGGGTGTGGAGAGTATCACAAATTTTAATATAGGTACTGAAAACTAGGAACTAGGATTTATGGTGGAATGCACACTGATGTTTAAAGAACTAAAATGAAATTATCTTTTTCTTAATTTCAAACATAAAAAGGATATGTTTATTTAATTGCAAATAATTAATATGACAGAAAGATTCCTTTAAATATAAAAGAAGAATTTAAAGATAGAAATCCTGGGATTATTTTAGCTGCTGCACAGTCTAGAAAAGGACATTGAATTCCTTGATCGATGCCCAGTTTCTAAATTGGGATGCATTTGACATCTCTCACTCCATTCATGAGGGCCCCCACAGCTCTCATCTGACCCACTGAGGCACCAAAGCCAGCACACCCCAGACAGAGCTGGAAGATGTCTGAAGCACAGAGAACTGTGCACAGCGGCTTCTTCTATGGAAAGAGAAAATGTGGCCAGGATGTGGTGGTTACCAAAAATCACCAGGTTTATCAACTTTAATCTCTACCACAAAGCTTCTGCACAGAAGAGCTGATTGACACCATAAGGATAGCCAGGTCATTTTATCCTCAAGTAAAAGTATGTGACTTTAAAAAAGCTGTTACTGATTTTATAAATTCTTGTGAGTGTTTTCTACAACACAGAATTTGAAAAATTTTACACCTAATTTTATTTCCATATGATTTATTTTTCCTTATCAAAATGATCTAAATATGGTGTTTTCAACTGTTCTTTCTAGCAATTCTAATAATTAAATTCTGTTAGCAATCTTAGCATAATACAAGCTCCTGTTGAAATGGAAAATTTCACATCAATATTAGGAAAGTTCTTAAAAAATCATTAAAGGTAACGTAAAAAGAATTTTTTTTTTTTTTAATTTTTCAACCACAAACTCTGTTTTGGCCGCTCTGATCTATAGGAAAATTATAGAAAAACAAACTTCAGTACTCCTGGATTACACTAGATGTGTAATGACCATTAGAAAAATACATGCAATATGTATTTAATGATATAAAAATGCATATATATAGAGAAAGACATAACAAATGCATACAAATATAATATGGATTTGAAACTCTAGATAACTTTTATATATTTTATATATATATGTTATATACACACAGAGGTGTTTAAATTTATAAATGTGTATGCATACCAATATATGTACACATATGGCTAACTTGAATCCTGTATAAAGAGTAGAAACCACTAATGTACACTTAGGGAGGTGATAGTAGGTAACTATTCTACCATTTAAGTTTTTTAAAAGGTCTGCTGCAAGCACAGAGTCTGATTACAAAAGAAGACAGTAAATTACCAGAAACAAATTTACTGATGAAAAAGACCTCCTCTCTAAAACTAAATATGTGCAAAAAATCAAGTTATGTAACTTTTTATAGAAAAAGAGGAGCATTCTAGTGATACTTTTTTTAAAAACAAAAACTTCACTGTGACTCCATTTACCTAAATTTAGTACCACCTTCATTTTGTGAAACTCTTAAAACAGGAGATTTACAAGGACAAGATAAGAGGACTGGCAGATGTTCTTTGACTCATTCATTTGAAGGGAAGGGCATTCAGAAATGGCATTGGCATAAAATGACATTTGAAATAATGGCCTGTGATTCTGTTGGCACTTTTAGTGTTAAGCAAGTGATCTGCAAGGTAAAGTGGATTCACAGTTAGAGTCAGCACCAGTGCACAGGTCGCCTGTAAAAATAGAAGATTCCATTATTCTTCAGGCTCCCCAGAGGGAACAAGGTCTCCAGCATCATTACCAGGACTAAATCTGACTTTTCTACCTCCCCTAATTTCCTCCTAGTAATTATAGGTCAAGCACTCTTTTGTAAAATATAAAACCTTTGTTCTTATCAAAAATGAATAGCTGAGGAAAAAAAAAAGTAGAGAGTCCTAGGAAAAAATTTCAATTAGAAAACCAAGCTAATTTGGTATGACCAAAGACTGTCAGGCATACTGACAGTGTTCTATTATGCAGTCATTTGGGCTCTTTCAAATTAGTTATGTTAATGTCCTGTGAGTGAATGTAACACTTGGATGGGACAAGATTTCTGCAATTAATTTCTGCAGTCAGTGGAGAGACAAGCAAATTTATTTTCCCCCTCTCTGGGAATTGGTAGTGGAGGGTGTGAGGTAGAGAAAGTGCATTTAGGAACAGAGTACAAGCTAAACACAAGCCCTAAATAAAGCAGAAACAATGGGAGCCAATGCCTCCTCATTCATTCAATTGACAATGTTTTGCAGCTTTAACCTGTTTTATTAATTATGTTTGACATTTCCTTAATTAGTTTCATTTACACCAAATCAATCCCTACTGCTGTATGGCATCATTTATCATTTTGAAAAATTTGCATACTGAGTGCTGACTTTTTCTACTTAATTATACATTAAAAGTGTCAAATGTGCTTGCTGCCTGGCATTATCTGCGCCAGAAAGGTTTGTGGCTGGACTGCGATGGTATTAATCATTAAGAGCTCCCAAGTGCTCCTGGGTAATATCTGGGGAGTGGAGTGGCTCTCATTTTAACGCTAGAGAGCAGAAGTGTTTCTGTAAAATGACCCAAAGCAAAAACAAAATAAATGACCTAAAACATCCGGTCTACTGTAATGCTTTACTCTTTCAGTGGAAATATGCTCTGGGAGAAAAAAAAATATTTACTGTTAACTATTAGCCCCCTGCATGTTGAAAATGAAGAGACAGGTTCTCAGGATGGTGATGTTAGTCTGAATGGGCATCATGATATTTCAGTCAAATGTATATTGATGTCTTAGTAGCAGACCAGCCAAAGAATGTATGTATCCCATTTTACTGATTTATACTGTTTGAGCTTTTTTTTTCCTTCCCACTGTAGAGTATTTAAGTTAAAACACAAACAGGAATTAATATCTCTCTCCATAAAATCCATAATTTACATAAAATATCTGAAGAAATAATCAACCATTTCTTAAATAAGAGGTTATGCCACATTCTCCAGATTGTTAGGAAAGAATGTGGCTCCAGGCATGAGTCACTCCCAAAGAGAAAAGTAAAAGAAAGGAGTGCACATAGCATCACTCTGCTAGTCTCTCTCTAAGTACCCGTAATCCAGTGCACGTATTTCAGCAGCAAATTAGCTGTGAATCTGACAGCTCCTGGGTGCATTTCCACATTCAGATAAACAGCTGTTTTTGAACAGCTTCAACTGCTTATCAACAGTAGCTTTCAGAAATACTCCTTCTCTCGTAACTGTTGTGCTCATCAATTGACTCTTTCTGAGACCTTGTGAAGATCCTTAGCCAGGCTAACCACTGATTTGAAAAATTGAGTCCATTATGTTTGTCACATGTTCTTTCTTCTTCCATATGCCTAGTTAGGACCTGGGCCAAAACTAACATTTTTGACCATCCTTTCAACTGTCACTTTAGTTCCTGAATTTGACAACCTGCATTTGCAAGAATGGTTTGTTGATGAGCCACCAAAGCAAGTGCAAAGACTTAAGAGCTGTAGTAATTGTTAATCAATATTTCCAGAGCCATGTTAGATATCTTGTTTTACAAAATTCCTACCTGTGTTAGAGATTTTAGTTGTATTACATAAACCAGCATGATTTACAAAATGACCTATGCACATTTCAAGATCTGCATCCTCCTGGGGTCAAAAATGGAGTTTTCAGTGAGAAACCTCAGAAATATATAAGCATATATATAAGCATATATATAAGCATATCTTCTATCATCTTAATTTACCCATTCTGCTCTCCTTTCTTATCATCCCTTAGCAAAATCAACCTAAGATGGAAAGTCAGGTTGTAGCTCGGAGTGAGTAAGAGGACAAAAGTGTAACCCACAGGCAGCATTAAGACTCAACCCTGAGCCTGCTTTGGACATCTGACTATTCTCAGGTTTCCATTCCTGTAGTTAAAACAGGTTCTTTGCAGAGGCTGTGATATTGATGAAGAGATTTTCATTACTCTGCCTAGCTGCAAACCATACACAGTTCATGTCGATTACTCACCCAAATAAGCAGAATTTTATTCCTGTCTTATCTCTGACTTTTGTTTTTTCTTTCTAGCACACACATATGCACACATGTCAGTAACAGCATTTTTAGACACTCACAGACACATCTGCTTTCCCCATGCCTGTCATTCCTGGATGCCAAGGGTATGAAAGATCATGAAAAAGACATCTAATTTTAAACAGAATACATCTGTTTCATGGGGGAAGAAATAGCAGTAAGGGAAAGGCTCATTCATGACCTGACATTATAACGAAAACCAACAACCTTCTGCAAAGAACAACAGAAGTTACCAATGTCTCATAGGCCAATTCCTGCTCAGTGACTCAGGGAGGAGGAGCAGAGACAGAGCTCTTTAGAGGACTAGAGGAATAAGTACACAGGTATCACAGTCTCACACAGGAACAAGATAAATTCTTGTGTTTGCCTCACATGCAATTCAGCTCCATTGCTTGTAGGTCTGGAGGAGCTTCGCAGTGAAGCATGTGACTTTCTGAACGCTCTATGTGATTTTGCCCTCTGCAGGACTGCATCAAAGCCCCACGTTAAAATAATACAGCCCCTGCCACTTCTGTGCTCTGTACACTGTGGTTTCTAAAGACACAAGAATGGACATACCTGGTGGTGCTCAGAGCCAAGGAATCATGCAGTAATTTCATTCGCAAGGAGTCTCTGGAGGCCATCTGGTCTAATCCCCTGTTCAAACCAGGCCCAGTTCCTCAGGACACCATCCAGCGCAGCTTTAAGTGCCTGCAAGGATGTGGAGCATAGTACCCTCTCTGTGCAATGTGCAGTGTAACTCCTCCGGCCTTGATGATTATTTCACGAAATTCTCATCCCTTTTGGCTGAAGCCAAGTAAAATAACTAAGCATGTATCTACCCTTATTACACAGTTCAGAAACTCTGTAAAAACTGGCTAAAGGCTGATGACATATCTGACATACTGATGATTAGAGTACAGAATGTGCTTGTTAGTCTTTCACATCTCAGTCATGATTATAGCTGTGATAGATGCCTTCATCACGAACCTAGCAATCACCAGCGAGCTATACACGACTCATGGGGCCAGTTTCCAGGGAGTGTGGCTCACCATTCCTGCATGCTTCCTGAGGGATGCCCATGGCTGCTGCAAAGGCAGAAGCACCTCATCTCCCAGGATTATTAACAGTAAAGTCTGCTGCTCTTGGGCTTATTTTACGTAACAGAGCACAACACAACGGAATTAGTGGAGGAAGACAGGATGAGCTTTGGAATTTGATTTGGCAAGGAATTTGCTTTAATAGTAATAAAAATTGTTGTCTGATATTTCACTTATAATTATGGGTGTTTTGATATACAAGAGCCAATTTCTTACATAAGAGTAAGGGCTAACAAAGTATCTACTTTGTATGCTATACACCAATCATGCCTGCATTCATGTCAGAACCCAAACTTACTGTGTTTAATATTCAAGATAATTTTCAAATTCTTTCCCATTAACATAATATATGCCATTTTGCAAGCCTGGTCAGAGAAATCTGTAACTAAATAATTTTCAAGTTTCCTTCATATCCAATGCAGTGTGAAATTATTTCCCCACTCTGTTCTTCATAGGAGAGCAATGTACAATTTACATGATTTTGTTGTAAAATGTATTACAGACTTCAAAAGTTACTGTATGTGTAGGCACAATCATAATAACTAATCCTAAATGACTATTTAATTGTCTAATATAAGTTATACTTATGTTAGGCTATTGCTAGTTAAGCATTCAAAACTCACAAGACAAGAAATTTATGAATGCTAAAATAATTTTTTATAAAAACCTTCTCTTTCTTATTCTTCTGCAGTATAATGCTTCTTATCCCAAATCCTCTTGTGAGTATACCCACAGTTTGTCAAATTTGTGAGAAGCATAAACATAAAAGAAGTTAAGAGTTTAGGCTATGCCTAATTCATAAGTATTTCTTGTTTACACAACAATTTCTAATAAAAATTTAATGTGAAAATCAAAGATGGAGAGCCTGAGAAATTCATGCAGCAAAACTGGGAGTCACCCAATCATGTATGTAGTGGACTAGAAACCTTAAACTCAGATAGATTTATCTAATTGTCCACCGGGGTCACAGAACCCTTTTCAGCATGCCCAGGCACTGCTCCAAGCAAACCTGCCCATGTATGGAAACTGAGCAAAAAATCTATTTTTACTGAATTAGCTTTGAGATCTCAGGAATTTCCAAATTAAAGAGGTAGATAAATGGTAATGCCATGTATGCAAGTGTAAAAAATAAACCAATCTCAAAGTTTAAATAGAAGTCTCTAGACTATGAAGTTATACCTATTTATACCAATGCCGATTTTGAAATTCTGTTTAACTTCTGAGATAGGAAAAAGAATTTCACATACGAAAAATCCAAATTCCACTACAGAAAATACAATCATTAAGCATTAATTACTAAAGCCACCAAAAAATTTGCACTCAAATCAACAGAGATTAAGATTTTAAATTTCTGAACATTCCATTTTCAAAAATGATTAAGTATATTTGTTCATATATATTTATATCACTTCATTGGTTTTTTATTTTAAATAGTAAGGTTCAAATGAATTCAAGTTACCACTGCAAGCTTAAAATAAATATAAAGGCAGGTATTTTTTGATCACACTGGCATAAGGATAACCACAGCAGATGTTAACATTCAGTGTATGCTATTTCAGGTATACACTTTACTGAGCTCAGATACAGTGTATAGCAAAATGTAATGAAATTCTATTCATAATAATATGCATACACAGTGATTTTCAAATTAAAATATATTCCCAGATCCACATCCTGCTCCATAGTTAAGATCTAGATTAATTAAAGAATTTCAGTAATTCCACCATACTGTTACACAGGTCTTTAAACATGTAAGTATGTTGTATGATTTACTTCAGTAAAACTACTCACAACAGTAAGCCTTCACAAGATTGGTCTCTAAAATTCTTTAAATACACATTTGTCCCCATTGAGCATTAAATCTCTTGTCAGTTGAGTATTTTTTAATGAATATACTTTTGAGTTTTGTCATCATTTGAATGACTCAATTAACAGAAAGTCACATCCCCCACTTTTACATACCAGAATATTCCAAAGATGTCCAGAGAAATAATCTTGCCAGTTGTTTCTAAAAAGCCCTGAAGAATAAAAGCCCTGGAATAAACACAAGAGTTTTGACAGAAATTTATTTTCTTCAGAAATATATAAATGAGTGCACTTCCTAATTTTCCACAAACAGCCATCTCAAAAAAATTTAGTTCTGATTGTCAATTAGTCACACAATATCTTGTATTTTCTTTTTGAACAACATTTGTCTCTAAAAATCCAAATACTATCTAAAATAAAAATCAGCTAATTAATATTTTGAAACGTGTCAATGTTTGTGAACATTGTCTTCCGCATGCTTCCTATACTATTTAACTGAGTTATTTCCAGTCTCTCCTAAAGATCAAATAACAAGAAACACAAGCTGATACTTTTCAACACCTATTTGAAATGTTCAGTGCCTATGATTTTTTCCTTTTAGTAGTTTTCCTACAACTTTATTCAGAAGTGAATTGTTTCATAAATACCTCCTGTTTTGGTTTCTAGCAGTATTTATTCATCTTTGAAGTCATACTTTCTCAAACATTAAGTGTTAACAGATATTTCTCACCTTGTGCAATCAAATGATATGTGGAACTAACTTCTGAGTCCTTATAGCACCTCTTCAGTCATACCATGGTAAACATCACTCTGCATTTTATTAGCAAAACTTCAAGTATTTCCACTTGTCTTATATGATGTCCATCAACAAAGTGACAAACTCACAGATACCCTACATAAAAATATTATGTTAAAGTGTTGAAAGGATAGATGTGACAAAGACAGGCATTCCTCTGAAGAACAAGTTCAGGCACATGTGTTTCCTTCCAGGGTTACAAATCCCCTGCAAGGTCCTTCTGTAGTCCTTGGCAAAGCACCTTTGAAAGTGTCAAATGTCCTCAGTGACTATTTGTGAATGTTTGCAGCGGTGGGGTATCATGAAGAGCAGAAGATGGTGGCAATGTGTGGGCAGGCAGTTGAGGAGACACCTTTGCAGAAGACGTAAGCAATATAAGCCTAAGACTGCCAAGGGTCTCTGTGGAGCACCAGAATTAAATATCATACCTTTTAGATACAACAAGCTAAAATACAGTTCAGGTAAAAAAATAAACAAATATGAAGGACAAAGCTGCCACAATACAATAGTTGCTTGCAGAGGGTTAAGGAGAATGTTGAATTCCCAGGTTTTTCATAGACAGTCATGCTTTCTAAAAGTATATATATGTCCAAAGGCAGGACTGATCTGAGGCTGGCTGTTATAGCAGAATGATCCTTTATCGGGCTTTCATGCAACTGGCATGCCAAAAAAAAGCAGCAATATGAAATGGAGAAAACCAGCAATTTTACCAAAGTTATTTTTGCCTAACTTGTTGGTTAAAAACCAACAGATAAATAAAGATAATACTATCAGTATAAACAGCACACTGAATAATGTTTTTCTCCATTGCAGGTAGGGGAGAAATGAAAGGATTTTTAAATACTGTCTAAGAAATAAATCTTCACAAAAAGATCCAATCCTGTTTCCTTTGCTAAAATGAGTTTTCTCACTGACCATGGAATTAATTATGGATTTTTTTTTTTTTTTACAGTGCAAAGAAAAGACACAGATTTTAAGCACCAAATATGTTCTGTTCCTCTTTAATCTTCAAAACAATGGCAAGTGGACTTCGATGCAAGGGTAGAATCTAGCCTTGCAAAAGCCCTCACAACTTTTGTGGATTAAGATCCATGAAGGAAGGGGTTGAAACTGGAGTATGCAAGGAAAAAGGAAACAAAGAAAGCCCCCAAAAGAAAAGAAAACAAAACAAACTTCAAAGGAATTCTCTTCACCTTTTAAAGGGGCACTTGAATAATCTCAGTTAAGGTTTCTACCATTAAAGTTTTTTACAATTAATCAAATGCAGTTAGAGCAGTTATGTTGTTCTCAACTAGCTGAAATTTTGTTTAAAGAAATAAAAAAATCACTTTGAATTGGGAATTTCAAATAAAGCATGATTACATTTTATTAGATGATAAGATCACCACCACATTTTTAAACTGGATAGTTAAAAGAAGGCTATTAAATCTCTATTTGTACACTTGAGCAACTGGGCCAGTTTTGTAAGGTGTTCTCATCATTTCTCATTCAGCAGCAAGCTCAACCTGGCCTGGGTAATTACCTGGCCTAAAGACTCTGGAGATATTTTGCTTTTGTGCAAAATGTTGTGTGTTTTCTTGACTGTTTTTTAACAATCAGGGCAAATAACATTCTTTTAAACTCTCAATGTGTACAAAGATCTTACCCTCAACAAAGCTTCAGTTCTACTAGGGAAAAAAAAAAGAACAAAAAACCCCACAAACCTCAAAACAACAACAAACCAAATAAAAATCCCAACCAAACAAACCAAAAAAAAAGACAAAAAAATCAAAACCTAAATCAACTAAATTGTTTTCCTGCACATTTTTTTCTCAATGAATTTCAAAAACATAAACTATAATCTTCAGAAATTTCACTTTTTTTAGAGAATTAATGACATAACAATGAGACACTTTTTCAAGACTTCTTCCATGCTCTTTCATGTCAATTCTCACTGGAACACTATGGAGGGACACTACAGTTTTTTTGAACACCTTTTTTTATAATCCTGCATTTCAAGAGTTTCCAGCCTTTGAAACTGATTGTTAAAAAACAGAAGGAGTTCTCCTCCATAAAATTGGTCCTCTACAGCCTCAGTCATCTCTTGACATACTCAAAAACATTGTTTGCTTTTACCTTGTGATTTCTGCTTGAGGCCACCTGGATCAGAAGTTTTATTCTGCATGAATGTGACATCAGATCAGTCTTGACCTAGTTGCTAAAGGGCATTTTGATACTTCAATACATTAATATGATTCTTGTACCTGAGATTTCTTTTCCAGATTTGTCTTTTCCTTACCATTACTACAATCTTTTCAATCTCCTGGGGAAGAGTAGGGTTACAAAGGTACTCCTCATTACAGGTAGCATCTATTTCAAATGTTTTTATGTACAAGTTAAATTCATTGGTTCTTTGTCAATACTGAACTCCTGGAGTGATAATAATATTGAGAATTCTCATTTTTTATAATTTCCACTTATGGGAGAAGGTAGGAGGAAAGTGCCACGGAATTAAAATAAATTAAATCAAAAGCATTCCAGTAGTAAAGCAGGTATAAAATTTTCCCTTCCCTTCCCTTCCCTTCCCTTCCCTTCCCTTCCCTTCCCTTCCCTTCCCTTCCCTTCCCTTCCCTTCCCTTCCTCCCTTCCCTTCCCTTCCCTTCCCTTCCCTTCCCTTCCCTTCCCTTCCCGTCCCTTCCTGTCCCTCCCCTTTTTCTTTTCTTTTCGTTTTCTTCAATTTGATTTAATTTATAGAGCTACATTTTAGCCTTGGAGGTTTTCACATTTAAAATTTTCTGCTTTCTATTTCAGCAAGCAAGTATATATGTATTAATATACAAATATGGTATGTAAAGAACATGTATATACTGTAATTGAACATTACATAGAAAGAAGTGGACCTACTTTACCAACACGACAAAAGAAGGCTCAGTACAGCAGACAGACTTATACCAGCTGAACATAGGTACTCAATAGCAGTGATGTCGAGGTGGATTTCAGAATGGATCAGCAATGCTAGTATTGCATCTGAAGTCTGCAGAAGTCTCATACAAACCGTGGTGAAATATGTGCTGCCACATTTTCCCATGGTATTAATTAATACTAACAGAACAGTGATGGGTCTACTTGCAATGAATCCTGCTTTTATTTGATTTTATGGGTACACATGTGGAGACAACAGAAGGAGTAGGAGCTGGTGATGTTATCGTGGAAGACTAAAGGATTTTACTATATTTTCTGTCTTCTGTTAAAAAAAACCCCAATAAAATTAGAATGGAAGAAATACATTATGCAATCTTTAAAATAAAATATTGAACTTAATTTAATTTCTTTGATTGTGGACTTCCCAAATTTTACTCACTTTCTCCAAAGATATTTTATGTTCTACTGTCAGCCAAAACCCAGCTTAGACAGACACATTTTCATTTGATTTATTTGTGGCATATTTTCATGTAATATCAACATTTAATATGCTTCAGCATTTTCAGCTCCATTCTGAGATACTTGACATGCTCAAGTTCCAATGAGAAGTTAAGGTCTGCAAGCACATTTTAGCTGAGGTCAAAAAAATTTTGTTGTCAGGAATCCCTGTTAACTAAAACTGCTGTATTTCAGAGAGATCTGAAATTAGCCATCTTCAGACAGCCTTTCCAAATGTCTTCTCCAGATAATTCAGCTAAACTGTCATATTTTTAAAAAGTATTTCAGAGTTGGTACAGAATGAGATCATTGTTAGAAACCTCTCTAATATACATGTGCATTCATATGCATTTTTCCCCAAGGTGGTTCACACAGCTGGCTGTGGAATACATTTAGTAGACTATTATACGTAGGGCTGTCTTTCTGTCATAATCTTTCCTTAGATAGGACAATTTGTGGGACTCCATGATATGCAGCTAGCAGTGCCTGTACTCAAATGAAGTGATACTGAATTTCTATTATGCATGTGCCTTGGAAACCTAGCAACTCGCCATGAAGATTTTATTCACACAGCAGATTTGTTGTTACTTAGATAGTTTCAGACAATTTTAGATTTGAATGGACATGGCAGGATCTGACAGCATAAAAAGAAATACCAAGAGAAAGAAGCATGTAGAACCAAATGATATATGATACAACCTAGAAAGCAATAAAGAAAGCTGCATGTTAAGGTACTTTTGTAAACAACTATCTTTCAAGGAATTCAGGTTTCTTTTCCATAACACTTTTAAAATATTCAGTATGCATTACAGAGGGAGTAGATAGATGCATAGATAGATACATACGCACACACACTCTTGTACACAGATGCTGTGCTTGTCAAAATCCTTTCTTGTCTCGTAATCTTTCTAGGATCACTTTTAAAAAATTCTGTCTAAGCTGCAAACACAGGATATGCAAATCTGCAAATCAACCAAAAGCACACACACAACTTGCACCTCTCCCAAAGTTTCCTTTCCTGCAACTAGATGTACAGTTTTGTATGTGCATTGAAGGAGGAAGTAGTGTACTATTTTTAATGTAAACGTAGACTCTTTATTTCTCACCACATTTAATATTTCATTTTCCAGTACCAAAGGAGTAAGTGTTTTTATATACATCTGAAGCTGCTCATTACAACTGGTAAGAAAGGGAGGAGCGTCAAAGCAGCCTTCTCCTTCTATGTAAAGTAAAGGGACAGAACAGTGGTGGCTGAAAATTTGCTGCCTATGAGAAGGGGGGAAAAAAAGAGAGGTTCTTTGTTTAGGGGAGGTTGTACTTAATTATGTTTGTGGATGGATGGAAGCATCCGTGTCAGAATTACCCCATAAAACCATTCTTTCATCTGGATAAAAGAAGAAAAGTGACAGGAAGTCATATATATAACTTAACCAAACCACAATTTTATTAATTGAAATAATCTGGAAACAAGCCATCAACTACATAACTTTTTGTATTTATACCTATTTAATATTCTACCTCAGGTTCCTCACCTCTTAATAATTCACATCATCCTTCCTACAGTGATTGAGCACTTGTCTCCTTGCACCAGGCAGTGGGACCTCCAGCTCCTTCTCATCTTCTCCTTCGATGATGTAACTTCTTAACTCTTTTTTCAACTCTGCTTTAGCAAGAAACTGCAAAAATTACTCAATAAGTATATTCATTTTTTTTGGCAATCAGTAATTCAATTATTTTATACCCTCCCTCACACCCCATTTTCACCTTAGCTGGAGAAGCCAGCAAGGGACCACACAAGAGATGTTCCACTCTTCCTCTCAGAAGCTCTTATTGTTTTGTGTGTGGGGAGAGACGAAAAGGAATCTCAGACACCACAGAAAAGTAAATCATTATGTGCAACATGATTCAGATGTGGCTTAGATCAAACATTAGAGTTTTGTATGAGAATAACTAACTATAAAAAGGAACCAAACCCTTCTGTAAAAATAGACCTGTTGAAGACCGGGAGAAAATAAAAGAAAATGAAAGAAGGAAAAATAAACAGAAAGCAGGGGAAAACATCTCTTTTTCAATTTTTTCCCCCAGAATTGCTCTGGAAAGTGTTGGGTCTCCATGAGCTCGTACCGTTGTGTAAGGGAATAGATCATCACTAGCAACTGGACCATTTCCTACATCTTCTTGTAAATCTGAACAAGAACCCCATTTCCTGCAGATCTTTCTCCCAAATATTTTAGAAGAGTGGGGGTCACACTAGAGTACACAAAAGTTAATACAGATATGTTAGAGTTTGATTAAAGTGAGACTCCTGTGGTGTGGTAACCTGCAGTACCAGGGTAATGGAAATGATGACCTAAAATGGCCTTTCCAGTGTCTTTATCTGTTTGGGTGAAGTTTGATAATTAAACACAGTGAAGACTTGCTTTCATACATCTGTTTGCTTGCTTACATGCAGAAATATGTTATATAATTTGTGAACAACCATGGACATTAGGACGAGGATGAAGCTTTAAGTATGCATCCCAAACCTTAGCTTAAAATAAATGTATTTAGCCTTTACTTGTTTTAGTCGTGGATATTACTGTGAGTACATTTTTGAGTAACCTCAAGTATCTTTTCAACATTATGCTGCAGAATGCCTAACCATATCTATAAAAGCCATGTGTAATCTTCTTTCTGATTTACACACAGGACCTACAAGAGTGCAGAGGAGGCCCTTTGGTAGTAGTTGGTAAAATATCTATATTTATGAAATCTGCATTCTTCCTGTACTGCATTCTCTCTCCAGGTTTGTAATCTATCTCTGAAATGAGCAAAAATATTCTTTGATATTTTATTGTCTGGAAAAATCCATGGACTTGATAACAGGAGTACTCCTGCACTGAAGAATCTGGGGAATACTTTGACAGCAGGTAATCTAAATCATTCTCCAATTGTATCATCCTGATTATTAAAGGGAATCCAACCTCCAAAGTCAGGCCTCCAAGCCCTTGCCCTTCTAGTTGTGTATCTGAGAAGAAATTATGGTAATCTTAAAATCCTATTGATGCTGAAAGGCATTTCATCAACTGCAAAAATTAAGAGTGAGATGCAGAGGATGTTTTTCTATTTAGGGGAACTGCTGCTTCTATGAATAGGCTTCATGTGGTGACTCTTTTGAAGCTGAGGACTTCAAAGCAGATCACTGACTTCCAGTGGGATAATCACTTAATGCAAGAGTGGGTAGATGGAATTATTACCATGCAGTCAAGGCAGATTTATCCCTTCTCCCCTCCTTAAAAAAAAATAAAAAAGAAGAAGATGGAAAAGGAACAAGTGAAGCTTTTGGATTCTTTGTCCCCATAGTCTTAAATTGATGATGATGGAGTACTAATACCATATGAGGCATCAGCTGAAAAGTAAAGTGGGTAAATAAACAGAAAAAAAAAAAATCTAGGATATGTAAGAAATGTCACTAACTTCAATTAATTTATTAGAATAGCAGTTTTTGATTTTCACTACAGAAAGCTTTGCATTGGAAATACTGCTAGCCATCTTTGTAAGTAAAATCAGCTCAGAGTGCCAATATACTTTCCTAATCAACAAATAAAATGTCTTTTGTAAAGTTTTTTATGGATATTTATGTATGTAGATGGCATCATGGCCAAAACAGAAAACTGCTGTATAGGAAACAAGATTTCTTAGCTCTTAGAAAGTTGAAGTAACTCATCAGCAAATCTAATTTTTGACATTTTCATGCAGTATTAGGCATGATTTCTAGCAATTTTAGCCCTGCTGGCTTGAGTTTGAACCAGAAGTATCTTTGTCTCTCAGCTCTTAGAAGAAAAGCAATCAAGTTAATTAGGATGATTTGGGATCCTCAGTTTTATGTGTCAGGTTATTCCTATTAGAGGGGATCAGGTTGTTGCCAAGCTCCTTAGTGTGTTGTACCTCTGTATTTGTGAATGAATATTTCTGATGATGGGGGAAAAAAGGTAACTTTTCTTGGTTTTTTTCCTATTCTTTCTTTTAAAGAGGTGAGGAAGCATGAAAGCCCAGTGATTTCATCTCACCTCACCATGTGAATTCATTTACTGAATACAACTAAGATTAACCAAGCATCTGATATCACATATATAATTGCTAAAACTGTAGTGTGTGCCTGACAAATCTTGGTTGAGATGCATCAAGAATAGAAAAAGCACGTGTATACGTGTGTGTGTGTGTCCGAACTGAAAACAGAATTCCAAAAGACACTGACACAGAAAAATTTATATACGCACTATCCTACAGCTTAGCATGTCAAAGGCAAGATTTCCAGGAACAAACATTGTTTATAGACTAAATGTATATATTTATGAGTCTACCACCTGCATACATAAAATGCTACAGCCATCCCATTCAAGAAATGCCTCACAAAGCTCATATTTTCACACAGAGAGTCAAACTTCTGTTTGAAATTGCTGAGAATGAGGGAGGGAAAATCAGCCACTTCACTGTGTTTTCAGATAGTTATATGCCACTATTCTTCATCTTACATCCATATTCTATGCTAAAAAAACCGCAAAACTGGGAGTTAATGCAGGCTCAATATTTCAGAAAATTAGCCACATTCTAGTTGCTAGTCCGTTCTAAAGACTTAATGGACACAACTCTTTTGAAAAATTTGAGATTAAGAGCCCAGAACTTGCAGACATTTCTTTCTTAATTTTCTCCATACTGACAAATAGTAATAAAATTCTATCAGTTATAATTAATATATTAATAAATAATTACTTAACACCTTTTTCTCAGCTTTCTCAACCAGCTGTGTAACATTCAAAAGTTTTTAGAACATTACTTCACAAATGATGTCACCCTTCCTACAAACTGACATTCCCAAACTGCAATGGTCATTTTCTCCTATACCACGAATGACATGATATGCTGCAAATTACATTTCCTATCCTCTTTTCATGCTGTCTTTTCCCACCAAAATATGTTTTCAACCTCTTTTTTTCTAGTGGCTCTGTCCCAGATGCAGAAAATCCTTTCCCCCTAATTATTCTTTTGCTGTACTTGAAAGCCAGCTGGAAATTAAGCCCCATGCAGCTGCTCCCTTTCCCCCCACTCCCTCTGGTGAGAGGGAGAGAAAGGCAGAAATTCTTAGTTGAGATAAGAACAATTTTCTGGAAAGCAGCAATACTAAGAACAGCAGTGTATAAAAGAGGGTGATCACATGCAAAATATGTGCACTGAATTGGTGGAACCACCCGGCTGCTCTGTTCACCACCTACTCCCCCAGGGAAAGGAAGAAAATGGCCACCACTTCTACACGTGGGGCAGTCTTCTTCCACCAGAAGCCGTGCTTCAGAAGTGAGAATCCCTTACTTCCACCCCTAGCAATGACATGTGTGGTACAGAATAAAAACCTAGAGTGCCCATATGGCTCCAGGCTCCACCCCTCTCATGGCAACTGGAAAAAAATTAACTCTGTCCTTGGCCAAAACTAGGATATCCTTATATATTCTTCTCAGATGAAATGTTTACACTTCCTTGACAAATCCCAGGAAGCATTCTTGATCCTTGCAGTAGCTGCATTCCAAATAGCATAAACTATGGTCACATGTTTTCAAATTAAAAGCAGTTAATATTTTACTCTACTGACTACTGAAGATTGGGTTTGCTTAGTTTTTCTGTTTCTGTGTTTATTAAGATAGCTCCTGTTGATTGAGCATCCTGCACATTATAAAGGAACAAAAAAAAGTGGTTTTGCTAAGCGGCATTGTGAGTAAAAATAATTGCATAGCAGAAAATACTGAAGAATACATATAGTAGAATCATTCATGGCTAATGAGTTAAAAGGATATCATAGTGCATTTATAAATCACTACACTGTGTTGCAAAGTTTATTTAAATTCATTGTGTCTCATTATAATTGAGCTATGCACCTTTAGGTCTGAGTTGATTAGGAATGCTATAGCTCAGAATAGCTTTTAATTCAGCGAAACATGATTTGACCTTTACCATAATCCTGTGTGAAACACACTATAGTTTAGACATTAATAATGATACTACCTCTTTCTTGTACTGGTAAGATGCCACTTTAAAAAATTGTATTATTAGTTAACAAGCTCAGGACAATTTATCAAAACCAAATTATCCTTCTGTGTATAACTGCAGTACTTAATTCCAAGTTCTTCATCTCTTATAACTATTACCTACCCTTTAAAAATGCTAAAAACTAAAACATAATAGTGTCACGTCAGAGTAATAAGTCACATACACATACTTGCAGACTCCCCACAGACTTATGCCAATCCCAGCTTAGGGATCAGAGCAACATGATGTACATTATACAGGATATGCTATCTCTTTGGTTTGACCTTTGTCTTCATATTTAAGTGTAACATTTCCTTAAACCACTTTCTGGTAACTCTGCAGTAGCACTTCTCTGCTCTCCTGTCATTATTGCTCAGTTTCAGGCTAATTTTCCAAGGATGACCAAAAAAAGATGTGTACCCCCTGAACGCATCAATTGGTCCCATAAGAGCTGGACAACCACGTTAGGCTGAGAGAATTTAAATTTCACACACTAAGCCTGACTTACCATCCATGACCCCAGGGATCAGAGTGGCTTCTTGGTCCCCCCAGCCCTCCTCTATTACTAAGTGCATTTACTGGACAAAGCTGTTCCTTAGGTTACATTGGATGATTTGCAGTTTCCATCCTTCAAGGTCTTAGCTCAGGCTTGCATGACTTTTCTTCTCAAAATGAGTTTTTTGTTTTCAGTATTGTTACTGTGTTCAGTTTTGAGCACCTCACGACATGGTGACTACCCCACTCCAGATGTGTCCAGAGAAGGGCAACAGAGCTGAGGGTCTGGAGCACAAGTCTGATGAGAAGCTGAGCATTTAACCTGGAGAAAAGACCGTATTGCTCTCTACAACTACATGAGAGGAGGTTATTGTCAGGTGGGGTTCAGTCTTTGTCTCAAGTAGCAAGGTATAGGACAAGAAAAAAAGATACCAAGGGAGGTTGAGATTGGGCACTAGGAAATATTTCTTCCCAGAAAAGGTGGTTAGGCACTGGAACAGGCTGCCTGGGGCAGTGGTTGAGTCATGATCCCTGGAGGGATTTAAAAGACCTGTAGATGTGACACTTGGGGACTCAGTCTAGCGACAGATTTGGCAGTGGATTCGGGTTTAGGGTTTGACTTGATATTTTTGAGGTCTTTTCCAGCTTAAATGATTGTACAGTTCTATGACCTATGATTATATGATTCTATTTTTAATGGCTGTCCAGGCTCCAGTAACATTCTTATTACAGCTACATAAGATTCATAAAGATTAATTCTGGTGAAAAAGGTAAGGTTTTGCATCTGTGACACAACTGTGTTTCTGATCCTGACATCAATGAGAATATTCTCTAAGCAAATATGAAATTCACAATAACAAGCATCAATGAATTTAATATTTCTAAATAAGAGTGACTAGGATTATATGCCATAATACTTCAACTTACTTATGAAACAAAAGATGTTGAATAAATTTATTTGTTCACACTTTATCTGTATAAGAGGAAATCAAGTTCATATTGACATTAGTTAACATGTTAAGTAATCTAATCCTTTCCCCCAGCTGTAGCTGTAGGATAATGTCCCAATTTAGCAGTCTGAGATCAACACAACTGGGTCAATTTCAATTCCCTAAGCTGAGCTGCGGGAAACACAGCTTGTGTCAAAACAAAAAAAATACGTTTTTTTAAGTTTCGATTTAGTAATTGCTGACCTAGTCTCAGTGTTCCTGTTAAGTTACTCTTCCCAAGGGACTAATGCTTCCTGAATACTTAATAGAAAACAAGCAAAAATACTTCTTAATTTCCAAAACGAAATAAGGAAATTTCCATTGTTTTTCATGGCTTGTGCTGTGTGCCTCTTGGTTGTGATGAAGAAGAATGCATTAGTGATGGTGTGAGCCAGGAAAACAAAATCAGATTAGTATGCTGCTTACTTCTGAAAGGTGGATGCAAGAATAAACTGCATTTCCAAACTAAGTATCTGAATATAGATCCTCTCCATCTTCCAGTGTGATCTTTCTCATCATTCAGAGCATCCAAGGAAGGAAAAGTAAGCATAGTGCAAGCTCTGAAGCATAGACAGAACAAAGAGAAGAAAATTACGAAGAAGTTTGACCCGGTAATTATCCACACAGATTCAAATAACAAACACCTATTAAAACAGTTTCTGAAGGCCTGGAGCTTTCAGAAGAAAATGTAGAGGCATTTCTCCCTGGAAAACATTATCTTTCATCTTTGCATTCTTTAGAAAACCAGGTCTTTTCAAGTTTTCTGGCTAAGATGTTACTGTGTGATGTATCATGTGTTATATCTAAATGCATCTGTCATGAAGCTTTGAGTTGACACATGTTCCTATTTATACCTGTTCACTCCAGCAGTATTCACTTCCACACAAAATGGTTAATACCGTATCAAATTCTAGCACAGCTATTTTATGTGTGAATTTTTATTATAATACCCATATTCAAGACAAAGCTTGCCAGGTGAATAGAGGGCACAAAAATAGGTCAGATTGTGCCAAACTGTGTCTTGCAAATAATGCATGCTCTATACATGAAATTTATGCAAATATTAATTAATTAATTAATTTCCAATTGAACACTTTTAGCACTGTGCAAAATTAAATCTGCAGAAAAAAATGAGCAAAGAAGTCTTTTTTCTCTCTGGATATTTATAGGTAATAAAGAAAGATTTGATAAATAGCTGCTTCCCCATATCACTTATAGTAATATTTAGCATTCCATAAAAACTCTATGAAATATTATCTATAGTGTTGTAGGTACTGATGAAAGAAAACAGCATTTCTTATTCTTGTTAGTGGTAAAGCTGGTCTGCATTTGCTTGGTAAAATGTCAGAAGATACAGCAAAATGTCTACAGAAAGGAACAGCTCAGGTGACTCATGGTGTTGTCCAGACATCCATCTGTGATTGCTGGGGATTTAGATTCCTCTAAGCTAATGCACGGCTCAGAAGGACTTGGAGGAACACTGACAGACTGCAACATGAGACCAGTCACATATACCAATAGATGACAACACAAATTCAAAGTACAAGACTTTAGAGATAATCCCTTTTAAAATGTTCATTGTCTCGCATCTTGCTTTTTTTTCTGTGCTATAAGACCTTACATAACAATAAGTTACCAGAAGTAGATGTGATGTTATTCATTCTGCCCAAGTGGAAACTAAACAGGAGAGCTCTGGCTGATAAAAGCAAAAATAGTGCAACTCAAGACACCAGTGTGGCATCCAGTGGGTGAGGAAAAACCCCCACATAATTATATAATCTTTTGTTGCCAGACCAGGATGTTCTCTTATTATTAAAAGCTAAATGAACTGGTTAATATATTTTCCATGCCTAAGTCAAATAAAGACATAAGAAAAAGTTTAGGAATATAATATACTAAAAACATTTTAAGTAACCTATGAGAAGTCTTAACCAATTAAACCAGACTGTTCCCATACCACCAAAACTCAAAAGCCAACAGAAAAATTACAGACATGAAGGCTGAATTTGATAAATCAATTGTATTTTCTATGAAAGCAACTGCAGAACTAAGAAAATCCATTATTTGTTTCCCTCTTTTCTCTCTTTTCCATGAAATTTAAAACACTAAAATATTTATCAATTTCCAAAAACTATATGTGGAAAGTTTTTTTGAGTTTTGAATATATTTAGCTCCTAGAAAGCACTGAGAATTGGCACTGATGAAGACCACATAATTCTGACGTTTACCCAGACAAAAAGAGAGAGTAAGGCCATTAGTGCTTCTCTCTTTTGCACATGGATTTGAAGAGATATCCTGCAGGAAAATAGTACTATCTTCTATGGGAATATAAGATTTTTCTGCTATCAGTGCAAAAGCTGCCAATAAAAAAAACCAAACCCAAACACAGAAGTTACCATAACTCTTGGTATTGTGAAATAAATTAATTTCCTCAATTAAAGAGTCAAACCACCATACCATTCCACATGGCTTAACATACAGCTCTGATTCAGTACATATTTTTAAAATAATAATGTACAGCATGGTGGAATTAATGAGAGTTGAAAAATTTGTCACTGTACTACTTCTCAAAGTTCTCTATAGGAGTTATACATATTTAAACATAAAAGGTCCTGAAATAAATATTTTACCAAACCTGTTGGGAAGTTGATTTACTTTTCTCAGTTTTTATGCTTAGCAAAACAAGTAGGAATCTGTCATACTATTATGAATCTAGTTTTTAAGGTCACTTTTATCTCATGGTAGTTTAAACAATGTGAAAAACATTACTGTCAGTATTTCAGAGGCAATTTCAAAAATGCACAATATTGTTATATCTCTGTCCTACTGAAACCAATACAAACCAACAAGTGAAGGAGAAAGAAGGTCTCACTGGGATAGTTTTGAGTTGCTGCGGGCAAAAAGTAGGTCTGATGGGAAGAATTCAGAGAAGGAGAAGAATTCAACACAAAGCAGTGCCACGTGGCAGGGGAAAAAAGGGCTGACTGCAATGCTAGTGCGATGGTGTCCGCCCTGCGGCTACCCTGATAGACATCCTGTCCAAGACAATTAAAAGGATGTGAGAAGCACCCAGTACACTGTCACTGTCAAAATTTAGCTTCACTCCACAAAGAAATTCTTTCCTAAGCAGACAGATATTGCAATAGGTGTGTTTTGAGGAAAATTTTGTAACATATTCTGGAATGGACAAGGCCACATATATCCTGAACACTAAGGGTTGGGCAATACACCTCAGAAAAGAAAAAATGGTGTTTATGAAAATCAATACAGAACTTCATCAATCCTTCTTATGCATTCTCTCCAACTAATAATGCAAAAGAGAAAATATGCACATATGTACCTCTTTTCATTAAAAAACCCTATCAAGTATCAGGGAAAAAAAAGTTGAAGAGATATAGTGAGTTAATAGGACATTTAAAAATTAAAATACAGGAAGACAGGATTAAGTTCTAGAAAGTAAATTGCAGTATCATATCAAAAGCTCAGGAAAGTCACAGGCAATACCATCCTTGAAAGGCTACGGTGGTCTACTGCTCCACAGTAATTCTATATTTAATGGACATGCTGATGGGTGTTTGCCTTCTTATTCATTGTGGCTCTAATTCCATAGAAATATTTTTCTCCTTCCTGAAAATATGTTTAAAGATATTAGGAGCCCAGTTCTGAAACAGGTCCTGTCCCCAAGTTGTTAAGTTACGGAACGGAAGATTCAGATTTTCTAAAATAATAGACCTTTCTGCACAGTTTTAGACTAGCTTATTTTTGCCTCAGAAATTACACTTTTTAATAGGTTGAGTTGGGTTTTTTTTTTGGTGGCACATGGTTAAGAGCAGGATTAGTCTATATATTAATATATTATGCTATACATATACAGCATTACATATTTAATAGTGAGTTTGGTGAGTTTATTGACTGAAATATAAAAAAAGAATATTATTTTACTTACCAGCTATTTTTGCTTATTTGTCACTAAAAGTATTGAACATAGGGTTCACTGAAGTAAAAATGAAATATATTTCAGTTCTCTTCCTAAGTCAGTGACATCCTCTGCAGGCTTTGCAGGCTAAATGTAATATTGTTCTCGTTCACATTATTTACTGCTTATCCCAAGCTTTCATTTATTTAGTTTCCAAATTGTACAGTAAGGTTGAGAGGTCTGCATAAAATAAGACAGAATTATATTTTCTTGGTAAGTGAAATTCAAGAGTTAGGTAGTAGATTAAGGAACACCCTACTTTCAGAAAAGAACAGGTATCTCAGAATGATATACACATCTTTGAACATAACTGATTCTTATGGTTACAAAGAAAAGTTAACCAATATAAGAGTGCTAAAAAGAGAAATTGAAATAACTAAAAGAATCATACTAAACATGGTAGTGCTTGTCTTCTACCCAACACTGGGATGCAAAACTGGAATAATGTGTTCATTTCTGGGCTCCTCAGTATGGGAGAGATATGGGTATGCTGGGGAGAGTCCAACAAAGGCCTCAAAGATTATCATGTCATTGGAGTATCTGACATACAGGGAGAGCCTGAGAGAGCTGGGACTGTTCATCTTGGAGAAGGGGAGATTTGGAGGGATCTCGCCTATGTGTATAAATACCTGAAGAGGGAGTGAAGAAGACCTAGATTCTTCTCAGTGGTGCCTGGGAAAAGGTAAAGAGGCAATGGGCACAATATAGATAACTATATTAAAATAAAAGAAAAAATTGCCAAATCAGACATTGGAACAGGTTGCTTGCATCTTTGGGGATATTCAACACCCATATGTACCCAACTTCATAAAGTAATAGACATCCTAGACTGGGTATATTGCTAACAGGAAAAGAACATGCAGAGGATGGGTCTCTTATTATATAAAGAAACCCCCTTAACTCTACCTAAAATGTGCATAATTTTTATGTGAGAAGTATTCATATATTTACTGTATTTCATATGCCAGCCTAGTTTTCACAGGTCTTACAAAAATAAGAATACAATTTTATGTTTAACCTTTACTCTTCTAAGTTATCCTGGAGATTGTTGTCTGGTTTCTGTTCAACATTCAAGATATTTCACAAGTAAATACATTAACTTTTGAGCAGCATGAGGAACACAAAGGTTTAAATGAGACTCTGCTGTGCAAAAAAGAAATTTTTCAAAACTTTTTGAACACTGTGGAAAGCAACATTTTCTATCCCAGAGCTAAACAAGCAGTAACTTAAATTCTACATTACTGCATGACCAAGAGAAAAAAAACAGAGGTCAGGGGAATTTACCACTAAGTATACATATGGATTTCAGTAAGTGTGTGGCCATACTTAACATGTTTGCCTTAGTAAATACAGATAAAGTACAACATTTTTTTAGGCTAATAATTTTTTTCAAGATTTTGTCTAAGTACTTACTCTAGCCACTTGGACTGGTAATGACATTGGGAGTGTGGGCACATGGCCACACCAAAAGCTGTGCTATGCAAATATTTACAATGAGGGAAAATGGAAGGCATTAAAGACTCCTGAGTGTTAGGTACAATGAGAGTACCCATTTAGCCAGATTTCCACAGATGACTAATGAGGAAGATATAGAGTGCAATTTTCCCACAACGATATGAATCTGTTTGTATGTCACAGAATGTAATAAAAGTTAGTTGTTAACCCATTCAAAATAAAATAGGCTGAAGCTACAGTACAAAGGAGTAACACGTGTCCCACCATTAGTTATGGCATGCCTATGTGAGATTAAAATGAACACAAGTTATGGGTTGTGACTGCTGAAAGAACCTTAACAAAAACACTTCACATGGCAATAAGCAGTGGTTTGTATAACCTCTAAATCTTTCAGCTGGAAATGGGATACAAGTCTGAGAGACATATGATGTTTGTAAATACACTCCAATATTTACCAAATGCATGGTTAATATCCAGATAATCTGTTTAACAGCTGTACATATTAAAATAGCTTTTTAAAAAATTGATCAGTTTCAGGAAAACAATGTGAACTGTGACTGCCAAATACACTTCTGGTGATGAAACCTTGTAGAAAATAATTAAAATTATCAATAGACAATCACTAAGACACTGTTTCTTCTTCTTGTTTGGGAATTCTCAATATTATACAGGGGTTTTTTTTTAAAGCAACCAAAGCTTCTTGCTAAGGAAGAAAGGACAAAGATCATCCTCCAAGTGTTGAAGAACAAAAAGTTTGAAAAGATATACAAAGGACACTTAGTTTAAAGGCGTAAAATTTGCAGGTCTGAGACAGGAATGTGCTCACGGTAGGCACATGCACTCAAACACTGACTAAATAAAGAAGAGAGACTGTCTTTGAAATCTGTGAAGATTAACTTGTCATGAAGTAGACAATAAACACTATTTTATCAGAGACAGATCTCAGAAGGAAATAAACTTTTATAAAAGTATAGATCCAAATACCACAGTGCAAATGTAAAGCTAAGCCAATTACTGTGTGTAAAGAGTTATTGGCAGTTAACTGTCAAGAAGAAAGCATTTTACAGATGTATTATGTAATATTGGGAATATCTGCGTAATGAAATCAAAGGTAGAGGTAATATATTTGTAGATTGCTCTAGAGTGGCAAGGGTTACTAGCATCTTTTAAGATGATTTTACAGTTTAAAAACATCTTGACAAACTGGAGACAAAGTCCGAAAAATATGTTCATTTTCAGTAAAAACAAATGCAAGGTGTTATAGACAGGCAGGAAAAAAAAAAAAGAAAAGGAAAAAATCTGCTATATTACCTGGGAAACAATGGGTAGACAAAATATTCATCAGGAAAAATTAGAGCTTTTTTGTCAATAATAATTAATCTTAAAAAAGCAATGTCTTCCATTTGCAAAAAAAGGACAATGCTGTGCCTTATAAATAGTAGGAAAATATCTAGATTATGTGAAATAATCTTTTTTTTTCTGTTCTGCCACATAAAGTTTTACGTCGATTAAACTGTATTTCCAGAAGAAATTAATTGCTTATATAAAGTTCAGAAAACATGAATGAAAAATAGTAGACATGTAGAAAATATAGTCTATGAGGAAATATATAATAAATAGAAACTGGTACATTTAAAGAAGAGGATATCAAAGGGCCACACGACAAACATTTTCAAAATCATTAACAATTTCTATGGAGGGAAAAGAAATACTGCTCTCCAAGTACATAGAATAAAAGGTCACAGGCTTGTACTACAGGCAGGGTACATTTACAATGGTAAACACCATGATAAATTGGGAAAATTTAGGCTGTACCAGAAATTATAAGGGCAGCTGGCTCTCTCTTGAGACCTGAGCTGCTGGGATGATTTCACAAGGTACCACCAGCCCTATGACATGTCATGGAAAAAATAGAAAAAGAAAATAAGAAAATAATTGATTATTACTTTAACTTTCACGTGTCAACTTCATTACAAGATTCTATTACTTATGATGACATCAAGCTTTTCTTAATCATGGTTTATCTAAGAACAGTTTTCATTAAGATGTCTGCACTGAAGTGCTAGTTAAGTCATGTTACTTTCCACAATCCCATGGAAACCATAAACCAATTGAAAATTTCAGTTGAAAATGGCCTATGTAAGGATACAAACTCAGATTTCAGCCTATAATTAGTTTAGTGAAAATCCAGGAACACATCAATGAAACATGGGTCACCATCTGCTGAGATTTTGGCAAAAAAGGGAAGAGGGAAAACTGTATGCCTGCCTAATTAAGAAACAAATGTCAGTCACCAATACTAGCAATACAGTGATAATAAAAGCCCATATTATGGTGAGCTCATAGAAACTGATATTCACATTTGTTTTGGTAAACTAGGTTTTTAAACATGCAGTGCTATCATAAAAATACTCCTATAATCTTGGGAGAACATTATTTCAGTTTGATTCAAAACATAATCCTTTTTCCATTGTTCTAGATTGGACAAGGTCCTTGTTTCTCCAGAGACAGTTGATGAGGATGTCATATAAAAGAGAAGAATTCTGAAGAAAATATTTTAAAATTAAAATATAATTACAAAAGTATATAGAACAAATGCCTCATAGCCTCTGATACGTAAGCACACCTATCTCTTTATTTCTGAGGTATACTACAACTAAAATGTATTATGAAAATTGAAATCTTCCCCAACGACCATCAGTCTCAAGAACCCTTTTTCCCCAGAGTCTTCCAAGAATGTCAAAATTGGTAGGTAAAAAGTAGCATGAAGTCTTACCTCCATGGGCTGAGTGTTCCTGTGTTAACAAAGATGCTAACCTGTACTGTTCAGATGTAGTACAACAACTGTTGTACATTTGTTGACCACAAATTATCTCCAGGACACCACCTCAGCACCTTATCACTTTCCCATCCCCAATCTATCCAGATTTCCCAAGCTGACTGTACTCACTCGTACTTTTCTCCAGAAAACTCCTAGTTCTTACTTGCTGTTAAGAAAACTTCCTTATCTGACCATCCAGGAACCACTCTGGCAGTTACACTCGCACTGCCTGAGCTGGAACCAAGGACCTTCACAGCTACAACCCCCACATGCACATAGCCAGACCAGGCTTCCTCACTGGCTCAACCCCAAGTTTTCCAAAGCAGAGGCTGAGACATGTCAATCCTTAAAATAATTTAATCTTGGCACAATAACAGAATAACAGCTCGAGCTGGTGCCTTCAAGAAGGGAACTTGAACAAAGGAATCCCTGGGGTTTTATATCTTTGTGGTTGTACTAGTTTGAAAATAAACCAGTGGGAGACCACAAGTCAGAATTATAATTTAATAGGAAAATTAAAATAAATGCAATAGTACAAGAACACTGACAGAGTCAGGATACAACCTGACACCCTGTTAGTCAGGGTGGTGGTAGCAGTCCAGATGAAGTGGTCCTGTTGAAGCAGTGATCCTGTAGAAGGGTCTGGTTTTCACCTGAAGGTCCAGTGATAGCTCTTGTCCTCTGGTGTGGGCAGTGGAGGCACGGACCCATACGGGCAGGGAATCTGAATCATTTATTCAAAACAAGATGGTTTTATACACTTTTTCAAGGCATGGCAATTCTCACTACGTGACCTATCCCGTGTTGCCACGTCAGCAACACACTTCCTAAATGTCCTTCTATGGGGTGGTCACTCCCTGTTCACCCATCTGTCGGCTCCCAACAGGCTCCTCTCTGTAGGGCTCTGCTGTGTGACACCTCCTCCCCACAGGGTCTGGCAGAGACAAGCCTCTCTGTGCCACCATGTGCTCCTTTGTGCCACCATGTGCTTTTGCAGGCACATCTCACAGCCTGTAACTCAATTCTATCTTATCTCTCCCCACAATTCCCTCTTTTTTGTTTTATACAAACAGGAATCATGAAACAAAAAACTTCTAACATTAGAGCATGTTTGGCCCACTGCCCAAACCAAATAAGCTCCGTTCCTGTGAACAGGATAGATGAAAACACCCATTAACTGGTAACTGCACATGTTTCTTTCCCATGTATGGAGACAGTGATTAAACAGATAGAACTTTGAGAAACAATGTAAAATTGTATAAAACCTTTATGATCACCCAGAGTCTGCAATGGGTGGGGAGTCCCATTTCACAGTGAAGACTTGGAGAGTCTTTCCTGGGCAAGACTTCCAAGTTTACCTTGAAAGAGAGTCCAGGTTTTATAAGATAAAATAAGCAAGTCAAAGTGACTTGATTACACTTTTAGGGCAGAAACACCTGGGTCGGATGGTATAATCCCCAGTCAGCCAGGGCTAGGGCTTGGACAGAGCCTCAAGCCTTGACTAAGAGGGTTTCCCTAAAATACCTACAAAATTGTCTAAAAACTTTATTAATATCAGTTAGGAACATGACTTCAGAAGAGTTTATCTTCCCCACAAGCTGATTATGGAGCTAGTGTACCCAAGTCTGGTTGGACCACTCTTGCAGGTACCCATCCTGAACTGGAATCTGTGGAAACACAAGCATATCCTTGTCCCCAGGTTATCAATGGAAAGTGACCTTCCCATTTTCCATTTTCAAGATTCCTAACAAGTACCTTAGGTTTTTCTAAGTGAGCCTGTGATTCATCAAAATGTTGTTGGATGGGGGTTTGGTCATTCTGAATGTGATTCAAAAAACTGACAACATACAGGGCTTTCTGCAGTCTTTCATGGGGGGTATATCCCATTCCCGCACTCCGTCTTTTTTGTTTTTACAACGTGGACTTGAGAGTGCTATAGGACCATTTGACAATTGCTTGACCCATAGGGGAATGTGCAATACCTGTGATATGGTGCACCCCCCCACAAATGAAAAAAGTCGGCCATCTGTTTGGATGCATAGACTGGCCCATTATCAGTCTTTATGGATACAAGTACTCCAAGGGCTGCAAAAGCGGACAAAAAATTACGCAGGACATCTTTTGCATGTTCACCTGTATGTGCAGAGGCAAAAATACATGTCAAAAAGGTATCAACTGTAACATGAACATATTTCAACTTACGAAACTCAAGGATACGTGTAACATCAGTCTGCCAGATTTCTAGAGCTTGAAGTCCCCAGGGATTAACTCCGAGGGCAGGGAAGGGTGCTACCTGTTGACAGCACAGGCTTGCATAATTTGCCATGCTTCCTCGAGTGTTAGCTGAATTGTTTTCAAAGAGCTGCTGCACTCTGGTGAAAAAACCCATGTGACAGACATGCCTGAGAAAAAGCATCTGGCACAACAATGGCCCCATCTAACTGGTCTGCACAGGCATTACCTTCAGAGATGGGGCCAGGGAGACTGATATGGGAACGTACATGGAGGATATAATACGTTTTCATATGCAACTGCACTGCAAAATGCAAACATAGTAGTAAAGAAAGGAGCAATGAGTTAGTTACTTCTTCGATATAAGCTTCTTCTATTCTTGTCACTATACCTGCAATATAAGCAGAGTCAGTAACAATGTTAAGGTCATCTTGAAATTTTTCAAAAGCCCTAACCACAGCTGCTGATTCTACCGGTTGTCAAGAACCATGAACTACTTCTGTATCTTGTAGCCACTGTCCATTATTTTGCCACACTATTAGAGACTGCCCAGTCTTTCCAGAGCCATCTGTAAACACCCTGCAAGCACTGGCAATTGGAACTGGGGAACAGTAAGATTTTTCAATAAAATTCAACTGTGATAAGTTGTTCAACAAAGTGTAAGCAGACCTGCAAATGTTTAATTGACCAGAAAACCGTCGTAGGGCAACCTGAAAAGCCAGTGAGTGTTGCTGCAGACAATCTAAATAATCTCGGATCATGGGTATGTAGATACCAGGGGCATCAGCACCATCAAGTTGCAGCAGATGCTGTCAACCTCTCTGTATTGACAGTGAAATCAGTTCAATGTGGGAAAAAATGATTTTTCCAAATTGATGCAGCAAAAAAATCCACTCTAAAATAACAAGAGGGCTGTCTTGAGCATCATTGCATTGGGCCAACAAAGCATAAAGATTGACAGGGATGCCACCAACTTTTCTGCGAGCCTGTTGAGCACTTAGCTTCTGTGTGATCTGTTCTAAGGCTTCTGTTGCTCTGGGTGTCAGGGTACAAGGGGAAGTAAGTTCATGGTCCCCTTTCAGTAAATGGAAAAGGAGGTGGAGTTGTTCAGTTGTAATACCCAATAAAGGGCATACCAAATTAATTGCTCCCAAGAGTTTTTGCAAATCATTGATGGTGGACACTCAAGATATCAATTGCAGCTGCAAAGGCTGAACAGTTTGATTTAAATTTTTCCACCTAAATATTTCCAAGGGGCTTCTTCTTGTACCTTTTCATTAGCTACTTTCAAACCCTTTCATTCTACTGCTTCAATAACCAATTGTTTTACCCTTGCTGCTTCAGCTGAATTGCTAGCAGCAATCAAAATATAAACAAGTTCAATGATTTGTGTCCGTTCATGAATTCGACTTGGGGTTACAGGAATCCAAACCATCTCCCCTGTAAAATCCCCATCTCTGAGTCTAGGCAGAACAAAAAAACCCTGCTTTGTGGTCGACACTCGACCAATCACAAGTGCACTGCATCCCCAGCCCAGTGGTCCCCAGACATCTGAAGGCAAACAGTGCACATTGCTGTCCTGAAGAGTTACTGTGACAGTGGAGGTCAAGTCCATGCCAGTGCTGCCTGCTGTCCAAGCTCGCAAGGCATTTGAGGGGATGAGTGCAGCAGGGCTTGACTTGCTATCCACACAAAGTTTGCATAATGCTGTCTTTTCCAGAAACGCAGGCATACACCTCGTTCCCCGGAACCTCTTTTTTTCCAGGGGCATTCACGTTTCATGTGACCAGGCTTTCTGCACAAAAAACAAATACTTCATCCAGAATGGACGCTCATTGTAGCGAGAGCCTCCAAAAGCAAAGTCATGTTATGACCAGCGGTGCCGATTCCCTGACAAGCCTTAAGCATTTTTACAACTGTAGGGGCTCCCAGGGGCCGAAAAATCCTTTGACAGTCGGGGTTAGAGTTCTCCACTGCTAACTGCTTCTGTCATATTTCTTGCACAGTGATGTTGTCTTTTATTTACCTAGGGCAACTTTTAATTTATCTAGGAACTTAATAAAAGGTTCATCAACTGCCTGTCTTATGTTAACAAATGAGGTTGTAGCAAGACCACCATCTGGAACTTTACGAAAAGCCCACAGAGCGAGCTCCTTTGACTGCCAAAGAGCCTCCACAGGCAGCCGAGCCTGCATTGCGGTCGGTGCCTACTGGCCTTCCTCCATAAGAGCTGATGCACTGATATGTTGCAAAACGTGCCCCAGGGGTAACCATGAATTGTCCATAGCTTGAAGAGTGCACAGCTCTCTCCACTCTGACATCCTGACAGTGAATTGTATACTCGTCTACATAATTTGTGCTATTTGCTTGAAGTCTTGTGGTGTCAAGTTGTACGAGTTCACCAGAGTTTCCAAAAGGTTAGTAATGAATGGGGAGCTGATGCCATTGTCCATGGCTGAGCGACGCAGCTCTTTTATGACACTGTAAGGCAAGCTTTCCCATCTGGGTAGTTGGTTGGGCTGATAGATAACCGGGAAAGTGTGCAATAAATCACCATCTCCTTCTGCGGCAGCCTGTTTTCTCACCACTGCCCACCGATCGGTGGGGGGAACATCGGGCTCCCTTTCTGGTGCAAATGGATTGGGGGACCAGAGGCCACCCTCGGTTCTCTTCCCACAGCCCTGGAAAACTTATGGTCAAAATCTTGTATCTCATGCAGCAGCAGCACGGAAGGAGCAGGCATGGTGGGAGTGGGCAGAGCAGGAGTAGGCACCAAAGAAGTGGGCTCCAAAAGACCTGGCGCGGTGGGAGTGGGCACCAAAACAGGTGCCTCAAGAGCCTGCGCGGCTGTTGCGGTGCCATCCTTCTTCCAGCCTCCGGGTGCTGCATGCATCATGCATGCCTCGCACACCATCTGACACAAACACAAAAGCTCCGGCAGCACTCTGCTGCCTCGCCTAACTCGGTCTCACAAAGCGTCCCCTAAAGCATCCCATGTCCGAGGATCAAAAATATTGGTACTATGCAAAGCTGGATCACAGTCTTTGAAATCTGTAGATTCAACTTTCCTTCCGTATTTTGTCATGATCTGTTTCAATGTCTCGTGACATTCTTTTGTTCCTGGGATACACTACTCCCCATAGTTCTCAGCTGCTTACCCTCCATTCTGCAGAAAGGTCGATTGGCACCCCAAGCTTCATTTCAGCTCCTGGGCTTCGTTTCAATATCGTTACTGGTACAACCACTAGTTGCCTATCAAGTCCCTGCTGCAAGGCGCCATTTGTGGGCAGCAGAGACAGGAATCTAAATCATTTATTCAAAGAAACAAGATGGTTTTATACACTTTTTCAAGGCATGGCAATTCTCACCACGTGACCTATCCCGTGTTGCCACATCAGCAACACGCTTCCTAAATGTCCTTCTATGGGGTGGTCACTCCCTGTTCACCCATCTGTCAGCTCCTGGAAGGCTCCTCTCTGTAGGGCTCTGCTGTGTGACACCTCCTCCCCACAGGGTCTGGCAGAGACAAGCCACTCTGTGCTGCCATGTGCTCCTTTGTGCCATCATGTGTTCCTTTGTGCTGCCATGTGCTTCTGCAGGTGCATCCCACAGCCTGTAACCCAATTCTATCTTATCTCTCCCCACACTCTGGGAATCCAGTAGGTAAGGGCTTCTTGTGCTGTTCCAAGCCCCAGATTATATCAAGGTGGGAATTCTTGGTTCCTCCCTCCTGGGCAGAGCATCTCACAATGGTATGGTGTAATTCTATGAGTCATGCCGTGGATGCTTGATAGCCCATTAAACAGAGATAGCCACTGGAGGGAGTTATCAGGTCTGAGTCATGGTAGGAGAAAACAAACACTGCCCCACCTGCTTTAACAGCTTGTAAAGATGATAATAGAATACATACTGTTGGTTACATCTTATACAGTAACCTAGAACAGCAGCCTAAGCATGAAAGAGTCTGTGGGTCATCAGCTCCTGCCATATCTGTGAATGTGCCACTCGGCTTTTGCCACAGGTCCCTCAGCCTTTTGTTGTGCAAAAATATGAGGCCACTTGCCTTGGGCTCCCACCATTTCCCTTGCCTAGAGCTCAATCTGCAGCTGCACACTGAGCTACCTGAACTAAATATGTTCCTCAGCATTGTGAATAACCTTTTTTAACACTGTCCTACAGCATAGGAGGATATAGTTGTCCTATAGCAGTGGCTGGATATGAAGTTGACTTTGATTATATTATTTTTGGGGTCTGAGTGCTGGAGAGCTGGCCAGAGTAATGACACATACACAGATACGATTCGAGCATTGTTCTCTGTTTATTGTTTAACTATGCAAGCTTATATCTACTTTTACAAAGATTCATGCCCAGTCCCTCTAGACAGCCTCTAATCCGTGGGGGAGCCGACCAGTGTGTAACTTTGCCAAGGACTTTCAGGGCTGCCTGCAGCCAGGTGCTTTCCAGGCTTGCTTGCAGCCAGGGGCCAGTTCAGGGGCTTTTCCTCAGCAACCCTGGGTTGTCCAATCTTTCCAGGGGTATCATATGCCCCTGTTCCACAAGGAATCCCTCTACACATCCCCTGTTTTCTTTTTGGGCAACCCAGGCCTGGTCGATGATCTTTCACAGCCCCGCTTTGATGCAAGAAAAAATTCACCCAAATACTATTAAGCCTAATGTAACTGCAAATAGCAATCGGCAGCCTTCTACTTCCAAGGTACACAGCCATCCGGTGATACCCAGACCCTTAAGCCAATCTCCAATAGGGTCGTCTGTCTCCTGAAGGTTGTGCAGGCCCCTCTGGAGGTCAGAGAGGTGCTTGTGAATTGGGACAGAGTGGTCAGAAAGATTCATACAGCACATACCCTGGAAATCTTCACAGCCGTGGCCATGGGCTAATAGTAGAAAATCAATGGCTGCCCTATTTTGTAATACTGCATGCCTAACACTAGCAACATCTGCGCTTAGCTCGTCAAGCATCTGCGAAGTTATGTTTAGTTTGTCCATTGCCCAGCAAGCAAGTTTGTGTAATGTTATGTGCACCCTAGCTGCTGAAGCACCAGGTAAAAACATAGATGCTAGCCAAATTATACCACAACTCCAAAAGACGGGCTCTTCATTCTTTTTACATTCGAGCTCATGGATTGAATGCTGCACCCTGGTTTCAGTGCGGTGGGTGATATTGATGCAGGTTTGGGTGGAAAAGGGTGAGTTTCCCTAAGTAGCACGGTCCCCCATGTGGGCTGGTGGGAACCCCATGTCACGTGCGGTCCCCGCATATTAAGAACGTACCACTGGGGAGGCGTTTCGGGGCTTGACCCATGAGGTTGGTTAGGTGGTACATTGCTTCAGACTCGTGGTTTCTCAGAAACCAGTCTGCAAGAGGGTGAACAGTGGCCCAAAGGCACCTATTAATATTTAATTGACTGAGAGTGAGTGGCTCAAATGTCATGTAACCATCCCCAGTTTGGTTTGTGGAACCCAGTAGATCTAACTCTTCGGGTGTCCCCATAGTGACATTGATACTTTTCAAGAATTCAGCTTGCCAGCAGTCACGCTGCTGCGCAGGCTTGAGTCCAATCAGCCCTAAACAATTGCCATTGCCTGTGGCATTCCCGATCAGGGGGCTGTTGTCTAGCATCCCTCTGAAGTCTTGTGGGTTAAAATATGGGACCCCAATTAAACAGGTGCGAAATGGGTCCCCTGGCATGGCCAGGCTCAGACACATAGAGTCTTGCCCCGTTTAATTAGCTAGGGGGACCCATGTTTTGTCACTTTTGGATTGCCATCAACACTGCGTGGGACATTGCTAGGATGCTTACGAGAAGCAAACCTCTCAGAATGTTTGTGTTACGAACAGCTCTGTTCCATCTCCTTCGCAATGGATCAGTCCTCGCTGTCAGTGCTGATGGAGGCAATGGCTGCATACCCTCTTGCTGGGAGGGAAGGGCTGTAGGCCCTGTGCCCGGTTCTCCCAATGGGAACATAGGAGTTCTGGTGGCTGTCTTGACCGGTGGGTCCACAGGACGCCACGGTGCTGATGGTGTGGTTTTGCAAGCCTTAGACTCCAGTGCGTCCTGACGTTTAGACAATTCAGCAAGCTTCTTCATTAATTCATGCATCATCTCTCGGTGCTTCTCCTCCTCTTGGGGCTGATCCCCGGTAGCCCTGGCTGGCTCTGGCTCTGTGGGCGGCAAAGTCGTGGAGGCTGCTTCGCAGTCGGACAATGATCCGCTGTCTGGCAGAGGGGGGTGGCGCGCTGCTGTTTTTGGCCGGGAGCTAGGACCACTCGCTTCTCCTATGCTCGTCTGTGCCCCGTCCCCAGAGTCGGGAGGCTGTACTTCCACCTTTGCGGCCACTTCTCCTTCAGGCATCTGTGGGGTAACTTCATTCCCTGTCACATCCAGCAGCTCCCGCAGTGAACGTACAGGTGCTGATGTTCCCTTCATCAGTTGACCCATGGTCAGCCTGAAGAATCGCACAACCCTGGACTCTGCCCTGGCCTCCGGCTGCCGCTCTGTGAGACCCCCCCTCCCTTTCTTTTCCGCCAGCGCCTCTCTTTCCGCCCCCCAGCGCCTCCACGGCTGCTGCGGCCACCTTACTCTCTGCTTTCATTTCTGCGAGGGTATTAGTCACAGCTTTCCAAGTTAATCCCAGAGCTTTTGCTTCTTTACCTTCCTTTCCACCCTCAATCGTGGACAGCCACAGTCTGTTTCCAACTTCCCACTACTCTTCGGTCAAAAACAAAAGCGAAGTGCATTTCAAAACCCCTTGTTCCCGGGCCCACATTATTAGGGCATAGAGATCTTGGTCTTTTACAGTCTCACCTCTCTTAGAGAGAATACTGGCTAGGAGACGAGTGCCAGCCTCGTATTCCATAGCTTCTTACCTGTGGGGCTCACTCGGCCGCATGAGCTCCGGTCTCCAGCTCCACTCAACTTTTTTGCCCCGACACTCCCACTCCAGCTCTCCAGGCTCCTCACCATCCATACAATGATTCGGAGTCTTGCCTCATTCAAGCGAAATGCATTTAAGTGAAAACAAAACAAACCGCATCTAAGCGAAACGCATTTAAGTGAAAAACAAACTGCATTTAAGCGAAAATCACTCAAATCCCTGCTCAGGCACCAGGTTTTGAGGTCCGAGTGTTGGAGAGCTAGCCAGAGTAACGACATATACACCGATAAGATTTGAGCATCATTCTCCATTTATTGTTTAACTATGCAAGCTTATATCTGCTTTTGCAAAGATTTACGCCCAGTCCCTCTAGACAGCCTCTAATCAGCGGGGGAGATGACCAGGGTATCACTTTGCCAAGGACTTTCAGGGCTGCCTGCAGCCAGGTGCTTTCCAGGCTTGCTTGCAGCCAGGGGCCAGTTCAGGGGCTTTTCCTCAGCAACCCTGGGTTGTCCAATCTTTCCAGGGGTATCATATGCCCCTGTTCCACAAGGAATCCCTCTACATATTATATCCTGAAATAAAGGCAAATGCTTTGGGTTACAAACAATCCTTTTAGGTTTTTAGATTTTTAGGCAGGTTTATAATGCCTAACGAAATGTCATCCAAATCTACGCCCTTTAAAATGTAATAAAATGTCACGGTCTCCGGCTTGGTGGTGCTGGATGGTGAGGCGCCGCAACCTTCCTAAAAGTGTCTCCAAGGCAAAGCCGCTCTGGCAGGACCACCACACACTCACACACGCGTGCATGCACACACACATGGATAGCTCCTTAAAATGGGTTGATGGCAAAGAGGCAGGAAGGGTCTTTGCATAGAATTTCACAGCAGAGGTTTATTGCAGCCACACGTGTGAAAGGATCCAGGGACGACGACAAAGAGAACGGCAGGGTCCAGGTTTATGCACGGGAGCAGAGGGAGCATCAGAGACCGATGTTCTGAGGGCACGGGGGTGGTACACAGGCGGGACTAGGGTATGGAAACCAATGGGAAACTTTGAGGGAGTGGCAATGGGGCAGGGCCAATGGGGGAACAGGGAGTGGAGAACCTTCTAGATCAGGGAGATGTAGAGTAACAAGGGGTGGGGAGGCCAATGGGCCAACCAGGGAAGCAGAACTGGTGTATATTAACATAGCAAAGCAAAGCATCCTGGGGGAAGCCTTTTGTATCCCCCTAACCTGGGGAGGATCTCTGATCTTAGGGACTGCTCCATCGATGGACTCTGTCTCTTGTACCACAGGCTCATTGGTCTCCACAATGAAAGTATTAAATGTTACCTTTACATGTCAGAGGACTTCATCAGACTGTATTAAGGCAGAAGATGGATTAATAATGTTTCTGCCCACATTATGTACTGAAGTTAATAGAATTCCAGTTGCTATTCAGTCAAAATGATAATTGTTGAGGAAAAGTGTTTATTTTGATAGACTGTCAATTGCAAGAAATAAATTCCAGGTCAGATAGATCAGATATTAAGTGAATAATGCATATGGACATATAGATTTTTAATTGCTGTATTGTTCTAACATAATTTTTTTTACCAAAATAAATTTTTGCTTCAATAACTAGAAATATAGCATGGATATTTGCACATTATTTGATAATACACTGATAGTGCACCACTCAAAAGTGGCAAAGTACAGTAAAAGATGTACTCTCAATTTTAAAACATTGTTAAAAAAATAAAAAACAAACCATGACTACACTACTGCGTTTGTACCACAGGAGCATTTGCTAAACAGTACTATCATTCTCAGTAGATTTTTATGTTCAAAACAAAGAAAAAAGAAAACTATGGAGAAAAAAAAAGTGGCAAATTGGAAATAGAACCAGAAGCTCTGTTTTACAGGCTGTTGATGATCACTTTTCTATTTTATGTGTCAGGTTTAAATTTCCCTGTGGTAGCAATTTAAATCTTTTCTTCTTTCCTGAGGCTGCTTAAAAATTTAATTTAGCTCAGGCATGGTGTCTACATTTTATAATAGGAATATAGAAAACTCTTGTAATTTGGGGGATGACCCTTTTAACAGATTAGAGAAATTTAAACATAATTAATCAGCTTTATTCATAGAGTTACATGGGCTTTCCACAATTTACTCATGTAAATTTCTTTGCTTGACTTACAGTAGACTACATTATAGAAGGGTATTTGAAGGCAGATATTCACAAGTCACACATTCATGTAGTGCATATACAGTGAAGGAGTCATTTGCATGCACATCCACACACACACAGATACACATCCGTAAATCCAATAAATCTACATCTCTTCAGAAGTTTCACCAGTTATTCTCAACTCACATTAACTCCTTCACACTCAAATCCCTGTATTATTTTTTCTCTATTTTCAGTTAAGGTCAGAAATTTCCACATGGGATAATCCTTCCATCCTTCTCGCCAAGGTTAGAATACGAGTCCTCAATATGAAATTGTTCTAAGTCAGATATTAGGATAACAGTTGCTTGTTAGTATTGCTGAGTGTTAAAAATAAAGTACCAAAGTTTAAAATAGTAAAATCACCACAAAATCCTTAATTACATGATTTGTTCTTTTCTTTGTAAGTTGTAGCTGAAAAAAAGTTCTAAATGGCTTTAAATGGTTTTGTAAATGATAGAGCTCAACACAGCGGACTTAAAGACTGCATTTCTCAGAACTTGTGTCTTATCAGCAAAAGAATTTTTGAAAGGATAAGAGGTGCCTCTTGATCCACTTCTGGCATATCTGCAAATCTCTGGATGATTTTTGAATGTTATTGGGAATCTGGGAAGGTCCCAGTGACTGGAAGCTGGCGAACATTATCCCAGTATTCAAGAAGGGCAAAAAGGAAGACCCTGAAAACTGCAGGCCTGTCAGTCTCACTTCAGTGACTGTTAAGATTATGGTGAAGATTATTCAGGGAGGTATTAAAAAATGCTTGGATGACAATGCAGTCATCAGTCACAGCCAGCATGGCTTCATAAGAGGAAAGTCCTGCTTATCAAACCTGATTTCCTTTTATGACAAGGTAACCCATCTAGCTGATTAAGGGAAGCCAGCTGGTGTAATGTTTTTGGATTTCAGTAAAGCATTTGATTATGTCTCTCACAGGTTCCTTATGGACAAAATGTGCAGCACACAGCTGGATAAACACATTATGGGGTGGGTGAGCAATTGGCTCATGGGTGAGGCACAAAGGGTTACAGTGAATGGGGTGACATCAGACTGGTGACCTGTCATGGCTCTGTCCTCAGCCCTGTGCTTTTCAACATCATCATAAATGACTTGGGTACAGAACTGAATACTGAGCAAATCAGCAAAACCAGGAGGAGCTGTTGACTCCCTCAAAGGCAGGAAGGCCCTGCAGAGGGCTCTGATCAACAAATCAGAGAACTTGGCAATCACCAGCCGTATGAAGTTCAACAAGGGAAAGTGCCAGATTCTGCACCTGGGATGGGGCAACTCTGGATGTATGGGCAGACTGGGGAATGAGATACTGGAAAGCAGTGCCATGGAAAGGAACCTGGGGGTCGTGGTCAGTAGCAAGTTGAATATGAGTCAGCAGTGCCCTGGCAGCCAGGAGGGCCAAGCGTGTCCTGGGGGCATCAGGGACAGCATTGCCAGCTGGGAGACAGGGGGTTGTCCCACTGTGCTCTGAGCTCGGGCGGTCTCACCTCGAGTGCTGGGGGCAGTTTTGGTCACTGCAATATAAAAAAAGCTATTAGGGAGTGTCCAAAGAAGGGCCATGGGGATGGTGAAGTCCTTGAGGGGAAGGTGTATGAGGAGTGGCTGAGGTCACTTGGTTTGTTCAGCCTGGAGAAGAGAAGACTGAGAGGAGACCTCATTGCAGTCTGGAACTTCCTTGAGAGAGGAAGAGGAGGGGCAGGCACTGATCTCTTCTCTCTGGTGACCAGGACCTGAGGGAATGGCATGAAGTTTTTTCAGGGGAGGTTTAGGTTGTGTATCAGGAAAAAGTTTTTCACCCGGAGGGTGGTTTGACATTGGAACAGGCTCCCCAGGGTAATGGTCTCAAGCCTGACAGAGTTCAATAAGTGTTTGGACAACACTCTCAGGCACATATTGTGAGTCTTGGGGCTGACCTGTGCAGAACCAGGAGCTGGACTACATGATCCATTTGTGTCCCTTCCAATTCAGAATATTCTGTGATTCTGGGATGTAATATACACAGATGGATTATGGCTAACCCCTTCATTTTGGGATTATGAGATTCTAAAATATTTAGGTGAAATTATCTCATCTTGGAAAGAAAATATTTGGAGAATATACTTCTTGGAATTTCTATGATATGTGTTGTTTATTTGCAGTGTTACCCAATGACTTCAAGAATTTGAAACAAGAGAAAACCTGTCCATGATATTTATAAGCAGAGTTTGTCTCAATGTTCACTTACACTTTTCTTCTTAGTATTTGAGTTGGACCCATTTTTGCAAAGCCAAGCAGCTACTGGTTGTCTTTTAGTTAAAGATTTAAGAGTTCATAGGTTTCAGAGTCTTGTAATATTTTTGATTGGAATTTTCATCATATTAAAAGTCAAGGCTGGTGTCTGAACACTCCAGGTCATGACCAAGAAGAGATTCATAGTGATAGTGAATGCTATCATAATGCCTGAATTTCGATACATGCTGTGAAGATACATGCATAAGGACCGAAAAAATAAGCTCTTAGAAACCTTAAAAAAATCAAAGCCAGATTGCAATTTACAAATACTCATTATTGATAAAGTGATTAAGTACAATCATTTTAGTAAAAAATGTAAACTAGATAAATGCCTTAATATTTTAGAGATTGAAGAATGGTTCTTATTTACACTCGGGTTAATTCCTGATGCTTTAGCAATGAGAAATGATCTTTCAAGGTGAAAACAGATACATCTATATATGCCTCTTGTGACTAATAACTAGTAAGGTGTTGAATTGTATTATTGTATAATTGTATACAAGGATAAAGCCTGAAGTGTTTTTGAGTCCAGGTTTACACTGCCTGAGGCTAAAAAATGTCTTTTCAGTGATGGAATGGGATGTTTCATCAGGATATCTTTGAGACCCTAATTAAAGAATGAAAACCTAATTGCTAAAAGGTGAAAACACACTGCCAGGAGTTCTTGGAACTGCAGAACAAATCAAGATCCTGAAAACATTTCAAGTGGACAAGTTTCTTCTTGTTACAGAAAGTAATATATTCTACATCATAACCTCAATTCAGCCACACTGACAACTTGATGGTATAGTGCACAGATATCCACAAGATGTGCAAGTCTAACAGCATTTAATTCAGCCATGCCAGGGAAGTTCCTGCCTGTGAAAGAACAGACTTTGTGAAGCACATTGCCAAATCAGGCTCTGTATTGTTCACACTTTGCAGTGTCTGAGAATCTTACAAGATCTTTTGCCAGCCGCTCTCCATGAACATCAAGTTTCCTTGAAAGCTCTTTTGGCATCTAAGTCACATCTTCCTCTTCTTCAGTCTCAGTTTTGTCACCCCATTAGCTGTATTGGCCATTGATTTTTTTCTGTTATAAACAGTAGATCAGTTTTGGGATTATTGTGGTGTAATCCAGCTCAAAAAGTGAACAGATTGAAGACAGAATCCCACACATATGTTGCATAGCACAGTCTTCTGACTCAGCACAGCAGGAGTTATCTGATAAAATATAGAAATGACAATTTTCTTACGTTGTCTAGATAGCCAAGACAGGATAAAATGAAGCCATAGTTCCATAATCCTCCAAATTTCCTGTGCAAAAAAATCCCTACCTACATCCTGAAATGCAGCTCAAACTTGAGAGCTGCTATTTTACCCAAACTAGGGCAGATTCTAGCAATTTAGTGAAAGCAGCCTAAAAGCCTTTTGCCAGAAGTGGACTTTTCTCAAATTTTTTTCAAACAGACCAGGCATCTTCATATTTTTTAACTTCTCTAAGTAGTTTAAAAAGTACTTTAGAAAGTAAATTTTATTGCAAAAAGTTACAAATACACTGACATAGCAGTCATTGAAAAAACCAACCTGACTAACAGGAAAGTCAACCTTTACAGAATCTAGACACATTTGCATTTCAATAGTAAATCCATTAGTTTCTCAGGATGTAATATAAAAGGTATTGGAGAACAAACTAATTTTAGATTTGGTATTATTCACAAAAATAAGATCAGATTAAGTTTAAAAAGTAAATAAAATCCTTCATAATTGTGGACTGGATTTAGAGCACTAATAATTTTCTACAATATAATAATTTTGTGACTTACTTTTTGATCAGGATGAAGAAATCTGTATTGACTAACTATAAAGTGAATTTCTAAACTCTGTGTTGAAATTCATTGTGTAATTCATTTGGAAAAAGTAAGGGAAAGCAAGAAAATAAAAAGAAATGCACAAAAGAAGATAAAATTATGATAGAATGTAGATTTAAAATCTATTCAGACTCCAGGGAATTCATGCTGTGTATATATCTGAGTGACCTTATCCAAGAAATCTGAAGATAAAACGAAGCACAGCTGATGACTGCCACCACCATGCTTTCAGTGGCACAAATTCCTGTAAGACCTTCAAGTGAGAAGGTTTCTATATAGCAGCAATCATGAAACATGCATAAGACCAAAGTTATTGACAATAGATAATTTCTTGGGCAAAGTCTAACCTTTAACACTGGAATAATGATCAGTAAGTTAAATTTAAAGTAAATGTAAAAATCTTTTCCATCAAAGGGACATTTTTCTAACCAATTTTTACAAACATCCAGCTGAAACCTGGACATGATTTATGATTGAAAGGTAAATACTTGACTCACTTTGGATGAGGTTTCAGTGAAAAAGCAATTTTATCTTCATACCGGTAGTGAAACTACATAAATACAAACCTGATGTCAGCCAAAACTCTGCTCCTCTGTGCTCCACCATCACTACTTATACAGTCTCATATTTTTAAGATAAATTCTGAGCCAATTTGGACCTAGAAATATCTGAGCAATACTAGGGTCATGTACTTAACATTTCATATTACAACTTAATTGTTGTCAGATCATTGTTGATGATTGCAACATGATCATTATTAACTTTATTCTTGACAATATTAAAATGTGTAAGAAGAAACTGAACCTCACATTTCCTTCTCTACTCTGCATTGCTATGGCCTCACCTTGAACATTGTGTGTAGTTTTGGGCAACACAATATAAGAAAGATACAAAGCTATTAGAGAGTGTCCAAAGGAGGGCGAGATGGTGAAAGATCTTGAGGGGAATCTGTACGAGGAACCTCTGCTTTCACTGGTAATTCAGATCAGTTCCTCCTTGTAAGCCCTCTTACAAGGGCTCTTACAAGGAAACGGACAGGCAGCTAGCAAGTTATTTCACAGGAATAACTTGAAGAGCTAGAGAGAAATTGCACTTTATTATTATTTATTCAGGAGGAATTTGAGATTTAATTGGAGAAATGTATACTTTGTGCTGTGAATATGAAAGCATTCAAAGTTGCCTTTTACTGTTTTTGTTGATAGACAAAGACACATCTATGTTTGGCATTTAAATGAGCAATTATGTTATGTCCATTTTCCTAAAAGGTGAAAAAACACCACAAGTTACTGTCTGAGGAACTTTCTTTTAAAGCTTAGACCTATCCTAGTAGAATACTAATATACTATTAATATATAAAAATGTATATTTATATGTTCTATTCATATATTTTTAAATATATTTATTCATATATTCTATTAATGAAAGTATACCTCCTCCATGGAAGTATTTCTTAGCTCACAGTAACTTCATGATGTTGGAAATCAACAACCATATTAAAAAAAAAAAAAAAAAAGCCAAAATAAAATAAAAACCAATGAAAAAAAAATAAAACAAAATTGAGGACCAGTGAAGGCATAAAGGAACCTTGGCCTATTGAAACTTCATGAATATTACAAAACACTTAACAATGATACTGAGACAGGATAGAATGTTCTAGAACTTTGTTGTATCATGAAAAGTAAGACAGATGACATCCTGTCTTATTTTTCAGATTTCTGTGAAACCCTATACAGACATGCCAATAATAAATCAGAGTACAGATGATGTCAGGTGCAGAAATATTCCATTAGGTGACACTGTCACTTCTATAGACAGCACAAAGCTATTTCCCAGCAGGAAAATTTTTCTCTAGACCATTTTTCAAAGACTCAAACTATGGGGCTTCCATCACTTCCCTCAAGAGACTATTCCACAATTCTAATACATCTCAGTATTAGATACATTTTCCTGGTAATAAGACTAAATTTTCCTTTGCTCAATTTCATCCCTGAAAAATGCATCCCTTGGTTGCAGTATGAAACACTTGCCAGTTCAAAGCTAACCATGTGTCTTTTTGCTTCCACATAGCAGCATAACCTAGAGTGCTCTGGTTTTATTCACTTTATTTTTAAAGATTTTATATGCTATGAAAGTCACCATTTTAGTACATAAAGCACAATTTTTCCCCATTCTTACATTTTACATGTGGGAATTCCACTTCTCCATTTTCCAGACTCTAGAAAACTGCACATTTATGCATTGTTAATGGCATGGGTTCTGTCTGCCTGGATTTTCAAAAGCAGTTCGCCATATACAGAAGAGTTTAAAAAACTTTCATTCTCTGTGAGTGAGTAGTTTGACTTCTTTAAACACATAATTTCATGGCCTACTTTCTTATACCAAATGGACTCAGACATATCTAGTACATACAGGTGCATTCAAGAGGAGCTTCTTCATTTAAATTTTAAATATTTAAATATTACATTTACCCTGTGTAAATTCATGTCCTTGATAAAAAAAAATTAAAAACAAAGCGAAAAAGGAGAAAAAAAGAAAAAAAGATAGATATTTTTACTTAATTATGAGCAAAATGCTATATCCCAGTTTTTAAATTTTCAATTCACTACTGTATCATTGCATGATTACCCGTGTAATGCCACACATACCACAATTCTGTTCCTGAGAATATCAGCAGTGTTGCACTACATCAAGCCAATGGCCTGCATGCAAACACAGGAACTAGAAAGATGTTTTCCTGTTTTGAGGGTGTTTCTGGACCACAGTGTATTCACAGCTGGTGTTTCATTGTGTATTTGCTACAGTCCATGCCGTAGCATATAAATGCATATAAATCATATCTGTCTCCAAACACCAACATAGATGCTCCTTGTCTTGTTATTTAATATTACTCAAGCTGTAGCATCTTTGAACCCTCAAATATTTAGAAACATGGGAAGATTGGTGAGAGGTAGATTTCATAAAAAATTACAGGACGTGACTTTGGCTCAGTAGAAAGTGAAATCCAGTGTTTGGTGCTGAGAAATTCAGCATGAAAGAGTGCAAAATGAAATGCCATATGGGTGGCAAACCCCAGAAGTTGTTAAAAAGATATATGTATCAGCAAGGCACATAGGTTCAGGTATTGGAGCAACATTTGCCTAAGAGAACAGTTTTCTGCTTTGGCTCAAGTTTTCTTCAAAATCAGGGTCAAGTGAACTTGTTTTACTAAAACAAGAACTGACCTGAACCTTCACCAAACATGAACTACTTTGTAAATATTTCAGAGGGGCATGAAAAATGTAAAATTCTGCAGAAATGCTTAAGCATGTATTGCTTGATTCTGCCATCATTGTTCACATCAAATAGTCTCTTACTCTTTGAGTAGTCCCACAAAACATATGTATTTACCTAGGGAATAAGATAGCTGCACAATATAATGGTACAGAACATCATTATTTTTGCCTACTCCTTTCTTTAGCAGTTAGTGAGGAAGATGTCTCACATACCAGACCTGACAGTAATGCACAATAAAATGCCTAGAGAGAAGTAGATACCACTATGTTTAAGGCAATTTCTGAACTAGACCCTTTTCTAATCTCTAAGTACAGTATTTAGTTACAGTGTGAATACATTTTTTCTATGTTAAAATCTTCTTTTGACACTGCATGTGTCATACAGCCAACATGTCTGACCCAGATGTACAGAGTGAGCCCAGCAGATTATTTGTCAAACAAATTCTGGAACCTAATATTTGGGTATTTTAATTTAATTGGTATGCAAATCAAGAAACAAGACAGCATTTGTTCTTGATACAGTTGTCACTTCTAATTCTGGTAACATTCATTATCATGCTTACAGATTTTTTTTCTTACACTCAACATCTGCCAATACTACCTAAACTGCAGGAAGTTGACAAACCTGTGCAAACTTCTTCTCAGTTCTCCCTCTCGCTTTTTGTTATCTGTTTCATGCACACTAATTTTGTGCATCTGAGGCCTCTGCTCGCCAGAATTATGCCTGCTTCCTAACACCTCTGCCTCCAGAGCTTTGGATTTGAAATTGAATAGACACAGAGCCAATTTATCATAGGATGACATGTGTCATGTTCATGGTATAACCAGAGGGACCTACTGTATGCACTGTATTTATGCTTTTGTTGTCAACATGGACAAAGACAATACCAGTAATAGACAGATATTAAATTTTTAAAGTACAATACATATACTTAACTGTTGTTCTGTTAGAGTTGGAGTTTTTAAATGTAGTACAGCTCATTTTGTTTAACACCAGATTTCCTTTGTCAGATAATCATCTGTCATTCAGGCATGCAGCATATTAAAAAATGTGAGTACCAAATACCAATGTATTAGCAGCAAGTCTTCAAAAAAGAATTACATGAATACAAACCATTACAGGCATACACTTTCTGCAAGTAAGAAATCATAATCAGATTTAATGACAGCTAACATATATTTGTATATACTAATGTTGTTTTTTAGCTACAGATACCTAATGATGCATAATGTGTTTGTGAAATAGATGTATAAATACATATATATATGTGCTTATGTGTGTGCATTTGTGTTTGCATTTATATATATATATATTTGTTACAGATGAAGATGCAGACAAAATTAGTAGCCTAACTAGCAATGAGCAAAATTTAAAAAATTCTCAAAATAATGAGAGGAGATTGCTACCAGAAAAGTATGTTCAGAGATTTTATTCCCAGAGAGTAAAAATGCAAAAGTTGATGAAATTTGCTTTTCTTCTCCTGACTCTGAATAACCCCATGGACAGAAATACCCCAAGAATCTTTCAGCTGATTTTCAGGTATGCTTTCTGATACCTTATTCCCATGCTAGTTTTTTTGCTGAGGAAAGTCACAAAGCAAGTATGAGTCTACCTTTTCATTGCAATGACAATCTTGAGCATGGCTTTATTTTAAATAGTATTATTCCTACAAAATCTTCGTCGTTAAATCTACCAGTTGATCTACAATAATAGCAAGGTGAATTTGTTGATCTAGTAGCAGAGAACTATTCAAGGGACAGAAGTTCAGGGCTTTACTTCAGGAACAGGGATCAAGTACAGACTAAGGGATCAAGTACAGACTAAGACTCAACCTGAAAGAAAGGGGATAAGACCCATTTCTACATATATATTTCTCAATCAGGAAAACTGAAATTTTTTTTCTTTTTTTACATTTTTTCAAGTATATTTCATATCATAGGATGCATATGAGCTAGTTATTCTGAATTCATAGATGATCAGAAGTCATCAAGGTTAAAATCTATTACTTCTCCTTATTGGATGAATGAATCTGCTTAAACAGGGGATTGGCACATAGTATGTAGTGAATAATGGGCTGAAAAACCATATTTCACACTACAGAGTTTTTCCTATACAACTATTCCAAAATCATTAAAAAAATTTCGTTTTGAACATTTTCATAGAGTGCAAATGATTGCATAATAGAAAAAATTCTGAATTTTCATTTGAATATATGATACAATTTCCACTGTTACAATCTTAATACAAACAAAAGAGAAGTGAAAAAGGAGGGAATCTTGCTCCAAACACACACACTATTGAGAAATAACCTAGTACCACTCTTTTCCAATTTAGCAGACTGTGGGTTTCCCTTTTTTTTAATTTGCCAGTATGAGAAACATCCAATTTTACTCCTGAGGGACAGTAAAGAGTTAGTTGAAGTATTCAAAAATTCAAGGTATATTCAGATTGTCATTTAGACAAAAGATGAAGGGCTTTGATCTTATTTGGTATCATTCATTTTTTCTGCTCCTGGCAATATAAAACCATATTAGAAAAAAGATAAGGTGGAGGGGTGAAAGAAAGAATGAAACAAATAGTTGTTGAAAACAGAAAAACATTAACATTAAATATGCCAAGTAATCTCAATTCTTTGTAATAGTTTCTCTTCTGTAGAAATAAAAAGAAATAGAAAGTTTGGCAATACATTATTGCAGTAAGTTAGCATAAAAGGTAACCAGAACTAGGCATATTATGCATTTTGTTTTGTTTCATTTTTAAACAATTGGAGGGAGAAAAAGCTTGGATTTAGCAAAGAATTTGCAACTGAAAATTTTCTGACAGTACTGCCTCTGCCCATCTGTGCAAAGATTTTTAGTAACGCAAACATAGCACTGATGAGGAGCATAACATGAAATACCATATATTTGGCTCATTTCAAGATACCAGCCAGGGAGCATGGCTCAAAAGCATGAAATGACTATGCAAGTTCTTCAGCATAAATATTCCAGTGGATAGCTGTTAATTGTCAAAATAATCAAAGGTCAGTTCTCACAATCACATACTTAAGATTTTAAAGGAAAGTTCCATTTTCATTACAGGACAGGAAAAAGGAATAACAGTAAATGAGGTTGGGGAAGCTTTTCCTATTCACCCCACACAATCTTTCTCCTTAACTTTTCCCAACTCCACAAGTGAACTTCTTCATATATAAGAAATAGCTTGGAACAGCTTTATGTTGTTTATATTTTATGCACAAGAAGATAATGATTTTATAGGATTAGTCACTGAAGCAGTGAGAATGAGATAGAAAAGGCAAACATTATCAGGCAGAAGTAGGCCAAAATGTCTACGAGTAGAATGTCTTTGTTTTGTAAAAGCAATATAATTTGGTTCTATTTTACAGTGAATACAGAAGAACGTAAAAACATGATGGGGGTGAATTTTATGTGAATGGTTTATAGTTCTAATGTTTCAAAACTCCTTCTGCCTGCTATAGCTATCTCTTAGAAAACTGATAAAGACTCCTGACCAGAGTCTTACAAGTGACTAAAGTGCAAATTTTTTTGCTGGTTTTGGTGTTCTAAACTATACATTTGAAAAAAAAAAAAATAGTAAAACAGATAATACTCCAGTTACAAACACCTATAGACAACAGCACATTTGTTTCACTGCTCATGGATAACAGGAAGTGTATCTCCCATTTACAGAAGTGATACAGTATTAAACAGCAAATTTTTCTTTTCAAGCATATGTAACAGATCAGCTGTAACGGTATGTGAGGACCAAATCTGATTTAAATGTCTGATAAGACAATGTTGCTGATAGGTGCACCAGGGAAAGAAACAAGTTTGCACAGCCCTCCAGCCTGGGAAGCATTTATATCAGTGGGGCCTAAATGGGAATGACATTAAAATGTAAGCTAAGCACAGCAAAAGACAAAACATAAAAAAGGGAATAAAGTATATGTACTTCTATGTGTAAAAACTACTTCTCACTAGAACTTTCTCTGGAAATTTTTCTCAAAAATGAGCAATTCTATTAATAGCTGCTATGTCAGATAATTTATGTGCTCTCTACAGATTTGAAAATGCCATGTCTATTAAAAAAAAAAAGAAAGAAAAAGTGTTACAAAAAGGAGGAAAAAACCATGGTATAATCATTAAGGGAGAAAGGGTCCAGCTTATCCCTAGGTATAACCACATTACTGCTGAATAACAGAGTTAGATGGCAGTTCTCTATGTAGGAAAGCTGTATGGTCATTAATTCAGACTGATGAGAAAATACTGCTTACAGTCAGTTTAGGGTTTTTGTCTTTCTCAGACTATTTTCTTTAATAGACAAATCAGGCTAAAATTATTTTATTGCGCTACCCAAACAAATAAGGAGATAAATCTGACTGATTTAAGCAGCAGACCTCACTATTAACACTAGAAAGAATTCTCAACCCCACACTTCCACCTTTGCACAGTAGGTATTTAATTATGTGCAGTGCTGAGAGCAGTTCATAGTAACCTTGCTTGGAATTTTCTTAGGATTCATTTTTGAAATTGATACATTTCATCATACAGTGAGTGAAGAAACCCATGAGGCACCACCTTAATCCATAAGGACATTGATGCTTCTCCCTCCCATAAAAGCTCTGGATCCCATTATTTGCAGAAAGTTGGCCTACATACCAACACAGCAAAAGAGTCCAAAATTCCACATTTAAATAAAAGTTTCCTAACTTTATGCTATTCAACCTAACTTTGTCTTCAAAACACCAAGAGAAATTTGAAACAGGTCATTGAATGTTTCCTCCAAGTACAGAAAGAAAGTGGGGAGGAGAGGTTCTGGAAATGTTTATCTGCTGTTTAAATAGATCAACTCTACCTCCCTACTAGCCCATTCAGTCCAGCTGTGAGTTCAAAACAGTGGAGAAAATGGAAGAGGCCTCTTCCCAGCTCTTGGATACATGCTCTCCATCCACATTTGGTGGTATGCAGGATGAATGTAATACCTGTGTTTTCAATGACTATGCTTCTGAGGACTTTTATTACGATGTCTGCAGCAGCTTAACATCTGCCTATGCTCTCAAAGTGCCACCATTTTGAAGAAGAAGGAAAGAGGAAAGACTGACAATTAGAACAGACACTACTGAGTGTCCACAGTATTGCACATAGAATAACAAAGCAAAAACAAGCAGTGATGTCTGGAGTTATGGAAAAAAAAATCAAACAATTCTTTCAATACTTTCCACCTCAGCTGGCAAGGTATACATAGGAAGTAGCAAATAAAGAAGAGCTGTACAGATGTGAAGCTTTCTTTTTTTCCTGAATTTTTACATCTCTCTGTCTTAAGGGACTGCTGATATCTTCAGATCTAACGTGTATCTGTGATACCAGTCTTCCTCAGTGAAGGGCTTGGACCTCACAGAGGGAGCTCACAGGCTTCCTGGGGTGCAGGAGGTCTCCTTTGTTCCTAGAAGGCCATACTTAGACAGTAGTGTCATATATGAACAATCACCCCATGACCATTACAGGACATTGAAAAAGACCTAAGGTCCTCACCACTACCTCTCTGAGGCTGAAGCAGTATAGAGATGATGTTAGTCAACACAACTGCCTGCAGCGAAAAGATCATCCACAGCATGTTCTCAGTGCTTTGACTTCTCTTGCCCACAGAGATGGTGCAAAGACAAATTTTGAGTATAATCTGATATTGAGTGAAAGGCCTCTCCACTGCTTACCCCCAGTCATGTTATGGAAGGTGAGTACCAGGACATGCTTTGCAGTCTTCCACCACAGGTCCTTGTCAGGTGTTGAGCCCTGCTGCCTGTTTTGCTCACTAGAATTTATATTTTCAGGGATATCTGTACAATGAAAGGAAGTAAAAAACAGATCTTAAAAATTGTTAACCTCACTTTGTTTAAAACAGAAGGAAATAAGGAACAAACAATAAAACAGTTGAAAGCTGTTATTCTCTTTCTAGAGGGTTAAAGGTTAGCTTTGTTAACAATGATCTTGTCAGTGACCCTTCAAGTGACCTCTCCTGTCCATCAGTCTTAGAAGAAATAGAGATGGAACCTGTGATGAAGATGGCTAATAAGTAAATATTCATTTGTTAATGTTTGACTGAGCTATTTACAAATGCATCTGGTAGTACCTATCAGCTACATCTATTTTGTATTGCAATGATGTGTTCACACTATTGCTTTGGCTAAGAAGGAGGTCTATGAATTATTTACCCATTTGTGTAGCTGGTCATTGTTGATAAACTGAGTAATCATGGGAATCCTCATATATCACTTTTCATCCAGCTCACAGAAAATCTGATACTTTATGACAACTGTCTAATCAATGAAAGTGGACAAAAAATAAGCATAATTAAAGAACAAGAAAAAAAAGGTTGTTGAAAAATTTCAGAATTTAGGTAAGAAAACCTCCAACCCCTGAGATTAAACATTACCAATTTCAAGGAAAGATTGTGATATCTAATAATGAAGATAAGAAGATGGACTTAGAAACAAGTGTTTTTCTAATCACCTTGCACATATTATTAATAGGTTAAAATTGAAACTAATGAGTATCTTTTCTTTCTGTGAATTACACTTAGCCTAATGCTGTTATTTATATGTAGACTGGATTCATCTTCATTTTCCCAAGTCACTGATTCAATGTATCTTCCTGTTTCTTTGTTTCATAAAAATCATAAAGCAGCTCTTATGGGGTGAAGGGAAACAGGTCCTGAGCAGGCTTTTTGGTTTAAGCAGGATTGTTTGTGCTCAACAGGGTGCTGAGAAATTGCCCAGCACATTGTAGTGTGAGGAAAGTTAACAAAGAAGTATACATGCTACACACCAGGTAATGAGCAAAACACTACATTTTTTATTTTGATGCATGCCTGTGTCACTTGACAATGTAATTTCTCCAGTCACTGGCAAAGTTACTTTGTTTTTCTTTATAGTGACAGACTCATACCATTTATCTCTCCAACTCTACCAAAAAAAAAAAAAAAAAAAAAAAAGGCAGAGAAACTTAATGTTCTTTATTTGGGATAGGATGAGTGACAGTATCCACAATATGTGGATTGGATCCCTGCTGTGTCAGAGAAACACCAGTCAGCATAGTAGAGACGGTCAAGTTACCATTGACTTGTCAAGTGTTAACTTTATTTTCTAAGACAGGTTCTGGCTTATTTGTGCCAGAATAAGGTGCAGTAAAGAAATACAGAATTGGTCTATATCTGCCACAGATCACCTTTTATACCTGTGCCTGAATTAGATACTTTCCAAGCTTTTTCGTGTTGCCAAATTTCTTATATATAGGCACATACATAGACATGCATACTTAAGCCCGGTCTCATCCATGGACTAATTTTGGGCTGTTAATAGGAAGAGGAAAGCAGACACTCATAGAGTTCAGACTAAGATGTGAATTAGCTAATGACTCCAGAAAGAGTTCCTGCCTTGAAAACCTACATTACATGTAGTTTTAGCTGAGATTACTCTAGGTCTCTGAATAAAATTTTTAAGGAAACATGTATAAAGAAGACATTCTCTCCATCCTCAGGTAAAATAGCACCAGTGTTTTTACATCTACTAGGTTTAGCCTTTCTGATGTAACTTTGTTGCATATTTTTAACTGTCCTTCACTTTCTGTAAGCTTTGGAGTTAAAGCCAAGGCAGTCTTTTGCAGTTCTTGAAGATTATCTTCTGCTTTAATTTCGCATCAGGGAGCTCTCAGATTTATTTCAAAGGCTAGTTACGTCTCAACATTTATTTTTACTTGGTTTTGTGGCAATACTGCAATTAGAGTCTTTCTGCAGGAGCCAGAAGTGTCAGAAGACCAGGGTCCCCTTCCACTCCACTTGCTGTTCCTGTGTGCCTCCTCTTCTCTCCTTGATTTATGCTCCTGAACTTCGATGATCTGTAACCTTTCAAGTAAGCAACTGTCCCAACATTATCTTTTTCTCTGCTCTCCTGGGCATTACTAGGTATGTAGATCAATAGACATAGTGAAGTTCTCATGAATTCTTTGCCTTAATAACACTCTTAATGATAATTTTATCACTTTATGCTCCAGAATACCTTCTTTACTCTTTCTGCCACCAAATATTTTCACATTCATCATTAAAATGTTTAACATGAAGATTATTTGGTTTCAGTTGTGCAGAAAAAATAGGTCTTTGTGATTGTTTGTGTTACAGAGATCGTGTTATCAAACTTTTGTGACTATTTATTTCTACAGCTAAAGGAAAAGGAAAAAAAACAAGTAATCCTGTAGTGGTTTAAAAATGACTACATTTCTTTACTTATATACTAAGCAGGTTGAGCAGAATACAATCCCTGAATACCTGAATTCAAATAATTTATTATGCTGTGTTGCTTACTAGAAATGAAATGCCAACATGCATATGCACAGCTGGTGTTGAGTCACTACCACAGAGATAGCTTCCCAATAGTAGTTAGACCAACTATTAAGAGGCAGGAACTATAGAGAAAAGGAGATAAAATGATAAAATGCAGTAGATAGCACACAATGGTGAAACAATATTGAAATATATTAGGAATAAAATACTGTGCTGTCAGACAATACCCAGGTCACCAGCTCCAAATGAAATCAGTTTCCTTTGATGAATAAAGTATTCATGCTGTGCTATGTATTTTGCTTCCTTTCCACCCAGATGTGTTCCACTATGTCTGCATAGGAACCATTTCTTCTCCTAAGTTACTGTGGAAATAGGAGGGGTTCAATTCTTTTCATATTAATACAAACTAGTCATTAGACATGAAAGCACAGAGTAGGTAAGACTGTAGAGCTAATCAAGGGATAAATAATATTGAAATGCCTCCTTGCAGTATTTTCCTAAAGAAAATCATCATTCAAATAGCTGAAATTTGTTTCTTCCTGCTCAACTGAGGAAACACAAATTAAATCATCAGTATTCTTATCATCTCTCATGGCCTACTCTCATTTCCTCAGGAGCTGTTGTACTGACGCTTTATGCATAAGGTGCTGGAAGTCAAACTTTCCTCCTTCCCGTGGGTTATCTAGTCATCTTCTTGCCCTTGTTACACCCTTTCCCATTTGACCCTGAGCTACAATAAACAGACTGCATGAACTGCTTCAACCAGAGCTGCCTACTTGTGTTTTCACCCTTTACAAGGGCCTCTTTTTGCTTCATTTGGTGAGTTTTCAACCAATTATATTGTGGGATAGAGACAGCAGAGCACTGAAGTAAATAGAAGTGGGATGTGGATCAGTACAATTTCTCTGAATATGGAGCCAAGTTTCCCGTCTGAGAGGCTTTGTCTGTAAAGGCATTGGATCTATTGCATTTGCAGAAGAGCGCATGTAAACTTTTAATTGGGCCACCAGTTATGAGCAATTCCACATATGGGGTTCAATGAAAAAACCAATGTGTATCACTATTTTAAGCTTTCCTAGATACAATGGTAGTCCAATCCATACTACAGAACTAAAAAATGATAAGTCAACAAAATTATAAAACCTAAAGTAATCCCCACCTACCCACAAACATCAAGTCATGAGTGGAATAGGTACAAGGAAAAAGAAAAATCAATACAGGTTTGGCAAAACTTTAAAATGTTCTAATATGCGATTAGTTAACTGCTACTAGAGCTAAGGAGAGGAGCCTGATATAACTGAAATAGTTACCACATGGGAATTACCATAGGATCTCTTTTCCTTTAACATTGAGGTCTTGAAAACTTGCCTGTGAGGAGTCAGAAGGAAGACTGCAGGTAACCCACTGGCTCCACAGGCCATGACTAAGTCCTGAAATTCATTTGAACAATCAGAATTGTGTTTCTGCTGTCACATTACCTGTCATTTCACCTTTCTTATGTCACTTTTTCTTTTTTTGCTTTGTAATTAAAATCCACTTGAGCTGTTCTTCTGCAACATTTATGTTAATCCTGAAACTGAGAAGGTAGATAAAAGCCTCCAGTTGGTCCAAATGTGCCATGTCACTTGAAGGCACAAAAAAAATTATATATTTCCATTGCCTTTCCAAAGGAAGATGGTTGCAAAAAACCCCAACATGTAAAACCAAAGCTGTATCTTCTCTTCTCGCAGTTCTTTTCATTTTTTACATGCATCTGTTTTCACCTCAAGGTAATAGTCAGAGATCAATAACAGTATAAGGAATCTCAGCCCTTCTGAACAATGTTTTACTCATTAACGAGACCTATTCCCATCTCTAAAAACTGTCAAGTTGGAGGTTCAAAAAGAAACCCTTGAAAAAAATCCTGTATATAGAAAAGTAATAAGATTTTTTAGCTTTAAACTTTTATTAATGCTTTATATATTTGGTGACTGAAGTTATTTTTATGTATCTATAGTAAAACTTATGAACCATATTTATTTTAAGACTTCATGCATGCCAGGCCATGCATGTTTGGTGTAATGATGTCAAGATTTTTGACTCTGAGGGCCACTTACTCACAACGAAATAATATCACATAACACTTATTTCATCACCTACTAGTGCCTTCCTCCCATTTCTGCAGCCGAAGAATACTCTTCTTCCTTTTCATGGTAAGCTGATCAAAACTAGCTGATCCTCTTCTTAGTGCTTTCTGACTCTTCTTAGTGATTCTTCACCTTATCACCATTACATTTTCTCTTGTCCTGGAGATCTTAAGCTCTGAAGCTCTTTCTGGTTGCTAAGAAAGAGAAAAAACAACCAAAGTAGTAATAGAATGTAATTAACAAAAGAAAGCAATTTAATAACACTTCCATTGGACTTACTCTGCTTATATTTTACTGGATTTCTGAAGCAGACCTGAAAGTCCATTTGGGTCTTGTAAAAAAGAGAAAATGTTTATGTCAAAAGCAACCAGGAATAAACTTTTTAAAATGAAATTTAAGGAAGGATTCCAGCAAACAATGGTCAGCACTACTATTCTTGGAACATAGCCAGCTCAAAAATTTCAGTCCATTTCTCTTGAGCAAGTGTGTTTTCAACCCCTCGACTTGATACCAGTCACAGGTGTTCAAAAGAAAAGAAAAGACCTTGTGCCTTGTGCATGGAAATAGGAGTTCAAGAGATACTATAATATAAAAACAATATATCACAAAGCCAAAACCAGTATCAACAGTATTCTCCTCAAAAAAAAAAAAAAAGGCATTTCATCTGCCAACTAAAGAAACAGAGTAAGTTCATATTAAGGACAGAATCTTCAAAAAAGCAACAAACCCTTTAAGAACAAAATATTTGCATAAGGAATATATTCAATTAAACCTTTTCCGATATTTTACTGCATTTAAATTAGCTCTTTTCTGAAACTAGAAAAAAAAAAAAATCTGTTTAAAAAATATTCCTTTTTATTGGTTGGTTGGTTGGTTGGTTGGTTGGTTGGGGTTTTTTTCTCCTTAACAGGAAATTGTCATCAGAGTCGAATTCCACCTAGTTTTCTGATTCCATTTTTCTGTTTAACAGACATAAAAGCTTCATCAGACCATTGAGTTTTGGGAGTAAGAAAGTGATCACAATCAGAAAAAAAGAAAACTTTCAAGTTTTCAGAAGTGCAAGGCTGTTCATGGCATTGAAGTGTTTCACGACTAGACAAATTCTCCAAGAGGAAAAAGGTTAGCTAGCACAAGAACTGTAGAGATGAAAAAATCATCAAGGAACAACAATGGACTTATGAGCTGTCTATGTGACCTTGGATAAAAAACTGAACTACTCTGTACCTTTCTTTTACTCTGTTAAGCAAGACAATGAAATTCTATAATACATGAAAATATCATAAATTATTTTGTGATTAATAACACCACTGCACAAAGCGAGAGAATAGCATTTTTTGTGTTTGTGACAGACTCCTAAAGTATTGACAGATCATAGTCTCCTGCATTTTTAGCATAAAACTGAAGGATGACTTGGGAAGGCAAACTGTATTTTTCCTTCCCTGAGAAGATGGTCTCAATATGAACATTTTCTTCATACAAGTTGATTAGTATAAACACAAAAATTTTAAGAGCCCTGTAGTTCTGGTTCAACCTGTTGAAAGTTTAAGGATAGTTGATCACTTGATGTCCTCTGGCACTTACTCTGTACACTGAAATTATCTTCTTGGTCCAATTCTCTATTTGAATTAAGTTAAACTTACTTATCTTTTTAAGTTGTCAGCTAATTTACCTTTAGAAAGGAAGTGGGAAGATACAACTACAAATCTTTTTCTCATCTTGTTAGTGCTCCCCTGAGTGAGGTAGGTCTTTTGATAGTTCATTGAAGTGTAAGTGCATTGCAGCTTTGAGATTGGGAAACTACAAATGGTCAGTTAGTTCTGCCTCTTCAAGTGCACATAAGGTATCACAGAGTCACAGAAAGGGTCAGATTGGAAGAGACTGCAGCGGGTCATCTGGTCCAACCTCCCTGCTAATGCAGGGTCATCATACAGCACATGGCACAGAATTGTGTCCAGATGGTTCTGGAATATCTCCCGTGAGGGAGACTCTACAGCTTCTCTGGGAAATGTGTTCCAGTATGTGGTCACCTCCACAGTAAAGAAGTTCTTCCTCATATTCATATTCTGCTCATAACCTCGTGTCCTAGTGATTGGCACCACTGAGAAAAGCCTGGCTCCATCTTCTTGGCACCACTTCTTTAGGTTTTTATACACATTAATGAGGTCCCCTCAGTCATCCTAAGGCTGAACAGGCCCACCTCCTGTGGCCTTTCCTCATAAGAGAGATGCTTCTGTCTCCCAGTCATCCTCATAGCCCTCCCCTGGACCTGCTCCAGGAGCTCCATATCTCTCTCATACTGCTCACAGTACTCCAAATGTGCCTCACCAGGGCTAAATAGAGGGGCAGGATCACCTCCCTTGACCTGCTGGCAATGCTCCTCCTAACACATCCCAGGATTCCTTTGGCCTTCTTGGCCACAAGGGCACTGCTGGCTCACGGACAGCTAGTTGTCCACCAGGATCCCTAGGTTCTTCTCCTCAGAGCTGCTTCCCAGCAGGTTGGCCTCCAGCCTGTGCTAGTGCCTGGGGTTATCCCTCCCCTGCAGGATCCTGCATCTATCCTTTTGAATTTCAGGAGGTTCTTCTCTGCCCATCTGTCCAGCCTCTGAAGGTCTTTCTGAAGGGCTGCACAATTCTCTGAGGCATCAGCCGCTCCTCCCAGCTTTGTCCTCAGCAAACTTGCTGAGGAGGCATCTGCCCCTTCATCCAAGCCATTGATGAACAAGTTAAACAGCACTGAACCCAGTAGAGAGCCCCGGGGCACAGCCCTAGTGACAGATCACCAACTCGACTCTGTACCACTGATCACAGCCTTCTGGAATCTGTTACTCAGCCAGTTCTCAATCCATCCTTGTATCCATTCATCTACCCTACACTTCCTGAGTTTGCTAATGAGGATGAGAGACAGTTTCAAAAGCCTTTTGTCATTACTTATCTTCACTGACTTCCTTTTTTTATCAGTTTAGGAGTTGACATTACTGACTAAGTATTGATACTGATATTCTACACATATTTCAGTGTGGGATAGCACCAGAAATTTCTGTGCTGTATTTTTAAATTTACAACACTGCAAATAGGGTTAATATCTAGTTTTCGCTTTCATCAAAATCCTGTGTGCCATGGCACAATCTCATCCTGAATTCTGGAGTGAAGACTGAAGTGAAGACCTTCGTGTCCTGGGGTTATCTGTTTCTGGGTTTTGCAGTAAATGCAGATGCCGTAATGACAATCAATAAAATAAAATCATGCTTGTCACCAGATTAGATTTGAAAGTCACTACTATATTAAGTATATCTACCAAATTTCATACATTGTAACCACTTGCACAGACCCCTAGTAATGTAAAATAAGATTTTTAATTTTAAATTTAAGCCCAATGTGGCTTTGAACACCTGGATAATACCCTCTTTTTAGTATAGCAAAGCTTTTTATGAACATAAGAAATTAGAAAGCCAGAGATATGTATTGATACATGTACATAATTGATACATATAAGTGTGATTTCTGGGTTTTGCCCTGGATGGGAAAGAGAATTCTTTTTAAAATCTCCTTTATGAAAAAATGGTGGGAAAAGAATTTGAGGAAAGGGGAAATAAAAATGGTGATTTTTAAATCAACATGGAACTGGAGATATAGGTCAGCTGAAGGGCAGAGGAAGAAGAACACAGGCATGCCTCTGCACCTCTGAACAATCTCTGCTTCTTTTATACAAAAAGTACAATTTTAAGCATGCCTTTCTCATTTCAGCAGGAAATATACAGAATAGTAGGCAATGCATTTTTTATTGTTTTATATACCTAAGTACTTTTGACTTTAAGCATTAATAGATACAAATTAGTTTGTTCAGGGATAACTAAATGGAGTAAAATTAGGCATAATACAGAATGTAAAAACTGAACAACATCTCATGAAAGATAGCTGTTTGACTATATAAGTGATAGAGTTTAGATAAGTACCAAAAGTGTGGTTTTCTATGTTTGAAGGTCAAGTTGCACTCATTAAGAAGTCAATTTCAATATGGTCCTAATATTTACCACTGTACCAAGTAATGAATATCTCAGCTGAAATGGCTGAACACAAAAAACAGTTATGAATGGTCACATACCAAATAAACCTCAAAATTTGTGACTATTGAAAAGTTTTCAGGCTCTCAGTCTGTTTCTGGATTATGATATAAAGTTTCTAATTCAGGTATTGATGGCACTAAAAGCAAAAAGATCAGGACTCAGTACAGGCAGTACCAGGGATGACTAGATAACTCATGAGGTGTTAATCTATATATCTATTTATTCAGCTTCCAAAAAACTTTTCCAAGCCTTTGCCAAGTTCCATGTTTCTACAGTACTACCACTATCAATATATTATAACTAAGGAGGATAAAATACAATCAATTCAGTGACTGTAATGAAGATATATGGAGATAATGCAAAATAGACACTTCCTGTCTATACCTTGGCTGGAGGAATAACTGCTCTGGTAGCTCGACTTGTTTCCTTTTTTGAAAACTCCTTGTTTGATACCTAGGCTTTTGTCATTAAAAAAAAAAAAACAGGCATCATGAAAGAATGGCAGGATACACAGGTCTTCAGATAGGTTCTCTCATTAGAAAACAATGAGTTTCCAGTTATTCTGGCAGTAACTTTCATTGATAATTATCTGGAAAGGACCACTGGTGTTAGGAAAATTGAAATGAAAGAACCTAAGATTCAAGGGTATGAGGTCAGGTATGTGCTTGCTTGGATTTAACAGCTGATCTGGAAAGACTAAAGTTTCCTGCATGAAAAAAGCGCACTTTTGTTTGACAAATGCCTAGTTATATGCGCACATAAAGAACTTATCTGTATTCATTAATATATACCTTGAAGTTGCTTTTAAAACACAAGGAACGTTTCTTTTCACTGACATTTTAGGATTTAATTGCATCTTGAAAAGGAAAATAAGCTGATATCTTGCAAATAATTTTAATGAAAACTGTTTTGGCCTTAAATAAAGTCTCAGATTTGGGAAAGTTTGTATTGCACCTATTTTAATGCCATAAACCACTGCATTTATTTGTGGAGCTTGACTCAGTTTATTGAGTGCTAAATTCAGCTTCTCATTGACCTGCATTTCTCTATATGAAAATAACAGTGGCAAATTAAAAAGAGCTTCTTATTTTCTGTGGGTAGGTACTGCTTAACAAATGCCTCCATCTACATGTCTAATAAGTACGTATTTTATTACCATACAGTATCACTCAGCAACCACCAAATCAAAAATTGAACTGTTTTTCCTTCTGTTACTGACCAAAATTTTTTTGGCAGTTTTATATAGTGTTCCAGTTTTTATCCTGTTAACAGCAAGGAAATGAGGACAAAGAATAGAAACTATGTTGTTGTTCATTGCTTTTTCTTGCCCACAGAGCTCATGTACCAAACTTGATTCCGTGAAATGTCAAAGCCACCTCACCTAGAGTTTATAGGCCAAAGGGATACTAAGAAATCTGCTAAAACATACAGTATCAGACAAACCAATCAGAAAAAGTAAGTAAACATGAAGACTATTTTTTCATCCATTTAATCTGATATGAAACAACACAAATGTATTATACCATTATGTAACACATTTTCTTTTTTGTAATAACTATAAGATACTTTAAACCTCAAAACACATATGTGTGTTATATAACAGTGGGATCCAGTTTTCTGACATTTTCACAAATATATTAATTGACATTATCAAGATGCTTTACAACTCAAGTTCATTTCCTTAAGATTAGTAATCATCAGAAGCAGATATTAAATAATCAGCATTAATTCATGCTTAGAAACAATAAGTGAACTGTAAGAATAATCAACAAATAATAATATAAAATGACCATGAAAGACAACAGATAATATTTACATACAATCTATTCATTATTTTAACTTTTTGAATTGTCATTATATATTTAGACTCTTAATTTGTACGCAAATGTCCTCAATATTAAATGGGGATATTATATTATCACTATTAAGTATGGCACAACAAAAGCAGTCACACTGTCTATTTATAATGGATCACTAGTGCCCCCTTCTGATATTAAGTTAGAGGAAATATCAAAGTTTTGCAGAGTACAATTCATGTTATGCTTTAATACCTAGAGATTTCTTTCAGTTATGTGTTATTTTTATTGCAGGAAACCTATCAAGACACTAGTTATAAACTGACCAGCCTTGCATTCACTATGCTAAGCACTTCCACATTATTAAACTATATTGTAAAAGGGGAAAAAAAAGATAAATATGAATAATTAAGTCATGTACCACCAAAAATATATGAATAACCTTGTATTTCTGAGTGTGTCATCTTGTAGTGTAACTTTTGGAATTAGTCTCAATTTTTATTGGGTTTGGGGCTTTTTAAATAATAGAAGCTCTTTATGTGTGTACCTGGGAAAAAAAAATAAAAAATAAAGTGGAGCTATAATCCAGAATTAATCGCATTGAATGTTATATTGCCAGGTTTTGTACAGAACTGGTGCCGAGGAGAATAAAGACACGCTCATTCATTATAACCCCTTCTCTTTGACTTAATATAAAGGGCAAAAGGCAGCATGACAGATTTAAAAGATATTGCCTGCAGCATTGATTGCACTACATCGATACTTTTGTTGTAGCTGGGTCTTGATGGTGTTTGCGTGCAAGCTTTATGTTCATATCTTGCATTATTTGATATTACTTACTCCTTCTTTTGGATTATGAATATTTCCTAGTAATTACCTAACTGAGGGCTTAATTCACGTATTACAATACTAAGGAAATTATATCCTGAAAAAAAAAGTTTCCTCTTAATTTGAAAAAACATTTATTTTCTCACAAAGACATTGAAAAAGCATTTTTAAAAAATTTTGGTACCTTGACCTGACCTTTTTTTTGTTTGCTTAGTAATATACTAAAATATATATTATATATTATTATTATTATTATATATTAAAATAGATATCTATACACTATATGAAAATTCTAGGACCTTCTGTAAAAATACCAGAAACAAATCAACAGCAGGTTTCAGGGATACAAAGAGAATCCTAGTTCTTTTTTGGGAGCTGTTTGTGCAAAGCTAGCCCACAGTCCTTGAGATGAACACCAGGAACAAATTACTGCTGTAATCAGAAGTGTCGACTTAAAACAGGATCTTAATAAGCTTGAAAGCTAGTATTTATTTAGGCTAAGCATGTGTTTTGGCTGTGAAGTGGCCTCTCTCAAATATTTTCATAGTAATTCTTTGGAGAAATAATACTTTCTTTTAATTTGAAGTTTCTGCTTTCTGCATCTGGGTCTGAACATATTCCCTCTCACCATAATCACTTCACACACAAATATCAAGAGATTCAGTTTTCTGACATAGCACACTAGCTTCTGCTAACTATTGCACTAAATATATTTGGATCTGTGCTGCATGTCACAAATTTTAAGAGGCTGATTTCTGAAATATGGCAAAACCGGAAGCTATAGAATTCACCAACAACTGCAGATAAAATTTTTTTTTTTTTGACCGAAATCAGAAAAGTGTTAGTTATCAAAATCTTGCCTTCTTCAATCAGAAATTTTAGCATCCCTCTATTATAAAGCATATTAGTTCTCTGTCAAATCACATTTTTTCAGACAAATCTACAATATGAAGTACATATGCTGTGTATGCACTCCTCAAATTCACCATTTTCATTTATTGGCTGTGTCTCCTTACATGTCATTGCACCACAATTACAGAAAATGCAAAAGATTAAAAAGAGAGGTATTTTAAATGACAAATTCCAGTTTGGAAATTTTCTCTGCAAAAAACAATTACATTCAGAAACCGCCTTGCTTCATCTTCTTCATGAGCATTCCCACTAACATTTCTAAATCAACTCCAACATTTTTGAGACTACATGACTGTCACATTTTGGAGCTTGGATATTTTTGTACTTAGCTAAGTACATCACTTCCATTAGTCCAGAAAAGAGGATGCTGGTGGGGAGACACCATTTCTAAACAGAAAACATCATATTAACAGGCAACAGGTGGCCAAGCTGTCTGAGCTTGTCAGCTGAGCCTGACCTTTGAATTGTCATGAAGTATGAACACTAAAGGGAATCATTTTTTTACAGTCAAAAGATGCAGAGGGAGCAATGCAGAGAGGAGTGTACCAATACATTGTGAGTTTTCTCTTTCAGTGACATACTGTCCTTCCAGTCTTGTGTGAGGCAAAAACTTAAATAGACTAGGATAAATTCAAGAAAACTGTTTAGATGAAATTGTGCTGAAGAGATTATTTCAAAGCAAGTTTTTAGTAGACATATACAATTACAGAGAAATACTCCAAATGTTGCATATTTCTTAAAAATTTTGCTTTATGTTCTCTCTCTTGCCTGAACTTCCTAGTCTGTAGCATTGCAATTTTTAAGGCTAATTTTAAAACTGACTGAAAAAAACCCTAACAGTAATTGTTGCAATTTGCCAAGAGTAAATGAAAATAGACTTGCAGTACATAAAACTAGATGATAACACATTATTGCAAGGATCAGTGATCAGCATAGACTGTTGTGAGAGACCATATGATAACCAATTAATCTTTTTTTTATTATTAAAACAATACCATGGCAAACTTACATAACCTAAGCTTCTTAGTTATAACCATAATTTGTTTCCTCTGTCTGGCAAGAAAACAAGAGTCCAAGCAATTACATCTGCATGAAAAAAATAATCATAAACCAAACAGAAAATCATGCAGAAATGGCTCCTTACAAACTCATCAAAAGGGCTTTGAGGTACAAGCAAATGACTTTTCATGTAGGACTAAGACTGCAGCAGGAAAAGAAAAAGATACTATGGATCAGAGTGCCTTAGCATATCAGCATGGGGGTCACACACTGGGACCACAACATGTACGATAGAGCTCAGCACTCACACAAAAAGTAAATTTCAGCTTTGTAATTCACAGCTACTTGGCTGCTGGGGAGCTTGGACTCCGCAGCTGACATGGGTGTTTGGGACACACCAGGCTCAGTTCTGGTTGTACATGGTTACCATCACTGCTTTGACTTCCCAGTGTCCATGTTGCAGCACGGAGAGATTAGGCTTACAACCACTGTATGCTTAAAATTTGATTTGCACCTTACATTCAACAAGAACATTTTTAGTGAATCTTTCCTGACCCACTTTCTTTAGAAAATGCTTACGTGTAATGGTTCATGCAATGTGTGGTTCATGGTGGTGGTGGAAAGAGAGGCAGGTTTCTTGTAGAGTCTCACAAAACCAACAAGTACAGGGGTCTTCTCTACCATCTAATCCTGTTCCACACCCTTCTATTCTACTTCATCCTAAGTCACATGTGCAGTAGCAGCAGCTCAAGTGAGGCAACAGAGCTTTAATCTACCAGTATTTATCCAGCTGGAAGAAGCTGGTCCCAGAATGAGAAAAAGGTAAGGCCAAAAATTCCCCAGAATTTATAGGTCAGGGAAGGTAATGCAAGTGAATCCGAGTTTATATAATTCTGTCCTTATTGCGCTGTCTCTGGTAAAGTCTACACTATGGCAATTAGTCCATATGCAATCCCTCCAAGCGGGAGTACATATTTGCTTTTGTTGACATCAATGGAGTGTTTGGAGGAGTAAGAATTTCGCTATTTCTGCTTATCAGCCAATGTCTGACAACGTGGCTCCATCCTCTTCTACCATCTTTGTTCAAAGTTGAATAGTTTTTTGGTTTTTTTCACACAATGGCCTCAGCTTTCTCATACCTTTCTGAGCAACGGGTCATATGCCTGAAAAGAAATTGGGAAAGGATGAAAAGGCTGGCTTAGCAAGCTAGGAAATAAATCGGTAACATAAGGAGAGAAAAGGAACAACTAATTTGTTAGGGGGAAGAAAAAAACCCTTGTGTTGCCTTGAGAAAGATTCAAGCTCAAATTCTTCTAGCTCTGAACCATATACTTTCTGCAAATAGATCTCCTTCACAGAAGATCCCAGATGCCTGGGGACAGCCAAACACATACCAATGCTTTGAGACTTTTGCAAATTATAATTGCAGTAGTTCACATGAAAATGGCATTCACTAGCCTGATTTTGGTAGCTGTAATTCAAGCTATTCAGTTTTCACTTCACTCTCAAGGTCAGGGGTTGTGAACAGGAAAATGCTGTAACTGGCTATGACTGTTTTCAGGTGGAGTTTTAGATTTTATAGGGAGGACTAAGACCCAGATTCCCATATGGCCCTTTAGAAGTTCGGTGTGCATTACAAGAGTTTCTCCCCCTTCTCACAGTCTTCCAACTTCCTCACCTTTATGACAGACCATAAGGTTACAGCAGAACCAAAAACTTAGTGTAGCTTTTGAAGCTGGCACACTGTGCCTAGTAAATGGGAAAAATGAACAACACTCAAGCTGCTGCACTGAAGATAATCACTCTTCATTATTCTAAACAAATTTTAGCAGCACTGTTCCCAAAACAAAAGAGAGGACTGCCTGAAAAGATATTGGGAACTTAAAACCTTTAGCTTGAAGAACCGTTGCAGACTGTGTATTGTTTTGCAGTTAGAAATGTGCAACTGACAGTGGAAATGTGTGTGTGTCTGTGTATGTCTGCTGTGTGTGAAGTCTAGAGGGATTATTCCATGTTAATGAGAGCCAAGGAATTCCTCTAGCAACATCTTGTCTAAGTGAGAATCACATAATTTAAAGCTGGCCAGTGGCAGCTTTAACTTACATGCCATTTCCAAATTGTCTTTTTTTTTATTCTTTCCGAGGAAAGAAAAGCTATAACTATACTCATTTTTGCTAGCCCTTTCTATTTTGCATGTTAGCTATAACCATTCTACAGAACAGAGTTGCACCCTTCTTAAATCCTTTAAGTGGAGTACATGGTATTTCTTAATGGACAAATACTGATTTTGCAGAATGAAAGTGATAATACTACACAGTGCTTCCCCCAAGTCTATTAAATGAAACTCCAGGCTATACCATCTGTAAATCACAGCAGATTATGCTCCTAGGGTCTGGATTCTTCCTCTTCTCTGACTCCCTTCTTTTTTTTTCTATAAAGAAGCGTGAAAAGGGATGTCTTTCAATAAAGAGCAGTTGTTCTTTTCATTAATTTATTTGTTTTAGTGTCCCTAGCCATTGGAAAATGTGATGAGTCTCCCAGTTTATTTTCTAAAATCTGTAAATAAATACAGATTAAAATATAGGGCCTTTCTGTCTGTAGCCACTCAAATCTGTGGAAATTTCTTTCTCTTGCCATGCAGTAAATGGAAGTCTATAGTTCATAAGACTTTATAATAATTTAATTCACAATTTCTGCCATTTCAAAAAGCAATTGCTTAATAGAAACTCATCGAGTGTCCAAAACTGAAGCATGTAGCTGCAGAAGAGCTAGTTCTGATTTGTTGAGTAGCTCTGGACAAAGCTCTTGTTTTAGGTGAATTTTCTCAGCTTGAGCATTGCTTCAGAAATCCCCATCTAGGCTAGACATGGATATAATACAAGGCTGCAATCTTTACGCAGTAAAATGTGTCACTAAGAACATCTGTATAAGAGAACATAAACTGCAAGACAAAAATCAATATTTTTCTACTACAGTTTTAATTGGATTTAAAATATTTTTCACTATACCAGTACAAATTAATCCATCTTATAGCATTGCTGATAGGAAGGGAAATGTAGTATTAATGATACAGACTGAATATTCACAACGTTTCCATCCTTAAACTTTTTGCCATCCCAGGATAGCAAAAGAAAAGAAAAGACCGAAAAGAAAAGGTATAGAAAACTGCCTGAGTGTCTCTGTTCAGCAAGTAATTAACAGGAAGATGGAGCCACCACAGAATTCCAGGAAAGCTACCAAACAACACAAAGTAAGATTCTATGCAGATAAAGGCTTCTTTCTTTATTTGACTCTTTGATAACACATGTACAAAATCCGTAAGTATTGTGACTTATTAAAGAACTGAGGGAAGGCAAAACATATTTCCTGCAAAGATTTTAAGGGAGTGTGAGGCAAGACTCTTTTTAAAATAGTACCATTAAAGGTTGGCTAGAGATTGCAGTAGCAGATATCCAAAAAAGCTCATCCAACACAGTATTTTTTTTTAAATTATAAAATCTCTATAGACTTATTTAGGAGTAGTGGGGTTTTTTTTAGTTCCTGTACAATAATTTAGGTATGAAGCAAACCCTCAACATTTTATACTAACTACCATTTCTTTTATTCTCAAAGTAATCTTAGTAGGTGGAGGGAGGGAGGGAGAAGCAAACCTTTTAAGCATTTTTGAGCTTGATGTGGGGGTGGAAAAAGAAGCTTGTAGAATCTGATAGTGACTGCCCCTTGAAAACAATAATTAGCTTGAGAAAAGCACAGCAGTTTCAGCTGTCAAAAGGCACAAAATCCCAGTGTCACCAGTTTGATCAGCTCATTGATAGGATATGCAAAGACCTGTTCAGAAATGAAGGAGCAGCAGTGATAGGGATCAGCATGTTTGTACTATGTCAGTTTTAGGCAGTGAAAAAATATGATGATTGTCAAATTTGAAAAAGTAAAAATATATCCCAGAACTTAAACAGAGTGTGTTATAGTTCTAAGGATGATGTCTTAGCTAAGCCTCGCCTTTCACTTTTCTGAAAGAATAAACAAAATACAGGCTAAAAACAATTCGTGTGCAAAAGAAAAGGAGAAAAATCAGGACAAAAATATTTTTAAACTGATCTCACTTGCCCCTTAGACATAAAAAAATCAATAACTATGGAAAACAAATTTTCCTTTAAGTTCCTAATAGAGGAAGAAAAAAAAAATTTAATATTTCAACACCTCTTTTTATTGTTTTTATTTACTGGCAGACGTATCTGGTGCTTTACAAATCAAGAAAGTCACAGTTTTTGCCACTGCAAGTTTGTCACCTTTGCTAAAAAATACCCTGTAGAGGAACTGTGTATTCACTCAGGTTGAAGGTCAAAACTTCAGGTTTTGTTTGTGTCTTTTGCAGAAAAGCACATTTTTCCTAGTCAGCCAGTTTCCATTGGAAGCTGTGCATTTGTAAAATGCTTGACTAAAGACTAGAAGCTCTTTGTTCAGGGTTCATAGTTTGCTGTATTTTATAGCATGCTCAGCACGCCAGAGATCTGGCCTCCTGGGTTATGGCTAACCACAGCCAGCGCAGTAGAAGAAATATTTGGAAAATAAAACCAGGGTGGGAACATGGTAAGGAGATTGCAGAAAAAAACTTTCCTGCTATCCTTCTACAGCTTCTGTGCATCCACAAATACACAGACATCCACAAATAAAAGCTGATGTATAAATCAGGGTATCCCCAGCTGCTGGAAAACCATCATCAATATTCTCACTTTGGTAAATGAGCCCTCTAGGAGCAACCTGTACCAACAGTGACTACCAGCCTGTCATTTCTGCATTTCAGGAGGAAGAAAAAAAACTGTATTGTAGTATTGGAGGAAGAAAAGGGGATTCTTGGCTTTCTTTGCCTGCGTATGAATGAATGGGAGCAATCATAATAGCAATAACCCTCCAGCTGCAGCTCACTGTCTTACTCTAATCTGCTTTATGTACAGCACTCACGACGATGTACAGAATTTAAAAGGCCACAGGCCCAGCTATGCACAGAAACCCATGCACACAGTGTTTCTCCAATTATATCCAAACAGCACTTTAGGAATGCTTAAAAACTTTGTTTCTACAGAGCTGAAACCAGGACTCTCTTTTCTGAGAATCAGAAGCATTTGCCATTTCTATTTCCACATAAAAAAGAAACACACATGCAACACGGATAATAAAAAGCTGATCAAATGGAACTTTCCGATCAAAAAAGAACATAAATTAATTCAAGGACCATGCCATTTAGGAGACTTGATGCCTTCTGCATCAAGTCAGGTTAAGCTGTTGATCCACTACTTTCCTGACACAAACAAAATTTTAAAATATCAAGAAAACACACTGGATATTTTCTAGTGATTTTCCATATATATCTTGGAAACACAACACACATATAGCTTTCTTACCACAATTTAAAACTATGCATAAAACTTGGCTTCCAAATATAAATATTACAGACAGTGACTGAATCTAAGAAAAAAATTCTCAGTCGTAGAGAATGAAATATATATTTTTTGTGAAAAATAACCACAATCCTGACCTTTTCTCAGTCAGTGGGATTTTTGCCAAAATACAAGTAGATTAAAACACAAGATTAATAGATATTCCAAGATATTCCTACAATAACTCTCTGAAATGTGAATTTTCCTTTCTTCATCTAATACCAAACACACAACATATGAACAGTTAAATAACTGTTTTAACTGGTTTTTTTCCCTTAAATGAAAAAAAAAAAGTATATTATTATTTCTGATATAGACTATTTCAATTGCAGCACTTCCTACCTTCCAGCTCCAGTGCATTAATTGAAAGGTTATTCAGTTAAATTACAGAATCTCTGGAATGGCATGAAATCATTCCAATGGAAATCTTAATTATTAAGGAAACCCAGATTGTAATTATTTTTAGCTAATTGGAGAAGAAAATATTTTTTAAACCTCCATTTTTGAGAAGGTGCATCTATAATATTCCTGCAATTTCTCTTGGTTTTGAAATGTGGCATATTATTCAGCCCTAGTCCTTTGATGTGTGTTTTTCCCTCAATCCATGCTCCAACAATTCTGTCATACAGAGAACTGAAAATTAAGTTATTCTCACCAGCAATACTCCCCCACAAAGAATCTATCAAACCACAGATATAAACCTCAGAACAATCCCTGCCAGGTTTCTCATGCAAATGACGCAGAAAAACTTACAAGAGCACTTTAAGATATTGAGAACCCTTCAATACAACCCAGTATAATAACTTTTACTTGCTAATTTCTATGGGTCAGTTGCAAAGGAATAGACCTGTCAATCTTTTTCAGATGTAGCAGAATTTGTCTGTCTGCAAACAGGGATGCTTTGTTGTTGCCATAGATACTAATCCTCCACTTTCCTTCTGTTGACACAGCTAGTCACACTCTAAACTACCTGATCACACTTTTAATAGGCAGCTGACTGCAGTACCATAAAATGCTCAAATCAAGTTCACAACACTTGATGCATCTACTGTTGCTTAAAAAAAAATAATAATAATAACAACAGAAATTATAATAAAGAGTTGTTTAAGGATAATTCTACTACTCTTGTCAAAAAAAAGTAGATTGTATAGAAACAGTGCCTGTCTAACAATGTCTTTGCTCGAGTTTCAACTTAATTATATTATTCTAAGTGAATAAATTGTTATAATAGAGGAAACATTATTTTGAAACTGCTTTTTTTTTATATCTTAGATACACATTTCCTTTAAGCACTAATTGATTAAACATGCAAAATAGTATAACAGTTACACAGGAAGTAATTTTTGCTTCTTTTCACACAATTCAGTACATTATATCATTTTCAAAGTTTAAAACCTGACAAGAAAACAAATGTGGAAGTGAGTCACACCCTGCAATACAGATATGTTCTGAAAAAGACAATTTTTATTTGGGTGACTTCAAATTTAGTCATGCTTTAATAAATATTCTAAAATTAAAACTGATTCAAAGTCTATTCATACCTTTTTGGTTTGCAAATCAAACAGTCAGAAGTAAATCTTTTCCTCTAAAAAAAGTAAAGAAAAAAGAAAGTTCTATATGGTTTTTTTGTCCGGGTTTGAATAATTTTACAAGTTTTTCTTTCATTATTCATTGCTTAAATAAAAGGTGAAAGGGCTAAAAAAAATAAAATGAAAGTACATTAAAATGAACTATTTAAGTTAAATGAAATTTTTGCTTCTAAAATGAGAGAAAATATTAATTAAATTTTTCATGATGGCATTATTTTGATGTTTATGGTATCTAAATTCTTTTGCATGCTGGCAGTAAAATGTCTCTACTTCCAGCCTTCAAGCTGTCTTCAGTCCTAAACTGCTAATTCTCTTCCCAGTTCCTTCTAATACAGAATAAAAATTCTAAAGGTAATTTTCCAAAGCTATTTTGTCCTCCTTTAACATATCTTATAGAAAGTTTGTGGTGACTCCTTCAATTAACAAGAAAAATTGATGTGTATCATTAATTACATCAGTAGAAATCATAAATCATCAGTGAATGCTGCAATTAATTATTTTAAAGTCATGTGAAGAAAAATGACAGGCAGAAGATAAATCCACAGACCCTTCAGATCAGAAAGAAATGGGAGAGAAAAATGGAGAAGAAAGGATGGAACAAAATCAGCAACAGTTTATGAATTAGTATACATGAATTGTTTTCCCATTTAACAATATTTCTAAAGATATTATGCCAAAGTTAACACAATAGTAAAAGTCAACTCTGTGTCTATTACAAGCATAAATTTTCATGGTTGCATATTTTTGTTTTCACTATTCATAAACAGACTAAAAAATATACTCTTATACTATATTTGCTTTATGTTATTCTTTATTTTGGAGAAGGGTGGACTAAAATGCCAGAAAGATCAAGCACCCTTTTTAAAAGTGTTTTGTCATCTTTGCTGCTACAATGTAAGTGAATTATATGATGTTTTAATGAACTTTTCTTCTGTCGAAAAAATTGGTAGTGTGAATACAAAACAGTAATTTTCTGTATATATATTAGTCATATATGAATGATACAACCTACTAGTTTAATTCTATTCATCTTTTCCTCAAATATTTGCACTAAGAAAGGTGGATCAGAACATCCAGGGACACGTAGAGGAACAGTGTAAGTACTCCATACCCCAAAACACAGGTTTTTCCTGAAAACTGTGACAAATAGATAGGCTTAGAAATCTCATGAATTTTAACAAAATTGCTATTCTTGCAATCCAAGTGTAGGTATTTGCACAGTATTGCTACTACATACACAGATACACAGAGTTGCAGAAATATGGGCTAATACAGTCTCACAAATAGAGAAAGAAAGAGAAAGAGAGAAAGAGAGAAAGAGAGAAAGAAAGAGAGAAAGAAGGAGAGAAAGAAAGCAAGAAAGAAAGAGAAAGAAAGAAAGAAAAAGAAAGAGAGAAAGAGAGAGAGAAAGTGAGAAAGAGAAAGAAAGAAAGAAAGAAAGAAAGAAAGAAAGAAAGAAAGAAAGAAAGAAAGAAAGAAAGAAAGAGAAAGAAAGAAAGAAAGAAAGAAAGAAAGAAAGAAAGAAAGAAAGAAAAAGAATGAAAGAAAGAAGCCACCTTGGAATTTATTTTGCAGGATAAGAAATTTCCAGAAATGAGGATCTATAATCTATACCAACATTCTTCATATGGGTATTCACAAATAAAACTATAGATACCTATTCTGTATGTACCCATACATACTTACACGTCTCTAGCAGCTCACACAGTTCTGACTTCCTTTCTTAGCTGCAGTCAGAGGGTTTAGGACAGAGCCACCAATGACAAATGTTTCAACTTCAGAACTTAAACACAGTTTTTTCCAGTTAATTAAATAGACATATAGTATAAGGTTTTCAAAATAATTTACAAAATACTGAGGCATTCACACTTTTCACATGCACTGAATGACAGTTAACCCTTTCCTAATTTTCTTCCATCCAAAGGGTATATACAGGGAGTGCTAGAGTGAACATGTGTACACAGATAACACAGCTCAGCATCCTCATTGAATTACCAACTACGACACAGAAAAGCTCTAATAGAGTACCAGCAATTGTACTTTGTAGAGGAGAGGAACACACTGCAGAATCAAAACTTGTGCCTTTCACCTTAATACTTTAAGGACATGCAGGCTTTCAAACTGCAGAATTGATTTACAGCTGTGAAGAAGTAATACCTGTTTTATATCACTACAAAGGACACCACGCAAAGAGGGAGTTCTGAGATTTTAAGCTGTTCTTATCTTACAGGCACATGAATTTTACAATTTTTTTCTTTAGGTATGTCAGCTCCTGAAACAAAACCATGTCTGTTATCATTGCCCATCTTTTACCTGCACAGTTAAGGCCAGTGGTTTTAAATTCCTTATTTGTTCTAAAATTCAGTTGTGTAACATCACAATCAAAATGTCAGCAGCCCCTTAAATTTTATTCAGAAAAATGTTTCTACATAAGTTATCAGTAACAGACTTAAGAATGAGACAAGAAAGTGAGCCATTTTCTAAAGAATCCTTACAAAAACAAGGTTTTCTGTTTAAGTCTCACACCAATGAGAGCACTTGGCATTTATTCTTGTCATCATCAACAACATTTTGATTTTTTGGATAGTATTGAACTTATCATTGCATGCAGAGACACAAAAATTTTACCTTCAGAGGAAGACACATTTATCATTAACTTTTCTAAAGACATAGGGAGGCACAGCATTTCCCCTGACCTTAAAAAATTATTTGAGTACTACTCTTCCTTTTCTGGTAAGTCAGCCAATTTTACTATCCATGTGATAACCAGTACACACTAAACTAAATTGTAAACAGGCAAATTAGGATCAGTCTTGAGTTTTGGGTGTCAGCTATAAATTACATATAAATATACATTCAGCTGTACCTGACTACTCCATTCTTTGAATAATTCAAAGAGAGAATGAATAGGCTTACCCACTGAGTAAACTATATGTTAAACACAAAGTTAAAAGGTGGGAAATTTGCTTAATATTTCAGTTGGAATTCATGTCTGCATTATGTTCTTTTCCAATATGACCTTGTTTGTTGTGATAAACATACTTTCCTTCACTGAAGCAGAGCAGGAAAATGAAGATGTGAGACTGTCTGTAAAGCCAGGTTTGCCCATGAAGGTCAAGTGCAGCTCCAAATAGTCTAACACGGCTCCCAGCAGTCTAGTGTGTGAACAAGTATTAGGATATTAATTTCTAAACTATCTAACCTAGCAGACTAGTTAACCTTAGAGCATACTTTAAGAAGATGGCTTCATCCTACTTGGATGTTTTAGTAGACCACTGTTCTAGGAATTACCATTTCTTAAGCAGTGCAGGCAACACTAAAGATACATGCAAAAACTGTCATTTTACTCAATCCTATGGTGAAATTAAAAATAGTGTAATTTTTCTTTAATTTATAGGAAAATTAGTCAATTGAGAAGATCTAATTAAAATCCCAAGGAAAAATAATAAAAATACATTAAATTATCAGAATCCTTTTTACAATGCCCATTGGAACCATTTCCCCAAACATAATATGTTACTGGATACACCTGGTTTTCTTTTTCTTCACTTCTGTTTCGTTGGTAAAGATGACCTATCACAGATCAATTTCCCACTGTTTCCAACCCTTTTTGTTCCAGCCTGCACAATGGAACTTCCTACTTTCAACAAAAGAAAGGATTTAGAGATCAAAGAATATTGATTTTTGTTCCAAACTCAATGCCATTTATCCTAAATGTGCATCAAACAACAGAGGTTAATTTACAGGCATGCACATGAGGCAATTAAGGACAAACCTTTCTGTCAGAACTGCTGTTCAGAAACAGAAAATAGGCCAAATAGGCCCAAACCAACTTAACAAGACTGTCAGATTAACTATTGATGAAAAATGGAAAAGCTGGTCCATCAAAATTTGATATAAATACAAAAGTCACATTCCTTCACTTTATTTCAATTTTTCTTAAATGCAGCTCACTGCAGCATAGAACCTATTTTCCTAAGTTCTGCATGTTTTGCTTGGTTGTAAAATGACTACCATGAACAATTCTAATTGTCATAGAGACTCTAAAGTCTTTATGGATCTTTATTAATTGAATTAAATGCTAAAAGGACTTGTGAAGTAACCTTCTAAAACAAAATCCATTGCACTTTTCATGTTTCTTCAGTGACACTTTATGTATCACAGTGGCACTTGATCATGGTATAGATTTTCAATCATATATTGGAGGTTTATTTGAATTTATTTCTGTTCTGATATAAACAATTGTTTAAAATATGTTGCTTCTGTAAAAATGCAGTAGTAGTAGTAGTAGTAGTAGTAGTAGTAGTAGTAGTAGTAGTAGTAGTAGTAGTAGTGGTGGTGGTGGCAGTAGTAGTAGTAGTATTATTAGACAGTATAATTTTTTTCCCCAAAAAATGGAGATACTCCACTAAATTAAAGACAGCTCCTTGCCCCTGGGTAGAGAAAGACCAACTGAACGGGGAAAGAGTGCATGAAGGGGTTTTTGGTTTTCTTTTGGTTATTTGTACTTTCAAAAAATACAGCTTTTTTTCACATCTATACCATGCTGCTAATAAATAATAGGATGTATTTTGTCTCTTGTCCAATGAGCCTGCTTTTGTCACTCTTACTCCTCTTGAGCAATATTTTATATCAAAATTAGAGTGGTATTTTCTCTGTGTTAATAAATGGCAGATCAGAATTGGTTTCTTTTTATTAATTGCATTTAGAAGTCTGTTCTTCTAAAATTTATTTTTAAATGTAGAATTATTCAGCTCTTGTCATAATCCTCTCCCCTTCCAAAATAAATCAAAATATTTAAAAGTTCAAGGTAGGTGAGATTTTAAAGACTAATCCCTGGGAAAAATAAAACAGCATCATAAAAACCATTTACCCAATTCTACTTGGTTTTGGGGTGGGAAGAGTAATACAAAGGATGGGCATGATGGTGAAGTCTGGAAAGTAACTTAAATGCTTTTCAAACCTACTTTAGACCTGGCTATGAATATGCTATGAATTCATTGTTCAAGAAAGATATTCTTCCTGACAAAATAAGTGAAATCTGTCTTGATTGACAGCTATGACAAAAAGTTCTGCTTGGCATCTGTGGGACCAGGATTTTTCTATAGGAACCTGCCCTGCTTCTTATTTGCTATCAGTTCAAGAAAGAATTGTACTTATAGCTAGTTGCTTTGGCATGAAATGGAGTGGTATTTACCCCCAAAAAGGATCTGCATTAATCATATTCAGCTGGATGTGAAGAAGACATTCACCTACCCTACAAGCACTTTTATGTGAGATAACTAAAGACTTTTGTAGCCCCAGATCACTATATCTCCCTGGTAATGAGACAACTTGCCAAAACAATTTTGATGCAACATCACAAGCATGAATCAATGACTTTTCATTAATATTGTAAAATGCAGGTTTTTCCTGTTACATGGGCAATAGTGAGACAGACGTTTAGTAAACTAACTGAATATAAAGGTCAGAGGAGGACATTATCAGTGAATTAAAGATTTTATCTTTTAGTGTGTTCTTTCACACTGTAAAACATTTTGTACTGATTACTTTATAATATAAAATTATTAAGCCTATGCAGATGCATCCTGTTGAAGTTGTTTACATGTGTGGCATATGTCACATTTGCAGCACACCTGACCTAATAAGGTGGAAATTTGTAGAAGTGTGTCCTTTCTGTCCCTGTCTAAGGACACCTGGATCACAACAGTAGTGTCTGACTACTAATAATTAGCACACAGCTTTTGAAAAGGTAAATGCCTATATGGATGTTTTTGTAAATAAGCTACTCCCCCGTTCATTGGGGCTGGCTAATAGCCTCAAAATTTAATATTGTTTCTGTGTGACTAGAAAGCATTCCTTATTAGCAGTTTAACATCTGAGGAGATACCACAATCATCACCCCTCCAGCTGACAAAAAAAAATGTCTGAAACGCAAAGATGGTATTATTTTCCAGGAACAAAAGACTGAGCCAGTACTTTTAAAGGGTTATTTTTCCTCTGGTGAATTAATAAATTCTTTTACTGCTGTATTTGGAGATTTATATTAATTTGGATATAAAAAGTAGAGCTCTGATTGGCATGCAGACAATCTTTAACTGTATTTCTCCTGACTGTAGTAAACTTCCAGATTACTTTATCTGCTTTCAATACTTGTTACTCTGTAGAAATATGCATGTATGTACAAACATTAACAGCTTTACAGTGAAGCAAGGATTAAAGAGGCTTTATCCTTTTATCTTTTCCATCATTATCAGCCACATTGTATGAACTCCTGTATTACATGAAAAAGAACATCCCCTGCCTTATCTCCATTTAGATTATGGTAGTGTATTCTTGTTATGTGTGCCTAGAGATATAATAAATAAACATAGTCCTTCTGTTTATTAGTTCTTTATGTATGATTAATACTGTAACTGAAAAAATAAAAGCTATTTTAGAAAGTTTGGTGACAGCGCGTCCATACAGTTGCATGCAAAGTATTTGCTATATAGTTGAAGATCACCTCAGATGAGGAATAGCCTTTCCACACAAGCTTAACAAACAGGAAGGTCAAGAAAAATAAGAAAACAAGGTCCACACTGTGAAATTCCCTTTGGGTACATAAGGAAGAGCATTGTATAATCTGGAGAGACACCATGCCAAGGTGAAGAGCTTAGGTTAAATTAGCTGAAGGCCACTAAATAGCTCTGGATGTATCTATTACATTTTTTTTTCACCATTTGCATGGTCTTAGAACAAGGAATAAGTTGGACTCAAGCCTTTTTTGTTTTTCAAATGTGATTTGGGTCAAGAAAAAAACCTGCAAGAAAAAGAAAAACAGAGACCCAAAACAAAATGAAAAGTTTGTGCTGCAGTTCCATAGATGAGCTGAAGTTCTTCCTGCTGGTGGGAAAAAACAGTTGCACAGTTGCACAATGAATCTACATTATACAAAATCTCTATAAAGTCCTAAGTAGCACACTGCTGGGTTAGAATTGGTGGGTACTCTTCTCCAGAAATTTATTATCCTTTCTGCTCCTAAAACTTCTTATAAGTTTCCAACACAAATTTTATTGCTGTTGTTGTTATTATTATTATTACTACTAGTAGTATTATTATTATTACAGTTCATTGTCTCTATTTTCTGAGAAATAAATTGACATCTTTGTATGGGTTAAACTAGATGGTGGATTTTCCTTTTGATCTTCTTTTAATTTTTGCAGGATTATGTAGATGAAAATTCAGTTATTTACATGATCCTATGGACATTTTCTTCAGTCTTTCAATACATTTTTTTAAAAATCTTATTCATATGCATGGAGTATATGCATACCTCAAGTATACTCCACAGACAGAAAACTGATATCCAGCCAGAAAGCTACACGGGTTACAGTCACAACTTACACAGTTAGGAATCTGCAGGCAGAACAAGGCAGAACGCAAACTCATCAAGATGAAAACAATTGTGAGAAGTGATGAATTCCACTGGCTTTCAATATTACAATATCAGTTGAAGTAGAAAAAGCCAGAATCCTAAATTTGCTCTGTAAACCCTTATTTGTAGTGAGCTTTCCTTAAAGACCTTTGTAAATCCTGCTTTACAAATATGTAATTATGAAGCTAAAGTCAGAACCTGTTTGGTTTCAAAAAGGAATTAAATACAGGCAACTTTCTGGAATGCGGTTTCAAGCAGGAATGGTCGTCTGCTTGTAGCAGACGATGCTGTTGCAGCTGCTTCGAGTCGTTATACTATATTTCACATTTTCTTCACTGTCAACCTTTTATGCATTGAATCAACAATGCTAGGGAAGGACTTGTGCACTACAGAAGCATGTTTCTGAGCTACTCTGGGCTCACAGCTGTGCACGCAAGAATCTGTCCTAACGAAACACAGGAGAATTTACTGAAAGAATCCTTCTGTTTATCCTTCTCCTGATTTTATTCTTCCGTTTCCTCACTTTTCAAATGAAGCAATAGCTTTCTTCCATGACTTTGGTAGAGAATTAATTCCCAAGATTCCCACTTTGATACTTCCAAGTTCCTGGGAAATCACAATCCTGCCAAGAGCAAAACCATTTAGTAAATCTCTAAGAGCTTTTGTAAATGGGATGACATACAGCAGATTAATCAGACATTCAAAGCAAATAGCTGAGAGGTTTGGTAAACAAGACTTATAATAAAGCAGAGTGCTTATATATATATATATATATATATGCGCACTTGCATTACAGGCAGGAAACTATTCATGCCTGGGATGACTGCATTATTAGTCACAGCACTGTGACCTCTCACCCCAAGTGATAAAGTACACAGGTCAGAATTGACAATACATACTCATGGCTGATCATGGCTGCCAGTTATTGATCCGAGGAGGGGAAAAAAAGAAAACTTTGCAGGAAAAAACATTGCTCTGAATTACAAACACGCATTCTCCTGAGACTCAGCAACTCTCTGGGTTTTTCCCACTGGAGCTGGAAAGCAAAAAGTGAGTTCAGCCAGTATTTAATATCAAGTGAATGTGGTGTTTAATCAATACTATTCTGCTTTTGTTCCACGATGTGGAAAGCAGTGTCTATTCATTCAGTAAAGGTTAATGCCAAGGGTCAAGTGATTTCACACTCTCTGTAGGATCCACAACATTTCAGTAGTTCAGATGCCTTGGACAATGATGACTCAGTTGGACTGATTTATTGCCACTCTAAGGTCCTGCTTAATACTAAAGTGCTATCTTATGATAATACCTCAGAAAATAGCACTGATAAAAAAAGAGGCTATAATTACCTACATTTTGAAGTAATGTCTTCATCTCTAACATCCTATAAAGATGTAAGGACCATTTAAAATGATCTGCTCCTTGTATTAGCAAGTCAGTTAAATCAGCTATTATCAGTGTTCTCTGGTTTAGGAAATGCTATCTTGGCAAAAGGAATCTGGCTGATGTATTAAGAAAAATGCAAATTGCAAGCAAATGTAATACTGTTCCTCATTTAACATACATTTTAATGTATGTTAAATGTCTACCTGCCCAAATAAAAAAATATTTTTCTAAGGAGACTGATTAATAAGACAAAAAAGGAGGGGAAATTTTCAGACACTGCAGAATAAAAATATAACAAAAACAGCTATTCTAATTGGGCTTTAGTATATGAAACCACATAACCAAAAGTATGTAAAATTCCTTCTAGTTTTTTCCTCCAAAATTGCTAACTTAAGGGTAGATAGGCAAAAAGGGGAAATCTATATACTCCTCCTCAATATGATACGCTCAAAATGACATTAGGTGAGGTCATTGTCTAAATGAGAATGCATTTGACTTTGTCAGGGGTTCTAATTTTGAACGTGTTAGGATCCTTGCTTATTATTCAGCAATGTCCTATTCAAGATGTGTTTTATATAATGAAAGAAGTTCAGATGTCACTAGGAAAATAGTGTGAGAAGAATTAATTGGAAGGCTTATCAGACAAAAGTAATTTAGAATCCAACTCTATCTAATATAGTACTGAATGATGAATACACCAATCAATTAGCAAAATAAAATAAATTCTGCAAATTTGACTGAAGACATCCTATTATTATAAGTGGGAGGATATTTGTAACAGTTAATTACTCCTTATTTTAGGTTTTAAGTATGCAAAAATCATTTATGTGAATTTTCAACATCCTTCTCTCCCCCCAATTACTGATATTTAGAAATTTCTTCCGACTTGTTTTAAATGATGATGTCGTGTTTTCAATAACACTATGGCAGATATAGAAGAAAGACATTTTAATGTGAATTAAAGGGAAAAAATCCTGCATTCTTACATCTGTGGGATACTGTGTTATCTTACAAAAAAGAGTAATCACTGCAAAAAAAAGACAAAATGTTCATACCTACATTTATTGAAAGATGGGCTAGTTTTTGTAGAAATATATAAATGTAAAAAAATATACATTACATGGCAAGCAGTTTACTCTCTTTGATGGAATAAATTGTTACTGATAATGTTAAATGTTTAGTTTGTGAATTTCTTTCCACTCTTTGACTGCTCTAAATAGGAAATGTCAAAAATGTCATAGAGGGCTAAGAATGACACTGAAATAATATTCTTAAAGACCAAAACAGCCCCTCTCCCCCAAGACTCTGTCCTTTATTTTATAGATTTAAAAAGCTCTAAATAGTTCACAGTTCCAGTTGACAGATTTATAATATCTGACATCTGTTAATTTCTTCCTCTCCCAACAAGGTTTCAAATTTGAAATATAAACCCCTACCACCTTTCTAGTTAAAACTTTATACAGAAATTTCAATGGCAGTAGCTATCATACTTCAGAGATATCAAAAAGCAATTCCAAAGAAGTCTAGAACAGAAAAAAAAAAAAAGTTTGCCTACTTAAAAATAAGAGAAATTAAAAAAATAAGTACCTTTGTATTAGAAAGGAAAGTTTGTCTTTTTACTTGAACTTTTCTTTAATTTATTTAAAATCAAAATGCCTTGGATTATCTCACTTTGTGATAACAAAGACTTTGTCATACTAAATCAGATCACTGCACCATTATGTTCAGAATCTTGCCTGCAGGCCCAGTGGCTGCCCAATCTATCAGACAACAGGAGCATCTACAGAAAAACACATACTCTTGCTGACCCTGTTGAGTGTGAGTATCCACCCTGAAGAAGGAACTTTACTAATCTCTGTTTATTTTTTTCTGCACAAATCACTACTAGATATTTTTTGCTGGTAGAGCTATACAAGTTAACTTTCAGCAAATTTATATACAGAAGTGTACAAAACGCTGTCTGTCTTAATCCTAAATAATTTTATCATGACTACATACAGGCCCAGATCATACATAATATAGAGCTTTGCTGTGAACAGGAATAGCTATATATATCTGCAATATCCCAAAATCATAATAAAAAACTGGACTTTTTGCACCACGTAGTGAAATAAACAGGCTGGGAAATCTGAAGATGGCAAAATTGGGCCAAAAGCTGTTGCTGGAAAATTTAGCATAACTGTATGATTAATGAGTCAAATATTTTGGCTTTAACTCAACAACAGGACTGCATATTCTTTTTCCTTTAGATACTGCAGTGGAATTCTAGTACAGCAAGTATTTTGTAAATTAAGTTTTGAAAAAGAATAAGTTGTAGAGAGAAGAGAATGGCCATTCAGATCAAGATCACTGCAATACCTAGTAAGATACCAAGAATAAAAAAAAGAAAGAAAAAAAAGATACATGCTTAAAATTAGACTTCTGACTACATAAGCAATTAAATAAAAGACCTAATTATGAAGACTGCTAAGCAGCCAGGAGCACCTATTTTACTTGGTGTCATCCTACTGCAGTGAGGGCAGTGAACTAGCTGGCTCCTGAAAAATATAGCTGAGTATCCAGGCTAATTATGCAAAATACTTGCTTTGTGACAGAGTGCAACATCAGTGAGATTTATACAAGCAGATTTAGCTGCCTTTTATATACTGACTGGTACAGAATGATTTTGGATCTCCATTCATGTGCAAGTTATATATGATATGAATGAATACATGAATCAATCATGAATAAACTGTTTATTACGACTCTGTTACTAGTTTTGATTTACGCTCTTCTATTCTGTTTTCTTCCATTTTTATCACTTTTTTTTTTGCTGCTAAATTTTCAGCTGTGCATGACTTTGGGGTTTGGCAGGCAGTTGAAGTTTAGTCATGCAACATTATCAGAGCACAAGAGAAATTAACGTATTACAAATGATTTTTTTCCAAATATTACAAATAAATAAAATAGTCATTTAGGAACTTAATTATTAGAAAACACAAGTACTGTTTTCATGCCACCTGAGAAAGACAGTCAAAATAATGGAAAAGTAAATTTTACTTATTTTTATGAAAATGTAACACATTATTATAGATAATTCTGTTTAAGAAATGGTACTAAATACCATTTAAATAAATAAGTAAAAAAAAACCCCAAACCAACAAAACCAAAGTAATCTGAATCCTTCTCCACCAGCTAGTGTTTCTCTGCAGCTGTAAAGTAAAAGACAGTAAAAGAACCCTGTCAAGGCTCAGGGCTCTTATGGGACAGGTTTCCTTCCAGGACTGAAACACTGATTTGTAGGAAACTTAAACAAAAACAAATGAGACTATCACCAAACCTTGACATGCAATCTTTTCTTCTAGAATTGTTGCTGTGCTTTCACTGAAGTGTGCAATGGATTTCATGCACTCAGGTGCAACCTGTTGAGAGTGCATATGTGCATCTCTAACCTCTTAAAATTTTCAGTTTGAAGTCTCCAACTGCTTAAGGTTGACTTCCAGTGACCTAGAAGATTAGAAGCTAATGCCAGCATACTGAACAAGACCGGCATCCTAACTGTACCCATTGAATGACTTTGGAAAGGCAAGACAGTTTATGCTCCCAGCTGTGCAGGAGTAGAGTAAATGTGGCTTTTCATATCACTGTGAGTTGCAATGGACACCACAGCAGACTGAAAGGGATAAGCAAGCTCTCAGAAATTACTCAGGTGATATCATGCTATAGCTCAATCAGTCAGAAGAATTTAAAATAAGACAGATCAGTAAACCTAACTAAAAAAAATCAGAATAGTAAAGACTGTATATTGCTTACCTTCTCATTTTCTTTCTTTCAAGAATTTCTGCAAGCATTTATTTATTCAGAATGTGCAGATAACCGTGAAGGAGACTGTAGAAAACAATAATTTCCCTTTATTTTCAATTTTAATGGAAACTCTCATCTAGTCTCAAAACACTTATACAATTTTTAAAGTGCCATTATCCTCTACACTGTGTTCGCTGTCCACAATGTCTGAAACAGGAACTTATATACCTGTAAGCCAAATCGCCTCCTTTACTCATGGTTTTAATATGATGTCTGCCAAGAATATACCTGGGAGTAGCTGCACCATGTACCTCCAGTCTGCACAATTTTTTCTCAGTTTCCAATAGTTACATTTGCTGTACTCCTTCCATCCTACTGGCCTTGGCAAAAGCATTCCTCCAAGGTGTGACACCTGCAGCTGTCCCCTCTCCATTATACTTAACAAGACCCACCTGAGAGTGCAGCATCTTGAATCCTGGCCTCAGGAATATTCAACAACCTTGCAATTTTTCCTCAACTGTGAAGTAGATGGGGAAGAATATGTCACATGCAGCTGTTTTACCATGCAGCCTTAGTTTTAATACCTTCACTTCAGTTTTTGAACTGAAATGTTATACAAATATGTCATTCTTTATGACAAAAGCCAAATAAATGCAAATACTATCATTAAAAAGAAACTGGGGTGTAATGGGGAGATCAACTGACAGAGGCAGTAGCTTTTGCTCAAGGAAAGCAAACATAAGCGTTCTTCGTCTTAAAAGAGTAATGCCACTGCAGCACGTCAGTTGGGTCACACTGATCAGGATGCTACATAGCATAAAAACTCCAAACCAGGTCTCCAGCAACTATCACTAAGTACAAAAACAGTGATTCGTCCACGGAGTGAAACAATACACTATCTAGATGCTGTGATAAATCTCATATTTCTGCTGGAGCCTGTGCTTGCCTGACCACATTCTTCAAAAAAAGCCTCTAACTGCCCTCAGAGATGAGACACATTGTGCAAGCACACGGTCTCTTTGGTACAAAATGCACAGTTCTCCACTAAAGACCATTTTTACATGTAATATACGCACATGTCCTACGAACGAGGCCTCACAACTTCATTCCTTGACTGTGATTATCAAATAACACATACTTAAACTAGATGACAAGAGGAATCAGAATTCTCCATGAGTCAATCAAGACAACATGGTTTGTCTAACTTGGATAAAGAAGCTTTTAATCTTTACATGCACATTATTTGTTCTGCCTTTGCACAGTGCCTACCATGGGGAGACCCTGATCTAGAGCTAGAGCAAACAGACAGTATAAAATACAGAAGCTCTTACCTCCTTTCATAACTGATGATTTATCATCTTCTCAGGCATCCAAATACTGTGCTTACTCATAATGCTTACTGAAGATCAAACGAGCGTTTGACAGCCTCCCTCCACAACCTCCCATCCCTCTCCCCGCACAGCTGTTCACATCATATTTGAGGTCAGTCCAGTCAAAGCTACCTCAGCTTTGCTACAATTTTTTACAGTACTGTAGCTTTTCACTGCCAGTGCAAACAAGCTGCCATCACATCCCCAGGATTAGGAAAGATTTTAGATTTCAGTCAACTTGGCCTTGTTTGTTTGCCTTAGCTAAGATGAGGAGTTGTCAAACTACACAATTTCCATAGCTGTCAAGGATGTTTTTGAACATGCAAATCTGGAGTACATTTTATCGCAAACATTGCAAAAGGCTTTAAAACCAGGACATATGAAATATGTATACTTTTTTTTTTTTGCTTAAAAAAATAGTACCTATCTCAGCATATAGGCCTTCACCCTGCATATCAATGTATTGCTGTCTCTTTTGTTTTGTAGCCAAATGGAAACAATAAAGCATCAACAGCATTGTCAGCTCCTTCAATTTATCCTTTATCTTTTTATTATACTCAGGCATGAAGAATGCTATTCTTACTCAGTTTTTATTTTGCTTGGAAGCCTTGAAATTTTCTGAGGGTGTGATCTAATCTTGTATACCAGGCTTAATTTACCCTATCAAGCAGGTATCCAAGAGAGGCTGGTGTACAAGGCAGCTGCTTGCGTAACATCCTGAGGGATGATGACTGGTCTGGAGGGTACTGAGTTCATTAATCAGTTGTCAGATATGCACTAGTCTTCCTCACTCGTGATCACACTGTCAACCCACAATCCAGAAAACATCTGACTATGGTGTGTGCAGCACATTAAAAGTGAGTAAAAGATATCACAGTTAGCACTTAATGCATGAGAAACTGTTTACAATAACTAGGCAATTATGGCTAACTCTTTCCAACAGCCACTAATTAAAGCAAGTCATTTGCCCAAATAAGTACATTTAACCATAATGAGCTTATAATAAAATATCTTTTAGGAAATGTGTGCGTATGCCCAAAATTAATTTCACTTTTGGAGTTTTGCAAACAAAGATGTATAAATGCATACAAAGTTTAAACCCATTTGATTTAGTTTAGGCACACAGCTGTCTCCTTTAGCTCTTTTACCCAAAGCTGTGCTCTCCTCTCTCCCTGTAAACCTCAGTCACTGTTGATGCACACAGGGGCAGATGTGGGGATGATTCATTAGCCCTCAGGTCTGATGCTGAACTTTGTATTCTTCCAGCTGTGTTTAAAACCACATGTAACTGGGTGTTTCACTCACAACAGAATTCTGCCCTTTTTGTGAGAAAACACTCTTTGAGTTTTACCTGCTTAGGAGTTTTCTTCTTGGTTACTACTGGAGGTTTTATGTTAAATGGGTTATAATAACAAGGGAAGATTTGAAATGCTAATGAAAGACCCAGACAAAACAGACTAAAGGATCTGTTGGAGAAACTGCAGAAAATGCAGATGCAGAGAGAGACTGTGAGAAGAGTACAGTATTTATCTCTGCTATGGTGTGTTGCCTTCATCAGGCAGAAATGTTGAGGACTATTCACTGTTTTTGAGCCCTTAGTTTAGGTTCATTTGAAGTCATTTATTTTGAATAAGTGAGATCACTGTGTTCTGGCTACAGGACCCCTATACAAAATACCATGCTTCCCCACTTCCCACGTGGAATAAACATACAGAAGCAAAACAGACAAGATTTCTTATTTGACAGTTAGTCTTATGACTCATTGCCAATATACATTTTTTCTAGAAACACATTGGTTATAGTATATATAGAATGTTAAAACCTTTAAATTCTAGAATATTACAAGACTAAGATGAGCGCAGCTATTTCCAGCACAGAAATACAGTTGTCAAGAAATAAGGGTGATTCAAATAGTGCCCTTTTACTTTTTTTTTAAGGACAAGAATCCTCTCTGCTCCCACAGACATCTTCAAGTGGTTGTTGAAATGTATTATTCTGCATGTTTAATACCACATAGGACTCTGAAGAGATGAAGTTATACAATGCCTTAGGCAATTATGAACAAGGATTATAGGGAAAAAGAAGGCTGCAATGTAGAGTATAAGCAGCATGATATAAGCAGAATATTTGATATTTAGGGCAACAAAATAAATACCATGCTGTCTTGGCTACCACAATGCCAGACACCATTTCTTTTCTATGGAGCTCAGATCTATTTATCTGAACCAGCAATGTTCAAATTCATTAATGAAGCCATTATTGATTTGTGGAACGTGACTTAAAATCTCAGCAAACACTGAACAATCTGTGACAAGCTCTTAAATACTGAATGTATGTAACTAGACATCTCAATTTAACAACCAGACATACATTTAACAGCATTAATAGCTAGGCACTTAATGGATCAATTCCCACTGTTTGTGTAATGTGGAAATAAAAAAGGCTTATTAAATGACAAGCTTTCCCTGGTTTGTGCTAATTAATTATACACTGCCTCTGACTGCTAATTTAGTGGGAAAATGCAGCCCAAAACTATGGTTTCTGCTTGAACTTTGCCTCAGCACCACCTAATTCTGCGCAGAGTGCAGCTGCGACCTGCCTCTGAACGACAGCAGTATTAAATTAGTGCACAAGGCCATCAATTTAATAAGTACTGTAGCAGGTAATTTGAATAAGGACAGTATTAGTATTCTACCAGTGCACAACTAAAAGCAGCTGACCTTTCAGACCAGAGAAGATCCTTGAACACATCTAGCTGAATCGGTGAACACAGTAATAATCTGACCATGTTAAGAGTGCCAAGAGAGACTTTTACAGCTCTGCATCCATTACTATATATCAGCTACTCTACGGTATATAAGAACACTTTATGTACAGCAAAACAAGGTTATAAATAGAACAAAGGCAATGCGAAACATATATTTCAAGTGGCACATTTGAAAATTTTCCTTATTACCTTGATTTATGGTATAAAGAATGTAAAATTAATCAATGCACATAAAAATGCAGTATGAACACCCACATAACAACCCAGCGAATTTCACCACAAATTTAGTACCAGGATGAACACAAGTATGTGTTGTATAGTAAAAGTAAAGCATATAAAATTATTTTGCTCTCATATCTGTTTTAAACACAGAAATATAAGAAGGACATCGCATTTTGTCAGGAGAAAGTGAATGCTTTTCAGCTAATTGACAAGGTTTTTCTGACACTTATAACTACAGTAAAAATTCCCGACCAACAGACTGCTGGTGTAGTCACAGCACTAAGTGAAATTCCCTTAAATTCAGTGATTCGACTTTGAAAGGAATGAGGAGGAGTTTTTGCAAGGGTCTGCTTATAAATATTAAACATCACACATTTATAACAACAAAACAGAAATCATGATCATACTTAAAAGAACAATTTATATGAACAACCAGAACAATGATTTTCTGGTTTCTTCATTTTGCGAGGAATTGGTGGCAGGGGGAGGTATTTTCTCTAACTGTGTGAAGGGAAGGTCTTTAAAGAGTAGATAATACCAGTCTGCAGGCATCTCATAGATGTCTTCTAGAAGATCTTTTTATATAGGAGTAGGGTTTTCCATATGGTCCTAACACCTATTTATCAAGGTGTCCCTTTAAGTAATTTTCAGAATGATATGGTGGAAAAGCACACTACCATACCAGAACTGCTCCAGAAGCTGGGATGCACAGTAAAACCTGATTGAGGGTCTTGTCTTTTATTTCTTTCCTGAAAGATAGAGTTTAGGCCCTCAGATCCTGCCGTATCCACCATTTATTTCAGAAATGGTCATGCTTTTATGTACTGTCAGTGATCATACAAAAAACTGTTTATTGATGCATGACTGAAATGTTTAGCAATACTTGATGCCCCTCAAACTGGCAGGCCATTTATTTTCAATGACATAAACCTGTTTAACATGATTTTACATGATTTTAACATAGAATTGCACAAAAATATGTGAAGTTTAAAGTCAACAGTTCTTTGGACATATGAATTGCTAAATAGCTATGGAATTGATATTTCTTTTGTGTCACAGTGCACACTGGTTTTTGGAGTGTTGCTTGCAAATATTTAACACAGTCTGAGCTTTTAAACCTGTCGGTGCAGTAAACAGATATAAGTTCAGTTTGGACATTTACCTTTTATCCTCCCAAGCTGGAGCTAATGAGAGCCACCCGTTCAGGTTGGAGTAAGACTCAGCAGAAGAGCTATGCATATTTATGCAGACTCCTGGAAACTGACACAGTTTGTCACATCTCCTCAGAAGCCAGAATTTCAGGCCATTTTTACTTTCCTTAGCACTGGCAGGAAAATGGACCGAATTTGGAGGGACAATTGATATTTTGATATTATTACAATACTGAACACATTTTTCATGGCAGTAACCAGGCGTACATCATATTGACAGACAATTTACAAAATGGTATTGTTCAGTTAAAATATGCATAAAGCATTGTGGGCTATATAAAATATTTATGGTAGAGATGCAAATGGCAGGTTAGAGGACCCCTCTGGGGCAGAAGGAGTCCAGTCTGGAAGGAACACAAAAGAAAAGCAACATGGAGGATAAAAAAGCTGATATGGAAATGGGGAGGATAAGGCCACATATGGAGGTGACTTGCTGCCTATAAAATAATGTGATCCTCACCTGTGGTTTCACAAAGTCCCACAGTATTCATGCCATGAAAATAGTTTTATTCTATACATATTTAAGATTAAAACAAGGGTAATGTCCCAGATTACAAGTTTAACAAGAATGAAAGTGAACTCTTTAGTGGGGGGAAAAAAAGGCTCAAAATTAGGACAAAATATTAAAAAAGAAACCAAAATTGAATGAAGACCAGGGATTAGACAAACAGGACCACATAATTCCAGGTTTGTTTGCTTGTCCCTTACAAATTCTAGTCTAATTCATGGCTTTACTAAGTAACAAGATAAAATGCAATGGATATATTTATACCAAATCCATCCTTAATGAAAGATCCATGAAAATAAGGATTGATAAAATTAGAATAAAGAAGGAAGATGAGAAAGAATGAGATATGTTAGGGGATTGATATATCTAAGGAAAAATGATCCCTTCCCTCCCCCATCTATTTCAGCCTGTGCAGATTCTGTAGCTGGTCAACATCACACAAGATTTCTCCCAGTTTCCTGGGCTAAATTAATGCTGGAAATTGAAAACCATGAAGTAGACTTGTACATCAGCAATTTTCAGCAAAAAAAAAATTTTACAAACTCATTTAAGTTTTCTTTCTAATTTACTCATCCTTCACTCCTCCTTACTTTTTTCTTTTCTTATTTCCCACAGTTTAAAAAAAAGGTGGTGTTCCATGTTTTAGCCACAGAGGACTGACTGCAATGTTAAAACATGTTACACAAAAAACACATGGCAAGGTATTTCCATTAAACTTACACTACATAAAAGTGGAGGGTAAACGGGACATGATTCATTCATGAATAGAGCCTTTAGTCTGATTTGTGGCAGTAAGCATGCTGTCATAGGCTAAGAATGTATCAAATTGCCTTTGCTGCAATTATTAAAATTCCTTCTCCACCTTACAAGTGAACTTAATTTCAAGTGCCACGAAACTCCCCAGTGAGCTTTCCCATCAAATATTTCATAACTAAAAAGTTAAATACATCTGCTAAAAGAGGACAAGTAATAGTATAATCCATTTTATTTTAAAAAGGCATGCAATTTCAGAAAGTACTAATACTAATAATATAACCACCTAGTTTAAATGTGATACTGTAAAATACCTTACCTGCCAGTCTACTTATCTAGCATCCACAGTAGCTGTACATACCGATGGTACTGCTTAACACAAATCGCTTAACTTTAGAACTATAGAGTTGGAGATCAGTTTTAAAACAGCCAAGCAGAAAATGATAATTAGTGCAATAAATACTGATTTTCTTCAGGGCATCCATGTCATATTAGAAAAAAATTCAGTGTCTTAGCTCTACTTAATTAGGCAACTCATGTTTTCACTAACTGAAATGGGAAAAAAGTAGTCTATAAATTTTTTAATTAACTAAATGTATTCTGGCATTTCTGACAGAGCTACAGTTCTGGAGAGAAGGAAGCAAAAGGAGGAAATCCCACTATATAATATAGTAGAATTATAATGATGAACCTAGCTTTCTAGAAAAATATATTATTTTTCATTGCTAAACCTGAAGCTCTCATGAAAGAAACAATGACAACCATATCTTCTTTCCCACTAGCAATATGTCTTTCAGAATTATTTTTAAGGATGAAATTATTGGCTGTAAGGGTAAAAACTGTTGAAGTAGGCACAGTTTCAGAATGCTTCAGCATAAAGCAAGTTTTGCATCCAGCCCTGAATATAACAGAAATAGCAATTTTGCGGCTGGCTTTTTTGGCTGGCTGGCTCTTTTGGTCTCCTTCCCCAGTTATTGGGTTCCAGACACTTTGGATGTGACTGCTTTGAAGTTTTTGGCTCTGGTACTAGTCCCATATTGACAGGTCATTTTATTGCTTCAACTGAGCACTTCAAAGGAAGGCTGTGATTGGGAAAAGTTTCTGTTGGTGGGAAGACTAGTCCCTCAGCAGGACTTGTAAATCAAAAGCTTGAATGGATTTGTGTTCAATGGAAAGCCAGTACCTTACCACAGTATGGTATTTTTATAAGGATGGTACAATTTAATTGTTTTTGTTTCTGCATTTAAGCAAATAACAGAATCCCATTCCCTTTACTTCTGCTACTCAATGACCTCTCTCTTCTGTTTCTGTGCTATGGAAATTTAATGAAGTTTTTACATTCATTGTATAATGGAATTAATCTTCTCTGAATCCAGCCTTGATAGTCCCAATCATACTTGTACCTTGGTAAGAGCTCTGTTAGTCTTTAATGACCTTTTCCTGTTCATCCGTATTCCTTTTCACACAATAAATATCTTTAATGCCATCAATGGCACAGTCTCTTTGGCCCTATTATTTCTGTGACTCACCAGAGGAGGAAAAAGCTAATCCTCATAAACATCCCTATTCCTTGACACTGCGTTAGTTCTTCTTAGAAAAGATGTCTCTAAAAATGCTAGAAGACATTAAAAATTGTTAAAAATAAGAATAGACTGAGTATCAAGCAGAAAATGTGTCACAGATCAGAAAAATATTGACAAAATCCTGAAAAAACTCATGTCTTGAATACAGCTTCCAGTCTCGTCACTGTGACTTGGAGGAGTGTCAAAGGACAAGGTGGGGTTATGGAAGCAAGGGTGAAGAAAAGATCCAGCGCAGGGAAAAATTTTCTATGAGGAAAGGCATAGTAGGTTAGGAATGTATCAGGAAAAAAAGAACCTAAAACTAACAAGTAGGGGAATCATATAGCAAAGATCTCTGCAGTCATTAAGGGTACACAGAGATGTTTAGAGAGTAATTAATAACTATTTCATCCTGAGAACTAGCAGACATTTAGAGAATCAGTTTTAGCACAAACGAAAGGAACCAAGTGCACTATGCAAATAAACAGATGCAATCTTTGGCTCAGAATACTGTCAAGTACACACAGATTCCAAAAGGATTCAAGGGGCATAGGTCCAGGTCTGCATCCTTCCGGATGTTCAGTTCTCAACATTATATTATCATAGTCAAAGAAAACTCCTAATATTTCCGTCCACACAGGTGTGCCATCATTTACCAATACACAGTCAAAACCACCAAAACATTGGAATTTTCTCAGAGATCAAAATGTCAGGTTTTCATGAGTATTGTATATGTTTTATTGAAAAGTATGAATTAATGGAATTATCTTTCTTCTCAAATACTTGAAGGTTATAATCATGATCCAGGTCTCAGTCTCAGTTTATTTGTTTAAAACAAAACAACAAGCTGCGAACATTATACATTCCTTAATTCAGACCTTGGGTTTATCATTCTCTTCTCAGAGACTGTAGAAATCATCTCATACTGATAATTCTGGCATCATTTTTCATTAGGCCCTGTTCCTAAGGCTTCAATCCTAGACTTTAGCTAAGTGTGCTGATTTTTTCCTCCCTAAGGAAAAATCTCCAATATACTGTCTAATCTATTCATCCTCATAGCTAAACCACCTTACATCCTGATTACTGAGACACCATCTTCCATCACATTGTTCAATAAAACCTTGCTCCCCTCATATCCTTCAGGACGCTACTGGAAAGATACAATGTATTGCTTTTTTATGTGTGATCTTTGTCTATTTATAATACAAAAACCTCACAACATTATTACTAATAAAAGTAATAATAATACCATGTTAAATATAAGAATGCACACAAATCTCAAACAAATATCTATTCTCCTTTCAGTTTTATTAAAGTAGACCCAAAAAATTACTTGAATAACTTCCCGATTTACAGTGGTTCTCACAAGAGGAAAAGTCACTATCTTCCAATCTTGACTGGCCCAAAGACCCTATAAAAGGCAATTCAAAAATGCCTGGGGATTTTCCTAAGGACTGCCTTATGCTGTTCTAGTTCTTGGGTCTATCTGAAGCCCCAGACCAATAAAACACAAATATTCACTGAAAAGGGAATACTTCTTATTTCGGTATTTCTTCTTGGTTTTAAAGAACTTTTTTAGAACCAAAGAATCAAAGAATATCTTGGGTTGTAAGGGATGTTTAAAGCTCATCTAATACAACTCCACTGTCATGGCCAGAAACACCTTCCACTAGACCAGGTTGCTCAAAACCCAATTCTACCTGGGCTTGAACACTTCCAGCTGGGGCAGCCACAGCTTCTCTGGGCAACTTGTCTCACTGCCTCACCACCCACACAGAGAAGAATTTCACCCTAGAATTTAATCTAAACCTTCCGTCTTTCAGTTAAAGCCATTCGCCCTTACCCTGTCACTCTATGCACTTGACAGAAGTCCCTTTCCTGCTCTCTCATAGTCCCTTTAGATACTAGAAGGGGGTCTAATGTCTCACAGGACCCTTCCCTTCTCCAGGTTGAACAACCCCAAGTCTGTCAGCTTGTCTTCATACCAGAGGTGCTCCAGCCCTCTGATCACCTTTGTGTCCTACTCTGGACTAATTCCAACAGATCCTTATGCTGGAGAGGTGGATGCAGTATTCCAGATGGGGTCTAAGAACAGAGGAGCAGGATAGAGAATCACCTGTCTGGCCCCACTGCTTCTTTTGATGCAGCCCAGGAGATGTTTGGCTTTCTGGGCTGCCAAGTGCATGCTGACAGCTCATGTCCGGCCTCTCATCCACCAGCACCCCCAGCTCCTTCACCTCAGGGCTGCTCTTGATTTGTACATCCCCCCAGCCTGTGTTAATACTGGAGATTTTCCTGACCCATGTGCAGGACCTTGCACTTGACCTTGTTGAGCTTCATGAGGCTCACACAGGCCCACTTCTCCAGCTGTCAAGGTCTTTCTGAATGTCATCCCTTCCTTCCACCATTATCACCAGCACCCCTCAGTGCCATTTGCTGACACTTGCTGAGGGTGTGCTCAATCTCACCATGTATGTAATTGATGAAGATATTAAAAAATATTGGTCCCAGTACAGAACCTTGAGGGACACTACTTGTTTCTGGTCTCTGCTTGAACACTGAGCCATTGACTGCAACATACTGGACAAGGCCATCCAGCCAGTATCTTACTCTTCTAGCGGTCCATCCATCAAACCCGTATTTCTCCTTTTTTATAGGTATGCATGTTCCATGGGAACATATCAAAAGCTTTACAGAAGTTTAGGTAAATCATATCCACAGCTTCACCCTTGTCCACTGACACAGTCACTTCATTGTAGAAGACCACTAGATTAATAAGGCACAAATTGACCTTGATGAGACCATGTTGGCCGTCTCTAATCAACTATTTGTCTTTCAATATATCTTCCATGGGGATCTGTTCCATGATCCTACTGGGCATGGAGGTCAGAATAACTGGTCAGTAGTTCTAAGGGTTCTCCTTTCTGAGCTCTTTTTAAAAATGAACATAGTTTTTCCCCGTTTTCAGTCATGGGGGACTTCACCTGATTGCCATGAGTTTTCTAATATGATAAGGAGCTTGGCAACTATGTCGTCGAGACACTATGATGCATCTCATCAGGTCCCATGGTGGGACCTCAGGTGGTCTTGAATCTCATCCCACTTAAAACGGGAGGGAATTAATCCCCCAAATCCCTGCCTTGACATTCGAGAGTTTGAGAGGTGTGGGAAGAGAGATTATCATTGAACACTGAGGTAAAATATTTTCCAGTACCTTGTCCTTCTCCCAATCAGGTCTTACTGGTTCTCCTGTATTATTTAGCAGTGGGATGCATTTACATAAGCTGCATAAGCCAATAAGTGATGGAATTACCTAAAATCAAGTACACTAAGAAAGAGAACACCATAAATGATATTGAATAAAATTTACAATTTTTTAACTAGTAAATTACTTTTCTTAAACTAGACAATACAGAAAGCTATGTCTCTAAGCTTACAACTACATGAAGAGTAAATTATACATAATTAATTGATTACATTGTACATTGTAAGTCACTGAAAATGAGAGGTTTAAAGTGTAGCTGGTTGAACAGCTCTGAGGTCATATCACTTTGCATAATTTTAAAAATTGAAGTAATAAAGCTTCTTAGGCTACCTGACAATAATAGTTTTGAGGAAATTTAATGCACTGGTGTGAGACAATGACAATTATGAAGAAAAAAGTGTAAAATTAGCGTAGGTAAACCTGTGGAAAGGCAAGCTGCTTTCCACAGATCAAACATACCTTAAACAAAGACATTTTTAAAACTATTCGTCTGTGGTTATTTCTGTTCAGAACTATATAAAAGCAAAAAATGAGCTGTTAAATTTGAATAAATATCAAACAATATCATAATATATTAAAACCAGAATTGGTATAACAACTTTCTGTAGTATCATATTGCAGGTTTTGGGATGCAGTGCCTGTAGCACCAAGGTGTGATATAACTGGTAAATCAACAAGTAAACAAAAAACTATGCAAGTACCTTAGATCCTTATGATGCCAAAACCCAGAGGAAAAATGGGAAACGATCCTATAAACATTGTGTTTATGTTTATTATTGCCATAAATTTTTAATGCCTCTGAATTAACTCTTTCCATGCTAAATTCCTTAGACAGATAAATCATTTCCTAGGAACTATCAAAACCTTTACTTTATACAATTATTCACAACAGCTATGATTAAAAAAATAAACCTCAGAAGTCATGAAAGCAAAAGAATCACCATAACAGGTCAGACCAAAGTTCTCTAATACAGAAACCTGTCCCTAGTACCACCTCTAGAGGAGGAAGTGTACATGAAACAGGAGATGCAGGAAGAAATCCTGGTGTGATGTTACATCTTTCAGCACTTATATCTTCTTGACTATGGGTTACATTCCAATCGTATTTACTAGCCGTGAGGATTTACTGTTCACGAACTTAACAAAATATAACTTATTCACCACCTTTGCCTCCATGATATCCCATGACAATGAGTTGCAGATTTCAGAGATGTATGAAAATTACTTTCTTTATTAATTTTCAGCCTTCTGCCTGAGTATTTCTTTCAATAAAAGAAGCAGAAAAGCACAATGAAACTGAAAATAGTTGTTTCTTATACCCTACTTGTCTTCTGGAGCAGTAATAACCCTTCAGCTGCTAGAATAACAGCAGATGTGCAAAAGATTTTTTCCATCATGCTGATCTTACCTGGGGGCTATCACCTCCCACATTAGTAACAATATACTACAACACAACACGGAAACTTTAAAAACAAATGCTAAAAAAATCCCAATCAAAACCACTCACTACTGTAAAGATTTCAAGACACACAATGAGTTGTTACAGAACTTTTCTACTTCCAGTAGTGGGACTGCTTTCCAGATAGAGTGAATTTTGAGTTCATAAGCATGAAAAAGCATAGTGCAGGACACTTGTAGTATAGTGTCCTCAGCAAGCTCAGGTGCAGCACTTAATTCCAGACCAGCGCAGCACCTCTGTTATCCCAGCCTCTGTGCTGCTACAGAGGATGAACAGCTGGGGGAGGCAGTGCAGTGGCTTTCATTTTGTGAACAAATGGGGCAAGAGGGAGAGCAAAACTATTTCTAATTGACACCTGTATGTGGAATTGGGTCTTAGAGGTGAAAGGCTAGAGTGGTAATTCTCTATTGCAGTCTATCTCCAGCTACTCTTATTTCTGGACCTAGATGGATAATGACAGGACTATGGGAAGGAAAAAATGGTAAGGTCTGAGCTATGCTATAGACATGGGAAAAAAATCATCTTTCAACTAATGGAAAAGTGCAAGCAGAAAAACAAAGCAAGAAAAAAATGGTTACTTTATCCAGTAGTCACATGATGACATGCGCTGCTCCGAGTCCAAACTACTTCATCAGAGTACAAAAAAAATCCTGTCAAAATCAGAGAAAAAGAAGAAAAATATCACCCATTCAGCTACACTAAAAGATAACTAGACTTACTTGAAATAAACACTATAAAAATATATATATATATATGCTCTCTTATGTGAGTAACAAAACCCAAACTGAGTTGACACTGACCCTGCCATTCACAAAGTTTATTGTTTCTATATCAGACACTTCTTAACAGACAATTTATTCTACAGAGTTCTAAGTTAGGTTGCCAAGTGGCGTTCCTCTTGATGATATTATACAATGGAGTAGAAAAATAGTGTATAAAAAATAACAGCATCTTTAAAAAAGTCTCTGAAAGCAACAGTTTCCTTGCAACAGGGAGGAAACAACTTTCATGTCTCAGATGAAGCATTCTGAAAAGAGAGCCTGCACATGGAATAGACTGTCCATGGAAGTGGTGGAATAACCTCTCCTGGAAGTGTTCAAAAGACTTGTGGATGTGGCACATGGGGACACAGTTAAGCAGTGAATGTGGAGGAGCTGGGTTAACAGTTAGACTCGATTTTATATGGTGACTGATAAAGAAAATAAATTAATTTCTATGAACTAAACTTCAGAACTTTGTTTACTACAATTACAACAGTGATTTTGTATGCTAGCCCAACAGCTATCTAAATTAGTTTATGATATACTAAAGACCATGGGTTTTGTTCAGTTTGTTATCCATGTCCAGACAAAATTTTGTCAAAGCACAGCATACACTCTACTAGCAGAGAGCCAAAAATTTTTCAGGAAAGGAGGAATTGCTAGGATTTGGAAGGAAATCTGTGAGCTGGCAAAAAATATGTTCTACTTTGTTGCCTTACTCGAGTAATGCAGTTCTCAGGTGTTAGAAACAGGTCCAAGCTTCGCAACTGTATGGCCTGAAGAATTTCTAAAGGCTAAGCATATGTAGATCTAATCACAGGCTACCAACAGCTATCAACAGGAGTTAAATTATGATCCCTTCTGAAATGTAGCTGTGAAATCTACCCTTTTACAAGGGAATTCAGCATGGAAACAGAGGAAGAGTTAGACCAGGAGGCTGTGTCATCCCACAGCTGCTGTACAGCGCCTGGCCTGTAACAGTATGTCCTGCCTTGCATGTCATTTATCACTGAGCAGCTAAACCATTTATCAAATTTATACAACATAGAGGAGCACAAAAATGGTCAATAGCAGATCCATTCAGACCAGGGTCTCTTACGGCGACTAGATGCTAAGGGAAAGGGGCTGAAAGGCAGTGAGGTACTGTACTTCCTGGTACTGCTAGACAGCCTTCTAGCAACCACATGTACTCAGGAAGTGTTTTTATCCACATCTTCCTATACATTTTAAAGCCATTAAATACATTCAAAAGCCATTTATAACTTCTCCTCTGCATGAGAACCTGAGCTCTAAATCATGTGAGAAAAAGTGAGGGGTTTTGTCTGTTTTGAACCTGATGCCTCCAAATGTCAACAAGAATAGATGTCTTTTCTTATTCAGCTTGGCTCATCTGGGATAAGCCTCCACACGCCAGGAGAATCCCATGAAGCCCACACATTCGTTGTGCACTCTGCTGACTACCACAGGGAAGAAGTTCTGCCTTTTCACCCATTTGTTATCACATACTGACCAGGGTAAGCTTTCTCACATATCCCAGGTCTTTTTGGTTTTATTGTGGTCGGTTTTGTTTGGGTGGGTTTTAATTACTTGTGGATTTTTTGGATTTTTTGTGATTGGTTGGTAGGGTTGTTCAGGGTTCTGTTCCTTTGCTTGTTTTGGCAGTTTTTTGTTTACTTGGTTTGGGTTTGGGTTTTGCCAGTTTCTTTGTTTGTGGTTTTGGGTAGGTTTGTTTTTGGTTTTGTTTTGGTTGGTTTTTTTTGGCACTTTATTTAGGGATTTTTTGGCAGTGATGGAGGACCAGGGGGTGTTGAGCAAACCTACAAATATTAGAAAATTTTCTCCTGGTATAGATGAAAAACTGGAATTTCATTCCAGATGTACAGTAGGCATTGCTGCAAACGTCTCTATGTGGAGTTATAATGTGATCTGGATTTGTTATCATTTCATATATACCTCTTTGTTGCTGTACATTTCTGTCCAGAAAAGAAATATTGAGGTCAAGACTGTCTTGGATCCCCTCAACATTCTTTCTGTGTCTTGTGGCCACAAGATTGTGCTTTCTCTATCTATCTGGTTTAATTAAGTCATATTAAGATCTAGTTTTAGTATTTAGAGTGTATGTATAAATTCTTACTAAATAGTTCTAATTTTTTTTTTTAATAAACCAGCTATAGAAATTCTTTGTGGCAGAGAAATTCTTCAGAAATGCTTGATCTTGCATTGCTAACAAAATATTAATAACATTTTCATTAAGCATTAAAACACATTTTAGCTTACTAAATTTCTATAAATTTTTCCTATCTATGCTCTAAAACATGGATAAGTTTGAACACATTCTTAGGTGGTCCTATTTGCATACACTGTTTCTGGGGAAGGGTTAATTGCTGCTCATTATTAATCAGAATGGAACATCCTTACTGTTATATTGAAAGTCAAAAGTAATTTAAGAAAGTGTACTGGGAAGAATAATTTTTATTCTGGATGAAATATATAACTCAATTTATAGACCAAAACATGAAAAATATGAGTTAAATTCTAAACACAATATTCCCAGAATCAACCAACCTCCTTCACAGTTTAACCAACCAAAAGAAATCATAAAAACACCTATATTCATATGCAACATTTAAAAGACTATGAGAGTAGTGTATGCCTCATAGTAATGTTAATGACTATATCTCTAAATTGGTTCAATTGGTTTCTGCATTAAAAAAAAAGAAAAAAAAAATCAGCATGTTTGTGTGCAGAAATTAGACTTGTACAAAACAATCAGATTCTTAGCTAGTCCTATGCCTGTTGGCATTCATTTATTTGAATACATGCATTTTGTTATTTGGTGCAGATACGCTCACAATCTACCACTCTCAGTGATACTGAAAAGCAATATTCCCAGCTCCCTATAAGCAATAGAGGAAACAGCCTTCTGCTTTAACTCTTTATTTCATAAATTATATTTCTGTACTGCTCTAATATGACTTATTTCACAAATACTAACTTATGAATTATTAAGGAATTATAATACTGCTTTTGTTTTGAAACATCTCAGCTGCACAGGTAAAAGTCAAGAAATCCACAATGTCTTCCAGAGTATCAGAAGTTCTTTCCAAATCTCTTTAGAAAACATTTCTTGTGTTTTATGTCATCTTTTCTGAAAACGCTGTGGTATCAAATTTTTCCAGTAAAGCTTCTTCTCAGAGTGACTTTTGCCCAAACAGATAGAATTAAAAGATAATATAAAGAAAATGGAATAATAAACAATAGAGATAGAGCATTTGATCATAAGAGGAGACTGAGCCAATAAACAGAAATTCACTGCACTATGTTATCAATAAATATGCAGGCACTTATTTTTGCTGGGCAATGCTAAGTAGGTAAGTTTCAGAATATTGACCAACAGAAGATTTAACTTGAAAACAGAGTTTGCAGGCAATAAACAAGAAGAACGAGATTTTTTTTTTTTTAATAACATAATGTATTAACAAAATACATTATGAATCAAAATCTAACTACGAATGTGAGAGATTAATCTCAGTGTGCAAGGTTGCACATTGTCTATGGCACTTGGAATCTACTACCTTATCTGTATCTGAGAAAGTGACTTTACCCAGGGAAAGTATTTTTTACCACTTAGGAAGATTTCAACAAAGAGGGGTCGCAATGCAAAGATTGGAAGTTTGTACTTAAACTACTGGGATCATGTCTGTGCTCCATCCTGAAAGGGATGCAGCATCCCCATCTGCAGAGGGGAGGCAGTGGAGTGCACATCTACTCCAGAGGTTGTGGCACCTCTGGAGGTCATGGAGTAGCAGACGCAGGTCAGTAGCAGGCTGTTCTCTGAGCACATTGCCACACGCCATTTTAACCAACATTTTCCTTGCTACCTGTTTGTATCTGTACACAGGCCAAATATATCTTATGAGTCATGAAGTGCACACATTTTTAGGCACGTACCTTGGGGTGTAAAGGAGAGCTGAGGGAATAGCAATAACAGTAAAACCTGCAGCAACAAGTATGTGTTAGTCTGACACTAATGCGTACAGTATGGATTTTGTGTCATTTTGCCAGAATGGAGCAGGAGTGTCAAGGCAAATTCAATTTGCTGCTATACTCTTGCAAGAATATCTGCATAACAAAAAGGTCAAGTGGCCCAAAAGAATATCTTTTAAGGTAGTAGAGCCAAATGGCTGTGCACAGTCTACCTAGCAAAACTCACCATATCCCATCCAGCCTACCCCTGCATTAAATAAAATGGACTATATTCTGCTGCTCTGATCTTTTCAGTTACTCTTTTTTTTTTTTTTTATTAGAAAATTAGAAGTGAAAATGGATCTAGAAGAGATGATTTGTGACAGCCATGGCAGATTGTGCATCTGACGAGTGTAAGCTCTAAGAATAAAAGAGCTTTTGATAATTTTATTCTAAGTGACATTCGATGGGATTTAGGCTTCTACATTACTCAGACACTTTTGAAATTTTTCCCCATAAAAGGAAAAAAGCCAGAATCCATTCATCAGATGAGAATATTTCAATCCTCGCTCCAAGCTGCAACAGTTGTCTCAGGGAGGCAGCTTCAAGATGTAACAGTGGTATACCAGAAATGACACAGCAAGAAAGCCTGCCAAGCTGAGGCAAAGCCTTCCCTACTTCTGCCACTCAGATAAAGACACTCATCCAGGCTGTGAGATGTTTGGGGTCTTTAGTTTTGATGGCTGATTCACCCTCCTGTTGAATGTTGAGGAAGCATGGATCAGAACCATAGTTTTTAGACCTGAAAGTTGGGATTAAACAAATAAATGTGGAGGAAGAACAATAAAATCACAAAGACATGAAAATTACAGAAAAACATTAATGTGCTGGCATTACTGCACAAGTGATTGTTATGTTCTTGTGTGGTTGATTTGTTTTAAAAATACCTAAATAAATTACAATCCACTCTGACCTTTCTTCCAGTATTAAGAACACGTCAGAAAAACCCGAGATGTTTATTTCTTTCTGGCAACTTCCATAATAAAAGTGCTGTAAAGAAAAGTCAAGCAGTGCAATTACATATAGATAAGATGCATAAGCAACAAAAACATTTATGCTACCCCTAAAAATCTTAATCTCCTCAGGTCCCTTTGGACCTGTTTTTTGTTGCTCTTTGCCCTATAGAGCTACTTACACAAATGCAGAGAGGTTACAAGGTTAGGGCAAAGACAAATTAAGTATCCTTAACCAGAGAGGAAGTCTGTGCAGGTGGAAAAGTGGTTGATATTTTCAAACTAAGGTGTTTAGCCACACAGTTCCCATTGAAATTAATTAGAAGTGAGCAGATTACTCTCCCACCTTGCTTAAGGCAGCCTCAAGCACATAGTATTAATGAGTAAAGGGATAGGAGGAGAAGAAGAAAGTGAAAGCCCCACAAACTTTTTAAAGAAAAATAGTCTAAGCTGAATGTGTGTTTCAGTTGTTAGTGTCGAAGGAGTTGGATGTTCTGTGTAATTTAATGTATATCAATCACTTATTAAGAGTACTTAAGCCTCTTAGGTTGCTTTATAAGCATGAATTATTTCATAAACGTACCCTGTAGCGTAAGGTGTATGCAGGCACACAAGGGGAAAAAAAATAAAGGAAGGCAATAAGCAGCAGAAAAACATCAAATTGAAATTTAAGGCTGTAACATCCCCTAATTTTTCTCTCAGAGACTGGTATAAAGCCAAGTATTAAATACCAGCTTTATTACTTGCACTATAGGTTAGATACAGATATTCAATGGTACTCCCTTTCCTTCGAAATTCAATGACAGTCATATTGAAAATATTTGCAGTTGAAAGCTACGAAGATCAGGTTCCTGAAAAATGCTGTACCCATTAGTTGGCCAGCCAAAACGCTGCCTTTTGGCAATTTTCCATTTCCATTGGGATATACTGGTATATCTTTATATTTAATAGATTTAGCTATAAATCAAAGGATTATCATCCTCATCTTTAAAAATAACCTATTTCCCAAAAAGAGTATCATTGTCACTGGGTCATCTCTGGAAGCATCACCTTAGACATGACTTTCTATTGAGAGAGATGACCTCTTTCGAACAGCCACCTCAGGTAAGGAGCAAACTGATGGATGTTGCACAAATTTTCCCTGTTATTTTGAAACTCATGCATAAACTTTTAAGTCCCAAGCCTTTCAATTACCCCAGTTTGCTTTGAAATACATAATGTTGAATGGCCAATCAGAAGTCAGGTAAGACTTTTCTTTCTGTTTTGTGGAAGGAAAAAGCAACTTGTAGTACTAACATATTTTTACTAAACATATCTTTTTTAACAAGCTGTTCACAGCAATGAAAATGAATGTTTTTATTCCTCTTAAAATTTATAAATGCATCTAACTAAAAGAGGAGAGTCCTTATCAAGCTGTACAGAGTGTAACAGTGTATTCATTTAAGACATTATTTTTTTCTTTTAAAAAAAGGACTCTTCCAAAATCAGGCATATTGGCCTGAAATTTTCTTCTTCCCTTTTTGTTTCCCCCTTTCCTGGAATGTTGGCATTATTTTCTGAAATTCAGTGCCCACAAAAAATTATTGAAATAAGTCTTATGGCTTTCTATGTCAAGTTCCATGATGATGTTTTATTTTCATTGGTAGAAGTAGGAGGCATTTCAGAGGCTCCTTCAGAACCATGACATTGTCTTGATCTGTGTGTCCTGCTATTGTTTTTATTCACCTTTCACCTCCCACTGTATCTGTATTAAATAATCAGAGCATCACTAAGGCTGACTATCTAACCAAAAAATAAACAAATTTACTTTAAGGAGACAGAGGTTCAGTCTACCATGGTGGGTTCTGATGATGGAAATACGGAATGCTTTCCTCCAGGCTTCTAAGTAACACAGAGCTCCTTATCACCATCAGTCTATGGGGACACACTTCCACAGATCAGACCTGTATTTTTGGCTTTGTGCATCACCATAGCTGGCTATGCTAATGAATTCCAAAATAATGTAGAAGAAAAATGAGCAGAAAGAAAAAGAAGTTAGTCCTTTCCAATTTGTTGTTCTAAATGCCCCAGTTTGTTGGCTCATGGCAACAGCCTGTCCCAACCCACATATGCAGAGAGACGAATAGTTCAAATATACCCAGCACAAGATTAAGATGCAAATGAGGCCAAATGTTGGTAACCAAAATGCTAATTCATTTTTATTTTCTATTGAGAAAGAGAGCAAGAAGGAAAGATAAGAAAGTAGAGAAAATAAAAGGATTACAGAAAGCAATTAACAGTCACTACAATGGGTCAGAGTTGTCCCACGGACCCTTTCTGCCCGGTCTGTTGGTGGGGAGAGCTCTGTAAGACGTGCTGTGCACTCAGTTATAGACTGGCTAAGCCGAGCTTTATGGTAGCGATGATCATGGCCAGTTATCTTCAGCTGCATATCTTATTGATGGCTAGGCAATGATGAAACAAGTCACTCTTTAACACTTCTCTACACAGCCTTCTTGAGAATAAGGGGCATGGATCAACTGGTGAAAAGTCATTTTCACTTTGTAGCATTTCATTGTCTTTTTGCCATAAACAAAATTAGTTACATGTGTTCTGTATTATGACAAAAATCTAAGGTCTCTCTACTACAAAAAGATTTCTGAAAAGTCCAAAACTAATGGCAGTTGTTACAACACAAACACTTTTATCAGTAAGTCTAAAGGTAAGGAAAGCAAACGATAGATGGGACTTTATTGCCAGTTCAAAACTGGGAGCTGAAATATAGCTTGACGTTATTCATGATTCTTTTCAAAGTTTATTTTAAGAAAAAAGAAATTGTACATGTTTAACAATGTGGTTAACTACATGCTGTGCTAGGTGCATTAAAGCACAAATAAAAGACACCCTCTCTGTCAGAAAGAATTTGTGATCCAATTTTATGTCTCCCAGATGAAAAAAACAAGGTGGAACAGGGCAAGAAGACTTTACAACACCAAACTTATTCAACGTATTGCAGTCATTCATGTTTCCTCTTATTTCACCTACATGTTATTTGGTTCTCTTGCCAGGATACTTTTCTTATTTACTGTTTGATGCAGTCACGTGGCAAAGAAAAATTGACTGATAGAACTTGGATTGGAAGGGATTTGTGTCTTCTGAAGGAAGGAGGCTTTGTCTTACAGAACTATGGAATACTTTGGTGGGGGGCAGGAAGGGGAGGGGGGAGAGGCACACAACACCCAAAGAAACTTCAATGGAACCAAAGAATAACTTGAAAAATTAAGGGAACATAGAAATAGAAGTTAACCAGGGGCATCTGACAGGTAGGTCCATGCAAAACTGTGCAGAGACTTTTAAAAAGTGCACTTAATAGTCAGAAGAATAATGAAGATGTCATGATATGGAAAGGTCAGTAAAAGGATAGACTTGAAGTGGAAGAAAGTGTGGAGAACATAAATAAGGGGGGTGAGTATCCTGTGGAGAAAATTACTGTACCCAAATAATGTTTTGATCACAATGGCAGTGGTAGGTGGATATACAAATGGAATCACCCAGGAAAAAGCAGAAACCTTTCAACTCCAATACTGACAAAAACCCGTAGCAAATTGTCATTGATGTCATCCTTAGGAATAAAAAGGCCTGGGTAATTTTATCTATGTAGATACTCATTTTTAGCACACTAAATTTGATCTTGAGCCTGTTTGTGAATACAAAAGAGAAAGAGAAGAATGAAAACAGGAAATAGCAGGACTCTCTAGGTAGCTGTTACACAGAGATGCTGTATGAATTTGCCACTTTCTGGAATGTTTATATATTCTGAACATGCAGAGCAGACTGCTCCGGTTTCCGCACTTAATGAGCTTGTTTTTTGACCTCCATATGACCTTGCTTAAGTACTTTTTTCTTAAAAAAAAAGAAGTCTGGATGCTTACTTCTGGTAAGTTTAGTGGAAAAGAATCATGTAATTTCTTGGCTCATAAGAATTCAGAGCTATATGGTTATTTGCAACTCTTTGTCATAGGCATACTGTTTTACCTTTGGGCAACACAGTTTCCCTTTTTCTCTGAAGCCCCGTTTTTAAAAGGGAACAGATCTTCTAGTAAAGTTGTTGGTGAAACAAAAACCACTAGATACCTTGAAATACCACAGTTTAAAATGTGTCAAAAGTACTTAACTGTGGTACAAATATAAATTTTACTTGACAACAAAGGGATAAGAGCAGGATGGGTAGAGGAGTAGAGATTAAAAGAATGTGCTCAGCTAAAGAAAAAAAAGAAAAATTTGCTAATTCATGTATACATTTTACAGTTTGCATTGACATTTATATTTTCTCAGCCTCTCATGTATTAAAATCTCTTGCTTGTCCTATAATCAAAGCATTTCTTTGTCTCTGTAGGTTTTCTTGGCCTTTCTTCTGCTTCCCACACATATGTCAACTGCTAGCAAAAACACCACAGGCTCTAGAAGTCTTCCAGACTCTTTTCCCATCTCACAGTAAGGTTTGCTGAAAAATAACAGAAAATAGTTTAAAAACAGCAGAAACAACATAAACTACAGAAGAAGGGTAATGAAAGTAGGTACACAGAGGAAACAGGGGTACACTGGTGGCTGGACAAAAGTGCTGGGTCCAGTTCTGGGGTTCCCAGTATGGGAAAGAAATGTTAATTTTGGACAGAGTCCAACAAATGTCCACTGAGATGTGTAAGGAAATGGAGCATTTCTCCTGTGAGGAAAGGTTGAGAAAACAGTGACTGTTAGAAAGTTCAGGGAAAGGAGGGTGTGGTGCAGATACAGCCAGGCTCTGTTCAGTGGTGCCCAGCGACAAGCCCAGAGGCCATGGGCAAATACTGAAACACATATGGCTCCAGGTGGCTATCAAGATACACTTTCTCACTGTGAGAGTGACCAAACACCCTTGCAGGTTTCTTGGAGAGCTTGTGAAATCTCTACTCATGGAAAGATTCAAAAGCCACCTGAACATCGTCCTGAACAATAATCTCTAGATGGCTTCCTTGAGCAGGGGACTTTGTCCAGATGACCTCAACTGGTCCCATTCAACCTCAGCCACTCTGGGATTCTGTGATTGAGGAAATAAAGAGGAAATTTAGATGTCAAATAAAACTAAAAAAGTGCTAATAGAGCTCCTGCACAGAAGGTGTACAGTTTGTGAAGTCCATAGATTCTGTGTACAGAGGCAAAGCAAATGTATGGACTAAGGTTAGGAGACCTCAAAAGAGTCAGATATTGAAATCTTACATGACTCCATCAGTGCTTCAACAAAAAAATTTAATTAAAAGAAATATAAAGAAGATATAAGATGTAGCTATCAGACTAGCAAATAGTGTCATGCAGTTAAAATTAGTAGGATATCAAATGAAGAGGAAAATGACTGTAGCTAAGTGTTATTACTGCTCATAGCAAACAGGATTTTAAATTAATAAACATGAATATATAACTCCACTGTACATTGTACAATAATGAGGAATGCTGATGTTACACATGCATCAAATGTCAGATCATGGCGTGACAGAACAATTCTTAGCAATGCAGAGCAATGTGCAGAAGCCAGGAAGACCTCCACTGAAGAAGTCGCTCGATGTGAAATCACCCAAATGATCCCATCCAAACTGCTTATTCTAAAAGGTATTGTGAAATCTGAACTTGCAGAAAGAAAAATGATCAAAAGATTATCTACACAATAGAACTTACTCTTCTTCATCTCCTCCTCTTATAGAAAGAGAAGAAGAAATGCTTTGTGACTCTCATAGAACTGCTTCCCTATGTTTTCAGAATGAAGAGGCCAAATCTTGTCCATTCACTGCTATTCCAGGGTAGTAAGGGAGCTTCTTAGAGTCGGGCACATTCACGATACCAGGAAGAGAAATACTGTCTATTTTCAACATGTGAAGTAAGACCTCCAGTACCACATAGCCATGTAAACTCTTTATCTATTTTCCTTAGCTGGTGCCATCATTTGGCCCCAATCCTGCAAGCAGCAGGAAGCTTGATGGTTTAATTAGACCTTAATACAATATTAGCCTCAATTTTTGTGAATCTAAAAACAGGAGAGGCACCCACTTTGGAGCTTTGAACTTGTTCATTTATTTTAGTCGCTTCCAAAATTTCATTTTCAAAAAGTGCAAAAAATTAACACATAAAATAGTATACAGGGATGTCTCGGTTTTTAATCCATCTAGAGCAGTCCAATCTAATATCCAAGGTCACTAGACTGAAGCTTCTATGTGACATGTGCTATAACTAAATATATGTACTAGCTTGCATCTATTTGTGTTGCAAGCCAATTGAATTTGGAAATGATTTGCATCTGCGTACTTACATAATTTGACAACATTGCCCATTCTCAACTAGCTTATTTTTAACTTGCTGCACTGACTCGGAAATGGTAAAAAATTACTACTTACACTGCATTAGTGCACAGGGTCTACTGCATTCAACTTTGCAAATAAGACTGAGCCACCTTTGGATACTCCATACTGTGAGTTCTTCGTTCCAAAAAAGTTTAAACATGAAAGGACGAACAGAAATGAAACAGCAGCACTAAGCAGTGACTTGCCTCGTTCATCATATTCATGTCCTCTCTGTTATGCTCATAATGCCTCTCAAGTGATGAACATTTTTTTCCCCTTAACTTTTGCATTTAACTTTCCTCAGCTCATTTTGTGCAATTTCTTTTTAACTTTTCAAAATATCATTTGACAAATTTTGAGGATCTAAACGTTTTTCCAACAGACACATTTGTTAAATTAATTTCTAATTCAAAATGTCATGCTTTTGCACTTCATGCATTCAAAATGTCATGTACAAGTGCTGTGGCAGCAGACTATGGAAATCTTGGCTTGTGGAGGGAAGATGGGAAGGAATATAGTAACAGATGCTCACACATATTTATAGACTATTGTACATAGAGACAGACACACAGCAGGTAAGGCTAGGACAGAAAGGGATGCAGTTCTTCTCTGGAGTCCCTGCATGATCATTTAGAACTGCTGAAATACTGTTGGTTACAGTATGACTTTAAGCTTATTTACAGTATGGCTGGAAATTTCCAGTTCTAGTCAGACAGTCAATTTTCTGTAACTTTCTAGTACCAGGTCTGCTGTCTCCTAATGGTACAATGTTCCAGTTTGGCCAAATTTAGAAATTCATCCTCTGAGAGAAGGCAGGTCACAACCATCCCCCCCCACCAGGTTCGGGAAAAAATAAATTTTCCTCGAGAAAGTGAAAGAGATAAAAACTATTTATTTAACAAACACACAGGAAAAGGATAATAATGCTAAATAACAAAACCGCTCTCCCTGCTGAGAGAAACCTGTAGATCTCTCTCTCCCCCTCCTTGGAGCTGGGACGGGGTGGTGGGCCCACCTCCAGGGCCAAGGCCTTGGTGGAAATTCCTCCGTTGTATTCTGATGTTGAAACAGTCCAGCAGAGAGAAAAGGAAAAAAACGAAGTCACAGGAAAACAAAAGTTCAACTCTCCAGAGGAAAAGGAGGTGAGGAAAAAAAAACTGCTGAAAGCTGGCTGGAAAGAAAAGCAAACCTGGTGCTTCCCTTCCCTCTCACTCTCCTGCCGCAGTTGGAAAAAAAAATCTCTATCTCTGTGTGACCTTGAACAAGCTGCAAACTGCTTTGAAAAAGTTTTGCTCAGTTTTTCCTCCCCCCTCTCAGGCTCAGTTTAAAGGCATAGAAAGGCACAAAAATTAATTTCTGGGCATAGGGCAGCAATATGGGATACACATCATAAAGTCACCCCAAGACACACAGCTAACCCTGCTGCAAAGTATAGCCTACAGCACTGTGCTGTTAACAGCAGATCTGCTGATCTGCAGCGAGTTGAGCAGAGGAGGCCAGGGAAGTAGCATGAAACAGCATCTACTACTTATGGAGCTCAAGGCCATTTATGTGGCTTGTTCCAGCTTCTCCGCATAGCTCAGTGGTCCAAAACAGCCATAAAAATAACCTAATACTTATGCACTTGGCAATCCTGGCAGTATCCTCAGTATCCTTCTCTTCCTTCACTCCATGCTCTTCCTCACTTCTCCAGACTGGAAAGCCAAACTTCTCAATAACAACAGGAGGAGCCTTTGGTTGCTGTTGGCAGGTGGCAAAGACCATGAAGCAGCTCTAAGACTGATCTGCAGTCTGCTAGCCTTTACCTGAAGTTGCTTCAATTGCCAGCTTCTTCAGGTGCACCTCTAGAGTGCTCAGAGAGTGTGTAAACACTTTCCTAATGCTGCTTTTTAATTTAACCAGTCACAGGTGCCAGAAAGGAACTGCATTAAGTTTTTATCCCTGGGATTGTGTGAAGCAAATATATTCAGGTAGCATGAAGACAGCCATGACCCATGGCCAAAGTGCAAGGAGTAGATTTATTCCATCATCTCACTGGCTGGAGGATTCCAAAATACCAAGCAGAGGCACATGCACTGCTAAGCTCATTTTAGCAGGGGTAAAAAGGACAAGCCCAGAGCACTGCATTACATTTCCAAGAGCCTGAAGCATGAACAAATCTTCACCAGGCTATGTTCTACAATCTCGGAACTCTCTTCTCTCCCTTTCCCACCTACAATGAGGCCCCACTCTGTGGGAAAGGCCGTTAAGTCTTTAACAGCATCCTGTTATCCACTCTGAGAAAATTCCATTTCTTTTTCAGCGCATGGAAAACAACTCAAACAAACACAAGTAGTGAATTTTCTCACACTGAGCATTTTCTAACATCTCCCAGGTGCAGTGTTGGTCTTTAAAAGAAAACAATTCTAAATTTTTCTCTCTCCTTGCCAATCATCAGGTTTTCAGCCCTTTCCTCCCCATAGGGATAATTTTTAAGAAAAATGGTGTACATATTAAAATGTATAGGAAATTCTTGTCTAAGTGGTTTCAATAACCTTCATTAAGATGTTTCCCTTTAAATATTCTCAGTCTGAAAGAGAATCATAAAATTTTTAATTTTCAGAATTCAACTGAGGACTTCAGAAGACTTATTCTAGAGACAAAAGTACCTGTAAACTTTTATTTTCACATATTGGCCGAACAGCGTTGCGAATTTTCTCTTTAGAAACTGGGGTTATTAAACCAAAAACAAAGAGTCAACAATCCAGAAACTGAGGTAGCTTCTCAGACCATTTCATCACAGCCTTCAGTGAAAATAGAATTTAGCACCCTTCCCCTTAAATACAACCTCATGGTGGCAGAGAATAATAATACAGACAGACAAAAAGTGACAACCTTTCTCACCTTGGGGCACTGCAAGACTGTATTTCACAAGATACAAAAAGATGAGAGAAAAGGTCATTTTTCACTGCCCTTTCTTTTTTTTTAAATGTTTCTAGTCCTGAAATTCATCTGCAAAGCAAGAGAGTCTCACAAAAGAAAGAGGTCAAACACAAGAAGAAGGAAAAGGAAAACCTTCTTTTTTTACATGCTACTCCTGTAATTTTCATTATATTAGCGTTTAGATGCTAACAAAACCACTACTTTGTAAAATAAATTGATACTGAATCTCTCAATACTAATTCTATAGTGGCCACTAGTAAATAATAGGGCCATGACAGCTGTGATTTCTCCATGACTGCTTATATGACTGCTTATAGCAGTTCAAGGTATAGCTGGTGATAAGAGTTTACAGAACAAGCCCAACACCAATAGTAAGCAGGAAAAATAAGCCACAAGGACCACATTTCTTTCTGAAACCTTTAAGATAGATGTCTAGCATCTATCTTTTTATTGTACATGTGTGCACTATAATTCCAAATTTCTGTAACATCACGAGTCAAAACTGTATTATGACAGTCACATAAAAATAAGTTGGTATAACTTTCCTGGACTCTGGACCTTGTCTGATTCTCACATACTCCCCATCAGCTGTATGCCAGAATTTGACCCAGCCACAAAATAAGGTACCTACCTGAATTAAAACTGAAGAACCATATTGAAAGAAAACCTCAAGCACAATATCTGAAAGCAAATGGTTAAGTCTATCTCTAATTAGGATGATTTATTATAAATATACACTTTGTATACATGTTCCTACATATGTATGCATGCACCCTTGCACACATGCACACACACACCTCATTTTTGTATGTGCCCATGTAGAGGCATGTAGCTGAAAAATTCACTATCCAATAGAAAGTAAAGAATAATTTAAGCTAAAATTCAAGAGGAAGAACCAGACCTCTTGGGGCATTGAAGTGTAAAGGCTGAATAAAACTCTTAGTACAAACTGATATTCCAGCTGTATCTTTGTGAGGCCACACACAGGACCTGTCAGTTCACAAAGAGTATAAACCTGAAAATCCTTAGGAAACTACAAAGGTTCTCTAATTCTTGGCCTGGACTATCATGTTTTGGAAGTGACTATTGGTTATAGAAGCCAATTAGAGATGTAAGATGTCAGCCCAAATGCAGAATACAAATCACTGCTTCCATCACAGACACAGACACAAAACGGCACATTTATGGTTTGAATGTGGCCCAATCTCTAATGCAAAGGAATTGAGAATTCTATGAGGTACCTGCCTTTACCATCAGACTTGTTACCACTTATTTAAATTAATTTCTGAGTCTCCAGGTGTTCCAACATAAATAAGCATCTGTACATGGGAAGGAAAACAAAGGATGAGAGAATAATGTCTTGTCTTTTCATATCAAATGCTTCAAGAGCAAAGGTATAGGAATAAATGTTTAAGGAAGAAAGGGGAGGGGGAGAAAACATGAAATCAAAAAGGAAGCATACCTTTGCAGTGAGATGTTTCTGAAGCTTATAGCTAAATCTGCTTCTTGTGGTTTACTGAACTCTGATCATTTTTCTTGAAGGATTAGTGGCAATTATCATTAAGGCTCAAGCATTTAACTGTGACTGCTGCAATAAATCTTATTAAAATAACTGAAACATACTTTTTTTGCATGTGGCAACCTGTCTCTGAATCACAACCATCTGTACAGAGTTATTGCCTGGTGCACACAGATGGCAGTAAAACAACTATAAAGCTATACCATTCTTTAATCATAACTTCTAACACAACTAAACAAAGTGAAATTTGAGTCAGACCATTAGCATTTGAAAGACTATATCATGACTGTAATTAACAAGTACACTTTAGAATCCCTTTATAAAATGTTTTATTGGTTTCTGATTGAAAAAAATAGTAACACTTGCACTGGGCAAGTGTTTCCATCTTTGACAGCTCACTTAAAGAAATCATATGTTAACAATAGAATCTCAGTCTTAAAGTTTTTATACTGCACAGCTCCCTTACAGATTTAAAATGACAGTGAAAGGTAGTAGAATAATTTATTCCTTCTTGCTTAAGGCACAGAATCATGAATGCTTCAGGTCAGTAACTGCAGGGCTACACTAAACCCCTGTCACTCCAAATCAGTTACAAAGTGAGCATCTGTACTCTCTGCGTAGCCCTCAAGGAAGAAAAAAAACTAAAAATACAAAAAAATCCCCTGCACAATACATACAAATGCTGGGCCTCTGAACATGAACAGCTCCTAAAAGAAGCCAACAGACAGCTTCACAAATGTCTCTCTTCTGCATAATACCGTAATACCTGCTACATCCAGTACCATCTACTAGATAGAAGGCCCCTGAATATTTCTCCTTCAGATCCCTGAACTTGTACTGCAATTTTGGTTGGAGGAGATACAGGAATTTATACTAGTAGCTGTTAACCCATTCAAGATCTTAAAAACGCAATCACTGGACAGGTTTTGAGACCTGTAAGACTATTACCAAAATATGCTCTCCCACAGAGACATATTAATATTTCTGCCATAATATGTCTTTGCTTTACCTAATAAAGCTTACTTTTTAAAATTCTTCATCTTTCATCTCCTGTTCACTTCTAAAGAATCTATGGGCACCAAACTTCTTTCAATTTTATTACCCTGCTTTTACATAAAATAACATGGAGAAAAACAGGGAATCAAAACCAAATGTGTTTCCATGGCTTAAAAATTTACCTTTTTCATCTGACCTGCATCAACTAATAGATGCTTTTACTCATTGCAGAAGCAAAAGCAAAGGCAAACCTTGTTGTATTTGAAATGAGCTAGAAGCCTGCACGTGGTCAGTCGTGTAGTTCATGTGGGGAAAGGGAGCTTGTCAAACCATTGTGACTTGCTGCAAAACCATTAATATTTTAGAAAGCATTTTACAGCATCCTCTGGTTGGTTCATTGTGAAGAGAGCTCTCGGAAAAATCAAAAAGAAACTGAAGAAGGCAGCAGGTCCCCAGCTAAAGGCTTCTTGTACTATGTTGTGAGACTGTCAAAGCACCAGACGAAAATGAACAAATTTAGATTTAAAGTACTTGAATAGGCTGTCTTGGTATTTAAATAGATAACTTGGCCTCTTAAAGTATAGATCATCTACAGAAACATATCACAGAACATAAAAAAGAAGTTTCATTAGGAAATTATTCACCAAAATGCCTACAATATTTGTCTCTTACAAACACCTTGTTCTTGTACTGTATTAAACAGGCATGTGTTTATCTCAGTCCTTTGTCAGTTCTGAGTACAAATAATAGGAGACAGATGTGGTGAATGTATATGTATCTTGTGAAGCATAATAGCAATCCCTTGATGAGCTTTGGGTAAGCATTTGCCCTCCCTGGGGCATATTTGAACTGTTTGCGATTCTTTGCTGCCAGCTACACAGCTTGCTCCCTGTCAGGAACTGGAATTGGCAGAAAACAGCTGGTAGAAATCAATGGATGTGCCAGTTCTGGTTCATCCAGCAGAGATGCTATGGAACAGTGCCGCAATTCTGATTGGAATTAGGCAGCACAAACAGGTTTTATTTGCTCATAGCTTCAGTGTCTTCTCAGTCAGGGAATATTCAGGTTCAAATGATGTTAAGTGATTATTACATTTTAAAACCTGACATTCACATAACAAGTAATAGAAGAAATCAGTTGTAAACTTGGAAAAAGCCAGTTGTTCTATATGTTACACCACAAGTCCCACTGTGAGTCTGCGACAAGAAATGTCAGCAGTGCTACTGGATGTGTCAGTCCTGGGAACATGAAAGAAGAGCTCAAGGAAACTGTAGACCTTTAAGGACAGCAGCCTTTGCATACAGGAACAATCTAACATAATACTTTGTAAAAAGGTAGGAAAATAAGGAGACCAGTCTGCCTTGGCAGGTAATTCATTTTAGAGCTCCAGAGCAAGGGTGGGAGGATGACACAGGGTCTGGCTACAATAAAATTTGGAAGCATTGTCTGGGCATGGTATTAGGATGCTGTAGGGAAAACCCCAGCTTAACTGCTTGCTTGCAAGGAGTTTCAAAAGCAAAATGAAGAGCTTCTGCTTTACATCAACCATAAAAGGCTAAACAGTGAAAAACGGGAGGCATTGTTGAAGAATGTGGGTGATTTCCAAGAGCAGACACAGATGAGGACAAGTTACTCCATACCTTGTTTGCCACAGTTATCCCCATCAACATCTCCCAGGCCTCCATTCTTAGGGGCAAGATTCATGGAGAAAGACTAAGACCAGGGGATGAGCATCAAGACAGAGATTACTGGAGACAACTTTATCCATAGAAATCCACAGGTCTAGACAAAAAGCATTCAAGAAAAAGTGGAAAGTGACCGATGTTCTTGCAAGGCCACCTTCCACCATCTTTGAAAGATGATGGTGATCAGGGAACATCCCTGACAATGACAAATAGGCGACATCACAGCCATTTTCAAAAAAAGGCCAAAGGTGGCCTTCGTTGAACATGAGGCTGGACTAAAAACATCTTAAGGTCAGATGAAGTCTAACTCACCAGCACACAAATTTACATTAAGTATCAAGAACATTTACAGAGAACTCAGAATCAGCCTAGGTAAGTTTTTGTAGTGACCTCTACTTTAACAATAGTCAGTAGACATCTGGGAACTAGAGCATCTACTCACTTAAAATGGAGCCCTAACCTTGACTGATTTGGCAGTCATTAATCATTTATTAATTAAATTTATTTATATTATATTGTTTATAAATTTCAATAATTTAATTACATAAATTTGTACTTAATAATCAATTACATTATTGAAATAAAATAATTCGTTGCAGAGAACATATCACAAGTATTGTCTCCCAACCATATGTTCAGTAACTTTGTAAAGACCACTGAGAATAGATACCAGGTGAGAGATGTGATCAATATGCCAATATGTATTTTATGGCTCACAGATGGAAAAACAAGCCTCTATTCTTTCATGTATGTTCTTTAATAAAACAAAGCTTTCAAAACCAACAGAGCTGTAAAGAGCTATTTTCAAAATACAGTTAAGAAACAACAAAACATAGCATATAAACCTTGTATAGGCAAAGACAGGTTTCTTTATATAACTGTTCCCTGGTGGGAGACTTGAGATCAAATAAAGGTGGTACCATTGCCCAATTATCCCAGGTCTAAGAAGAAGGATGTGGGAGAGACTGGAATGGTGATGGCTCAAACAATCAGGGGGCAAGATGCCTACATGCACAGTAACCGCCCAGGCGCAGAGAGTGAGCACAGGTGCCTGCTTGGGCTACAAAGCGGGTTTTGAGTAAGATAAGAAAAGAGGCAAACCCTGAGAGACAGGGTACTGTTTCTTTGTCCTTACTCAGGTGAACTCAGCTGTGATAACTCCCCTATTATGGGCCCATAATAGGCTATAATTGACTCAACTGCGCTGATGTAATAGTCAGCTGTAATGTATTAGAAGGTGTCAAAGATTCCTGAAATGTCTCCTCATCCAGTGTTACACCATCCAGTGTAAAACTCTTCACTCCAGGGGTGGTACCAGGATGTTTCCATCTGGCCTAAGCATAATATAAACCCAATGGACTTCGTGTTTCACAGACTTCTTCCATCACCCCCAATGAAATAAGAGCATCACTTCAGCCAACAGACATCTAAATTGCAACAATAAAGTCTTGTTGTGAGATCTACGGGTGGTGATATGTTTTTCCTCCTTCCTTTGTTTCTTTGTTCCTTCCTTCCTGTAACGTTTTTATGCTTCCATGCTGCTGTATTACTATAGATAATGGTAACCAAAATGGCTACATGCCTGCTTCCCACTTCAACCATTTTGTTCTAAAATAAACCCTACATAAATATATTTATTAACATCCATCAGTTTTGTTTCACTCTAACCCACCCCAAGGGATCTGTTAACAAGAACCTGAGTTACCCTCGTTTTCTGGGGCAGGTCATAACACCTGGTCTTCAGAGATCTCTGAAATATCCCATCATCCCAGCCGGATGATGAACCACAGCATCTTCTAACCTGGCACAATAACACCACAAAATCACAACTATGATGGTTTAAGGGAAAACAGGAATCTCCTTTTTAAAAGACTGTAAGGGACACCAGTAAGAACAACCTGATGAAAAGCAATGTTCTGTGATATAAAAGATGTAACAGAACTTACTACAAGCCTCAAAACCTATGAAGATATAAAAAACTTATATTTAGTTGAAACAAAATGTTGATTCAGTACAGCAGAAGACCAAGGTTTTCATTTAGGTCTGGGTAATGTGAATCACTGAAAATCCAGAAGTATTTGTGATCAGGCTGCTATTCCATGTTTCCATCTGAAATGTACTATATTTAATACTAAAGTGCCTCCCAGTCTCCATGCCAACGCTTCTCTGCTTTTGCATCCTTTGATACTTGTTATTCTACCATGACCTCCACAGTCAGTCCAGCTTAATTATGCTTCTGTCCTTCTATGCCTTCTTTTATCAAGATACTTGTGTCCTTCTGAAACTATGCATGACATCTTTTTCCCTCCTCCATTAACACAACATTTGTCTGCAAATAATAGCGCCAATTAAAGTGAAAAGTTCATACTACTCAAAAAAAATGGGTTTGCGGATGTGTTTGATATCTTCTAAGGTAACCATTCTAACTTAGAGGCCTTTCCTTTGTCTCCTCATCAACACATTACCCTCTGCAGCTACTATTTTATTTCAGGATGGTAGAACAGATTTGCAAAAAAACCAGTTTCTTTTTGTTTTGTAGACTACTAGTTGTGTAATTTGAAATCATGTGAAATCACAAGAGTTATGCTCATTTATTCTAACTGATGGTCTGGCCCTAAAATGCAGCATAGAAGTTTTTTCTTTTACAGACAGAGATGTATGACAAATCAAATCATATACTCCAGTATTTACTTCACCCAATGCAGTGAAGAATATCTTTGAAGAGATCATAGCTTCTAATGTAAGGAATTCTTCATTCACTGAAGAATTGGAAAGAAAAATACATACCAGGACCTTGCATTTTACAAGTTCAGGAATGAATTGATGGCAAGAACTAGAGCACAAATCTCAGTAATCATGCAAGCTGAAGTTACTAGACTTAGGCTGGGGAAAAAATAAATTACTGGAGGCACTTAAGCCTGTAGAAAATATCCCTTGACTGGTTTATATATGGGGATTGTGTGCATCATTCTCTAGTAAATCTAACCACTGACGACTAGGTATGCAGAAAAAGGGTTTTCTTTCTATTAGCTCATGAAGCCAACAATGTGTGTCTAAAGTGAACAGCTAGGCAACCCATCTGTGAACTCTCTACTAATAAATATATAATATAAGCTTTTCATGAACATTCTTATCTTGGAAACAGAAAGCAGGGGTTTACCATTTTAAGTTCTATGCTCTTCTGCAGAAATCATTCTAAATTTAAAAGAACTTCAGATACTTTGTCTGATGCTGAAATTCAAATATTCCAAGAATCATGCAATCTATTCTCTGCAAGAAACAAGTTCCTCTATAAAAGGAAATTTTTTCTTTCACATATCCTCTGCCCAGTCAGGCTGTTGTCAAAATAATTAGAATGATAGAAATTGGAAGTTCTCGAAAAGTTTCCCCCCTTCCACATTTTTTTAGTTCCTACTAAGTTCGCTTCCAACTCAGCATATTCTGTGAATTTACATGAACTTCTTATTTCTAAATCTGACCCTTTCTAGTCTGGCATAGAGAGAGATTCAAAGGCTTGCAGCCTTTGCATAACTAGTGATGTCTCAGCACTGAAGATACATCTACTCTTGCCATGAGAATAATAATCGAGGCTAAAATGGCAGCTCTAGTATTCATTACTGTCCAAGTGAAAAATTCTTATGTTGTTCTTTGCCAAGATGAAAACTTTTTGTAACAGCTACTGAGCTAACTGCAGCAGCAACATATGCAAGCTCCCTAGTCACTTAAAGTACAGCCAGTCAGTCCTCAAATATGAAACTCCTTCACCAGAAGGTCAGACTAATTTCAAGTACCTTTGGTAATACCTTGTTTACATTGTTATTTCTTCAAAGAGAGTAAAACAAACCCATTATTTTCAGAAAACACTCAGAGGAAAACAAATTTGAGGCGGCTATCCTCTTTATTTTTTAACTCCTAATCCCTCTAAGGTGTTATTACAAGCAGAAGGGGCTCTGTTGCACATTTACCCATTCCTGGGTTTTCTTACTTTTTTTGTCAACGTACCATAATGGATGCCAAGACTGTCTGGTTTTGGGTAGATATCTGACCACACAGCACACACCTCCACAGTTCATCATCTATTGTATCACACATTCAAAGCCATTAACCTGAAATGTGCAGAATTTACCCTATTAAACTTTGAAATTATTAACATATTCCACTTTGAAATTATTAACATATTCCATACTATCTTTACATTATGACAATTGCAGGGAGCAACAGCAGCATTCCCTTCCCCCTTCTTCCATCAACGCTGTCACATGACTTGGAGGCTGAATTTTTATTTGAATGCTGTGAAATATAACAATGCTGCTTGACTAAAGGCTGATGAAGGATTAGTTGAATTTCTAAGTGAGAAGCAGACTACAGCTTCCAACTTTCAGGACTCTTGGGGCAGATGCTCAGCTCAAAGCCAGCCAGTTCTGAAGACACTCTCCAAGCAGACTGGGTATCCTCACAAGGCTGTGCTTCTCCTGCTGTCAGTGGACTGGGAACAGCTGCTTCCGTTCCTGGTCAGAAAGTCACCCCCTGTGCAAGAATGGCAGAAATAATTATATATCTGAATAACAGACACTTTTTCCTTCAAACCTCTCCTAGTCACCAGCTGTAATTTCCCCTGTAGCTCTAAATAGCTATAGCATATATCATAGAGCAAATGTGCTCCATCAGAGCTACCCAACAGGTCTCTGCAGCTCAAGGAACTTGAAAAGGAGCGTAGGGTCCTTTGGATCCAATTCACTGAAGTCAGCAGTGCTACCAAAGCAGCCTGTGCACAGGTCCTTGAGCTACCTGAGGAAACTCCCCAGCATTTCCCTGGCAAGCACAAGGGAATACATGCATGCAGTTCCAGAAGTCAATTCTTATACTGAAAACTGTTTTGGTTTATTGTTTCACATTATTCTATTTGAATAGCCAGCCCAAAGGCATGACCAGGCACCATTCGTGCGTGATCACCTTGCTTCAGAGATACCTTAAACTAATCAATGATGCTCCTCCGAAAAAGGCAATGGGTTTTTTCTCATTTGTTTGCTTGACTTATTTTTTGTTCTGGAAAAGCCTGAGAATATGTAGGTGGGGTAGCAGAAAACAAAATTGCCATATTGCATCTCCAGAAGCACTCCTACATTTCTCTCAAGTAGGAAGTAATGTACAAATACATGCAAAATCATTTTGGCTTTTGGTAATGAGCTGAGCTCTCCTGGAATTCTCTGGGTAAGTGCTATTAATTTCATTGTGAGAATATAAAAGACCAGTACAAATAATTATTTTGACATAATTAGAGGTGATGGAGGTTGGTATCTCCCTCATTTTCCACTCTTAATGTTTTAGTTAACTCTTACTCCCTGATTTATTTTCAATTCTTGTTCTTTAATTAATATAAATAAGGAGGGTTGTTTACTGTAAGAAAGCAAAATTTTTTATGACACGACTTTTTGAAATTCCTTAAAGTTTCTGTGCCACTTTGATTCAGAATCTCCTGAAGTTTATTGGATTCAGAATCTCCTGAAGTTATCCTTGGAAAACAGCAAAGTCTCAATCTGCAAAATTACTGCAGACCTCCATTGAGTAACATATCCCTAGAAGCAAAAGAAATACATAAATGAGATAATTTGGGTCATTTTGTAAACCTTGGCCAGTAGAGATTATGAGATTCCAAACAAGGGTAATTAAACTAAAGTATTGACCATATTCTCCTCATCAATAAACCTAATTTTACACAGTATGTGTTGATATGTTAACAGAATTTTGAAACTGTTAAGTAAGACAATGAAAAAGAGACAATATTAGACTGTATATTACTTAGCAAAACAATTCAGAAGACATCTATTAGTATTAATTTCACCCCCACAAATTGTGCAAGCTGAAGAATGGAAGTAAGTATTCATTTTATTAGCAAAGATATCTGGTCGTCCAGGTGGAGCTTAACTGTTTTATAATAGTTTAAATCAGGTACACTGAAATCAGTCTCATGGGCTACCAAAGGGCTGAACCAAGAACAACATTTATTTCTGTAAATTTCACCTTCACTCATGGGCTAAAATGTAACTTGAAAATGTTCTTGAAAATGTTAGGCATATTTCTGCATTAGGAAGAATAGAATCAAGTACCCTTGGGATCAAGAATTCTTGGTGTCAAATATGTCCCATATATCCATAGTTCCTTACCTGGCCGGAAGGAAAGGTAAGAACACAACCCAAAAAATGTAGGCATGAAGTTCCCTGGTACTGCTGATGAGGGCAGAACATGGGTATTCTGCTAGTCTTCTCCACTGCAACTTACAAAAAGGTAGGACAAGGCTACAAAAAAAGAAAAGGCAGAATACCTCTGCCTTAAATCACAACTGAATCTTACTGTAAATCAGCATCACGGATTTGACATCAGGGAACTGGAGAGGATGGAACACCCTCCCACACTGGAGCATGGAACTCTCACATTTTTTCTGAGATGTTGCTTGTATAGGTCCAGTATAAATAGATGATGTTTGCAGTACTTGTATCCTTATAACTTCCATTTTGTGTTTTCCAGCATTCTGAGTAAAAGTACAGCTCACTGGAAGAGCTTGATTTATTGTCTAACAACGTGCATGGGAAAAAGGTCTAGTTGCTCTAGCCAGGGAAAGATTTCTGGATCAAAGGGTATGACTGGATTTTCATTGAAAACTCTGTCTCCCATTCATATAATTCATTAATCATAGTTTACATAAAATTATTCCATTCCATCAGAAGATCTTATTCCTATCCAGATGGCAGAACTAATTCAGATTGCACAGCTTCAAGAAAGCAGATGGGAAGAGAGGCTCTTAAACCTCTGGAATTATCCCAAAAATACTGTCACACCTCCAGAAAAAAAAAAAAAAAAAAAAAAAAAAAAAAAAAAAAAAAAAAAACCAACAACCAAAAAGTCAAACAAACAAACAACCAAACCACCAAAACCCCTAAAAATTTATCTGGCAATATCCACAGAGGGCCCAACAGAAATGAATTTAGCCACAGAATGTAAAACCATCCTGTAGTGGTTTGGTCCAAAATACTCATGACTGTTTACTTTCTGTGAGATAAGAATTAGAAGAAAAACAGAGCAGGCACCAAATTTGAAAGAATATAAAGAAGTTTATTAACAGACCTAAAAGAAGGAAAAAAAATCATACCACACCTTCAGAACACTTCTCCTCCCCCCACCTTTCTCCCTTCTCCCACTGACAATGTAAAAAGACAACCCTTGAGATGTTCAGTCTGTTTATCACTTCCATAATAACCTTGTTCAGTCCATTTAGGGAAAGGAGTCTCTCTTGCCCCTGCTATGAAAACATTATCACAATGAGCCAGCCGCCCGGGTTGGTTCTCTGCTCCCATGTGAGTCCCTTCCCCCAACTTGCAGCTTTTCCCACAACTGCTTTCGAGGGTCCAATCTTGGGCTACCGGGGTGCAATTTTAAGGTTGAGCTGTTCAGAAACAAAAGTTCTCTTCACCCATCTCTGGGAGCATTTCATCTCTAAGAACAGAGGCCCTTCTCCTTCCCTGGGAGCAAAGGCTCCTCCTCATCTTCATCTCTAGGACTATCTCTGGGAGCATCTCTAGGAACTGAGGTCTTCTCTTTTTCCATTTGGAGCAAAAGTCCTCACCGCTTCCATCTCTCCCTGTTCAAACTTCTCATTAAATTACAGCCACTTCAGCATCTGCCTATCTCAGTGCAGGTGCTCTTGCTCACAAGTACAAGTTGAATGCTCCACCCCCCCGCCTTCATGAAATTACAACGGGATGCTCTGATATATCATAGCTTTACAACAGAATTTCAGCTTTAAACATCTCCTCTTTCTTCTCCCTCAGGTTTTCAGCTCTTCACAGCACTAAAAGGGTTAATCTCACCTCGGCCTTGCAGCTGGAATGTCACTTATCACTGTTGGTCACATGATCTTTTGCCAGACAGCAGGGCAGCTTCAGCTGAATCTTGGCTGCATTGGAGAGGGGGAGCCGAGCCCCTCCGGCTGCCCACAGCCCTGCTGAGGGGGGGGGTTCCACAGGTGGAACAGGGCCCATCAGCTCCAGGATGGCCGTGGCCCGGCCTGGCCTGGCCCGAGCAGGGCCTGGGCTGGGCCCGCTGGCCCCCACACGGGGCTCACAGCCACCTGTCCCAGTGCTGGAAACAAGAGAGAGCTCTGCCTGGGGTTTGTCTATTCTTAAATGTGGATCACAGAGGCAGTCACAACTCTAAGTGGCTTAAAGAATTGTCCATATTCAAACTGGTCAGCTGATAGGTTCTGTCAGGTCACAGAGGAAGCTGTAAGCACCCCTTTACAAGAACATCACTTTCAGGACTATGTTTTGCTAACCCATGGCACATCCCAAAGTTTAAAGTAAAAAAAGTAAAAATATAAAGCCCATATTTCCCTGTGTTGAAGAAGTAGTCATGTTTTAATAAGTTTAAAATGTTCAGGAAATGAGAAAGATTGTTTAGTCACACAGTACAAAGCACCTTACAAACATAAGCAGTTAGGTCTAGGTTTTTTCCCTGACTTTCTAAACTCCTAATTTACTAAAATGTTGGGTAAGAATATTTTGGTTATTATTAAATCTTAATAAAAGTCAGAATGTTCTGCCTGGCACTCTGCCACCCTGTTCATCTGGTCTAGAGGCCACCCATTAGGCAGGCTGCCGCAGAGACCATGCCTCCAAGCTGTTTGCCCCCCAGCACTCCAGGACCCCCAAATCCTTGGGTTTCTACCTGGCAGGCAATTAGAGATGACCCAAGAAGCCCCAGAAAGCATCTCAGTACTTCACAATGAAATGTCACTCTGACCTTCTCTAAGCAAAATGTCAGAATTTTCATTACATGGAAAATTTCAAAATGTCATTTTTGTTGCAGTTCTGAATGGTACTACTTTTAATTTCCACAGGACAGGAATTATGGTGTCTGTTTAACTATTGTCAGTACACATTCGCCTTTCTACAGGAATCTAGGCTTGATAACTTTTTGTCTAATGTTTTGAAGATTTTTTTAAACAAGAAAGTGAATCAGAAATCAAGTATGCAATTCCCAGTTTTATGCTTAAAAAAGTAGTTCCAGCCCTCACACTTTGTGTGCAGAATAATTTTTCAAAACTTTCATAACATTGCCTGAGATCACCATAACTTTGTTAGCACAACTGTATGAGTTCCTGAGGAAGAAAATCCTAGTAGCACTTCAAAATTATTCCAATCCAAAAATTTCAGGATACTAAAAAAAGTAAAACATCACCCATTTCATCTACTCATGATTAGAAAATGCACTGCATCCATGTCATCATTCCAGCGTGTAACCAAAACACTCTGCTCAAACTGTGTTAAAATCTGCCTGTTTAACTGAGTAAATTAACATAAAAATGGTCGTTTCTGAGATGCAAAGTTATTTAATTGGCAGATTCAAGGGGTGAAAGCGAGCTGACGAGAAGGCATAGAAAGTGACTGATCTCTCTAGCCACATACATGTGATCTGCTTGATGCAGTCTTGTCTTGGGAGATACAGCATCTTAGACACTTAGACCTGATATAAAAGACAAGGGCAGCTTAGTGCCTGAAGAATATTAATTCTTGAAAAGACTGCCACATTATCATTTGTTGGCATATCTCCAGCAGAACTCAGCTATTTTAGCATTCACAGCTTCTCCAGTTAATATTCTTTGACATCTATCCTGAACAGATGTTATTACCGAGGTTATCTGTAGTTCTGTCTTCTCTGCTCATGGAATGGGATACTTTGGAAGGATGAGACGTTTTAGGCAGGAGGAACTTTTGGTTTTGTTTATTCAGGCCTTAATCTGCTTTATTTCTCGTCGTATTCTTTCCGCATTATGTTTCTAGCTGCTGCTGGCTTACATTTTTCTTTAAAAATATAAAAGGATCATTATGAACATCACTTTGCCCATTTTTTTCCATCTAAATATCCAGTCTTAAAAAATGCCATGGTGCTTTGCTGGTTTTTTCTATCCTTCTCTGTTTAAGCTACTCCCACTCATCCCATCCAGTATTACCATGGGTATAGAGAAAATAGGCAAGGGAGGGACCACACAGTGTTCAAAACAGCTCTGGATGAGGTCACGTTCATGCAATAGAAGCAATAGAAGAAGAGGAATTGACAAGGAAAGGATGTGGAAGATTGCTGGGGATAGACAAAAACCCACTAGAATGAACCTAAGAGTGCAAGGAAGTATTTTGTCACTGCTCTGATACATACCTTCTGAAGCAGAATAAGAGGAAAACCTGTATTTTTGAACTGTAACTAACAATAACATCAATCAATAACTTCTAAACCACAGAAGAGGGAGAGAAAAAAGACAGTTTTGCAAAAATGAAATTGTACAGTTATGAGCCAAGTTTGCACCTACCAATCATACAAAGGTATGAGTAAATAGCCAAATAACTAAAAAAGCTTCTGAATGAACATCATTTGCACATTCACCTGCAGCAGGTATTTAATCCACTGCAAATGTAATGCAAGCCTTTTTCACAGATTTGTTTTATGCTTTCCTTTAAAATAAAGACGTATGAAATGTTTACATTTACAGAAAACTAGGTTCAGCACCAACTCTATAGCTTGAATGGACTTTCAAAGAATTAAAGCATCAATTTTTATTGTAACCTGTCAAATATACACTCCTGAGGTATATATATTTGTCTTCCTTTCTTTCTGTGCTAACAGTTCAATCAACAATGAGAAAAACTAGCAGGCTCTCTCTGCCTAATCCTCCCATTTTTATCTCCAGAGTCTCATAGGAAGCACCAGAATTTACTGTCATTTCTGGCCTTTTGGTACCACAAAAATAATGACCTTTCCCCTGTTAATTTTTGATGAGATTTGTAAGACTTGAAAATCCCCAGTAACCTTGTTTTGGCATGTATGCTTTGCAGATTTCCAGTAACTGAACACTTTCTGACTGAGATCTCCCAGTACAGAGGATGCTCATGCTGTTCAGCAAATTTCCATATTTTGTTTGTCTACCCCTAGAAGAAAAATACATTTTGACTATATAGCATGTGAGCCAGTGTCTGCTGGGTTCAGAGGGCACTGCCAGCCTTATCTCTCAGAATTTGCCTTTTCCTCACAGGGTCTAGGTCAGCATTGTACATTTACTGCCAATTTTAACTTCTATCTCACATGTATTTTGCAGAAAGGGAAGGACTACATAGGTTCATATTAAAGGAAATTAATGACGCCTTTAATTTCTCATGAACAGATAATATGTGCAGCAGCGATACTTAAGTGATAAATTAATGTGGCTTCCATAAATGAACATGAAGTCAGAAAAACAAAAGATAAATAAAAATTTGTAAAATGTGTGACTGTATCTGAGCTATATTCCCATTTCCATTTCTGAAAGAGAAATACTAATTTATATGACAATCTAAAACACACCCAGTAGAAGACTTTCAGGGATCCTATTCCTTAATTTTGAGTATTCATTGCATTCCTAGCTGTCAGGATATGCATGTATACACTATACAAATGTTACACTGGGTCTCATGCATTCCAAATTAATAACTAACTAATGAGAAGTAATTTTCATTAATTATGTATTATAAAACAAACACATCTTTAAAAATGTAGGCAGAGCCAGTAAATAAAGCTGGTATTACAAAACCATAAATATGCTTGGCCTGTGATTAACCTTGTAACCGAGTGCAAAAATTGACCACTCAACCTGCATCTTAAAACTAACCAGAAAAGGAAAGAAAGAAAAATTCTGTGTTTTGGGTAACCTTTTTATCCCCCTCTGTGCTAGAAATACTACAAATACAAAGTGGATTTTTTCCTTTTGTGCTTGATCTCTAAAATGGATTTTACTTTTCTTTCTCTTTCCCATTGTCTACATAATATATTTTTTTCCAACAAATTCTGTGAGAAAATATACAATATTTTCTTAAACTGAGAAATGACACTGTAATCCTGCCTTTTTAAATCCAGACGTTGCCTTTCATGCAATACTCTCTGCTGTGCTAGAAGCCCAGCAGACTCAGACACCAGTGCCAGAAGTTCAGTTATACTAACATTTTATATTTTTAATCATCTACTCCTATTTTCAACTTTATGAGCTGCAGAATTATTTTTGCTACTTGCCCATATTGCACAGACAACAGCATTCAACAGCTCTTTAACACCTGCAGCTTTACCAAGCTGAATTGAGAAATACCAGGCAATGTCTGTGATGTGATGTCTAGTCCATTAATACACATGCTTCTATAAACCCTAATTACTTTTGATCAGAAACAGATTATTTTTTATTGCCCACACTGCCAGCAGTGCAACACTGTGGGAGGGGGTGCCTGCAGCAGCTCAGCTCCCTGCGGTGTGAGAAAGGGGAAGCTCTACCTGTCCCCGGCTTTACCTTGCATATCAAGGGTTCACAGTAAAATAGTCCTGACACTGACCTCTCAGAGACCCAGCAGCTGAAACAGCCTTAACAAGGTATTAACACAGCAACGTGCCCTGTAAACTATTACCAGCTGCAGGCTGGGGCGGGAAGCTGGAGAAAGAGTGAGAGAGGAAGGGAGAAGGAGAAAGAGAGAAAGGAAAAGAGGAGGAAAAATTGGAAAAGGGAATGATTTTCAGCTAGGGTGGTATTGGCAAATTCTTTTAACCTCTTTTCTGAATTTACCTTGTAGTTGCCCAGCAATGTGTCCTGTACTAAGGGTCAGCTTATGTCTTGCCATGCCTGAACTGGTTTCTCTGTTGAGTCCTACCAAACCATACTGTGCTACTTTAGCAACAACAAACATGCTCAAAACAACTCCAGGGAAAGTAGAGTTTATTTGCCTTAATTACGGGTGGCTAGCAGACTGCTGAGAAGAGAGAGCAGCAAGTGGAAATACACCACCCCCTGCACAGTCCCAAAGAATTTTATGATCTAGTACATCAAATACTATGCATTCAGAGCAATCCAAACTTACCAGTGGTCTACTTGCAATATATTCATTAAGATAGATTTACTTCACTGGTGATTTACTTCTGCCTTTGGGGGTCTTTGGGATACAACACCACGCTAATCAGAAACAGTTTTAAATATGGAATCTCAATGTCATTTTTCATTCAGCTGAGCACATGTATTATTTGCGATGCAGGAGAGCTTAACATGGGGTTGTTGCTACACTGCCCAAAAACATAGTTCAATGGTAGACTGCCTGTCAGAGCTGTATCACTGAACTTCAAGAACAACCCATCCAGAAGCTCCAGCTGCTTGAATAGTGACACAAGATGTTACCAGGATTCAGAAAGTTAATATTTCAATGGTCTAAAAAAGTTGACATTTAAATGGTTTATAAGAATATCAAGAGCTACTGTAATAAACATCAAGGGACTGAGTGCTGGATAGAGAAAAACTTGGGTTTCAGGACATGAGCTTAACACTATTTCGGCCTGAGAGGGCATTGTATTCCCTACTGCAGCTTGTACCCTGATACAGCTGATTCTAGTTTCTGGTTGGTCCGGTATCTCCACCTAACAAAGGCTCCTCTGACCCACTCTGGCAATGCCAAAAACCACTCCTCCTTTGAGATAAAAACATTTACATGAATAACAAGTAGCTGAATAGCTGCAATGCTTTTTATCAAGAGGTATGGCATCCATTAAGTCTTCAAACAGGATGGGAATGGAGCTCTATCATTATGTGTTGCAACTCACTCATTCACTCTAAGAGCACAGCTGAATTATGTGTATGCATTATCTTTCATTGTCTGATCGGTTGTCTGGGGATGGGCAAAACCCATGCCTTGTGCTACAGGCTAATCAGCAATCCCAATTAATAAGGAAAAAATAGCTAACATTAAAATTTCATTAAAAGAGCCCATAGTCATAAAATATGAACAATATTTAATATCAATAAATATATATTTTTATGTCCAAATATTATGTGAAGTTACAAATAAGTAAATATTTGTGGTATTGTAGCAATGATAGTTTAAATAGAAGATAACATAGGTTGTAGGGGAATTTGGCCAAATTATTTGGTGCAGCTAGAAACAACAGGAAATTTTTAAGGCTTAAACTGTCTCTATCAGATAGAAACAGTAAAATCCATGCTGTGTAGATGTTAGAAATATTTTTTATTAATTTAGACTATTGTTTATAACATTAGTTACTCGGCTTGAAAGAAAACTAGTTAACCCTCCCAGCATAAAAAGATGTTAGCAAGGGAAAAGTTCATTGTATATGTAATCGTCTCTAAACTCAAGCTTTTTATTTACTCACATAGTTAATTTCCATTTGAGTTTGACATTTCATGCTCCAAAGCTTAGGTCTTTTGAAGATACTTTACATGTCTTAAATGAGGGTCAGAACTGAGCAATCAGTTCTGGATGAGTAATATGAAACATTTTGAAGAAGTTTTTTTCACTTATAACTGGGTGTCTCTGCCCTTATCATCCATCTGTGTTTCATATGTTCATTCTAATGACTATTATTTTTTCCGTTTCAACCACTTAAAGTGAATGAAATATTTGTGCATATGTGATATATGTTCCTGTATAGACTCCATGGTTATAAATTAAGAATAATTAAGTTTTTGAGAGAAAAATGGAATTGACTTATAAAGCAAGCTAATAAGTGAGGGAGACTGAATTCACAGTCTGGGTTGTAAGACATTATTTTACTAGAAACCACAATTCTGCAGACAAAGTCAAATCCGACTGCAGTGGCAGAAACGTTGGCCAGGAAGCAGTCTGTCATTGTTCGTCCTTTACCTGTCCCTTTTCCCTGAATTGATGAGAAAAAGAGCCAAAAAGTGCACTTTTTCACAGATAGGGAGAATTCAGCTGATCAAGACAGAAGAAGAAAGGAATAAAACAGATAAGGAAAAATAATGAGAAAAGATGACATTCAAAGGGAACACATAACAGGAACATCACAGGAAAGGAAAAGTGAAGTGGGAGGAAGAGAAAGGTGATAGTAGTTGGAAGAACCATGCAAAAAAGGTGGGCAGAGTAAAATGTTTAACATAATGGAGTGAAGAGGAACATGACAGAAAAGACAATATGGCTGAAAAAAACAAAGTATAAAGCTCGTATGTAGAAACAAAACATGGAGGAAAAAAAGTAAATTGTTAGGAAGAAAAGTAGAAAAAAGTGAAGAGTTTTTTTACAAAAACATTGCAAATGTGCATAAACAGTGAATGAAAGTGAGTTTGGATGATGGGAAGCATATAGAGGAAAGGTATGTGAAGGCATGGAAAGTGAAAGGCAGAGAATATATATAAAAATATGAATTAAATAAACAGGCTGAGATCAGCTTGTTTTACTTTCAGGAAAAAAATGTAGATTAAATTTAAAAATTAGCAAAGCCCCAAGTCTTCTATTTGACTGTATTAAACACAATAGTAAATAATCACATGAGTATCCCATAATCTGCAGTTTTGACTTTACCTGAGCAAGCTCTGTAAAAGGCTTCGAGACCTAAAAACCCAGTATCTTACAATTGTAATCGCAGAGATTCTTTCTATAGCAAGGCTGGTTTTGTTGCGTTTTCCATGTCCTGGTATTCATCATTTCCAAGAGAGAAAGATACATTGCACTTCCACGTTACTTGCATGCAGCGCCGGCATCTCAGACCCCGTTCCGGCTGCGTCTAGCTCCGGAGGCGGGGGACCCTCAGGACGATGTTCCCTGCTTGCTCCGCTCCGCCGCGTACCCGGTCCTGCAGTGACATCCAGCGTCCAGGCTCGGCACGGCTGGATCGCGAGCAGCCCCTGCTCCTCCTCGCTGCCGTCCTTATCGAGCCCCATCGTCGGATACAGCCAGCGTCATTTTTCTCCTTGGATTAAGGTACAACAGGGTGCCAGCGACGTTCGGGATAAAACTTTATATAAAACTGGCTTAGATTGTGCACCAGAGGTAAAAAGAAATTTATGCAATAGCATCAGAAGAACAAAGAGAAATTCCTTTCAGTAACTAATCAAAAAAAGGGCAAAATTTATCGACTGTAAATTCATAAGCAAAAGACTTCTTCCTTTTTTTTTTCGTTTTCTTTTAAAGCTTTGGAATAGGTGACACTGATTTTCATGAAAATTTCAGAATCTTTCTTCCTTTCTTCCTTTTTTCCTTTTTTTTTTTTTTATGATTCTACATAAAACCACAGAATCATAGACTCATACATTTGTGTTGGAAGGGACTTTAAAGAGCATCACACCAAGTGCAGGGAATAAAATCATAAAATCATTGGGAAAAGGAGAATTGAAGAAATAGCCTCATGACAGTCCATTACAAAAATATATACTTTTTTTTTCATCATCTCTTTCTTTTTTCTTTTTTTAATTCAGAAATTTCTTTTTTGCAGGGGTCAGGTGGTGAATGTGCTGTATAAATCCAAAATTCTCTGGTCAGAAAAAGCAAAGTACAGGCAGATCACCAGATTGCTCAAAACCCCTTTATTCTTGCTACAGGATCACAAAGACCTCTATTACAGCCTTCCAAAAATAGGCCTGTAACAACCTAGAAGAAAGTTTATGACAAGCAATCTTTTAGAATAATCAAACTGTATAGGAGAAAAAGAAAACTTGTATGAAACAAGACAGCTTTCTAGCCTCCCATTCTTCCTACAGAAAATGCTAGCCCTCTTGCTAAAAACTACTTGCAAAAATAAAATTTCTGGAGGTGTGGTTGTCATTTTAAACTTTTATGGCTCCTATTAGAAATTTGAATATTTCTCTGGTACTGCATAGCCCAGTAGTTTTGATTATAGTGTGCTCTTAATTTTTTCCCTTTTTATGCAGTGTGTATCTGTGTGCATCTACTGGATACTGAGGAAGGAAATAAGCCTGTAAGAGACAAGCTAACTTTCAGCTAGAGTTTCCATGGATTTAGGCTGATGAGGTACCCTAAAGAAGGCCTAAATAATCTGCCACAATTCACAGATTCTTAGTTTTTTAAAGATGACGGCTACCCAGCTCTTCTGTGATTAGCAGATGCGATTTGCAAGGACTCTATTCATTCAGAACAATCTGCAACCTTTGATGTCAAAGAAGCTGTGGAGTGTCTGACTGCAAGCTGCAGAGGGTCACAGATCTCTGCTCTGCACACAGCCTTATCCATTCATCAGAAATTCATCCAGGCCATGGAAACTTTTTCATTTTCACTGCACAGGCCTCAGAAAGCCAAATGGCATGGGAAATTTAATGTAAGTCAGTCTCACATTCCCTGACCATGAATGTGAAAAAATTAATCCTCTGCAGCTAAATACCTTTGTAGTCATTTGGTATAAAAGGCAATGGTCTGTCACTTATATCCTACGCTAAACTAGTAATGAAATCTTGAAAGAGGAGGTGGGGGGGTGGAGGAGGCAGGAGTTTCACTGCAACAGTGAAGCCAAAATTAGGCCATTGCTTTACTACTCTGAAGCAATTTGGGAGTTAGCATAATTGAATGCACAGCGTTATTCCCAGTAGCACAGGATGCAAGCAGACCTTGAGAAGTCAGGTGTGATGGCAGATGTTTTCAGTGACATCTGCAGAGCTTTTGCCCTTGCCTCTTTTTATGCATTTCCACTACTGACTGGAGTTCTGCAGCAATACTTAATATTTGGGCTCTTTTCATCTGGTCTCACTCCCCAAATTTTGTCATAATAACATTAAAAGAAAGTGAAGTCTCAAGGGTCTCCATCAGACACACACAACCAACACTTGTTTAAGAAGTCTCTTCTTGCTTTACAAGCTCCTTGGGGCAGAGGGCTCAGGGATGGGAGAATTATAGAACCACAGAATGGTTTGGGTTGGAAGGGACCTTAAAGATCATCAACCTGCCTGCCAAGAGCAGGGTCATCTTTCACTAGACCAGTTGCCCCATCCAACCTGGCTTTGAACACCTTCAGGGGTGGGGCATCCACAGTTTCTCTGGGCAACCCGTATGAGTACCACCCTCACAGTGAAGAACTTCTTCCTGACATCTGACCTAAACCTGCTGTCAGTCAGTTTGAAACAATCACCCTCATCCTATCACTACATGCCCTTTTCAAAATTCCCTTTCCAGCTCTCTTGAAGCACCTTTAGGTACTGGAAGGGGCTCTGTGATCTTCCTGAAGCCTTCTTTTCTCCAGGCTTAACAACTCTCTCAGGCTGACTCCATAGCTAAGGTACTCCAGCCCTCTAACCATCCTCATGGCCTCCTCGAACTCCATCTGGAGAAATGAGACATGTGACAAATGCAAGTCTTCCAGTCACAAATATAGATGGTAAATACATTCACAATATGAGAAAAAGTTTAATCTATCAGTGGTAGGAAATAGAGCACATGAACAGTGATGAGACTCTGTGACTGCTGCTTCATAAAGCACATAAGTTATGACTGTCCTTAGCATTCATGACATAAATTATGTCCATAAATGATCATCAACATCAGAAGGAATGTGATCTTGTAAATACTATGCATTTCATAATCTAAGGAATAAATATGCTGAGAATGTACTCTATGAAAAATAGTGTATTTTCATCCTTTTAATTTAAAAAAGAGCAAAAGTTTGTTGCTGTTACGAAATATGGGTGGTTAACTTCTGATGAAAAATCTAAATATTTTTAAAAATTCACAAAGATTAGAAACATTTATCAGAAGAGTTCATGTTTCTGATAAATATTTAAGTGCACAAGGCAGAACCACTGAGAACAGTAAATACTTTATAGCTGGCACTTTGTCAAAACTATAAGTGGTTCTGCCTTTGAATTTTACATCATCACCAAATTTACAGTCATTTTATAAGTGGCACAAGACAAGAATTGCTTCTTTCTAAATCTAAACCAAGTAATAAATCTAACATCAGGATTCTTCTTATTGTCTGTTATCATCTGATGACAATGCCTTTTACCTTCATTGTCTTGACAGAAATATGATATGTAAAATCATAATGTCACATCACTCACCATGATTTAACACTAGCCAGCCCATACCATTTTAATCAATCAACATTGTCGCTTTTTAGTGTAATGATTTTCTGGTGGATTCCTTGTATTTAATATGATATATATGTCTTATCAGCAGCTGATTTACTATTTCATTTCAGAGTCTAACAGCTCAGAAGGCCATTCTTGCCTTCTTCAGACACCACTGGAATTAGAAAACAAGAATTTTTTCAGGTTCTACTTAAGAACTAATTGTGGAAATCAACTGGAAGATATGAAATTATTTTTATGACAAGCTAAATATGTTTGGGGAAAAGAAAGACAGGTAAATGCTGTGAAATAAAAGAACTAAACAGTACAACATGAGCAGGAGCAGTTTTTTGTTATCACTGTACCGAAATGGACACAAGCATCCCCAACTGGACAAAGTGATTGCTCCATGGTTTGCTTTTAAAACACTCTGCAATGTGCAGAAGGTTTCTTTGAGGAAAGGAGCTCTTTCCATTATGTTTTTCTGCATATTGTATAGTCTTTTTATTTATTATTCACAGAAGACTACTGCATTTATTTCTTAGACAATTTCAAGAAAAACAATTTTTTCTTGTAAAGCGCTCTCAAACACTACCAAATATATGACTGGAATAACCCACCTACATTTGAACATGTCTTTACATTAGGCTGTAGCAAAGCACAGATGTTTAGAGCTGTCAAAGAATACTAAAGCAACAAGTTTAACAGGAAAATTTTGCTTTTACATTCTATTGCAGAATATTGCGAAGACTATACACTCATGCATGGAAAAATACACATGTTCAGGCAACAAAGGAATGGGTGGAAATTGTTATATTTCAGGATAACAACCTCCTTTTAAGAGTCCTCAGTCAGTTAATGTTTGACAACGTATAAGATGTAAAATTTCAAGTGGCAAAATCACTTTAAGCTCAATAAATATAGCACTTTTCATTCTTCAGAACCAATTAGCCCTCTCTTAGTGACAGATAAAGAAACAAAGGTAAGACAAATGGTGAGACAAATAGTGTTCACGGGGAAAAATGACATTTAAGTTCCATCACAGATCATGCAGCTAACTGAGAAGACATGAAGGCTCTTTCATCAGTTTATAAATGGGTAAATTCTCCATATTCTACTGAAGATCAAAGAAATCATTTATTTTCCTGTGAAAGAGCAAAAATATTTAGGAATATTTTTGTACCGTAAAGCTCATTTTTTTCACAATAAGTGTACATTTACTTGTTTCATAAATTATTCTTTCTTCTAAACATAAAATATAAGTTACTCAGTTTAGGACATTGCACCTTTTTAGAACAATAATAAAAAATATAGTGAGATCTGCCAGTAAAGCCCCAGCTACGTCTTTCTAGGCAATGTTGAAATTTGATTTACTTTTACAGTAAATCTCTACTTTTACAGTATTCAGAGACAACTGAATTCCTTCATAATCCCTACCTTTTTATTTTTAATTATTCTCTTTATCAGAAATCACAACCAATGGGACAAAAACAAGTTACAAATTACCAAGATCATTTTCCCAAGTGCAGGAAAAATGTACTGAGAACATTTTAGGTCTTACTCCACCTTTCTTTTGGGAAAACGTCTCTTGTCTTCCATCATGAAGAGACGTTCATCATGCATTAAATACCATCATGTTTTGCCTTTCTTATTTTACCACACTTAAAATACTCCATATCAATGAAATGTCTTCCATCTGTCTAAGTTCTTTCTCTGGTCCTCAGGAATAACCATCTAGTTTTTTTTCCTTCAGTTTCCAAGTTCTCTGCAAAGGCAGTAGTGGAAAGAAACTCATCTGTGGTATCACAGTGGCCTTCTGGTACCACAGACTTAGTTCTTACACACTGGACATAAGCAACACAGAAAAAGAACTGCAAGAACCTTGATTAAACTCTCATAAATACAACTTCCCCTTTTCCTTATGCATTTTACACTCTTGCAACAAAGTCTCAAGAAGGGGAAGGAAGTCATATTCTGTTGCAGTGGGGATACTGCAACATGCATATATCAAACCAGGAGTCCCGTGGAAAGGAAATATATATGGACAGACAGATTCTTGCTAGATGTTTCAGAGATGTTTATTTCTCCAGCCGCATGGCCGGAGCTCTGCCCAGGAACTGTTCCAGTCACGGGACCAAGGGTCCTTCTGCCCGCGCAGGGAACACAAACCAACCCATGGGAACGAGGCTGAGCAGGGACAGGGAAACCCCGTGTCTGTGCCCTCAGGGCCCCTCTCCCAGGGCTACATGGCAGGGGAGGGACCCCAACAATATTCAGATGCAAAATGGCTTAGCTGTTGGAGCTTTGGGAGATGTGGGAGTTAATGGAATGAAAAGACAAATAGGAAGACAATAATAGGAAATTCTAAGAAAATAATGGGAAATTCAGTGAATTTAACTGCAAATGTTGAGAAGTCATATTTTGGTTTTTTCCTTCTAGTCAAGCATTCAGTCAAGCCATAATTCATAGCTGCTGCATACAGGTACGACTTGTACCTGCATGCCTCTGAGTGTAGAGTATTCCTGTGAAGAACAGCCTGACGTCCAGCACATTCTTACCCTTCCCAGTCACCAGATATTGCTATTTGATACTGATATACCTTGTCTAATCACCTACAGAAAAACAGATTAGGAAAAAAAAATACAAGCTATAACATAAGCCTGTGAAGTAACTCCTTCAATAATTCTTGGTTTTTCTTGTCCTTTTCAAATGAGAGTATTTCACTGTAGGAACCACTTTACTTCATACACAGTCTATACTTTTAGCTACCCATCACACAGAAATTGATAAAGCAGAGTCAACTTAAGAGGGATATTTTTATATGATTGGGTTATTCTCTACTCTTCTGCAGTAGACTTCCTTATCTTTCTCCAAAGTCTTTAGCCCACCCATAGTCACAGTTGTGATAGAAATCTGATCTGGTACAGGAATTCCTATCATAAACAGCACGTTGCCATACCTCAGACATAATTACTAGACCTGACTTGGGAATGCAGAAGCCAGTCACTTCTCCCTTGACCCTAAGGATAAATCTACTGTCGTAACACTCACCATTCTCTCAAGAAAGAGGTCTACTGCAAAATTTTAATTAAAACATTTCAGAACCAAAGTAGCTTCTGAAAACACCTACCCCACAGCTCAATACATTGCAATTAGTCTGTAGCACTCAGATCTAAATACGCCCACTGCAATTCAGTACAATACTATCAGTCTGTAGAGGACACACTCCCACATCACAATTTCCAAAATACTTTCTGTTTAAAGAGGAGAAGACACTATATGTCATATCCAAGCTTTCACTACCTTTATGCAAGGCATGGTTTCAACTCTGAAGTTTGTTGTGATAATTTAACACTGTTCTTCCTTGTTATTATCACATTGTTATTCTCTTCATTTTTTAGGCTGTTACTCTTCGTGTACTTTCCTCTAGAAGTACTTGCTTTGGAAAAGAAGTTTGGCCTAATTTGTACACACCTTGCAGAGCCTTGTGCAGGCGTAACTCCTTGAAACAAAAAAATACATGTTCGGAAAAATATAGCAGATTATTTTCTCAGCAAGTGGATTTTGTTACACTAAAGAAAAAAAAAGGAAAGCCTTAGATTTGAATTTCATTTTAATAAGCCTTTGGCTCTTTGCTCTTATGAAGAGCTCAAATAAGCTTATTCTCTCTACCTTTTTTCTCTAATTCTTTGATCCAAGGGTTTTTCTTACACAGTACATAACAAAGGTACTTAAAAATCACTAATATAATTAAAAGTGTTAGGGCTAGACACAGCTGACAACACATTCACAAGCTCTCATACTCATGTCAGTGGAAAATAGGATTTTTAAAGAACTTGCTAGATCAATTTCTTTCACGCATAAAAAAACCAGATTGCATTCTGTGTTATCTGTGGCAGGCACAGTTTCCCTCTCACTGTCTGAAGTCCATGATGCCATTTTAAGAATTAAAAGACAGAACTATAGTAACTAAACCAAAAATTCTGTCACTGTTCTTAAAATAAAATTAGGGTAGTCATATAACTCTCTTTCCAGAGTATCAGTTTGGAGGTGAAGGAGCACTGTCCCTTGGAAGATTAATATTGTAGCCCATTGTTCTTGAAAATATTTTGCTGAATAGTGTTTTGAGTTTCTGGCTTTTTTCAGATCCTCCAAATCAAGAGCAGATTTAAATTCCTGCAAATAAACAGTGAAGGTCATTTAACAGTCCAGTGATAGGGAAAAAAATAAAAAACCAGAATTTTTTTCTCTAAACCCCTTGCTCCAGCTGTCATACAACTTCTGCAGATCAGGTGATAGCTTCAGGATTAATCTGGAAAAATTTAGATGAGTATGCAACACTACTTTCTTTAATAACATTCTACAGGGCAGAAAAGTCGTTAAATGTCTAGGGCTCAGCAAATCTGCAAGTAAAAATTACTGCTAACAGAAAACAATTCTCCATGCAAAGCATTTCAGCTCACACAAATCAAGTGACACAGAAAGGGTTTTGTCTGCTTAGCCAAGATCAGGTTGATAACCATGACAGGCTGATATTGGTTTTCAATGCATTCTTCCCTGATAAAATTGAACTGCTAGAAACAGTTTCCCTTATAGTGGATTACATTCAGTATAGTTGCTAAGGTCATTATTTCCTTCTACCAGTTTCCTTCATAGCCACCAGAAAGTCACCTACTATGAACAAATAAAGTTTAATCTCTTTCTTTCTTTCTAGTGAAAAGGTTTCAGGCCTGAATAGAAAGACCAATTATGGGTCTGGTCCATTAGACTTGTGTTGACAGTTATAACCATACTCAGATTGAATTTAAAAAAAAAAAAAAAAAAAAAAAAAATTCACAGTCAGTATCAGGCCAGTGTCCTTCGGACCTAAATATTCAGAAATTTCATCTTCTATGCACACATCACAGTTTCAGGTTTGGGACTTGTTTATGATAAACAGACAGTTAAAGCAACAGCCAAAATACTTTAATCAGATTATTCTAATTCAGAAGCAGTTTGAACAGGATGAATTTTGATAGAAATAAAAATACCCCTATTCATACCCATGAAGAACACAGAAGGTGATCCTTAGAAGAATACCCTTTCAGAAATAAAAAAAAAATGAAAAAGCTGAAGTTTATAGCTCAGCTTTAAAGCACACAGAATATGCAAGTTCATAACCCATATCCAGCACATGCAACTCCCATTTATTTAGACAACATAACAATAATATTTCTTCAAGAGTACACAGGCTAGAAGACATTTCCAAAAGGGGATAAAGCCACAGCCTCACATGTTACATGACTTAGCTATCCATGTCTCTAAAAAGACATGAATTCCACCAAATTAAATCATAAGTAATCTTATCAGAAGTGCAGAAACAAAACATTCTCATATGCCTTTTATTCTTAAAAAATGTGAAAACAAACTCAGAATTGACAGCTAATAAAGCATCACATAAACTCTGCAGATATCTAAAATAATAGAAGGCTGGTGGATATAGTGCAGGCAACTATAGCTGTCCCTCAGGCTGTCTTTCTGTAAACAGAGTAGAGTATCTTACAGTATCTTACACTGAAAATACTTTTTCTTTGCTTACGCTAAACAAAATTAAGCAGTGGACACTGGTTTGTACATATGCCACAGTACTGTTTCCATAGTATCACATCCATAATTTTCTTCTAAGTATATTGCCTTTAGCAAATTAGGAGTTTCGTATTGAATTACAGTGTAGATGCTCTTCTGCCTGTGCTCATCTCAAAACAGCACAGAGGCACAAATGAAACACTGAACTCACTAACAGACATCACTCCAGCAGAAAGCACCTCCTTAAGTATAAAATCAAGCTATTACTACCTAATTACTTGATTGGTTTTTTTAAACATTTGTAACTCATTCAGAATATATTTTGAAGCAAAGTGGCAAGATAGATACAGTATAAAAGTATGCAAATCACAAGTCTTTATGAAATACTTTATTTCCTTGCTACAAACCACTTCAGAAAACATTGGTCAGGCACACAGAAGTAAATACAAGACATTTCAAAAAGCTTTAAAAAGCTGGGCACCGAACAGATAGCAATTTGCTTTCAGGTTTTATTTAGGTGTCAATAGAAAGTAGGGAGAAAAAAGTGAGGCTTGGTTTGTCTGGGGCACACCGTGAATACACTGCATCAGTTTGCTCAACTTATGCTTGACATAGATGCTGAAAAACCAAGACATCCTCCCATTAATTTTATCCTGTAAATAATGGAACTAGGTCCTCTCTTGAAAAAAAAAAAAAACAAAAAAAAAACATTAACTCAGTTGTCAAAAATTCACAGGAAAATTTCAAAGAATTACATTGACATTTTCCATTATAATTTTGCCTGTGATTACGTGAAACCAATCTTACATATTTGCTCAAATTTGTTAAAAATGGGTACAGAAATACTCACTGCAAGAGATAAAGAATTAATTCTGGTGCAAGCCATTAGAGGTATCAAAGGTTAACTTTAGTGTGGTTATCTCCTTCTGATGGTAAGCTACGACATTCAAGCAAGAACTGTGAATTCAAGTATTTTCACATAACTTATGAATACAACATAGTCAGTATATAGTACCTTCCCTGAGCTACTCATGTTTGGCAGGAGGCACCACCAACATTAATATGAGAAGTCAGGAATTTGAAATATTGAGGTTTATCCAAAACAAAATCATAAGTGCTTTAATTAGGTAGGGGACAATAAAGTCACATTAATTTCAATATTAGATAATGGAAAATGCATGTTTAGAGTCAACCCGTGCTAAGGTATTCTCATCAGGGACTAAGAAACATGGTGGAAAAACATAGATATAAGGAAGTTGACCTCAATCTATACACTGTAACCACTCTAAAGTCTAAAAAGTACTTTGTGTTTGAAACAGTAAAACCAATAAATTCTTTAGCTTAACGCTCATACTATGTTGCAAACTTTTAAGGAAATTATCACATTCCCTTGATCCTTCTTGAAAAAGTATAAAGCTGCTACTAGAGGAATCAGCTCCTCTTGCCACCTCTTCTACTGTAACCAACCCTGCCTTTCCCAGCTGTCTAATGCACCTCATGGGTCCCGTATCTCCAACAAGATCCCCAGACGATGGCGTGAAAGTGACAGACATATTGCATTCAGGGCAATAAGTGGGTCCTACAAGAACTCAGCACAGCTCCCAAAGTTATACACTGTGCTGACACAATAAGGAAAGAAAAGTTTTAAAATAATTATCTTTTTTAACTTACTTCTTGTCAAAACTGTTCATTTTGATTATATTGTAGGGCTTGAAAAAGCATGTTTCTGTTAAAAGCATATTTGAATCTTTGTATTGAAAACAATGCCACAGTATTTTCCATATCACCTGAGTATCTGATAAAATCTAAAGGTGCAGCCTACCTGTTGCCACAGACTATGGTCAGCCCCTTTCTCCTTTCCAGATGAGCTAGTGATCTGCCACTTGATAGAAATACATGATCAAGGAGTGCATTTGAGGACTTTTTCTGAAATGCTAGCTATAAGACACAATATTTTGCTTTTCTGACAATGTGCATGAAACATCTTGTGATATGAGAAACTCTTACCACTGACAAACCATTGAAAAGCAACAAATATTCAAAGTACATCCTCATACTCATGCATTTGGGGGGGGGGGGTGTAAAACATCTATTAGTTTAATATAAAAAAGGATTGGACTCTGCTTTTTCATAGTCAAAATGTTCACACAACTAAAAATTTGGCAACATGAAAACAGAAAATAATCTAAGCTTGTATGCTGCAAGCTTCCAAGCTGTAACAGCTGTAATGCTGTCAGCCTGGACTAATAGTGAACTGTGGGCAAAATAGCCAAAGAGGCAACGGCAATTTCTGGCAGCAATCTTTAGCAGTACTCATTGCTGACTAGAAACAGTTCCTTCTAAAGTCTGTAGAAGTTTTACTAAAGATACTGGAAAAAGGGTATTTGGATAACTATTGAATACTCTGGGAAATGCTGGCCAAAAATGACACCATGTTGTGCAAGTCAGCAGTATGGGAAGTGTAAGCTGAGAAAGCTGAAGGTTCTGTAACAAAAACAGTGTGCCAAAGGATTGTTCTAATCACATATGTTACAGTCGTAACCTACCAATAATTAAAAATTGATGTTTAGCGTACAATACACTTATGCAACCAAATTTAAACCCACCGTTTTCATAAAAAGAAGAAATGTATGAAAAGGTCACAGTCTAATTTCATGACCATGTATTTACTCTTTATTCCCACAGTGAAAATGTCTAATTCAAAAGAGCAAACCAATACTTAGTTATTATAAAAGTATTTTAGTCAATACCTAATTTCGTAATATTGATTACTATTTAGACATTTACAATGTACTCTGCAGCAACATTTGTCATACTATTCTTACCTGTGCTTGTAAGCATTTAAGATATCAACTAATAGCAGTATGTTGAAATACATTTTGCTTAGCCATCTAAAAAACAGAATTTAATTAGCAAGCAATTTAAACACTCAACATTACATATGTTGTTTAAACAATGCAGATTACCGTTACAATATACATGTAACCCTAGACTTGATTAGACTTGATTAGACATCACTGATTTCTCTTTCAGGGCTATACTACAGGAGGGGGAAATAGCCAGGGTTGGTTTGGGTGGGTTTTGGGGGTTTTGTTTATTTTTCGGGACTTAGTGGTTTTGTTGTTTGTTTGTTTTTCCCTTCAGTGGTAAGGGACATTTATCTCTTTAATGCCAAACTTTTGAAAAATTACAAAGATTCATTCAATTAAAAGGGTCCTTTAGTGTCTCATTATAAATTACTGGCATCATGCCATATGAAACTCACCTGTAATTCATTATGCTCTGTGGTGAGTATTTAGAAATCATATAAACTCAGCTTAGTGAATAAAGGTTAACGTTCAAGCAAGTATGAAACCTTCGTGTTGCATTTTTATGTGAATATGTATCTCTGTTGTGTAAATATTGGGCTGTATACTGTGCATGAACCCTTGGCATACCAATCTAAGGAAGAAATTAAGAAAGCTATGAGAATAGCTTTTTAGTTATTAATTTTGAATACTGACCTTAAAGAGTAGGTCTTGAAACAGTAGCTTGAAATACTATCAGACTAGAAGTCTACATAGTCATGTATCTGTCCTCTTCTTTTTAACTATTCAGCCTATTTTAACTATTGAGCCTATCTTTACTATTCAAGTTGGGTCTTCTCTGTAGGCAGAAAACACATATACTTTTTTCTTTAATAAAACAGGGACCTCTGCTCCTACAAAATTACGGAATTACAAAAAAGCCCGAAGACAAGTTTTGGCAAAAATATGGTGTGCATAGAGAAAGGAAGAGAGAAGGGAACTGATCTGATGTAAAAGCTGAAGGCAGTCTTTCAATTTACTTTACTTCAGATCTTTAACTGATGATTTGTCGGTGATTGAAGCATGGACCCAGACCGGCAGGAAATCTGAGTCGTTTATTCAAAGAAATGAGCTGGTTTTATACACTTTTCCAAAGCACAGTATTTCCTTATATGGCAATTCTCACTATGTGATATATCCCATGTTGCCACATTAGCAACACACTTTCCAAATGTCCTTCTATAGGATGATCACTTGGTGTTCAGCCATCCGTCAGCTCCCGGCAGGTTCCTCTCTGTAGGGCTCTGCCGTGTGACACCTCCTTCCCCCAGAGTCTGTTGGAGACAAGCCTCTGTGGGCTGCCATGTGCTCCTTTTTGCTGCCATGTGCCTCTGCAGGCACATCACAAGTCAATTCTATCTTATCTCTCCTTACAATTCCCTCTTTTTTGTTTTATGCAAACAAGAATAATGAAAAAAAACACTTCCAACATTAGAACATGTTTGGCCCACTGCCCAAACCAAATAAGCTCCGTTCTTCACAAAAGCAGTATCTTTCTTATGAACAGGGGGATAGATGAAAACACCCAGTAATTAGTCCTATGTATGAAGACAGTGATTAAACAGATAGAACTTTGAGAAACAATGTAAAATTGTCTAAAACTTTTACCATCACCCAGAGTCTGCAATTGCTGGAAGGTCCTGTTTCACAGTGAAGACTTGGAGATTATCTTTCTTGGGCAAGGCTTCCAAGTTTACCTCGAAAGAGGGTCTAGCTTTTAGAAGATCAAATCAGCAAGTCAAAGTGACTTGGTTACACTTTTAGGGCAGAAACACCTGGGTTTGGTGGTATAATCCCCAGTCAGCCAGGGCTAGGGCTTGGACAGAGCCTCAAGCCTTGACTAAGAGTTTCCCTAAAATACTTACAAGATTGCCTAAAAACTTCATTAATATCAGTGTAGTGGTTTTGATTCAAAATATTCATTATTTACTTATTTTCCTTCTGTGAGATAAGAATTAGGAGAAAAGCAAAGCAGGCACAAACCTTAAACAGTTGCAGTACAATGAAAGAGCTTTATTACTAACAGAATTAAAAGTAAAGAGAAAACAACAAAACAAAATTAAAGTAAATTCCCCCCCCCCCCGCCCCTCCTTCCAGCACTTCTCTCCTTTACCCAGCTCACACAAGGGATAACAGAACATGGGATGTTAGTCAGTGTTGCAGTTCTTGAAAAGTCTCTCTCTTATGCTTAAGGAAAAAAGGGTTTTCCTTCAGTTGCACGTGGTTCCCAAACTGCCACCAATAGCAGACCCGCCCGGAAACAAACAGTCTGCTGTGTGTAGAACATCTCTCCCATGAAGAATTTCATAGTTCTTTCACACTACAAAACATGGGCCATCACATGGGGTTATTCATCTTTTTAAGGGTAAGTTATTTTGGCCTGCACACAGAGGCTTTTCTTCGCCACAAGTCTCTAACAGCCTCTTACTACTTCTATATAGCCTGGCATAGGCACTCTTCATAAACTTCACAGGCACATGAAGATACTCCATCCCCCCATGTTCTTCAAATGGATTAAAGAGACAAACAGTTTGTGGTATTACAGTTTCTTACCACGGCATGCAAGAAGGTTTTTTAAGCTGCGCGCCAGAATCGCGGCACCGCCCTCTTTTCTCCCGTCGCCATGCTCAGCTCCATCCCACAGGACTCACTTCTCTTTCTCTCTGACTCTGAAGCCGCCATGTTGAAGAGTGTTCTTGTTCGGGCTTTACGGTGGGGAAAGCCTCGCTCCCTCTGTGCTGCTGGCTGCATGGTGTCTTCTTCAGTTCAGCATGAAGTGTGCTGGCTGCAGACAGGAGGCTCTGCCGGCTCCCGTTGACTCCGCCGGCTCCGCATGGAGAGGAGAAGGACCCGCCTGTCCCCAGAAGCCGCGCTGGATGGGTTTAGCTGTGAGCAGTCCATGGCTGGTTTTAGCTGCCTGCGGCTCTGGGACAGTCCCCCCCAGCGACCCAGGGTCTGTGCCGCAGCGTTGGGAAAGGGGGAAAGGGGCAGTGGCCCCGGCCCGGCGGGGCCGGGAGGCTCGGAGCCCCCCCACCTTCCAGCAGGCGAGCTCCGACCAAAGGGGAAGTCCCGCCTTTCTGTGCGGTTTAAATATGTAAATTGTGAGAAGCGTAATTGGTCTTAAAGACTGTCCATCAACTCAGGGTCAACCCAACACAATCAGTTAGGAACATGACTTCAGAAGACTTTGTCTTCCCCACAAGCTGACTATGGAGCTAGTGTATCCAAGTGTGGTTGGACTACTCTTCCAGGTACCCATCCTGGACTGGAATCTGTGGAAACACAGGCATATCCTCGCCCCCAGGTTATCAACGGAAAGGGGCCTTCCCATTTTCCACTTTTAAGATTCCTAACAAGTATTTTAGCTTTTTTAAGTGAGCCTGTGATTCTGAATGCAATTGAAAAATTAAGAACATATAAACCTCTTTGCAGTCTTTCGTGTGGGGGTATATGCCATCCCTGCACCCCCCCCTTTTTTGCTTTAACAACATGGACTTGAGAGCACTAGGGGCCTGTTCTGCACTTTCCCTTGTATGGGTGGAAGCAAAAATATATGTGGAAAGGGTATCAATTGTAACAAGAACGTATTTACCAAATTCAGGAAAATGTGTAACATAGCATGTAGTTCTCTTACTATGAACAGTAAAACAGTACATCCAATAAAACAAGTGCGCACTGAGAAAAATAAGCAAGGTAGTTATCTTCAACTGCTTAAATACTTCACTATTTCACAGAATGTATACAAATTGAGGATTCGTACATTACAGTTAACATTAACTCTCTAAGTGGTTTCAAAAGGTAAAAAGCCCCAAGTCAGAAGTTGCTGCAGGATGAGAGGGTTATAGTCTTTTATTCCAGTGGTAACCTTTTCCACATCAGGGAAGTAGCAACAAGTTTCTTCAAGTAGGAAAAGAGCACTTTGAAAAAATATACCAGTTAATTTCTGCTTGAAAAGATAGCTTATAAATTATGATTATTACAGGAGCATCCCTAACAGAAAGCAATTAGAACAATGAGGGGTGTCACATGGTGGTGTGGTAAAAAAGCAATCTTTGAGATAGGGTCCAGGATTGTGGCAACATTTTAAATAATGAAAACAAAAGAGTTCTGTGGACCAGTTGCAGGAATGACATGCCCAGCCCACGGCCACCTCTGCTGGTGCAAATGCTGCAGCCCCCCTGCCCCCGAGGAAGGGGCCATTGGTTCACTCAGTCCTTTCCTCCAGCACAATATCAGCTCCCGAGGGTCTGCAAGAGACGGGAGCCCTTGCTGTAGCGGCACAGGTCGGGCGGCCGTGCAGGTCCCGCTGGCCCGTCTCCTCACTTCCCACATGCAGAGAGCCACGCTCACCTCGCCAGACCTGCTGTGTTGCCAGAGCGGTGTTCGCTGCCACTTCCCAGCTCTGCCATGTGCTTGCCACCATGTGCTTGCCAGTGTGTGTTCGCTGGTGCCACACACTTGCTGGTGCCACGCCCCCAATAGCCTCACATGCTCCCTGACTGCTGCATCTGCCGCCACGGCAGCACTCTCGCAGAAGGCAAATGGAGAGGGAACATGCTACCAGGAAGAGCCCCCCGGCTCCAGCCACTCGCTGCGACCCGGCTCCAGCTGATGGCACGAGGCAGTGCGAGGTTTTCTACAGCGCCGTCCGGTTCCCCTCCAGGGTCAAACGGGTTGGGAGACAAGGGACCATCTTCTAGTTCTCCTCTCACAGCCCCAACAGACTTACGGTCCCTTGCTGGTGGCACAGAAGGGCTCGGCACAGCTGCCATAGTGGCACAAGCTCCTGTCTTTGTCTGGTCTCTGGGTGCCACGTGTGCATTGGGTGCCTTGCACGCAGTCCTCTATGGACACAAAAGCTTTGTCAGCGCTGCGTCACCTTGCACAACTTGGTCTAAAGTTGAATCACAGTTCTTTGCCCAGAATAAGAGTATTCAAATCTGTAGACTCAACTTTCCTTCCGTGTTTCTTTAAAATCCATTCCAACGTCTCTGCGACGTTCTGTTCCTGGGATACACCATCCCCCATCATTCTCGGCTACTACCTTCCATCCTGTGGAAAGGTAAATGGGTACCACAAGCTTCCTTTCAGCTCCCGAGCTTCCTTTCTGTTCCTGGGCTTCTTTTCAGCCCCTTTGTCCCCTGTGGCTCACCTACAACTTGCAGGGATTAATTGCTAGCCAGCTTTCCTGCTTCTTTCAGCAGCACTTCAAGTCCCATGGAGCTCACCAACGGACGCGCAGTTAGGTGTATAATAAGCTCCTCACACGGGACACCATTTGTTGGTGATTGAGGCATGGACCCAGACTGGAAGGGAATCTGAATCGTTTATTCAAAGAAATGAGCTGGTTTTATACACTTTTCCAAAGCACAGTATTTCCTTATATGGCAATTCTCACTATGTGATATATCCCATGTTGCCACATTAGCAACACACTTTCCAAATGTCCTTCTATGGGATGATCACTCGCTGTTCAGCCATCCGTCCGCTCCCGGCAGGTTCCTCTCTGTAGGGCTCTGCGGTGTGACACCTCCTCCCCCCAGGGTCTGGTGGAGACAAGCCTCTCTACGTGCCACCATGTGCTCCTTTTTGCTGCCATGTGCCTCTGCAGGCACATCTCACAGCCCGCAACTCAGTTCTATCTTATCTTTCCCCACAATGGTTTTCCTAATTCTTCCTGAATTAGAGATCTAAAAATGTGCCTTTTGTGAGTGGAACAGTCTTCATCAGACAGAGTGTCAGACAGTATGGGGAAAACAGTTTTTCCATGAGGAATGGGTCAGACAGTTAAACAAAATCAGAAGAGAGCAATTCAAGTCTGTCATTGACTGTACTATTCTCAAAAAGAGTGAAAATTGGGGCCTGCTTGTCTACCACTGGGCAGGAAGAAACTCTACAGGTCAGCCTTATTCATCATTCACTGCCTCTCTAGCAAAAGAAATCAAGAATTTTCACTAGGCTCCATGGGGAGCTGAAGAATGTAAAAAAAACATTGACATTAATTGCAAAGGTTAATTGAACATTCCTGCAACAGCAAAAGAGTTCAAACAAAATGCTCTTCTAGTTTTCACCGGCTATGCACAAATATGTTTTATGCTATAAAATCTTCCACACAGTCACAGACAGTCAGGGAAAATTCCACATAAATGTAGCAGGTATTTCTATTACTAGTGAATGACCATGATTATTGAATTTTGTGAAACGCCAAAACCTTACCATGAGTCCACGAAAGGACTCCATAATGACAAAGAGAACAGATCAAGAGTTTATTAGAAGTAAATAGTGGCTATCTGGTTGCAGAGCTAACCATTCTTGACTATAGGTATGATATATACATCATATATATCATAGACAGTAGGACTAGAAGATCATTTTAAGTCCCTTCCACCTGAATTGAACTGCTCTCTTCTGAGTTGGAAGGGACCTTAAAGATCACCCAGTTTCAACTCCCTTGCCATGGGCAGGGACATGGCAGGTCTTTTACTAGACTAGGTGTCTCAGACCAGGCCTTGACAGTTCCACAGATGGAGCATCCACAACTTCTCTGCACAACCTCTTCCAGTGCCTCAGCACCTTCACAGTAAAAAATTTCTTCCTAATATCCAATCTAAACCTGTCCCCTTTCAGTTTTAAGCCATTATCCCTTCTCTATCACTCCATAAGGATTCCCTTTCCAAAATTCCCTCTCCAGCTCTCTTGGAGCCCTTTTATATATTGGAAGGGGCTCTAAGGTCCCCCAGAGCTTCCTCTTCTCCAAGCTGAACAGCTCCGGGCCTCTCAGATTGTCTCCAGAGCAGTTGTGCTCTAGCCCTGTGATCATCTTTGTGGCTCTCCTCTGGAGCTGCACCAACAGGTCTACATCCTTCCCATGTTGGAGGTCCCAGAGTTCCAAGATCTCCAGGTGTGGTCTCACCAGAGTAGAGCAGTGGGGCAGAATGACCTCCCTGCACCTATTGGCCATGATGTTTTTGGTGCAGCTTGGGACACAGAAGACTTTCTGAGCACACACTGCCAGCTCATGTTGACCTCCTCATTCACCAAAGCACCCAAATTCTTTTCCTCAGAGCTGCTCTCAATCCATTCTCTGCCCAGCCTATTCTTATGTTTGGGGATTGCCCTGACAAAGGACTTTGCATTTGGCCTTTTTGAACTCCATGAGGTTTTCACAAACCCACCTCTCAAGCATGTCCAGGTCCCTCTGGATGGCATCCCTTGCGTCCAGCATGTTACTGCAACATAGCTTGGTTTTGTCAGTAAACTTGCTGAGTCAAGTCTGTCCAGGTCACCAACAAAGATGTTAAACAGGACTAGTCCCAATAACAACCCCTGAGGACAAACACTTGTCACTGGTCGCTACTTGGACATCAAGCTGTTGACTACAATGCTTTGAGTGTGACCATCCAGCCAATTCCTCTCCCACTGATCCATCTCTCCAATATATAGTTTTCTATTTTAGAGACAAGGATGTTGTGCGGAATAGTGTCAAATATTTTGCACAAGTCCAGGGAGATGACATCAGTCACTCTTCTCTCATCCACCACTGCTTAGATGCCATCCCAGAATTTGTCAGCAATTTTGTCAGGTACGATGTGCCCTTAGTGAAGCCATGTTGGTGGTCATCAATCACCTCCTTATTTCTATGTGCCTTAGCATACCTTCCAGGATGCACTTTCCCTACTGAAGATGTTGAAGACATGATGAGGTCTCTGCTCAGTCTCCTCTTCTCCAGTCTGAACAGATCAAGTGACCTCAGCTGCTCCTCATACACCCTCCCCTCAAGGCCCTTCACCATCCTCACGACCCTCCTTCGGACACTAATAGCTTAATTTCTTTGTTACATTGTGGAACTCAAAACTGCATACGATGTTCAAGGTGAGGCTGCCCCAGCTCAGAGCAGAGCAGGACAATCCCCTCCCTTACCCAGCTGGTGATGCTGGGCCTGATGCTTCCAGGACACACTTGGCCCTCCTGCCTGCCAGGGCACTGCTGACTCGTGTTCAACTTGCCATTGACCAGGACCCCCAGGTCCCTTTTCATGGCACTGCTTTCCAGTCTCATTCTCCAGTCTAAACACACAACCAGGGTTGTGCTAGTCCCAGTTCAGTGACATTGGCAAACTTATTATTCCTTTGAGTCCTCTGTCCAAATTGCTAAAGATGCTGAAGAGCACAGGGGTGAGGATGGAGCCCTTTTGGAGCCCCATTAATGACAAGTTTCCAGTCTGATGCCGCACCATTCACTATAATCCTTTGCACCCAACCTGTAAGCCAGTTGCTTACCCGTCACTTAACATGGTTATTGAGCTGATATTTTGTCCAGGAGGAGACTATGAGAGCAGTATCAACCTTGAGATTAGCACAGCTGGTTAGAGTACAGTGCTAAGAATGCCAGGGTTGTGGGTTAGACCCACAGGCCATTCACTGTAGGACTCAATGATCTTTATGAGTCCCTCCCAACTCAGAAGATCCTGTGGTGGCAAAGTCTGTGATAGATAGTTCTTCTGCTTTTGTTTCAATAAGTCAAGTGCTTGTACACAGGGTACAAAAATGTCATCATGCGAGTACTGGGCCTTCAAAAGCCACAGTCATAAAAAATCAAGCCTTTTTATGGAAGACATTTTTTAAAAAATATACTTAATAGAAAATTTATATATCTTGTGAGAAGAAATTTAATGCACAGACAGCAAATGTGAAGTTTACTTGATACATTATAATAATAACCCAAATAATTCTAAATGCTTATTTCTGTGTATCAAGATGGAAAGTCATATTACCAGACTCATTTTAATTATCTAAATATAACTTTATGTTTTGACATGCTACCTCATTGTCTTTCTCAGATATTTCTTTACATAGGTCCATTTGATTGCATTATATGCAGAACACAGGGAAGATTCACAAATATTCAAACAGTTGTTTCATATAAAATACCACACATTTGTATTTTGTATTTGAATTTGTATTCTTTCAGCCATAGGTTTGTTTTCCAATTATTGGTCTTATGAATTTATGTGTCTCATTATAAAGTCATTCTGATAGAATCTGGGGATTTTCAACTGTAGTCATTAGTTATTTCTTCAGAGGAGAACAACTGTGACCTGAAATTCAAGCTGTAAATAATAATTTCATTTTTAATATATATTCATTGTTTTATTTACAAGCAATACTTCTACTTATCTATTAACCGGTCTCCTTGGATCTGGCCATTTTCAAAATATTGACCTAATCCTGATTGTCTAAGTCTGAATAAATCATGACAGATCCTGGATACTTGGCAAATACATCAATGATTTCATATCTGGCATCCCACACCAACTACATATTGAGGGAATGAAAAAAATTTCAATTTCTTTATCTTACCTCATTAGTCATCATGTGGTGATGCATGCATTACCAAGTGCATGCAGTCTGCAGCTCCCAAGACAGCTAGAAATCCAACATTCTCACAAGATTCATTAATTACTTGTTGCAGTGATGATCATCTTGTGCAAAAGTTAATAAGATTATTATCTCTGCTGAAAAGCGTATTTATGAATCACTGTCAGTGAGAATATTAACTTACACTCTGTCAGCAGAATCTGTTGAAGCAACAGTTAATGTAGGGGTAACCTTCAATTGTTACAAGCACTCTGCCAACCCTAAAATCAAGGCACAGAAGGCAGCAACAGTCATTTTGCCAGTTCTGTGTCCACAGGTGTTTTTCAATTAGCTATCAGAAAATGCTGCGTACTCAAAAGTCAGCTGGTAAATTGAGTTACATGGATTCAATGTTTCCTTTAGTGTCCTAAAACAAGCCTTTTTAGTTTAATTAGTGACCTAGGGTCTAAAGTTACTATAAAGCCAAAGGTTGCTTTTCAAGTTGCAAGTCAAAAGGGTTATAATGGATTATTATTCTCAAACTGTAAAATTTCCAACTTGTACAGCTAGTTTTTACATATACTGTGTTAGTCAGAGGATCTGTAAGCACAGTGTTCATTAAAATCAGTCAGTATCTTCGCATGCCTTCCCACAGGTTGAATTATACAATGTTAAGGGGTTGGAATGGACATTACAGATCATCTAGTTCCAACCCCAGCTGCCGTTAACAGGGACATCTCCCACTAGACCAGGTTTTTCAGAGCCCAAACCAACCCAGCTTTGAATAACACCAGGGATGGGGCATCCACAACCTCCCTGAGCAACCCGTTCCAGCGTCTTGTCTCCCCCACAGTAAAAGATTTCTTCCTCCACAGTAAAAGATTTCTTCCTAAAATCTAACTAAATTTCCCCTCTTTCAGTTTGTACCCATTAATCCTTGTCCTATCCCTACAGTTCCTGATGATGAGTCCCTCTCCAGCTTTCCTGTAGACCCCCCTCAGTTACTGGAAAGTTGCTACGAGGTTTCTGTATAACCTTTCCTTCTCCAGGCTGAACAGCCCCAGCCTTCTCAACCTGTCTTCACAGGGGAGATGCTCCCGTCCTCTTATCAACTTCTGGGCCGTCCTCTGGACTTGCTCCAACAGTTCCATGTTGGGACACCAGAACTGTACACAGCACTCCAGATGGGGCCCCACAAGAGCAGAGCAGAGGGGCAAAAGCACCTCCTTTGCCCTGCTGGCCACGCTCCTTTGAGTGCAGCCCAGAACACGTTTGGCTCGCTGGGCTGCAAGCGCTCGCTGGGCTGCAAGCGCACGCTGCCGGCTCACGTTGAGTTTTTCATCAACCATCACCACCAAGTCTTTCTCCTCAGGGCTGCTCTCAGTCACTTCTCTGCCCAACCTGCAGGTGTGTTTGGGATTGCCATGACCCAAGTGTACCTTGCACTTTGCTTTGTTGAACTCCATGAGGTTTGCACAGGCCCACGTCTCAAGCGTGTCAAGGTCCCTGTGGATGGCATCGCTTCCCTGCAGCGTGTCAACTGCAACACACAGCTTGGTGTCACACCAGCAAACTTGCTGAGGGTGGTCTCAGTGTCACTGTCCTTGTCACCAACAAAGACGACGAACGGTATCAGTTGATACTCGAGTACCAACCCCTGAAAGACACTGCTTGTCACTGGTCTCCACATGAACAATGAGACATTGATCACGGCTCTTTGCATGCAACATTACATTGTGTGCAGATATTGCATCACTTCCAGTGAGAAGTAAATTTTGCCAATTGCAAAAGTTAAAGGAAAGAATTTAATCAATTCAAGAAGAAGAAGAGGAAGAAGAAGAATGGTTGCAGTATCAACCAAATCCCCTCAGTTATGTTCATTATTCATATTTACTCTTTTTAATTAGTGTTCTGTAGATTAATCTCATATCAATATGTATCACGCTTTGCAAGCATTTCTGTTGAGCTTCAACTGGTTATGGAGTTGCTTCAAATTTTCCCTGTATAAACAAGCCCTTTCCCAATGGGTTATGTGCAAGGATGAGCTTGACTGATACTTGCCCTTCTGATTCTCTTTCCAATAAGTCTCACAGCATCTGCTGAGAAAGTATAAAGTGGAGTAGGGAATGTTTTAATATTTACATATTTGTTTGGAATATGAGGGGGCAGGTTTTTGTAGGAGTGTTGGGGTTTTTGTTATTTCATGGAGCTGTTAGTGTTTTTTTTTCTTTTTTGCATTAATCACTGAAGTCCAGTTACAAAGGAAGCAAACAGACAGAAAGCCAGATTCTAAGAATGGTCCTAGTGTGATGAACCTCCATGACACTCTGATAACTTCCATCTGCTAGAGGGACAGTCCAATGTGTTTCATCTCATAATTCATGAATAAGAAAGTGCTGTCAACTGGAAGTGGGTGGGGAGGGAGGGGATGCTTTCCTGGACTCCTGGGAAATTCAGCTCATGCTGATATTCTGCAATATCAACGTTTGAGACTATTTATTTTCTCTCTTGTTTAACCCATGTGGTTTCTTCTAACTCAGCTCTGTCAGAACTTGCTTACTATTGAAACTAATAAAATACTGCTGAAGTCTCACATTTTAAGTTTCAACAAAATACATTGCAATGAAAAGACTCTCCTTTTGCTCTTCCTTTTGCTCCTTTCGCTCATCATTTTGCTCCTTTCCTGTCTGAGCAATTGGACAATCCCCAAAATATTCTATCCACAGTCACCACTTAAAAGTAACCTGTCAAACATGACATTACGTATTTATATATACTCACTTTACAATGCAGGTTCAAAATTCATATATCTCTTATGAATATAATTAGGATGCCTTAAACAATGGAAATTTTTAAATAATTTTTTTTTTAACAAAATGAGTTGTCTGGAAGAAAACATTAAAAATGGAAGATTGATGAGGAGAAAGAAAATAAGATTTTTAGAATTGTTTTTGCTCAAAGACCAACTTTGCACCTGGGAGATACTAAAAATACTCAGTGTGGAAATTTCATGTATTTGTGTTTGCTTTGGGTTGTTTTCTGTCTGCTGAAAGAAATGGAATTCTGTAAAAGAAGATAACAGGATGTTGTTAAAGACTTAAAAGCATTTTTCCCATAGGCTTGGGTCTCCTTCTAGGGGTGGAGAGAGATAAGAAGCTTGGAGATTGTAAAACACAGCCTTATGAAGGATTGTGCCCGCACCAGGCCTTTTTGATATGTGAGGCCGGGAACTGCCTGAGTGCTTTTTGCCCCTGCTAAAATGGAACAAGCTTGGCAGTGTATGCGCCCCCATTTTGCCAGCATGGTGATTGAATAAATATACTCTTCATCCTTCAGCTGTGGATTTTGGCCGTCTTGGTTACCTGCATATGTTTCAATTCACACAAAAACATATCTGAATCTCTATGGTATTGCGGAATTGCTGCTTTTTCTCCCTAAAATGAAATAATATATGCTCATAAATATATGTATAATCTATTATCAAGTATAGGTAACATTTTTTACCATTAACACTTATTTAATTCCTACCTAACATTAAAAGGAAAAGACAAAAAATAAGCTTTCCTTGTGATTCTCACAACAATTTACTGAAATATCCTCTCCATCAATTTTGAGAGAGAACATTTTTATTTTAAAATTAAGGAATAGGTTACTGAATTCATTTTTTCTTCCATCTGATAGCAGTATGGGTGGTTTACAGGGCTTTTCATAAGATAACTGATTTTTATTAACACAATGTCAGATCAAAATCTATCTGTGCGTTTAGTGAAAATTTCAGGTTAAAGAAAGAAATACTCAGTATGATAAGTGGCAATAACCACTATCAATAATAAGAGAAAAGAGCGATTTATAGACCCTACATTTAATATTCTTGTGGCACTTAATTCAGTCATCAGTATTCAAATCCATTGACATCTGTAGGAGCTCAGAGTGCTCAGCAACTTGCATAAGTACCCAATAAATTGCTAGATTGAGCCTTAATCCTACAGACAATGCTGTGGGTGAGGGGAAAGTTTAATTACAGTGAGATTTTTTTTCATGTTTATTTACCATATGAGTTCAAAACAAGATTGCACCATTGATCTCAAACTATAATACAATCAAATTCAAGAAGAAACTACAAGTTGCTTTGTAGGTCTGATCTTCTGAAAGACTTTTATGAATTAAGAGTCAAGAAGAGATAACGAACACTTACACATCCCTAAGCAACTAAAAAAACATTTTGCAAAATAAACTTGCATAACTGTGACTACTGAGATCATTGTTGCATCCACTAGTTGAATGCAGGAATGGAACTGGCTGCTGATGGCTGAATTTCCACGACTCACATGTCTGACTCTGTGTCCATGCCTGGTTATACTCTGTCACACAAATTCAACGCAGGAGCTTTGTGGTGCTTTAGTAGCAAGTTTTCCATGTGATTTCACAGGTTGGGTCCCACCAAACTGAGTCAGGAGTTGTGCAAAGCTCATCTCAGCTAGAAGTTGTCTTTTGCAACAGTAAAAATAAGAGCACTTTATTGCTGAGTAAAACAGACATACAATGATGTTCCTAGTTGTGCGTGCAGAAATGAAGCCCGCTCTTAAGACTTTTAACCACTTCACTGGAAGAAAGCTTCCAGTGGAATGTGAAGCAACTTGTCTTGGCACAGCCCAATTTTCAAAGAATACAAACATCTGGTAGTTTGCCTGAGATAACAGAAGTTCACATTTACTGTAATAAATTAAGTAGACATAAACACAGATGTTAAAGTACTACTACAAGCAGCAGAGCTTAAATACGTTTTTTTTTTTTGTTTGATATGCAAACAGTAACAAATAAACTGAGGGCCTGATTTACTTACATTCCTATCCATATGAATACTCTTGTGTTAGCAAAACTTGAAACATAGAGATAAATATGAAGAAAGTTTTTCTTTTTACTCTACTTACTTAGTAGCAGTGCAAAATTCTCTTACTGAAACTACTACCAGAAGCTTCCCTTTGAAACTTGAAAGAATGACACTTTTTGAGGAAAAACCAGTCCAAATGGATAACAGCTTTTAAAAATAGATTTTATTTTTTAAGTTCTTGCTAGCAAGTCCAAATCCTTACATGAGGTTGAAAGTTGTCAGTTGGGTTTTTAAAATTTTCTACACATGGCTATATTTTGTTTTCTTCTATAGTATTCCTAATTTTAATGGCATAAATTAAAGATGAACTAGTAATCTATGAGTAAAAATCTCCTTAGAATATAAAATAGTTTTTCTTTTCAGTCTTTGAAGAATTATGTTCATAGATTCATAGTATGGTTTGGGTTGAAAGGCACCTTAGAGATCATTTGGTTAGTTCCAACCTCCCCTGCCATAGGCAGGGACACTTTCCACTAGACCAGGTTACTCAAAACCCAATCCAATTTCCAACACTTCCAGGGACGGAGCAGCCACATCTTCTCTGGGAAAACCTCTGCCAGTTGATTGAGAACACAAATATTTAAAAACATTCATGTAAACCTGAGAAATAAAATTTAAACACAAATAGAAAATAACTAGTCAAATTCTATCACTATTTAGTATAACTCAGAGAAGAAAAGCTCTTTTAGGTCACAGTTTGGAAAACATCACATTTCTTCTAAACAAGTACTATGGGATTTAACAAATTGATCTAGTTGGTTTTTAAGTTTCTTATTTTCTATGGAACAAAAAAGGTGCACTATATGCACACTGACTAGGTTGAAATGTGTCACATGGTGATAGTCAAAATGAAGCTCCAAAAGGCATGGCCAAGGTATCAGTGCTCAGTGACATCCTTCCCACATGTGGCTATGAAAAAGCACCTGAAAAAAATGGAAACCCAAGATATTCCCAGGTCACTGGAAGCAGCTTACATTTTTTGCAGACAGGTTTTGTCTACATCATTGGTGAGGATTTCAGGAATCAAAATATGAATCAAACATGAAAATATGTACTCTCAACCAGCAGGGATGGCCACCAGAGATTTTGCAACCTGTTTCTCAACCCATTTCTCCTGCTTCTAAAAAGCATGAGAGTTACTACAACGAAAGAGGCAGCAACATTTCAAAACAAATCCCTTTACAGACTTTAATCTGAGAAGAGGTTCAAAGTCTGTCACCAGTGGTAGGAGATAATCTGGTAGGGTTGCAATAAAAATTGCCTGAGCTGTAGATAAAAGACTAACTCCTGCTGTGGAACATTATACAAATGCTGAAGATGCTGCAAAGATGCCAGAGCTCCCTAGTAATGCAGGCTGGAGACGTGAGGTAGACACCACTGTCCTGCCAAACAGCAAAGGGAAACAATTGCAGGATTCAATCAAGCACAGCTACAGTAAGTGCCAGTGGGGACCTTTCGTCCTTAGGACTGTCAGAAAGCATGGCTGTTTGTGGAGAGTCTTCACTACAGTGATCCCTACTTTGTTTATCAAGAGTGAGGATGACTTAGATGGGAAAGAAATACAGGGAAGAGAAGTAACAAGACGGTAACTTGCTTTTTTATAAGTCATCCACTTAAAGAGTGAATTTAGCCCATGCAAAATAACTCTGCAGTGAAAGCTCACAGACTATGCCGCCATCTGCTTAGTTCCGAGACATTTACCATAAGTGATAGAAAAATGAAGAGATGTAAAACATGACGCATTTAGAGAGCTATGCTGAATGAAGAAGCAATTTACTATTGTCTAATACAGGTAAAGGACTAGTATGTATAATAAATTTTCAGATAAGCAAACTCATAGGTAATATGAATTGATCAGAAAATGGAAGCAAGTTGCATAAAAATTGTATTAGTAACAGCGTGCTAGCTTTTTAGATGTTCTGCCCTTTCAACCTTGTGCTAGTCAATGTGCCAGAAAAACAAAAAACATGGAAGGAAAACATGGAAGATGTACCAGCCTCTAGAAATCTCAGCAGATTCATAGCATTAAGACTTTGTTCTCCAAATGAACCAAAATAACTGTGAGTTTATTAAAAAAAAAAAAAAAAAAAGTACTGTTGAGATAAGGTAAAGCTCAGATTTGGGGATGGGTGAGGTTGGCAGCAAACAGGTATGCTGGTGAATATGGGGAGACGTTCACTACATTTATCTTCCCAGAAGACAAATGTGTGCTGATGTGTTTCATATATGGATGAAATAAACTCTTAAAAAAAACCCTCCAAAACCCAGTCAAACCCAAAAATTACAGTGCCTGCCAACACACACTCTCCTTCAACATCATAGTGCTTAGGAAGGCCACGCACTAAAATCATGTATCTTATGTATCTTCATCTTTTTTATTACTATGCCAGTAGTAATCAACACTATCTACAGCTCCAGCAAGTGTTTCAGCTCTGTCAGAAACAGCATACAGAAGTAAAAGATATGATACTAAAATATGCATGAAATATGCATGAACATGATATGGAAAAGCTTTTATATGAATTTTTAAATCAAATTCATGTACAATACTGTAAAATCCATTTAGGCTCAAACACCTCATTGTTTCAAGCCATAGTGGGGTTGCTGTTGAAACATATTAACTCCACTTGAGCACAAACAGCCATTCTCTGGGCAGTTCATTAAAACCTACCCTTTCTTAGGCTCAAAGGGACGTCTGACTGTTTAGTTCCCATGGGAAATTAAAAAAAAGAAAAAACCTACAGAGGAAAATCATAGCATGTCACAACATTTAATAATAGCTACAAATGCAGTAATTTTAAATAGTTTGCATTCGCTTGATGGGATAAATATTCTGAGGTACTCGAGACCCTTAGGGAGAAGTGTCACAGTGATAAGTCAGAGTATGAAATTGCTATTTGAGTGCTGAATACCAATTATTTTTGATTTACTGTAATTTACTGCTAAACCCAGGAGTTTACCCAAAGCAATCAGTGTATGTTTTAAATGATACATCAAGGACTTAAGATGTGAAATACCCAGGAACAGCAAGAGAAACACCCTCAGACAATGTTCTAGTTAATTCCACCTACCATATGTAAAAAATTTATGGGGAAAATGTGAGGAAAGAGGCACTGAGAGGAGTGACACGTACCCAGACAATTCTGCATCCAGAAAACTGCAGTTCTGCAAACTAATACAACTATAAAAATTATTTTTGAGTGAGTTTACCCTTGCAAAGAGCTGAAGTGTAGGTGGAATGAGAGTCCTCAGTCATGCTCACTACATGGTTGTTGCATATAGTCAAGGAGACTAATTTTGTCTCGCTAAATGGAGCTGATTGGAAAACAGAGAATCTGGTCTGGGGAACAATCATCTATCTGCTTGGACCTCTTCATATTATTGCATCTTGGCCTTTTAATACCTTTCTCATGCTTGTGGGCCAACCTCTCCCCCTCCTCCAATGAACTTCCTGATCAAGGGACTTCAGCATACCTGTCTTGCCCAGTCTTTTGGAGAGCAGACATTACCTTGGAGTGGGACTCAAATGCACCCAGCTTCAGTCACCTGAACAATAATTATGCAGCCAAAGCTGGCTGCTATAGGCACCCAACACCATCAGTGATGAGAGAGGAGTACCAGCAGGAAGTGATGCACTGCAGCTCCTGAATATAAGCTAGAAGGAAAATATGCCTTTCTCCATAAATCGTGAAGGTAAGTCAAGAATTCTAGCTTTTAATCACCTGATATATAGTTGGTTCACTGATTTGAAGTTAATCTAAAGCACAATCACGTGCTTCCATGGTGGAGGCAAACCAACTCAACTTTCAGAAAGCAGGTATTATTTATTTAGAATACACATACCCGTTATGTAACAGGCTGTATTTGCAAAATTTCTGCTTGAAGATGTGAGTAGTCTAAGGCTAAATCCATGCTGTACTCCAAATGGAAATTTCTACTCATGACAAGTCCAAATCTGTTCTGCTCCCATGCTGCAAGACAACAAGCCCTTGATCAGGCACAGGATTAAAGAGCATTAAGGAAATAAGCAGTGAGAAATTTTCAGAGCTCTGCTATCCAAAGCCCAGTAAAGGGATATTATTTTGACTGTCACTTCCTATCTTTTCAGTAACACCATTGAACCTTCAAGGAGCATCTAGTTGATGCTCTTAGTCACGTCATTTAGTTTTAGGTAGTCCTGCAAAGAGCAGGGAGCTGGACTCAATCCTTATGTGTCCTTCCAACTTGATATAATAACGAGATCCTGTGAATCTTACACCTGGTCCTTCATAGGATGTAGTAGCATCCTTTGCAGGTGCTGATCAAAAGCTATAATGTTGTTCATTGCCATCCTACAAGCTCTTGTTCTGGTTGTGGCCCCAAATTCTTTCTTAAGTCTGGTAAAGTTGTCTCTTGCACAACTCTGTATATTTTTTGCAACCAGTGGGCATTATAATCAGTACTTTTTCAGATACTGCTTGTCTGCATTGAAAAAGTAAATACTTGCAGAAGTTACCTAACACAGATTTTATGTTATGAAAAAAGCATGTTTTACCTGATCCATATTGTCAAAATACAACCAACCAGCAAAGCTATCTATAATACCTGCAATACCTATACAGAAGACCCTGGAAGTCTCACAAACCTTGCTTCCATACCTCATTACTACATGTCTGCATCTTTTATTTTACAATGCCACTTTTATGACAAGTCATGTCAAAATAAATGTCCTCTGAGCTGATTTTAAATACACAATGCTAGAAACTAGAGTGATTGTGATTAAAGAACTTCACTTTAACAAGTTCAAGGAACTCATTCTAAATTTTTTAAGTAATGGAAATTTTGAACTGCTAGCCACAAAGCAAAATTATTTAAGAAGAACTTAATGACCGAGTGAACAAGATGAACCAAGCCATCAATCTACTGTTGTAGCAAACAACACCACACATAACAGAGGTCGTCAATCATTGGAGCAGGCTGGCCAGAGCAATGGTGGAGTCACCGTCTCTGGAGGGATTTAGGAGACATGTCGATGTGGCACTTGGGAACATAGTTAAGTGGTGGGTTTGGCAGTGTTAGCTGGACTCAATTACTTTACAGGTTATCTTCCAGCCTAAAATCTTTAATGATTCTATGCGTTTCTGAGGTGGAGGGAGGATTTCATCCACTCCTATCCATTCAGATGGATGCATATGAAACATTGTGTCTTCTTTTGCACTTCCAAGTACAAGACAGAGACCCACACTTTGGAGAATTCTGGAGGAGAGGGGGCCACTAAGACAGGCGGCTGGAGTAGCGTGACCATGACTAAAGGCTAAAGGAGCTGGAATAGTTTACCTGAATGTCCTGGTTACAGGAGTACGGTGCAAGTTTAGCCCTCTGTGGGTGTAACCAAGGTGTGTATTCTACCTCAGCCACACTCTTCCCCCACCCCCCCCCTCCCCCGCCACATAATTTCTGATGACCTGCCCAATGTACACCTGACACCTCAGGCTACAAGCTGGGTGTGAGATAAGGGAAAAAGAGGCAATTGTTCGAGGCAGGGTGTGTTTCTTTTTTCTTCACACTAATGACTCCACCGTGATAACTCTCCTCTGGAAGCACCAGCACATTCACACCCAGCCTGAGGGCTCATCTCTGCTAATGGGCAATAATGGATTTAATGGCACTAGCATGATAGGCAGCTGCAATGACCTAGACCAACAAAGACTCCCAAAAATATCCCATGACTCCCAGAATTATTACATCATCAACTGTGAAACACCCTGCCCAGAGGGAGGTACTGAGCATTCCCACCTGAACCTGAGCATATACAATCTTTGGTTTGGGGACTTCAGGCACCATCACTCGACAGATCCAGGGAGGACCAGAACTGCAATAAGACTGTGACCACCACTTCCACAACGCTGTGACCACTGCTTTTGCAAGACTGCGACCATTACTCTGACCAAGAGGGTGTCAGACTTTGTGGATTAGAACCAGCTTTCTCTGTATCATGGCGTTTACTGTAATATCTCATGTAAATTGTAACTCAGACCTGTAATCTCTCTTGAGGTAGTTGAGTGGGGTTCTGCTGCTGGTTTACTTTTAAACCAGCATACTGAAAAAGAGAAGGCTTGAGGAGTACGTATCTGCTATATTCCACAATCAAAACTGGAGTGACAGAGACAATGGATCCTTGCCAGAAGTGTCGCATTCCACTGTGGGGAACTGTGGAGAGTTCTTTTAAAAATGGATGGTCAGGAACGAAATTAAGCCAAACAAGGCAAACACCGTCTCTGAGAACCGTTTATTGATAACAAAAGGAGAAGGGAAAGGAGTTGCCCGAGTAAAAGACAGCTAGCGGAGACAGAAAAGAAGAAAGGAAAACAGAAAAGGACTGGGGGAGAGGAGAGAGAAAAAGAGGGCATTACCAGCAGCGAGTCAGGGCAGTGCTGTCGGTGTCCAGGTGGGAGGTGTGCACGCTGCCTGCCTGCGGACGGGCTGGGTCTGACCAAGCCTGCACGGCGCCCGGAAGGGCGCGGCTCCCGCTGTGATGGCACCGGACACGCGGTGAATGGGCGTTCGGACGGGACGACCAGGAGCCTGGAAAGGGTCACGGTGACCGGCTGGATCGGGGCGGCAGAGAAGGAAGCTGGCAGCCCAGGCAGAAACGCAGGGCGAAGTGGCAAGGCGCTGGTCAGAGGCACAGGAAGGCAGGACAGGTGTGAGGGTGAACCAGAGAGGGCAGGAGAGCCAGAAGGCAGGCTGGGGCCGGGGCCAGGGCAAAGGACGGAGGGACCGACCAAGAGCAGCGAACAGCAGCGAGACCCCCAAAAGAAACACCAACGCAGTTGGGTTTTATACCCGCCCCAGCCCCTCCCCCAGCCCCTCCCAAAGGCCGCCCAACAACAGGGAACCATTGGTACAGGCCAGCCTTTCTTTGCCATCCACTGGTGGAGACCTTTTCGCGACTAGATTGGAGAAGCCCCTCCACAGTGTCTCCTACTGAGTGCCTCATGGGAGGTGTTGCCAGGCCAAGTCCCCCCAGAACAAGGCTTCTTCTGGCTGCCTCCTGCATGTGGCACATGTGCACCCCTCTTCCACATCCCTCTGACAACCATTGTTGAGGGCATAACAAAATTTAATTGGCTCTGCACATAGAGTAAAAGCATTTTCTTAATAAAACTGTTCCTTTAACAGGACTGGCACTGGAAAAGTCTTTCATAACAACTCCTGTTACCCAAGGACTTGTGGTTTTTTCTTCAATCTCAGGCTATAAGCACTATAAATTAAGGGGTTTACATGAACTCATATGCAAAATCCCTCTTTCCGCTTAACTTCACACTATCACCCATTCCTCCAAGAACAGCAATGCTTCCTTGGGCAGCCAAATTCACTACAATTCTTTGAGTTTTTGGTACACATCCATGTTTTTTAATCCCTGAATGAATGGTGGAATCAGGAAGCTGCTTCTGGCCCTCAGAGTGAAGCAGGCCTCTGGATCTCCCCATGCTGCTCTTTTGCAATCTCTTTAGAAACCACAGCTTCTGTCATCCTTGCTTAGGTAACACTCTCTAGTGTTACCCTAATTATCCTAAAGAGTGTTATTCTATCTATCTATCTATCTATCTATCTATCTATCTACCTATCTACCTATCTATTTATCTCTCCTATATATTCTAGTGTATCTCTAGTCTCCAGGAATTAAAAACCCCCAAATCAATTTATTATTAATTCATAATAAATTATGAATTAGTCCATATACCCATCTTTGTTCGCCTGAAACTCCCAAGAAGCTCACTTTCAAATGGCAAGCAAGGTCTTAATATATTTTGTTCAAAGTGTGTCTGCTGGCATTAATGCTCCTACAAATACTCTACCAGCTGACTGATGGTGAGTGAGCCAGCTCCTCTGCTGAGCAGAAGCATGACCTCTAGGCATGAAAGGCTACAGCAGCATGAAAGTCTTGCTCTTCACCATGATGAAAGAGGGTACTGATTTAGCCCCCAGTGTGCTGGTAAAAAGCACTACCATAGACCTACAGTATCAAGCTGGAAGGTACACAACTACTCACTTATTTAGTTCCAACACATTAATTAATACTTTAACATTTAATGAATTACATATACTGCCATACCCAGTGATGGACTAATTAACTTAATATGTCACTTCCAGGATCAGTTCAATGATGTATATAACATGTCACATAAACTGTACTTTGGGCTATCTACTCTGACAATTTTTTATCTCATACTACTCTTTTTTATTCCCTCCCCCACTAGTTACTACAGCGACTCATTCCTCTCATGGGCAGGACCTGGACACAGAAATGTAAAGCCTAATTCTCTCTGACATAGCAGGTACTCAGTTCTGCTCCTGGCTTTGGTTAGGACACATTCCAGGTAAGAACTGAAATACAAGGGCATTTTGCACATTTCTGTGTTTTTAATAGAAAAAGGGACCATCCCTTGTATAAATATGAAAGGACCGTAATTATCAACAACCCTGCTGCTATCCCTAAAATTAAAAACAATAGGAGCCCAGAAGTGTTTCATCAGGCAATAAAAGGAGAACTTGTATAAGGGCGAACAAGGTCCACAATGAGCTACCCAGATAAGTCCTGAGGTGCAAATCAACCTCGCTGTCATGGTGAGGGAGGCAGGCAGAGTTGAGTGGAATCCAGCTGGGAGGGGCAGTCCTAGCAATGGTCCCACATCTTGCTGCCACCAAATTCCCCAGCTGAGATGAGCTGGCTGCCTTGAAGCTGTTGCTCTGGAAGGTTACAAGATACTGACCCTTCTGTAAAATATGCAGGAGAGAAAGTGTGGGCTTTAAAACAGTGATTTTTCACTACATTTAGAGAAATGCAGACACCCTCTTTAACACCATCTTTATGACCAGAATGAGAGGCATAAAAGGAAATTCATAGTAGAGAAGGGGACAGCATGTTTGCTGGCAGTGCTGTGTGATAGGAAGAAATATGCTTAAAAAAATAGCAGGAAGAGGCCTGCTTCAAAATATTTCAAATGTTTCATTGTTCTGGTAATAAATTATTAGAAAACAGCAAGCTATGTATTTTTAAAGGTTTTGATTGAAAAACAGCATCAGATATAGCAGATTGCTTTTATTCCAGTATAGACTGAAAAACATGGATGACAGTCAAGAAGACAAAAACAAGGCTGTAACTAATGAGGCTCAAAGTACCAAAGAGTTCAGAGAGGAGCAGAAAAAAAGATGGAAGTTTACATGAAGGAAAACCTGGCAGACAATAACCTCAGTGTCAGAGCTGGGAGATAATAACCAAATAAAAAAGCTATCAGAAGCCAAAGCAAGAGCACAGCAAGGATGGCAGACATAGCATCAGCACTATAACTGAAGAGGAAATTACTTTCTGTTTATTTCCTGCTGTCCAAACACAGGTACATGTCATGGGGCAGGCATAGGGAATTGAAAAAAACATATAAATTTGTAAACATACACTTAGAATTGTCGCCTTGAGAAAGGTCTTCCCCTTTTGTTATCTTCCTACTGTTAGGATCTTTACTTTTTTTGTTGAATCAAGGATCATGTTAAATTTTCATCCAAAAGTTTTTGTCAATAGAAATGGGTGCAATTTTTTTCTGAGTTTGCACTGAAATAGGCTTCTTTTTCTCTCCTTGTCTAAAATACACTTGCATAAAACCTTATCACAATGCTGATCTAAACATTTTCCTGAAGGTCTTTCTCTTACAAACACATGGAATAAATAAGATGGATTACAAAGAAGCTGTTAATGATTGCTTTTAGCAAACCATGAAAAAAATCACAAACCTTATGTAAGAGTTACTTTTTTCTGCGTATGAAGAATGAAACCGAAATCTCAAGGTGACACCTATAGTTACACTGAAACTTACATTTCTGATAAAAGTACCACCATATATAAAACTAAATGGTAAAGTGAAACACACAAATATACAAATGAGATTAACAAATAGCATCTCTTATTAGCACTTAAGTGTAGAAGGCAGGATAGCAAACAAACATGCTGAAATAGAAATGCCAGTTGAATTTTAGGCATCATGTACCTTATAGAATCATAGATTTGTTAAGGTTGTAAAAGACCTCAAAGATCATCAAGTACAGCCATTAACCAAATCCAATATCCTCATATAAAAAAGAATTAATTCAAAGAGCACCTCAAGATCTCAATTACTTTCTTTCATTTTATGATCACTGCAAATTACTTTTGGCTATTATGCTACAATTCTAGAGAATTGTAAATACCCAAAGATGCGCTTTGTATTTTGATGGCTATGTAGGCCAACAGGACTTTTAGGCTGCATTTGTTTATGTGTGTCCTTATCTCATAGCACCAAAATCCTATGTGTAAATAGAGGATATTTTATATATACCATATTAGATAGATAATATTAGAATATTTTTTTAAACGTACTCAATATTTTTTTTACAGCTGCTGATTTTATGCTTCCTTCTTGAATTTATATGAGTAGTAGTACACAAAATGAGAACAAATCTTCACTGTCTGAAATATACATGATAGCCACCAGATGGCAATAAACCCCAAGTAATGAGCAGAACTGTGGGTTCATGCAATGTTCAAAGTCACTTAATTGTTGCCTTCCTTTCTTACAGCCAGTGGACATGTGAAAAAAAAATTCACTCACATAACTCAAGGGCTATTCAAAATTCATAAATACCTGAAATGAAAACTGGCAGTTTCAGCAATATTACCAGATTGCCTCAATATGAATGAGCTCGGTGAAACAGTGGTTCAATATAGCATACCATAGATTAATATGGCCTGGAAATGATAAGTGTTAGCATAGCTCCTATGAATTGCCAAAAAAGCTTTTCACAGTGTCCCCAGTTTTCACCATATCCTCATTCATGTTCTTCTTTTGTTCCCCTCTAAATATTTGCTGAAGTGTAATCAAATTAATAACATTAATCACTGTGAGCTGAGACCAATTTACATATTTCTTTTTCCACTATTTTGTAAATTCAGGTGCTACCAGTGTAAGTGCTTGCATTGTGACCTACAGGAATACTGTCATCTGTTTTAACTGGTCTCCTTTAATAACAAGAATGTCATTATTTTAATATATAGTCAAACAACATATGAACATGTTTTTTCTCTTTAAAGACAGTTGTTTTTTCTCCCTATTACTTGTGATAAAATCAAACATATTTCAGCTTGGTTACTTAATGGTTTTACTCAGGTACATAATGTAGAATCTATTCTTTGTGGATATATTGTCATGTACATAAGAATTTTCCTTCAGACTTAAAACAGGGAAAAAACCCATCTACAAAAAAATTCCTATGCTGGTAGATAAAAAACTCTAGAATTTTCTCAGACTCACTCAATTAAGCCACAATTGCTAGCTATGCTTTTATTTCATATAGAACTACACACAATCATGTATAAACCAAAATTTTATATATGAACAAACAAAGCAGTTGTGGTGAATGAGAATAAATAGCTTGTAGTTGGGACATGACGTACATGACTTTTGCCAAAGACCTTGCCCTGGGACTTCTTGTTCTTCAGCAACTCTACAAAAAAAAAAATTTCTTAAGCAATTTATCAGTCAGGGTTAGTTTCATAACAATCTGTTGATGGCTGGGAAGGGCATTATGCTGAAACTGTGTATTACATTAATCAAGTTTGTCCACTTTTCTAATTTTTCATTATTTTTGACTACTCCTGCTCAGCTAATGCTTCATGTACTCATGTAACTGTAGAATGCTAAGGGGCTTTACTCCTTTTCCAATTAAAAAAAAAAAGTAAAAAGAAGGGAAATACAGAAAAAATGCTAAAAGCCTCCTGTCAACTCTAACAGTTGGAGACATGAAACTGTTGGGTGATTTGGGATTTTTTTTTCCTCTGTTTCCTCAGCAGGAAACAGGAATTTCTCCCTTTCCAACTCTTCCTGAGGATCACTTCTGAGGTCGCAGCATCAATTAATTTTAAAAACTACTTTACTTAAGCCACCTGAGGCTCACTGACAAACCCTGGCAAGGAGCTTTGGCTTGAAGATCTGAGAGTTGCTTGGCCCTAATGAATGAAAACATATGTCAGCAACATTCATCATGTTTTCCATAATTTAGCTGCTTAATATAACCCTTAATAAGGCCCATACTATTCCCTTACTCTATCCCTCCCTAATGTTAGTTACTGCTCTGCTGCCTTCTTTGTGTGCCTCTTTCCCAAGAGATATTAATAGCAGTTTCAAAGATAAAAACTACTGACAACTCCATATGTTATACAGTAGCAAGATCCTTCCTTGACTGATTTATTTAAGTAGAGAAGTTGCAGCAATTTCTAAGTTGTTGTTGAAGGATAAATCAACACCCTCTATCAGTGAAGCATTACATCTTTTGGAACTCCTTCTGTGAACCAGCCACAATCAATCCAAGAAATATGTCTGCATGTCTCTTTGCCAGAGTGCAAGGAATTTCTCTTGGCTAGCAAGTAACATGGGTCATTAAAATGCAACATCTCTTTTCCTCTTATAAATTGCAATTTTTAACCCTTACCCATGTTAGGTGAAAAGGCAGTAGGTAGCACACGTGCTATTCAAATTTAGCCATGCAGGCAAGAGAAACATAGCATAACACTAAGGTGCACATGATGGTCTTCTTTCTTCTTTTTTAGTTTTAAATGAGAGGTGTGTTAGTTTCTCTCTTCAGTGTATTTGTGATTTTAAATACCTCCAGCAGTCCAATGAAACAGCAACTAACAGTCTCAGCAGAGCACCATCTTCAAACCTGCTCAGCTACATTATATTTCTCAATACAATTTTGCCATGCTGCTGAAACAGACTCTTCACATTCTTCACAGTGTGCAAGATTAACTCATGGGAGGTACTTAAATGTTACCAATTTGCCTGTCAAATGAGGTTATTCATTTGTACAGAAACTTCAGGGAAAAAAAGCAGACTTAAGCTGCATCATATACATTAATTGGAACATATGAATGCCATTACAAGTTTTATCACCTACTATTTCACTTCTTTGTAATCTCCATGTTCTGTATTCTATTCTGTTGGTGGTTTCGGTGAGTCATTCACTACTGTATCCAGAAAGTTTAATCTCTTGGAATAAGAGAAAAGCCTGAACCTTCTATTCCTTAGCAAACATGTCACCATCACAGTCAAAAATGGAAGTGAAAGAGAATGCTGCTAATTTCAGTGTATGAGTTCATCCACATCAGTGTTGCACAGATCATCCTGTGTCTTCCTAACAATGCCTCTGTACCAGTCATTAGCCTCACCCCCTTCCCCTTCACCATGCATAACATGCCTTGTTACAAATCTGGTCAGCCAAGGAGATACAGATGTGCACAAAGATTCTCTGGTGAAGGTCAGAAGAGGAGGACAAATGTGTTTATTCTAACTCCTTTATCAATTATAAATTCACCAAACCCCACCTAAAATATGTGATTATTCTGACTTTGGGGCAAGAGAGTCAGGGGAAAACCCTTCTGTCTGCTCGTGATGGGGTCAAAGGACTGTGTATCTTCTGTCCAGAAAGGATGCCTTTAGATGAGCTTTGAGATTCCAACTGCATTAGAGTATACCAAGGAATATTCATTTTTATACATTTATGCTGTGATTAGATCTCTGTTACTGTACTTTCTGTATAGAAAAATACCATTTGACCAATTTGGAGGTGTGCCTCCTGGAAAAGCAGAGAGAAACTCTAACTACATGTTTCTCTTAAATGCCTAGATCCATAATTGAATCCAGGCACCTCTGCTAGGTCCAAACACAGCATGTATGGAGAAGTAAGCATCTGTGAATGAGACTCCTAAGCAATGTTACTCCGCATCCCCAGCTACCTGTGGTAGCCCACAAACAGTCCTGAAGAGAGCGAGCAGCCTTTTCTCACTGCTGCATAATTGCTGAGTTGATGTGGCAGGGAAATGAATCTGATTGCTTTGGATCCACAGCTTGGAAAGGGGAAAATTTTAGATGGGTTAAAAAAAAAAAGGGATTTTCTGGCATGTCAGGTTTCAAGAAAAGATGAATTGCACACACATTTTACCACACAAATGGAATAGTACAAATACTGCTGCATAAATTACACTTGTTACAATTTTACTTATCTGCCTAGACTCCCTCTTGTCGTTATATGATCCTTAAATGAAAAGAATCCCATACATATGCAAAAAATACCCAAAAACCAAAACAAACAACCCTTTAAAACCCCTGAAAGCACTATAAAGATTGGTCTCTCGTTTTTTAAAAACAGAACACCTGAGAGGAAACATGTCAATTACATGTCAATTATGTCAATTACAATAGCTTACAGACATACGATCTTTCAGAAACAGCATACAAAAGTCCCTTCTGGGGACCATACTGTGCATCACTGCACAGTGATGCCTGAACCCCATGAGTACCCAGCACTGCCAGGAGCTTCCTCCTGTGTGGAAAGCACTGATGAAGTGCTGTCATCTGCCAGACATTTGCTATGAATGCAGCAGAGGAGTAGCCTTGCCTTGCAAACTGTCCCTAACAAATCTGACACATGTGCCCATGGACATACATGTCATATGAACAGAATGTCATCACGTCACAATTGTGATATGTTTTCAGGTTGTGCCCCATAGGGTTGGTTGGTAGCCAACAAATGCCCAACATTTGAATTCTAATTAGGTGGAATAAGGAAAAAGAGGGAGTTTTGACAATAGGCTTCAAATTGACAGATTGGATTGGATATTAAGAAGGAGTTCTTCCCTGTGAGTGTGATGAGGATCTAACACCAAAACTTCTTAAAACAAGTAGACAACCTTGCATTGTCCTTTTGTGTTTGAGCACCTTCACACCTGCTGTCACACCTGCTGACATTTTGGTTTTGGTCAGGGCATGAAGGCTGACTTGAAGTAGTGAGTACCCTGCATATCTCTGCATACCATGTAAACCACCCCCCGCACAGCTGCTGAGCAAAGAAAGAGCCCAGGTCCTCACTTTTTAACAGCACACTCCAGCAAAAAGGAGATAGGAATTGCTTCCACTTTGTTTAAGGGGACAGGAACAAAGCAAGAAGCATGGCTATGCCATCAGTATAACCATCACTCTTGTTGCTGAAATGCTTATCTCACTAATAAAGGCAGGTTAGATGTGCTTATTAGTTTATCTCAGAAATATGAAGTAAAAGAGCTGGCCTGAAACAGAACTGATCTTGCTTCACAGTCACTTTATTTCTGAAAATACTGCTGTAATAAAGGTTGGAAACTAAGCTAAGGAAGAGCTGGTGTACTGAATGCTAGTCTGTTCTTTGTCCAGACTACAAATTAGTCTAATGCAAGATCTCAGCTCTCCAACAATCCTTGCTTACCAAAAAGAATAACACCTTATTTCTGGACATAAAATCACAGTACCTATCTTACCATTTTGAAACATAGAGCTGACAGGTGTCCTTTGATAAACCAAAAGAAAGTATCATGAAAAAAATTCTTCATTTTCTTAGAAAACTCCATTTGAAATATTTTAAACATCTTTCTAGTGTTTTTGCTGGATCACAGAATCACAGAATAGTGTGAGTTGGAAGGGACCCAGGAGGATAATTGACTCCAACTCTTAAGCTAATGGCCCACACAAATCAAACTCACTACCTTGGCATTATTAGCACCGTGCTCTGACCAACTGAGCTAACGTCATGGTATGTTGGAAAGATCCTGTGACAAAAATACAAACTTTGCATAAAAAAGGGGGCTTGTACAGCCACATCTAACACAAGATTTCTCTGCAAACTGTAGTAAGAAGAGGAGATAAACAGGAAAAGAGGGGATGCAAAAGCAAAATTAATGAGAGCATGGTCCTTAGTACCACTGTGACCCAAGCAAAAAGCCAAGTCCTTCTTTCTCTGGCATTATATGGTCAAATCTTACCAGAAAAGCTGCGCAACATATTTTGCTCCTAGGCTCCCAGTACAGTTTGTGGCCTACTTTATTTTGTAGTTTAATGACTCCTAGGTCATTTTGATTTCATAATCCTGCATTTTCTTATAACCTTTAAAAAGGCAGTGAGCACCCCACATTTTTACACATGACCATGTGCCTGAGTCAGGAATGGAGGTCATGCCATTTCTTATGGCATGGTCCTAAATGCCACCTGGCTCCAAGATGGGCCTGCCACTGGCCAAGGTCAAGCCTAAGCCTGTCAGTGGCGATGTTGCTGCCTCTGAGATAATGGATTTAAGAAGGAGGAAAAAAGTGCAATAGCATCTGCAGCCAGGGAGAGGAATGAGAATCTGTGACAGGAACAGCTCTGCAGAAACCAAGGTCAGTGAAGAAGTAGGAAGAGGTGGTCCAGACACTGGCACAGAGATTTCCCTCTCCTGTGATGAAGAACATGATGAGGCAGACTGTCCCCCCACAGTCCATGGAGGTACACAGCAGAGCAGGAGGGTGACCAAAGGAGGCTGTGACCCTGTGGGAAGCCTGCACTGGAGAAGGCTCCAAGCAGGACCAGTGGCCCTGTGGAGAAAGGAGCCCATGCTGCAGCAGGTTGGATGGTAGGACTTGTGACCCCACAGGGGACCTGCACTGGAGCAGCCTGTTCCTGAGGACTGTAGCCCATGGAAAGGGACCCATACTGGACAAGTTCATGAAGAACCAGAGTTCATGAGAAAGACTTACATTGGAGAAGTTTATGGAGGACTGTCTCCCACGAGAAAGACCTTTCCAGTGCAGAGGAAGAGTGCAAGGAGTCCTCACTCTGAGGAAGAAGGAGCAGCAGAGATGTTTCCTCAAGTCAAGTCTGTTTTGCCTGTGAGAGTAATTCGGGTGTGATTCCTCCTTGTCCTTATGTTGACATGTTAGTCTTTTGTTATATTTTGTCTCCCCGGTCCAGCTGAGGAGTGATAAAGTGTCTTTGGTGGGCACCTGCCATCTGCCCAGGGTCAACACTGCTGAATACTGAATGGCTTTGGATCAACTCAGACTGGCTTAGGCACACTCCTCATCTTAGTCACAGTGCCAGGCCTTTTTGCTTGAGATGGAGGAGTTGGCAGGAGCCTACAGATGAAGTAGCTGCAAGGCAAGAAGGGGGAAAAGCCTTAAGGGGAGCAGGGAGTAACAACAGGGGCAACCAGAGTGCAGATCATGGCCACGTATCTTCTAAACTGTTTTTATCTCTGTTCCCTGTTTGACTGTCCGTCATCGTCTCTGAAGTACATGCTTAGATATTACTGATTGCAACTGTAGACTTGTCATTTGGTCATGTTGTCCAGGAGCTATTGCTTCAAGTATGTGTTTAACTGTTTGTTTTCTCAGTTTAACAGCAGAAGCAGTTATTTTTCAAATCAAACATTCAGTTTAACATGATTAATAGTTAGTGAAGTTCTGATTTTAATAGTAAATACATCTCAGAACTCACTCTAAAATATTTTAAAGTTAAAAAAAAAATCAAACTACTAAACATTTCAAACAAAAAGTTTGAGTTTTGAGACTGAATACTTTCTTTACGGGTATGCATCTTCTGAAAACAGAATCATCAAAAATACAGCACATTCTTGCTCAATAATAAACCCTATGATCCAAGGATACAGATATTACCAGGAAAAGCTGCTCCCAGATCCTGAATCTTTCAAAATCAGGAACCAGTTTCACAAATTCCAAGTTTCTTTCCATCACTGATGATTTCTCCATTATAAAATCAAGCCCAAAGGAAGCCTATTTAGCAAAATTTTCTCTTCTGTCTTCTCTCTGACAGCTGAACAGCTGTTCCAGTGGAGATAGTACCAAAAGGAAGGTCTGTAGACATCCATCTGAATCCAGGAGTTTTGGAAACAGCTTCTCAGTACACAGATCCACAGCATCATAAAACAGTATTTTTATCTCACCATTTTACACTTTAACATGACAATATTTCACAAATGTAGCCTCACAACAGGTATGACGAGAGGAAATCGTATTTCTTTTATTTTTACGAATGGATTTGGGATCAGACACAGCAAGAATGAATAGAAATGAGTCCATTTTGAGAACATTTCACATTTTCCATTCATTCACTGCATGACATACAGAAACCATCCTTAAGCGTGGGTTTACTTTTCAGGATTCTCCCTTTGGTATGGACACATTAACCTCTGGAAAACACATAGCTTGTGCTCTGACACTCTCTCTAGCCCATTCTCTGCTGCACCATGAAACATGGAGGGTAAACACTGTCTCCGCACTAAACCAGACCAGTCTCAAACTAGGATGGTCTATAAGAAGATGGAGCAAAGTCTGGATCTTCCTACTAACACTAGCTTATTAATGAGTCAGGAGAACATTCCAAGCTTTTCTGGCTTTGCTTTTAGAAAAAGTAATGACTGTTGTAAAGATCATTGTCCATCACACCTGTCCTTGCAGATTTATCAAGTGCACAGTGAGAAGACTGATTAGATACTAAGATGATAAAGGGACCTAATCTCTGAATTTTGAATGGTCTTCAGCATGAATGTACCATTAGGTCACATGGAGGTTGGGAGAGTTCTAGGCATGTACAAAGGTGCAAATCTAGGCATACAACAAACTGAAAAATATTTATTTTTTAAAAAACAAAAAAAAAATTGAAAATAATTTAAAAACTTCGAAGAAAATAAAAAAATAAAAAGAAAAAAGAAAATACAACACAAACAAGGGAGCTTGCCAGTTTCAAGAAGGGGTTTGCAAAGTAAGGTATAATCTTTATGCCTTTATAGAGGCGGGAATATTGCCATCTGCCTTGGAGCTACTGACTCCAGTAATAGACAGAGAATCGTATTAATGGGTTTTTGCCAGTTAAAAGAAAAAACCCAAAGAAATAAATTCAGACTTAATTTTTTTTAACTTTATGTGGATTTTTATGTGGACTGTATCATGCACAAGGCCTGTAACATGTTAGTGAAAGCCCCTTATGTGTTTACAAAGTCTTCACTGCCTATTGTTGATCTCAGATGGTAAGATCTGATCATCTTTGCAAGCAATTTTTTAAATCCTGTGTCAGGATCTATAAAAATTATAATATTTAACTAGAAGTTTGTTCATTTGACAAACACAGAAACTTAACTCCTGAAAAATAACTAATATTTGGTTAACTAAACATGTGAAAATAACTGCTGAATACTTTTGGCTAAACTTCATAGTACGTTCTTCATTTAAATGAAAGAAAAAATAAGTTTTTTAAAATTTTGTATTTTAAAATTTTTTGATTCTAACAAAAAGGCTTCACAGAAAAATGTCAGTTACAGAAACGTGGAGGCCAGAGACTGGTGAAAGGCAACGTTGGCACTTCACCACGTTTGCCACAAGGTGGCATGAAGCGTATAACTTACGAGTACGAATACACTATGAGAAGTAGTAAAAAGAGCAGGAGAGGTTGAATCCTTATGTGTGACTTTTGGCAGGACGTGGGAAATGCATACAATACACACACATAGATACTTCTGCAAAACTGTCAATCTAAAGTTTTTTATGCATAACACAGGCGTAACTAAATCATGTCAGCCTGTTCAGTGGTCCACATTTAAATCATATATAACATACACAAAGTGTGATCTAGGTGATGGCTGGTCTCTAGTGAGAAGGGAAGTAACGCAGAGCTATGAGGTCTGCAGGTTATATACAGGGGGTGATTTGCAGCAGCTTAACAAAGTATTTTGTTCTTCTTCAAGTCTACAGTGGGCAAATGTAACCAGTATACAAAGCATGTACCCCAATTACATAGGATGATCCTCTTTCTTATCTATTTAAATACAATAAAAAATTAAAAATCCAGATGAACGTCCACTGGGATAACAGATTTGGGTCTTCACCTTCCTGCAAAATGCAACTGCACTTTATCATGCCTGCAGATTTGTCCTTGGTTAGGTGGAGAGTAAGAACCAGCCCAGACTTGGCAGGACAGGAGATACAACCCAAGCTCTGTGGATGGAAGCTGCATCCCACCTGGCTGCCAGCTTTCACAAGTCCTACAGCAACTGGAGACCACAAAATTGTGGTTTTTATTACTCATGGAGGACACAATTATCTTTGAAATTATAGAAAAGAGGAAAAACTTGCAAATAAACAAATGCAAGAGACCAGCTGTGTCTGAAGGCATGAGAACAACATGAAGAGCACTGTCAGGAGAGGAATTAAATCACCTCTGCTGCTCTTGCAAGTACTCTTTTTATGGTTGGACTTGACCATCTTAAAGGTCTTTTCCAGCCTCAATGATTGTATGATTCTGAGAGCTAAGGAAGTATGAAGTCTTACCACGAGATGGTGCAAAACATACGAAGTCTTAATTTACCCGCAAGACACTTGAACACCTCGGGCCACAAAAAAAGCACAAGAATATCCACCAGGTGTCAGGCCAAAGAAAATGTGATTTTTTTTTTTTTTTTACTTGATAAAACCCAGCAAGAATAGACAATTGCTTTCAAAACTTAATGTTGGCATGAAATTTTAGTGATGCATTTGGGTGTAGTCCCCCAAAGCGTGGTGGCTTGGGCGATGTCACAAACCACTACCATACTTCTCACTAAAAACTTTGTATCAGAGGGGAAGAGTGCAAGAATTAGCTAATGCAACATTAAATAACCAAAACCAAAGCATTTAAGAGAAGAATAGCACCACCAAAGTAATAACAATGAAAAAAAAAAAAAAATCAACAGTTGGAAAGGTTTCCAGTGATTTGAGGCAATGTAATTTGTATTACTTGGGCAGTCATTGATACTGGAATAGTTAAACTCAAATGAATCAGTACTAATTTTCAAAAGTTTCCAGGGAGGATTACCAGGTAATACAATACATCCTGCAAGCCAGGACTGGTTTTTATTTCTTGTTTTTCCACCACTTCCTATCCAGCTTTGCTCTTTTCTTTCCCATCTTTACACACATACACACAAGAACAGGATAAGACCAAACCTAAGCAAACAAATGGGAAAGCCCCTAAAAGTAATAAAATCCTACCAACCAACCAAAACCAAACCAAGCAAAATAAAACGAAAAACCAATGACCAACACAACAGAGAATTTGCCAGTTTCAGAACAAGGTCTGTTAAGTGGGGTACAACTTTTATCTCTTTATAGAGGCTGGAATACTGCCATCTTCCTTGGAGCCGCTGACTCCCGTAACAAAGCATCACCGGGCGCTTTCAGCCGAGCCGAGGGGCAGCGTCCACCCCACCACCCGCGCCCCCCAACGCGGAGGGGCCGGGGCTGCCCCGGCGGGGCGGGGCGGGCGGGGCGGCGCATGCGCAGCCAGCTTGTTTGTCACACGGCTTATAAGGCGGGGCCGGCGGCGGCGCGGCAGCGCCTTTGTGGGGAGACGCCGTGTCGGCACCAGCGCCGCCCGCGCCGGGGCCGGGGCTCCCCGCCGCCCCCATGAGCCGACTCTAGGGTCCGCGCTGCCGCACCCCTGCGCCCCAGGGGCTCGGGGTTGGTTGTCTTTGGTTCCCCCTTCCCCTTTTTTGTTTTTTTTTTTTTTTTTCTTACAGTCTATTTTTGTACACTTTGCTATAAAACCATGGTGCTGGGGAAGGTGAAGAGTCTGACGATAAGCTTTGACTGTCTAAATGACAGCAATGTCCCCGTTTACTCTAGCGGGGATACAGTCTCAGGAAGGGTCAGTCTAGAAGTGACTGGGGAAATTAGAGTGAAATCCCTTAAAATCCATGCGAGGGGACACGCTAAGGTGCGTTGGACTGAATCGAGGAATGCTGGATCCAACACTGCCTATACACAGAACTACACCGAAGAAGTGGAATATTTCAACCATAAAGACATCCTGATCGGCCACGAGAGAGGTAAGGGCTGCCCTTAACTGCTGCTTTATTTTTTATGGAAAAAAAGCACGCATCTTTGTATCACCCCCGCTTAGCCCTTTCTTTTTTAATGGGTGCATTGGAGAAGAGACATGCCCAGGGTCATATCTTGGCGATGGAGTTACAGGAGATGCATTTGCAAAGTACCTGCAAGCAGGATTCCCTTGAACTACTTGCCCTTCTGCATGGCCATTTATTAATAAATTTTTTACTAATATTTTACCTTTTTTTTTCTCTGTTAACATTCAGTAGGATTTGCCGTTCCGTGGGGAGAACAGCTGTAGAATCACAGTCAGATAGGCACTGGACTTCACTGGCAGAATCCTAATAGCAAATCTTGAAACACAGTGAAAGCATAAAAACTACTTTCTGACACATGCGGGGTTCTCTTGATGCTACTGGGGTGATAACACAATGAATTTTTCAGGGTGGCTTGTTATTGGTAGATAAAAGAGTCTCCGTGACTTATTTTGACATATCACCACCCTGCGTGTAATTTCTTTCTCATTTCAGTATTACCTCCTCCTGGTAAAAACCTTTCATTACCTTGGGCCGCCCCTTACACTCCGCTCGGCGGTGGGGGTCACCCCAATGTAAAGATGTGTCCGAAAAGCCCTTGATGGGGAGCAAAAGGAGGGGGAGGAGAGAGAGGGGGGAAGTGGTGTTGCGTAATGGGAGCGAGCATCCCTCCCAAAACTGGGGAGATGAGGATGAGGACCTCCTGCTCCCCACTTCCCACCCGTGGTGTCCCCACGAAATGAAGACCCCTTCCCCGGCGGGGTAGAAGCGCCGCGGCCCGGGGGTTCTGTGTGGTTGGTTTTTTTTTTTTTTTCTTTTTTTCTTTTTCTTCCCCCCCCCCCCCCCCCCGAACTTCGCAGCCTTTGTTCGAAGCGGTTCAATCCTGTTTGGGACCGGCTCGGAGGAGGGGGGTGCGCCGCCCGCTTCGCGCAGATTGGCCGCACGCGTCAGGTGGTGGCGATGACTTAATTCCCCAGCGCAAGAAAATAATGTTAAAAACCGGTTATGTAATTTTTTGTGCTGCTTGCCCCGGTTTTTTTCTAAATGTGCATCATATAGCCTGCAGCGATGTGATAGTTCTCCTTCTTTCCGGAAAAAATAAAAAAGTGCAATTTTTGATCAGCTCCGGGCCACTCAGCCACTATTCCCGAGCTTAACGCTGTTGCAGAACTCGGTTTTTTTTTTTTTTTTTTTTCCTTTTTTTCTTCTTCATGCCTCGCGCACACCGCGCTAACGAGGTGACTTACTTGCGGCTCCCACCCGCCTCCTGCCACCGCCTGAGAAATCACTCGCCCGAGCTTAAGTTCCCGCACCGCCGGACCGCGGGTTCCAAGAGCGTGGCGACAGCAGTGTGCAGACACACAGGAGCCGCCCGTGGCGGGGGGAGCACGCGTGGGAGCGGGCGGGACAAGGGCCCCGCCGAGCCGCTGCCGGCGCCCGGGGCCGTGTTTCAATGACCGCCCCGAGCGCGGAGCCGCGGCCCGGCCGCGCCCCCCGCCGCCCCCTGATTGGCCCGCTGCGGTTTGTTGCCCTGTTGCTAAGGCGATGCCCGCCGCTGATTGGCGGGGTGCTGGCGGCGGGGGTGAGGGCGCAGGTTTCGCTGCCTGCCCCCGGCGGGCAGGGGCCGCTCCCCGAGGTGTTGGCGCGGCACGAAGCCCCTCCGAGAGGGAGGGTGGGGGGACGCGCTGCCCTCAGTCAGGTCCCTGCCGCGTCCCGTCGCCGGTCCCGTCCCCTGAGGGGTCTCGGCGCGGAGCCGGCGGATGCAGCGCACGCCGCGTGTGAGAGCGGCGGGGCTGGCGGCGCTCCGCGCGCGCCGGTTCAAGCCGGTCGGCTCCTGCTCCAGCCCGCGCTGATTGACAGCTCAGCACTTGTTTACCGCGGCGTGGCGGGACTGCTGAGCTGGCAGGAAGGGGGGGGAGCCGGGTGGAGAGCAGCGCAGCCACCACCGAAAGCAGCGCTCCCCCCGCTCTCGGGACAAATCAAACGAAAATGAATAAATCGTATTTATTAAAAACACCCCAAACACAAAACAACAGTATAAAAACCCACTCTCACGCCGACACATTGTCTTGCTCTTTCAGCACGTTTTCGTGACCTACACTGGGTAATGTTGCGTGCTGAAGGTGCATTTATTTCCACATCTTACTGCTGCATTTTTTTCTAATTTTTTTTTAAAATTTTGTTTATTTTAAAAATTTTGGTATTTGCACTGTAGCAAGTAGAGAATCCACGCTTCTGTAGGACAGTAGTAACTTAGAACCCTCCTGCGTGCCTCTGTTAGTGCTTCGGACAGTCGCACATAAGCTGTTCCCTTTCATTTTGTCTCACTGTATCCCGTTTTATAATTCCAGCCGTTTTTGTGTGCAAGGTGCTCAGTGATTTTTCACTCAACTTCCTATTTTTACCAAGTCAGCGTTTTTTTGGTTCCATGTCAGAATAAACTGCAGTTTTCTTGTGGCATTTCAAGGTGGGCAAGTAATCATGACCATAAACAGGAGTCAGCATTCCTGGCATAAAACCAGCAAGTATCTGAGTCTTGCTGTGTGAGCAAGATCAAGTTAACCTATTAAAAAAAGAAAATTTTAGCTCTAAATAGCATTAATTGGGCAGCTTGCCATTTCTTAAGTCCCTGAATCTCTCTGGTACTTTCTGGGTGGTGGTTGTACAGTCTGACTCGTTTCTCACACGTTTTTTTGTGTGTATGTGTGATTAATGTCTGGACGCTGTTGCCATGCAGGAGCTACAAAGAAGGTGAATTACTAAATTTAATCTTAAGCAGCAGACTTGGTACTGTTAATGCTGGTAAAGAGCCAGCTCTAGTTCTTTCTGACTAGCAGTCAGAGTGGAGAGCAGCATGATTTCCTTTACAAACCTTGCATGGAGGCCTTGAAATGGCCGCAGTTGAAACTGTGTTAGTATTCAGAGGCAGGATTATAAATTGAAACAAATTAGTCTCTGTTTCTCTGTAAGGCGAAGCTGGCAATCTTGCCTGTCAGCCAGAGTTGTCCCGGCATTCCAGCAGTTAATAACTAACTCACCAGAGACCCTTGTTTCTGGGACATCACATTCTTTGAGTGTTGTAATGTGTGAGCAAAACTATTTTTTTCTGGAGGAGAAGCCCATGCAATGTATGACATGTGTGCAGGTGGAATAGTGTTTTGGTTTATTTCTCTTTTAGATGATGACAATTCAGAAGAAGGCCTTCACACCATCCATTCAGGAAGGCATGAATATGCATTCAGCTTCGAGCTTCCACAGACGTAAGTACCCACTCACAGTCCTCCACACAGGGGCCTGCTGCCCACCGCCTGACCAAAACTCCTGCTGTGGGTGGAGGGGAAACCTATTCAATGGTAGTAGGAATTGTGCTCCAACATGCTGTAGAGAACATGATCTTATTAAACTGAAGAGGTTGCTTTTATACTGATGTACACATACTTTATTTTTTTTTTTTAATTTCCACAAAAAAGGAGCTCACTGCTGCCCAGTTGCTCACTTTCTTTTGACCAAGTCCTGTTGACTTACTAGATATTCCAATCTATTACCCTTTCCCAAGAGGAGGGAGAGGAATTTCAACTGTCACTGGAGTCCTGCAGAGTGGCTGAGATACCTTCTAACTCAGCCATTTACTGGAGCTATGCAGACAAGCAGAACTAGAGATAAGATCACAGTGGGATTGTTTGGGCTCAGGTCTGGAACAGATGTGGCAAGTTTACTTAGACTTCAACAAAAGAGGAGGTTGTTCTTATTCAGGTAGGATGTATGTACCCAGCCTGGCCATTTATGCAGAAAGTCCCGATGGAAAAAGTTAAGAATGGGTGGATGAAGTAAGAATTCTCCTACCTAATCCCATTGGCTTTAGAAAACAAATGAGTAAGTGCAGAAAAGAACGAGCAGAAGTTTGTTCCAGTAAGATAAAATTGTTGCCCCCTGCTGTCTGAAATACGTGATGTAGACACTGTGGACGTAAGGTTTGTACATAGTAGAGTTACCAGTATGGAAATGAGCTAAAGATACAAGTTCCAGTAACATTAAATACACAGGAAAAGAGGGAGTATGAATATGGATGAAAAAAGAGCCTTTGCTGTAAAAGGCAAGTAGCAATCCTTAAAAAAATGATTTGAAAGTCCTTTGAAAGTGACTGAAAATTTGGCAGTTTTATATGAGTAAGCTCACTGTCTAATATTAAAGTTGTTTATTAGAGGTGCTGGTTTTAGCAGAACCTGCAGATGACAAACAGTTTAAGTGAACAGCACAGGGCTTCTACACTGTTTCAGTAAGATTTTCTGTGAAGACCTGTGAACATGGAGATTTTAAAGACAATTTAGCATTCTGTGAAAATCTCAATGACAAGAAGTAGTAAGGCCAATACAGATTTTCCCTGTTTCCCTGTTTTTGAGTTGAAAGGCGCATTTAAAAAACCACAAAAAAACCACAAACACAAAATACTAGACACATCAACAAAAATGTTTAGCTTGAAGTGAAACAGCCAGATAGCAAAATATCACAAGCGTTGGTCTTGTTAAACCAGTTTTTAATAATACTGGAAAAAGAAAGAGTGATACTGAAAGCCTGAATTTTGATGCTGCCTTCGTACTTGTTATTTTATGTCCATAGAATACTTCCAAAATTGATGTAAGCTTCAGAGCAACAGTGGAAAGATGTGCATCATCCTTACTGATTTTTTCTCTTCAGAATATGGGATGGAAGAAAACACTGAAGTTGGATTAGAAAATTCGTTTAATTGCATTATTAGGGAAAAAACCTAAACATTTCATATATGCAAATAGAGAAGTCAAACCTGTAACTGAAAGAATATTTATAGTAAAGCGCTAGCATGGATAGTATTACTTTCTATGGAAAGTATGGAAATCGTGTTGATTTATTTTAATGTATATATAACAGTGCATTCAGAACATAGTAAAATAGAAAAAAAAACTTAAAGAGAAACTAAGTTACAGAAGACTACTGTTAATTGCAAAGAATTGAACTATAAAGATACTTTATCTTTCATTTTATGCTATTAAAAGTGAAAAAGTCAATGCTCACAGGTCTGGAAAAACTTCTTGCATCATCTTTCCTACAGCTTCTAAAATAGACTTCCTTGATTTAACAAATTTCAGAATAGTCTTGATGATTTTATGTGTGTTGGTATATAAACATATATGCTTATATATGTACATTCTTAGGTATCAAAAATGTTCTAAGCTGTCTCCTCAGGGTAGAGGAAGATTAGAAGGTGCTCAAAATAGCCTCTCTTCAGAACTCCCAAGTTAGACTATTTACTCTGCTTAAGGTAAACCTAACTACCTAAGTGCTGAGTTACAGCTAAAATAAACCTGATGTTGAGCTACTGACCAAGTAAATAATAGACAATGGTTTACAAAATGCAGTATCCAAAACTATAATTGGTTGATACTAATGGTAATTTTAAATTGGTATTCAAAAGGGCATGCTTTACTCTAGATGTGAAAGTGGCCTCTTAAGCTTAAAGGACATGTGTGCTCTCCTGGCATTTTCTAGTACAATTCTTTAATCGATTCTATAAATCTATGCAAAACTATAGTAGGGTAAATTGGAGATGATTTTTTCTCCCATTTTTAATCTTGAATTTTTCTGAGATGTGGAAATTTTGCAAATAAATTACGCTTCATTAAGTACTACAGTGCATTAAAAATGCAGTTCTGTATACTAATTGCTGACCTGATCAATTGTATCATTAGACAGAAAGACTTTACTCAATTTTGACCTTTGTGTCCTGCACAGACCACTTGCTACCTCATTCGAAGGCAGACATGGCAGTGTGCGCTATTGGGTGAAAGCCGAATTGCATAGGCCTTGGTTTCTACCAGTAAAATTAAAGAAGGAATTTACAGTCTTTGAACATATAGATATCAACACTCCTTCATTACTGGTAAGAATTGACAGAATTACTCATTTTTTGTTTCTGGCATAAAAAATAATAAAGTTTAATAACTGAAACAACATCCATATCTAATTTTACCTAGTACTTATTTGATAATTAGTTAAAAGCCAATCTTCTAAATATTGTTAGTTCAGCAACTTTTTAAGTACTGGTATTTTGAAAGCTATGTTTTCCTGTACTTGGAGTTGCTTCACTTTTAAGATATGTTAAAATGGTTTTGTCAATTTAAATTGATAATACTAAATTGTTAAGTGTGAGTTAGAAGGAAAATTTTGGGAACTGTTCCTCTTTGATTTTGAACGAAGAAGGAACTGTGAAACCTAGAAGAATTAGTGTGACATTGCACATGTAAAAAATGCAAACTAAATAATGTACTGGTGTGCATAACTGATAATTTTCATATGGACAGTTTTTTACCAATGGGGAGAAATTATCACAATTCTTTATAATCTTTTTCTGAAATGTCATTTCATTAAAATAATTTCAGTATCACAACTGCTTTCAATGAGGATTTAAGTCAGGCCTAGAATTCCATTCCCCCCCTCTCTTCTTCAAATTCATCCCCCATGGAGAGGGGAAAAAACCTCAGAATCCATTGAAATAGGTTTCTTGTGTGTATGGGTGAAGAATCAGACCTGCAAAGGGACATTGGCCTAGCACATATTCCATTAAAATCAAAAGACTCTTGATTTGACTTTAATGGGCTTTGGATCAAGTCCTAAATCCTGGTGTCATGTAAAATAACAAAGTCTGTTTGATACAGATGAAACAGGATCATTTTGAAAGAGGAAATAGCAGGAGTCAAGGTTACAGTACTTCAGGTTGGTTATTGTTTCTGAAATAGTGTACTGGAATGACATTCTAGTTTACTGGTAAATTAAAAGCTCTTCAACAATATGGTGGGATATGTAGGCTTATAAAGTGTATCCTTAGGCTATGCTGAATTTATTTATGTATAAAAAACTGTTTTAAATGTAACTAGTATGAAGTGTAGCAAAAAAGCAGTGTTAATGAATATGGAATTAGAATAAAGCTTACAGTTTACATAGTGCAATTTGCTTGAGGTTTCTCTCTAAATGAAACTAGATATGCTTATAAAAATGCACAGAAAGTATATAATCAAAATATTTTTTTGGTGTTCATTAGAACAGATTAAGAGATTCATGGAGCACTCTATTAAATGGAAAATACTGTTCTTTTCTTACAGTCACCCCAAGCAGGCACAAAAGAAAAAACTCTCTGTTGTTGGTTTTGTACCTCAGGCCCAATATCCTTAAGTGCCAAAATTGAAAGGAAGGGCTACACCCCAGGTACGTAACAGAAGTAATTATAGGAAATGTTTTTCCTTCCCTTTTAAAATGACAGTTTGTACTTAGCTTCTGTTATATAAAAGAAATACTTAAACTATTCTTACCATTTTTGTCTGCATTCATCTGTCTTGCTATTTTAAGCTACTAATTTTGTTAGCTTGCTGTGTCTCCAGATTGTTAAAGGACATTTGTTTTTATTGGGCCTGTGCAGTTTTCTGTTAGATTTACCTTATGGTGACCTTACTCCTGCTAGCATCAGTGGATGTTGTTAAAAGTATAGATCATTGCTAGCAGCGTCCAGAGCCACATAACAATACACAGTATGTGGCAATTTGCTTCAGTTGCCTTGCAAATATATAGAAAAAAAAAAGAAATTTTGCTTTGTTTCAGGTGAATCAATTCAGATCTTTGCTGAGATTGAGAACTGCTCTTCCCGTGTGGTGGTGCCAAAGGCAGCCATTTACCAAACACAGGCATTTTATGCCAAAGGGAAAATGAAGGAAGTCAAACAGCTTGTTGCCAACCTGCGTGGGGAATCCTTGTCATCTGGCAAAACAGAAACCTGGAATGGCAAACAGTTGAAAATTCCACCTGTTTCTCCTTCAATCCTTGACTGTAGTATAATCCGTGTGGAGTATTCACTGATGGTATGTTGGGTTGTTTCATTGGAGTATGAGTAGTTTCCATGATTCCTTGCAAATCGTTAACAAAGCTTTGTGAACTGCTAACTAGTTACAAAAGAAATACATAGCCTAGCATTAGGTCTCCTGACAAGAATTTTTGTAAGTAAATTCAGTTTAAATCTTGCGTGTTCTAAATAAATGTGTTACGAGTAGGTGACATTTCCATGTGAGGACTTCTGTTAAGAATATAGAGCTGCCTTTGACTTGGAGGGCTTTTTGTATCCATAGGGACATTGGCTCTGAAACAAACAAAAAGAAATTTCAGCCTTGTGAAAAATTCCATGGGTGGAGATTTTAGTCTAATAATTATGAAGTGCTCATACAAAACTGTTTTTAATCTATACTTCGTGTTGTTTTAGGTATATGTGGATATTCCTGGTGCCATGGATTTATTCCTTAACTTACCGCTGGTCATTGGCACCATTCCTCTACACCCGTTTGGTAGCAGAACATCAAGTGTAAGCAGCCAGTGTAGCATGAACATGAATTGGCTTGGTCTGACACTGCCTGAAAGACCAGAAGGTAACCTGACAAAACAAGTCTGTTTTGATTTTTGTGTGCTTCATTCATTGCTGTCACGCAAGCAGGCACAAATTACCTCCTTCATAATAAAGCCCACAGAAAATCCCTTGAGGATGTTTCCTTGCTATCTGCTTGCTCTCTGTAGAAGAACAGAGTTGGCCTCCTTGCCTTCCTCTCTAAGGTATGAGCAGGGGAACCCAGCTGCTTGGAAGCTGGTGCAAGTGAAAGCACAGAATGCCATTGTACCTGGGCAGAATTAATTCTGCCTCCAGTATCCCAACTGTGTCCTCGGTTGTAAGGCATTGTAACCTACCAAACTAGCAGTTAAGGTGACTTTTAGCAACCTTAGTAGCCAAGACTTTGTGAAATGGTAATATAATTCATCTCAGTGGGAATCTCTTGTCAAAGGAGAAACTCTGTAGCTTCTTTACTCTTTTTGCATATAAACATCTGGGGGTTTTAATGTACAAATCCCAGACTCTGATGGTGGAATCCAGAGGAATGCAATGTTTTTTCATTACTGCCTGTAAGAGAAATTCAGTATTGTGAGTGTGCTTTAAATTTGAAGGTGATAGTTAGGCCACAATAAACAATGGTCAGTCTGCTCTTGGATTGGAGCATAGTCTTAAAATAAGCTATAATAGTCTACCATCTCTTTCGTGTTCAATAACTGTGGAAAAACGACTGAAGTAATTTATCTAGCTGCTGGTGCATTTTACGATATAAAAGTTTAATATTCATCATGTTATATGTTTTGACGTACATAAGAACTTGTTGTTCGAACTGCGTGTGCCTTTTCGCTGCAGCACCTCCCAGCTATGCAGAAGTGGTTACGGAGGAACAACGGCAGTCAAGCCTTGCACCCTTAGGTGCTTGTGATGACTTTGAGAGAGCGCTTCCAGGGCCACTGTTTGCATATATCCAGGAGTTTCGTTTTCTGCCTCCACCCCTCTATTCAGAAGTAGGTACCTCAGAATTTAATGAAGAATTCACTGTTTCTCTGAATTCTGTCATATGTAATAAATGTAGGAAACTGTTTCTACTTTATGAAAACCAGGACAAATAATCAAAAATATGAAAAGGGGAAAAGGTAACTTAGTTTTAGCAAAGTGGAGGAAAATTAGTCAAAAAGTTTCCAGGATTCTTCACTAGTCTAATGCTTTGTAGAAATTCCAAAACTATTTTGCATCCTCTGGGCAACTTTACTAAAGTTATATTGCATTATACATGTAATACATCACATTGGTGAATACCAACATTTTTCACCTCTACTTTCTAAAAGTACTGTGTATTTTTTGTTCTTTGTATGTATTACTCTCAGAATTCCCATGTAGAGAAGTTACAAAGCTACTTTTTCTGGCTTAGGTTTCTCTAAATGCACAGTTCAAACATTTCTGCCTGCAAGTTTAGTTCTGTGGAAGTCACTCAATAACTGGGACACAGGTTTAGGCTTCAGAAGCTTCAAAAGCCATACTTATATTTTTCAGGGAAAAGCAGTAGTATAGGACAAAATAGAATAGTGTCTTTTGGCTAAATCTTGCCTGGATACACCCCCTCTTGATTTTTTCTTTTCCTCTTGAAACACTTAAGCTGCTAGTGAGTGAGTGGGTTTTTGTGTCTTGTTTGTGGACTCTTCTGTAATGTAAACCAAGAGTACAACTCGGGCCCTTTCAATTTAGGTACTCTAAAGATTTAGAAATAAGCTTTTCCTTTGTTCTAAAAATGGCTTTATAAAATGAACTGACCAAACTGTGTAGTGTTCACTTAAATTATACTTCTATCCAGTTTTGGAGACCTAAGTTAGCATGTTCTTCACCTCCTTCCTTTTGGTGAAAGGAAGAAGATGTAATGTGTTGAACACATGAATTTTTAAGATACTTCATGGGGTTATTCAGGAGTCATTACTTACAAATTAAGTAGAAGAACTTTTTACTAACAATTCTGTGCCTTTTTAAGTAAAATGTCTTCTGACATAGATTTAGTAGTTTAAGTTACATGTTCAGTGATGAGTAAGGTTGTCTTCTTAGTATACAATAAATAATTTAAAAAATTTGTGCTGCTATAGCAGGTTTGTTTCAATTTTTTTATTACATCTTCATCTTATCCTTAAGCTACCATCAACTTGAAGTTTGAAATATTTCACTACACTTAGTAATTTTCAATTCAAAGTTTTATCTAATTTCTGGAGATATTTCAGTTACTTGAATAACATTTGGATTGGGAATACCATTTATCTCTGTCTTGGACGTAAAAATTTTGGTATTTGGATTGGTTTATTTTCTAGCAATCAGTTCTAAAAATACCTTGGGTTGTTGTGTTTTTACCTCTTTTGTTTAGATTGATCCAAACCCAGATCAGCCCGCAGATGACAGACCATCTTGCCCCTCTCGTTGAAGGAATCCATAAGAAGCTGACTCGACTTGGGTTTTGAATCATACCTGCCGTGTTGAAGGTCAAGGCATCATAGTGGAGACACACTTTCAAAGAAAGTGGGTTTGCTCTTGCCTGTGTGGTGAAAAAATGAAAACAACCTGTGATCATGCTTTGAAGCCTACAGTAACACTGTAGGACTGCTCCACATGCTTGAAGAACTGAGCTTTCCCCCCTCCCTCTTAAATACTGGCACATACTAGGAGCAGCCTTACTAACCTACAGTCATGTGTGTCCAGCCACTCAAACCACATTAAGAGAGGTTTGGCTTCCTCTTACAGTTTGGAAATTTGCACATGCTTATTGCTTACATTGTGCGGTTCAGTGTCACTACAGCTTTTTGTCATTTATGCCAGACATTTGTTATCCCCTTCTTATTTTTTGTGGTCCGCACAATAAGGAGCAAAAGAAAGCTTTGACAAAAAAGAAAGAAACAAAAAAAACCCCAACAGCAACAGACTTTGACAAATGCACTGACTTCTCTTTTTTTTTTTTTAATTTAATGTAGCCTGGACTTTACCTGCGTATGCACATGCTCAGAATTGTCCTAGTAGGCTGATCGTGTATCACCTCTTCAGCTTGGATCCTATTGTGGATTTATTTACAAACATCAAATGCCTTCAAGCCAATCCTTCTTGCTGTATGTTTTGCAGCCTACTGTAGTAGATCAGCAACAGATATGGGGATAGGGTGGGAGGGTAAAGAATTAATAGAAAGAAACTAATAGACTTCATCAAGATTGTATACTTTCTTGATTTCTTTTAAGAATTTGTTGCCTTTCTACTATTATCGCAAAGCAGCATTTTGTTACAGACTGCCTAAAAATCACTTAATCTCAGGTGAACTCATCACTTGCCAAACTGTTGGGATGCTATTTGTTTTTTTATGTTGCACTGTTGAGTTAGTTCTTTTTTTGTTTTGTGTTTGTGTTTGTTTTTATTCTTTACTTGAGAGGGAGATTTGGAATAGGGACATACACAAAAGTTACAAAACCCACCTCATTCCCATTTCTCTTTCTACGTTACAAAAAGAGATGTGCAAGTTGTGAAGCTCTAAAAAAAAAAAAAAGGCACAAATGAAAGCACCAGCAGACACCAGCTGTTCTTCAAAAGAATTTTAAAAGGAAGTAGTCATACACTGTCGAGATGCACAGACAGATCAATATCTCAAGTAGCAGGGATAGGAAGGGAAAGTAAATTTATTTTTATATATAGCTACTTAATCACCAAAAATTTATATGTAATGAGTCTAGTAGAAAGTATATTTCAAACCGCAGGAAAAGCTCGTACTATGCTAAGAGCTCAGTTTGTGCACTTTGTATTACCTTCAGGGTTTATGATACTGTACAAGATAAATATAATTAAAGTGGGGAAGATCAGTGTTACCATCCGTGCTTAAATATGAGTTAGCTGGAATTGCTTCAATGACTGCATCTTCTGTGGCACTCTAAAGGGCTTTAAAACAAAACAGTGAATTTTACCATGTATTCATACAGAATGCAAGAAACTCTATGGAAAGAGCACTTGTCCTTGAGTATGCCCCAGGAAAAAGAGTGCAATGGAGCCATTACCTGTGCTAACAAATACCAGCACTTATATGTTAGAGATGTACAATGGAAGTCAACTTTGTTTTTCAGAAACCATGTAACACAGATCACTGACAAAGGGACACTCTTCTGGTCTTGACTACTTAAACAAATCAAGATCTAATCCATCAAACACCTGTCTCCTTGTGCAATAAAAAAGCTCAGAAGAGAGTGGGAGAGGGGAGGCTGGTGTTTCTGCATGGTGCTGATTATTAAAAATTTCTGCCTTGTTTTTAAGGCTTCATAAATGCAACAAAATAGGCTTTTCCATAAGTGGCCTTTATGAGAACATGAAAGATCATTCATGTTTCAAAAATGACAACAGGGTGATAAAATATAAATGAGTCGCGTTTTAAGTGATTCAGTTAAAAGGCTGGGGCTTTGAGCGGGAATATTGGCAAGAAGGAAATTGGATTATATTACTAGGCCAATTTTGTGGATGTCCCTTCCCTCTACCCTCTTCAACCAAACAATTTTTAAAGCTGATGGGATCGTTGGTATAAAAGGGCATTTGGTGGTTTTACTTTTTTTTTCCTTTTTTGTTATTTTAACAGACTAGGGAACAATTGCTGATACACATAGCATAGCATTAAAGTACTTACCACAATAGAATGGAAAATTGCATATGAGGCAGGATTGACCAATATCATAGTAATTGACTTGGCATCACAGCCTTTGTGATTAGAACGAAAAATTGTATTAGCTTATTACAGCTGGTGGTGGGGTCCGTGGCTGTGACCCAGGAAGAGATGACCGGTCCAGGGAGATGGTCCCGAAAGGAATGGCCTGCCCGAAGTCCGGTGTCTTCCTCTCAGCTGCTGGCAGGAGGGCCCTTGCAGAGGCTGTCAGCTCTTTAGTGATTATCAGCTCGCGATTCCAGCTCAGCTCTGCAGGGCTGCCTCTAGGCCAAACCAGACCGGAGAGAGAGACGAGAAGACCCGTATGGCTGGTTCCGCACGAAGGTAGCTTTATTGCGGGTCCCCTCCAGCGAAGGGAAGGCCAGGGACGAGCTCACTCCTCTACAGAGGCGAACTGGTCTTTTATAGGGATACAGGGGATCAGCAAGGGGACCAATGGATTACAGAGGGTCTGGGATAGACCAATGGGTTACAGAATGATCTCCATAGGGTCTCCCAAAGGATTGTGGGTCTACTTTTCCTCACCATGACTCCAAAGTCCTTTCCAGGGAGTCCTGCTGGGCGATTGCGAAATCTCTTATCTCAGCAGACATCCCTCCCGGGCAGTGGCTGGGCATATCCCACATTAGCTTATCAAATAAAGACTTCCAGTTTAAATCACATTGTTACTCAGAGGCATTACTCTTCCACAAGTATTGGTCAATTCTCAGCATTATAAAACTTGACGTTCACAGTTTTAGCCCAGTATTTGATAGAGAATTCTGAACTGAATTAGGAAAAAGTAAGTAAAATCCAAACATTAGAGAAACAAAGTGCAATATTAAATGTTTGCTTTATAGATTATATTCTATGGCTGTTTGTACTTTTTTTTTGTTTTTAGTTTTGGTGCTGAATATGTCCTTGTAGACTCTTGTTTTAAGAAAACTATGTGGAAGACAGTTTAATTTTTCCTATTGCTCTTCCTTGTGGAAAATAAACTTTTTTTAAAAAAAAAAATTTAAATGTTTTATCTATGCATGAAAGAAAAACCACAAGTATCACATAGTACAGGAACTTACTGCAGGAAAACATGTATTGCCTATCTTAAACAATAGAGAAGAGCTATTTCTAGAACTATACCACAGAGTACCACAGGAGTCTAGTTTTGGGATCCTCAGTCTCTTACATCAGTGAGCTCATGGGGCCAGGTCCCAGATGGGAAATGCCTTTTTAGGACTCTGTATCATATTACAGCTGTAGTGACCCTATTCTGAGGTGTCTGGTCCTTTCCCTGAGAACATGACACAAATTTTGGGGGGATAGGAGGAAATTAGGGAGTGACTTCGAAGGTCTGTTTTGCAGATGGGACTTCAACATGAGGTTTATTGACTTGGGTTGTAGAAGGTCCTTTGCTCTTCCCTTGACAGTAAGCAGATGTCAGAATGTCATCCTGTGCCCTGTGCAGTGTTGCTGAGTCTCCCTAGTGTGCCAGCAGCATGGCAGTGCCACTGCATGTCCTTTAGGCTGTGCACAGGCAAAATGGATTGTCACCATCCTTCAGGATCAGCATGCCATTTGACCTGTGAGGGGCTGGCCTGCGCTGTTCCTCTCCATTGGTGTTTGGGGTACTGGGCCACTGTGTTTCCACAGCACTGTATCTTCACTTCAGTGATGCAGCTGCTGATGTGGGCAACACAGACACTGATCCAACACCCTACATTATACAAACAATAGGACCTCCCTCTCTGAAACAGAGCATTTCAGCCAGCTTAATTTTGAGTTTGTTTTTCGTGAAGAATGCAGACATTCTTCAGACAGACTTTCCCTCCCTATTAATAACACTGTTAGTTTTTGCCTAAGTTCTGGTTGAAACCAGTAAGAAACATGAAGGTTGGTTGTCATTTTGCTAATCTGCTTGGAGATCTGTTAGTGTTTAATCTCTACTAGCGAAGAAGGACCATGCAGCTGTTCACTAACCTCCCCACCAGTGGGCTGGGAAAGAGACTCTTCCAGAGGAGTCAAGTGAGAAGGTTGAGATAAAGACAGTTCAATAAAGCAAAAGCCACAGACACAAAGCAAACCAAGGAATTCATTCCCCATTTCCAGTGGACAGTCTTGTGTTCAGCCATCCCCAGGAAAGCAGCACTCTGTCATGCCTTAGTGGTGACTTGGGAAGACAAACTCCATTACTCTAAATGCTCTACCACTTCCTTCTTCCCCCAGCTCTATATGCTGACCATGGCACCATATGTCCTAGAATATCCCTGTGGTCAACTAGGGATCAGCTGTACCATCTGTGTCCCCTCCCAGCTCCTTGTGTAGCCCACTCACTGGTGGGGTGATTGAAGGAGCAGGAAACACCTTGATGCTTTGTGAGCTCTGCCCAGCAGTAACTAGAACTCTTAATCTGTCATGTCAATGCTGCTTTCTGTGCAAATCTGAAGCACATCCCTGTCATAGCTAACTGTGACAGAAATACCCCAGTCAAAACCAGAACAAACTCCTTCCTAGCTGAGTGACTTTTTTTTTTTTTTTTTTAGTACCTGCACAACCCTTCTTAGGGGTTTCTAATGCTATGTGGCAGGGTTAGAATTTAAATTAGCACCATTAAAGGGACACTCTTCTAGCAGTTCTGTGCAACATTTTGAAATCCTGCCATTTTAGACCAGCACTAACAAATTTAGCTGTATTGTCAGTGTTATTATAAATTTGGAAGTTATCAAAGTTTTGAGATCTGATTTTTTAAATGGAGATGTTTCTTATTTCTTTATATAAATACCTGAGTGTACGTACATAAGTCTGCTACACCAGGATGTAAAACTAATGGCTCTTCCACTCTTCCATTAGAGTGTTCAGAGCAGGAGCAGGTTACAATTTCTTAAGCACTCGAGCTTTGAGAGGCAATGCTGCAATATGGATCTGTGGATACAGATATGCAGCTAGCGAGAATTTCTCTTGCTTCTTTCCAGTCCTGTAGATATTTTTCTCTCTCATGGAAGATACTAGTAGAGTTCTAAAAGCTGTGAACACCTGCGACCTTGCAAAGCTTTGTTTATGGTACAGTTGAAAAATATTTTGACAGTGGATGTTTTAGGATTTTAGCCAATCAATTAGCAGATCCTTTGACCAATTAGACTATGAAGAAAAAAGTCTATAAAAGAGTTGTAAAATAATTAAATAAAGGAATCTTGCTGCACAATTCCTGCCTGCTGGATCTCTCTTCTCCTCCCTACCACTGCAGGATACCGTGATATGGATCAATATATTTTCTGGGAATTAGCTAGTTGAAACATGTACCTAGTACTTTTTAACCCCTTTCTAGATTTGAGCCTTCCTGTGTTATACAGAAATGGACCACTACCTCACCATGATCTTCATCCACCTTACCTTTCCAAAGCACAGCTACAAAGCATGAAGTCCAGCTACAGCAGTGAAGAAGGGTCTCCAGAAGTAGCCTGTGAAGCTGGGCAGCAACCCAGCAATGCTTTTCTGCAGGAAAACATCTGCAGATGCTGCTCATTGGAACCAATTCCTGTGACTAGGTGCACGGCTATAGGCAACTCTTGCAGAGAGACAAATGCCCAGCGGAGATTTTCCTGCATGAGGACAGCTGCTCCTGGGGCCATAGAGGCCAGACATCTCACATGTTTTGGATTTTGTGTGGAGTCCGCATTCAGAGATCCACAGACATGTTAGGAGTTACCAGAATTTCTACTGTATGACCATTACTGTGGATTTCAGATCCTGGATTTTGATGTTATTAGTGAAAGTCACTTGCAAAGGCACATTGTCAGGCACATTCCACCTTGCACTCCAGATCATATCCTAGAAATAGGAGGAAAGTAACCTGTATCTTCTCCCAGAAATCATTCACTCCTGGAACTCCACCTGGATACAGCGTGCTATTTTTAGAGCTGGATCTCCCTATCTCCCAACCTAGTGGATGTTACAACAGAGGAGTAGCTTCTGAGTAAAGTCCAAGTGCTGCCATGAAATCCAAGTTGAACAGTGTACCTTTCACCTAGTACAATCTTCTAACGCAAGATTCGGAGTTCAGAAGGACACTGCCTGTTGAGTTTGCTTTAGGCATCTTGCCTGAAATGTTTGTCATATTTGGATGACAGACAACTACCTGGATCAGAGAAGAGTGCTAAATATAACATAAAAATTGAATTATTTAGATGTGTTTTAAGGGGGAGAGGAATGTACAATTAAAAAATTAAAAAACACATTCAGAAAGCGTCACCGTGACCGCTGCTGACCACTGCCCAGGCTAGCTCCAGCGGTGTGCGGCAGGAGTGGGGAGCAGCTGGACGCATGGAGCTTTAAGGCTGCTCCTCTGAAGCCTCTGCTCCAGGCACTGCTATGGCTCCAGCCTGCTAAGGTTCCAGACACTGTGGCAGTCAACAGCCCTCGAGGAAGGGAAAGATAAAAAGTAGCGTGGAGGCTTGCCACGGGAGGTAATGCAAGTTTATTGGAGGGTATCCACAGAGAACAAGCCCAGATCAGCTCTTGGTAGCAATTTATAAAGGGAGGCGTTACAACGGGGACGGCTTGACAGGGGACCAATAGGGGTCTTTAGGGGAGGGATGTGGACAGGGATAGACATTCATATGGGCCAATAGTCTCAAGGGGTGGAGGGAAAGGGGTCACATGCCCCAAAGGGGAGACAAGATTTAGGGAATCTCCAAGAGGGGAGGTATCCAAGGGGGCAGGGTCTCGGGGGATTGACAAGGACCACATAAGGATAAACCGGGAGGGCTGTGATGGACACCGAACTTTCCGGAACAATGGGAGGGGTTTGGGTGATTGATAGGGAAAGAGCCAGAACATAGGGGAGGGGATAACCACATTGGGAGCACCAGAGGAGCGGCTTGGATCTGGGGCAAACCAACTGGGAGGAGGAGTGGGGAAGGTAGGGACGAACCATCGGGGTACAGAGAACATATGAAAATACAATAAAAACACCACATCACCACAAGAAAGTTAGCCTGGCACTTTGTGATAATTCTCTGCTACTCCTGTAGTCCAATCTGACGTCTTATACAGGAAAATCTCAGCGCTCTCTCTAAGACAGTGCATTCCATCTACCATGAGCAGCTCTCTGCATGATCTTCTGTTGGGGCACTGAGGGTAACAACCAAGTACACAATGTTTCCTCTTGCTCCCATATGTCACTACCAAGAGTCTATCGTCTTCCATCATAAAGATTTAGCCTCTCCAGGCTAAAGCATGCCTTTGACTCACCAACTCTGCACGAGATGCTTTGTCATGGAGAGGCCACAACCTGTTACTTGTGTATTGGTGTAGTAAATGTAATTTCTAAAATGAGCTGATGAATGTGATGCCATTCTTTCTCAAAGGAGACATGATACTTCTGTTTTCAGCTGAAGAGTAGGTTGGAGCATAGGAGGAGGGGAAAAATTATTGCAAAACCTAGTTATTATTTACCTGAAAAGTAATTTCCCAGGCTAAAAAAAGGCCTTGCTGTGATGGGACAGCCTTAAATTAAAATGAAACTCCCCACTGGAGATGGTCAATACTCAAGGCAAAGCTGTCATTGTTGCCCATCAGCTAAGAAACAGAATTTAAGAATACTTTCTTAAGGTAAAAGGTGTCGAGTATTCACTAGGTAATGACTTCTGATTAATAAATTGCTTTTTTATCATTTACGCTCTTGCTTGGGGTGTCTACCCGAAGTCAGCTGAAGTCTGTTTACACCAGTCCATTTCTTCTATAATTAGCCCATTTTTCCTAGTTAAGAATTCCAAGAGAATAGATCATGGTAACATCTTCAGGTCTGTTTAAAAAGTTTATTTCAGTGTTAAATATGCAATATAAACAAAGAGAAACCTGCAACAGTGTTTTACAGCTATATAATTATCTCCTATAAATGAAACTAAATTGTCCCCTTCCCCATCATTTAACAGGATAAGTCAGGAAAGACAGTTTTTCTGCTGCCCATTATTTTTTAGTGCATCAACGCTGTTTATGGTGACATAGTTGCACATCACTGAAGTAACAAAGCTATTCTTCAGTTGCACAATGTAATACTGACCTCCCAAACAAAACAAAGGAAGAAAACAATACCTGGCCTATGCAGAAGTAGATAAATGTAATTTAAGTAAACTTTAAAGCCACAAAACTTTCACTTTTTTTCTGATTTTCCCTTTTTCCCCTTATAATTCAAAGTAATTCAAAGGAAGTAATGATCTTCTCTTAATCCCTTTGCTGTCTTCTTCTTCCTATATTATATTCAAACTTTTTAATGATTCAAAATATCCTACTTCTTTTTTGTGCATATAACTTATGCTACCATAAAACCTCATATAAATCTGTATTTCCTCAAAGAAAACCCATTTCATCCACCTTTTTGACCCAAAATGCCTTCTCAGAATGAGCTTGAAAATACACTATAGACTTTCTCCCCCTGATCATCTTTTATGGAAAAAAAACCCCTAGGAGTACTGACTAGATAAACTTTTGAATTCCTTGTATAAAAGTCACATTTTATTCATGGTATGAACTAGTAAATAGATGTTTGCAATATAGGAACTATTTTAAGGTATTTCAGCATTATTATCATGAATTATCACACAATGAATGCAAATTGACTTACCTTGAAGGTGATTTTATCACAGGTTAAAAGCATTCAGAGGAACCACTAATATTAGAGCTCACTGCAGTGAACCTGTACCTTTTTACCTGGGAGATAACACATCCTACCTCTGTCTCATGATTATCCCTCCACCCCCCAAAAAACCCCAAAAAACCAAAGCACTACAAACCACAAACAAATGAAGCTTTAAAAAGGTTTATAAGCAGCATTTTCATGTAGCTAATATAGGGAAACACTGTTCTAATGAAGGCTATACTACCCAACATTTGGGCTTATAGTTTTTTGCTTCCCATATGCAATTAGAAAGTAATTTTAAATTACATTAATTTATTTGGGATATATTTGGTATTCTTCTATGACTTTGCATAACCAAATACTAACTAGGTTTCTGGCACAACCAGAAGAAACAAGAAATATTATGCTTGAGAACTTGGTTAGGGTTGAAACAGAGTACAAGCAACATGTTTTATTTGCTACTGCAAAGGGCAAGCTCCACTGTGCTAAACCTCATTCTCTTGGCAACTAGTTGATAAATACAAAATACTCCAACAAGTCATTCTTTTACCCTTGGCTCAAAGTGAGCAGATCTGAAAGTAAAGAAAAGTTGCTATTATCACAATTAAAGAGCAGTGCAGGGGGAAGGAAGAAACCCAAATTTTGCAACTGGCCTTTCCACCCAGAATGTCCAAGCAGCCACCAAGAGAGAAGCCAGACATCTCACCTCTGACGAGCGCACAGATATTTTTAGCTCAGTAGTGCAATCTGCAGTTTTTAAGTGCATTGCAACAGGAAAGTCCCTTGCTGAAAGCAGTGAGAGGCCCTTCAGGAACCTCTGACAGAGCAAATTCCCCATCAACATGCATCTACCTCTATCACCTGCGTCACTCTGCAGGGATAATGTGGAGAGCCCCAAACACAGGCAGGCATGGACAAAAGGGACTGCGGGTAAGGAACAGCTTTGATTTATGTGATCCAGAGATCTGTTGACTGATTACACGAAACAGAGATCTGTCCGGTTCACACAAGGACAGTTTAGACTTGGACGTGCCGTTTTGTTTTCCAGCTTTATAAGAAGATGTTCTTTTTCTGCAGCCCACAGATCTTTCTAAACATGGTGACAGTTTTAAAAAGGGGTTTCAAAATGCTGTTACTGGATTATTCTACAGAGCTGTGAATTGTACCCAGGAACTGAACCAAACACTTTTCTCCAGCCCTCCTGCAAGGCAAGTTGTTGACAGGAGGAGCAAGCACTCTTGTGACCTTTAAAAAGTTTTACATTCATAAAGGCAACCCAGACCCCCAAGAAGCCTTAAGGCTAGCGTTGTTACAAGAAGACAAAGAGTGGAAAAAACCTAAGAGCAGTAGAGCCTGCTGAAAACCAAAAGCTACTGGGATTTATCGGTGGAAGCAGTGTGTGCTATGGACACAGCCAGAATGACATAGCAAGAAACCTTGTCATGTTGCCTCTACTTAATTTCCTCAGAGGCAATGGGTGTCATCTGCTTGCTTAAGTTTAGTCCTACGTCACTCAGCAACGTTTGAATGTCGTGGGTGAGCACAGAACACACCACACTGAGCAACGTAAACACAGGCAACCACCTTAATAGGGGTGCTATGGGAACACTGGGTCTTGTCAGCAAGATCCAGTCACTGTCCCCTCTGAGCAGGGATAGTGAAAGTGCAGCCTCATCCTCAGCAAGGGTGTCTGACTCTCAGGAGCAGCTGCAGGGAAAATCGGTCTCTTGGCTCCTGGTCTGAAAGTCCCTTGGCTCCCGTCTCTAAAAGGTGCTGCTGACACCAGACTGTCTGGGGCGGGGAAAAGAGACTGTGTCACCATGTTCCCCATGAGGGTCAGATCTGTCCACACATGCACGGGTTTTATATTCTTGGCTGCTCCTCCAGAATTCACAGCTGACACTAGTTATTTCTAGGAGTTGTTTCTCTCCAAAAGGAAAAAGCAAGGGTGGGGGAAGAAGATGGTTGCAATTATTTAAATAAATAGCATATAAGCAATTGGTCTTATTAAAGAAATAGAAATAATAAGCTCAGCCTTTTCACATCTTGTGTGCTTATATGGATTATGACAAGTCCAGTTCTGTACAATTAATTTCATGGATGTATGATTTGCTTCTACATGATAGTACATATACCTAACTGCTGTTTTTTCTTTTCTTTATTTTTTGAGGAGGTCATGTTACATAAACACAGTACATAGAAAAGGCAAAAATTATCATCAAAAGTAGGATTTGTGGCTCACTGATTATGTTTACTGAGTTAAAAGGCTGAAATTTTTTCCATTCTGTTGATTTCCTTGTAGTTCACAGATTTTTAATTAGGTTTGGCTCTTTAACTCAGTTTCATCTAGCTCTGATTCATGACTGCTGCATCACTAAACCTGCAGTAAAAGAAATTTTCACCTTCCCCAGTCACCTTCCTTTCATGAACAAATAGAGGAGTACTTCTCTCAATCCAGTCAAGGTCAGCACAAACAAAAGACAATCAGAAAAAGGCAATTCTGGGGGAATGACTGGACACAGATCTGGGAAGAACATTCTGTGTTCCCCTGCACCAACATCTGAACAGTCACTGGCAACACGCCTAGATATTTTGGATGTTACATGTCTGTCGAATAAGTCAAAGATCCAGATGTAGAATCTAGCAATTATTACATTCTTCTGGTGTCTTTCAACCCGTCAGCTTGTGATTAGGGTACAGAGAAGTATAAATATAATGGTTTTTAATCAGGTATGTTTTTTAGGACGCTGTTTTATTTATTGGAAAATGGACATATATTTATTTCAGTTCATCAAACAGTATTTTAAAAAACTTCTTCTAATTATTTTTAGAGGAAAGGTTCTAAGAGGAAATTTCTCTCGTAAATCATGGAGGACAGGCATTCAATTGTGGCATCAGCCTTCCCAGTATCACGTCCATAGAACAATGAGGAGGAAATTGCTAAAAGGTTTGTATGAATGCAGATTATGAAATTTAAACTCTTACTTCTGAACTGAAAGGAATGAAGCATCCTATAGGGTAGGTTCACTGTAAAATTAAGGGACACAGTTTAGCTCATGCAACTTACTAAAGATAAATTATCTGCGTACATTCTTGCATTTTGCTTCATGGTTTCTTTAACCCAAACCTTAGAATTCTGCAACCAAAACTGCAGAATGCTCCATCAGGCTTGCATCTTCACAGATCCAGCATGGTACAACCAGTGTACTCACAGCTGCTCTGCGTGTCTAACAGATGGCAGGCTGACAGCACATTGGTTATGTCATTGAGCCCACAGGTTCATTTTGCACAGACTCTGACAGGTTCAGAGGAACTTCTTTAATTCATTTGTAACATACTAAGTAAGACAGTTTGTTTTTTTATAGTAAAATACACCTTACAATTACTGAAAAATATGCTATATACAGTTTTGTCCTGTGTGTTCCAGAAAGCTGAAAGTCCTGCCAGCCAGCCTGTGCTCAGTTTTCTGACACCCACGTTGTCTCCTTAATAGACACTGCTCTAATTTCCATTGCTCTCTAAAGCAACTGATGCTCTCATCAATGAGCTATTTGTCCTGTCACTCTGGAAGGGCAGCAGTGGTGTCCACCACCCCCAGCTGAGTGCTTGCAGAGAGAAAAGTAGGTCCTTTAATACAGCTAAGGCATAGGCAACACCAAGGATTGCTGCTTTGAAGATGTGTTATCTGAACCCCCATTTTCCTGCAATCCTCCAACATTGCTGTGCCCAGAAACACTCTTCCTATGTTTGGTTAAGTGGAGGCTGCTGAAGTAAGGAAAGAAAGTCTCCTCTAAGCCCTGTGTTCATGTAACCTTTTTTCTCAAAGTGCTGCAATTTCCTGTTGAGTTACGTAAAACAGTGGTCACAGAACAGATGACAACTAAATCTTACAATTTGCAATGACATTGTTATGTTTCTAATATAATGGTTTGCTGACTTTCTCTTTAGAGCCATGAGTGGAGTCTGTACTGCCCATGTATGAAAGAGAGAGAGAGAGATATTCCAGAGCTCCATCATAATACCTCTTAATGCCTGCATGAGGAAAGTTTAACTATGGTTAACTTTTACAAAAAATATGACTTCACCTTTTTAACCTAACATAAACTGTAGTGTAGTCTTCCATTTAATAGGAACTTATTGCTGCCCATCTTCTTCTTTGATTCATTCTTGGGGTAAAGGAGAACTCTAAGAACTAAGCAATATTTATGCTATCCACTGGAAACCTACTTTTCAACAGAAAAATTTTCCTATGAAATTATCTCTTACTGAGAATATTCTGTGTGCATTAGAGTTCATAAATATACATAAATAAGGACAAGCTAGAACTCAAAATATATAATTTTCTCTCTGAATTTACTCCAGGTGACCGGTGTCTTTGAAGAGTGCAGTCCTTGTAGCAACACTAAGACATAAGCAACACTTGTAGCCAGATACGGTTTAAATGCCATTATCCAATCTAACTGCTGAAGCCATAAGCTACATCAAACAGCAACCAAAAATTTCACCCTGATCATTTCTACTAAGCATACATTTTTGCTTGTGAATCCAGAGTAATTCTTCTGCCATTAAAGTCTTAGCATGCAGGAGACTTAGTATTTGAAAACCATCTTCGTCATCTCATTTTTCTGTTTATAATAATATATTAAGAATTTTGAAGAACACTTTCTCATCTTCACCTTCCCTACTTTTTTCACTATGATCTCAGTAGTCTTCAGGCTTCCGAAGCTGTGCAAGCTTTATATAGCAATATATACCACATACTTTCCATGTCCCACATCTTATAGCATGACCATAAATTATTAAGTAAAGCCTCAGATAATTCTGGATTTGAATGAGGTTTCATGTGAATGAGTCATAAAACACACAAAGAGCACTTTCTGTAAAGATAAGGGAAGGGATTCTTTGCTAGGGAGAGCTACCCAAATTATTGCCTTCAATATGGTTTTTCAAGTCCATGTGCTTCTTTTTAAATAAGGGAAGACCAGGAAATTTCTATAATCAGCAACACATTCCAGCTATTCTAGCCTAAAGCACTACATCAAGTAACTTGAAAGGAAAAAAAATTAAGATTTCATTTTAAGATTGCAAAACAAGATGTTTTTCAAGCAAACAAATTAAAAAGGACAGCAGCAATTTATTTTCCATATTTAAAATGCTTTGCTTCTTCGTCCTTTTATGAATATTATAAACAATCCTCTGAAGGCTTAAAAATAAAACTTGTTTCCTTACAAAAGAAATTTGTTCTACACTTTACTTTATGTAGAGCTTTATTTTTAAAATGTCCATTGAAGCTAACCTGGTAGAACACAGGATACAGAGGTCAGACTAAAAGAGTGCATGTGAAATTTCCTAGTTTCCTGGGTTTATATTTGTGTATGTCACTTGGATAAACACTGAAAACAATCAATGGAGTCATCTATTATTGCAGAGTTTCTTATAGCTATTAAACATTTCAAGTTCTTTGGTATATGTAAAGGAAATTTTGGAGGTAAACTTGACATATTCCCATTTTATTTTATTACGTGCTCTCTAATGGTATGGCCAATATGTAGTAATTTTTGCTTAATAAATTACAGAGCAAACCTGCACATCTATTTTCTCACTTCTGTTTTCTTTACACATGTTCAATCTATATGTTTGAAAAACTTCTAAAAGCTACATTATTAAATGAATAGTTTTTATGAGTTTAATTTAGAAATAAGGAAATATATTGGAAAACAAAAAGGTGCGTTAGAAATAATAGGCCTTGTAAATGGCACAAGGCTATTTTTGTTTTATGAAGTGTTCTGTCTGGGAAAACACTTTGACTGTAGCAGCAGGAACACAGCTGGTGTGTGCATACCAGAACATACAACTGCTGCTGGAGTGAAACTATTGTGTTTATTGTTAAAAGACCAGGACAATGCCGGGGCATCCCTGGATCTAAATCCTGCAAAACTTGCTCTGGCAGGGAGCTCCCCTGCAGTGTGGGTCCAGCGCTCCAGCTATTCTGACAAGTCTTGTTCCTAGCTTGCTGTAAACAGGAAATTGGAGTGGAGAAGCCAGGAAAGAAGTACGAAAACCCCTGCTAAACATGTTGTGTAATGAGCTGACAAGACGTGCTTGAACAGAGGGCTTACCGAACAGAAGCTGAGTCATGTTTCTGTAACCAATGCCAGATTTCCCTTCCCCAGCACCCTCCCCCACCTTATTATTATTGTTGTTGCTGGGTTTTATTATTAATTTTTATTATTATTTATTATTTTCTTGTTTTCCTGTGTCAGCCCTGACAAGTTCCTTCACTGCCTGGGTGATTGAGAGCAGCTGTTTATAGCAATCATCTTGATATCACACAAGACTGAACATCCCACAGCTTCTCAGAAACACTAGCACAGAGCAACAATATTTAAAAAACTTGACAATGTCATTTCCATTAAGCAGGAGTTCCTCTTTCATGGACTGTACTATTTTTTTAAGGAGAAGCAGCAGGACAAACTAAATGTGATTGCAAAGGCACTGCACAAGCATAGGGAGAAGCATTCATTATCATACCCTCTTCAGCCTTCAAAGACGGTAAGACTGGTCTTATTCTTACCTGGCAGTTGGTGAGGAAGCAATACACCACAAACTCATTCCACTGCCTGGAGGAGAAATCAGAAATAGTTAGTTGCTGTAACTCTTAGCATTCTGCCAGGCAAACAGGGCAGTGACTGGGCTGCTGATGGGAGCAGGGTGGCATGAGTTGCAGGCTGAACTTTGCTGCTTAAACAAAGACAGCAGAAGAGACAACTTCTCAGCTGGAAGAAAGGTGTGGGGATTTTTTGTCTTAGATATAATCATGTAAAACAGATACATCTTATGTAGTCCATCCTTTACTAAAAAAAAAGTTTAAAATTCATGAAAACAAAACAAAAAAAAATCTAAATTAAACAAAAAGTCCAAAACCAACCAACCAGACAAAAGAACCCAAACATGAAAAACAAAATAAATAAAGTTCTAATTTCAATTACGATGTTGTTATCAGAGCACAGCACACTATTCTGAGGTTTGATTTTTGATTGCATTCATATCTGAACATTAAAGACCTCTTTCCTTAAGTCAATTGATAACAAGAGAATCTTCATCAAAATAAAAATAAGTAAATGGCTAATACATTGATGAGGAAGGTTTGAAAACATAACTGGAATGAAATCTGATGTCACAAGCCTGATATTCACACTAATAGACACATGCATACACATCACCTTCAAACTTATTCCTTTTGAGAAAATTCTCTCCTAGTAATTTTTTTTTGAATGGCTAGGGTTGATGATACTGATTTTTTTAAATGAGAAAATAAAAGAAGCTGGGCTAGCCTTATCTTGTCTTCTTAGATTTATTTTGTCACCTTTTACTGTTATCTTCATTTCCATATAAAATAAAAAAGGAAATATATTCCTCACCAGTGTTGATTTCCTCGGAAAACAGTGGCAAGTGGCAAATAATTCATATTTGCTTGTTTTGCCCTTCCTATCTTATGACTACCTAAGCCAGTTTTCTCTTTCAACTGCCCCTAAACCTGGCCCTGCTCATTTTATGCAGAAAATAGCAGAGGTGGTCTGTGCTAGCAGCTCCAGTTTGAGTCCTTAGCAATACCAACTGAGTTTTAATTAGTATAAAAAAATTTGTCAACCTTCATTCCAAATTGCCTTAATGGTCGTTAGCATCCTTCACTGAGACTATATACAAACACCTGAGGACAATACCACTATAGCTGCCCAGAGCTGGGTCATCCACCAGCTGTCTCTTTCTGATGTGGCCCAAATTATTCCTAAGATAAATCTTCCTACCTGTGAAAAACTCAAATATCAGTAAGATTTTTGTCCTGCCAAGCACTCCTACTAATTTTTGTCTGACTGCGCAACAAGCTCCCCATGCCTTCCAATGCTGCTCTAACACTTGTGTTGCACCACTGCATAATGAAAAAAACAACAGAGCACATCACTCACTGTTTGATGATGAAAGGTGTGAAGGAGACTAAAGGGATAAAGAGGACCAATAGAATGGACCAGACAAGTCTTCAACTCTGTCATGGTGGAGGCAGCTGTGTGTTAACCCTGTGCCAGGGTCACCCGCTGGGAGGTTATTCCTCTTTCTCTATCAAGTGGTGCCCAAGGGTGTGATTTCATCTTGTGCTTTCTAGTACTTCCAGAAAAGCTCCAGTCCCTAGAGTGAGGCAATGTAACTCCCACAGTATCTTTGGAGTTTTGTCTGCAGTAACTTTCCAACCACCTTGTTTTGTGAGAAAAGCTTGAAACCTAGAAACTAAAAAAACTCAAGTTCCAAAGAAAGGATGAAAAAAAAATCATCAGTGACACCCTGAATCGTGCTTGGAATCTTACCAAAATTGTGCATAGCTCATTGCTTTCCAAGAAACTTGTGTCCTATGCAGTGTCAGCAAGTACATTCTGATCTTTCTTTTTTGACCTACGTGTTACTGACTCTGCCCTGTCCCAGTCCAGCAAGACCGCAAATTCAGGGGATGGAACTGGGAGAAAAAATTCAATGATTTACCCCATCATGAGTTCATCATTAAGGCTGTGCAACATGCCTAGAATATTGAATTAATACTGTTAGTTGTCATTAATTTTCCTCGATGATGGACAAAGAGAGTGTAGCACATGCTGGTCTTACCTTCATACATTAATGAACCTCTAACTCCACTTCTAGAAATGAAAATGGGGAAAATAATCCACTTGGCACTTCCTAAACATTTCATGAGCATTTTCTCTTGGGTATTCACAACAAATGCTATCTTTCCTTTCATCCTTCATTTGTCTTTGCTTATGTCATAAATAACCTTGCAGGCAATAAAATTCCTTATCTCTTAGGTAAATAAAGCTTAACCTATTTTATAAACTTTGCAGTAGGATTTTTCTTTTAGAGGTGACACAAATGCAAAACTGGACATTCATTTGTGTAAAAGTATCTGTAGATTCATAACTTCATACCCTGTCTTTTTGTGAAGCAAACTAAAAAAGTAAGGATGTTCATTGTCAGCAGCTCCAGCATGGCTTCTCATGTTGTGCATGTTGGTGTTCCTTCCTCCCATCATATTCTGAACCATATGGAGAAGGGGAAATCTATTTGCAACACAAGATCAATGTGTGGCCAATGAATAAAGAAAAGGTGTGCGGAAAACATGACAGTTAATTTATTTTGGATCCGCTCTCATGGTAAGTGAAGACATGATGAGGAGTTCAGGGAGCTGAGCATGAAACACTGCGGGTGAGGAGATGCAGAGAAGAAGGCAGAAATTATGGGACAGGGATAGAAATGAGTCATCCAGCTCTGTTCCTTCATCTTCATATGTATTACCTTGTGAGCGGACAACCTCTTTTCACTTTTCATGTCCCTCTGTTCATGAAAGCTGTCATGAAGATATTGAGTAATTGTAAGACAGAATAAAACCTGAGCTATTGCATCAGGATTTGACCCTAGCTCTTAAGCTGGCAATTTAGAAGAACACATCATTTCCACCCAAAAAATGTCAGTACCATCCTGGTATTGGGATTACAAACTACACAATTAATTATCCCAGTACACAAATGAGGATATAAAATAATCATAAACCAGTTCATTTCTGTGTTACTCAGCAAATGGGAAAGAATTGATAATTAAAGAAAAAATACAGGAAAAGTGGAGGGGAAAGTTTTATTTAGCTTGGAGGAAAGTAGGTAAATCAGCTATCTGCAGCTATTTACTGTGTAAAAAGCTTCAGATAGTAAGTTTTAAAAACATGGGGTGTACAATCTATAAACATAGAGAGGCTCGGGAAAAAAAATCAAACAAAATAAGGGTCTTCATTTTATCTTTAAAAACAGCCACTCTATGGCTAACAAACAGCTCTTATGAGAGAAAAAGGTTTCAAAATGTGTGATATGTAAAACCTACACGCTAATAGCAATTTTACATAACATGGACTCATACATGCTGTGGAATGCACTTTAGTTAGTTCCCAAAGATGCTGAGCTGGTGAAGAATATTGAAAGGGCCTTAAAAAACAATGACTGTGCTATTCATCCTGAAAAGACACATATAAACAGAAATGGAGAAATCCTAAAATAAGCCAGGAAATTTGAATTTTATTATTTACTGATCTGTATGCTGCAGCTAATAAAAAATCTGTAGCAGCATTTCACTTCATCTTAGCTAGCACATCCTTATGTTACAAAAATCCAACTATCACCATCACAAATCTTCAATCAGCAAGTTTCTCAGCGGAAGAATAATTCCTGTATTAGCATAAAATAAGTAATACTTCATTATCTCTCACTTTCATTACTATCCCAGACCCTCACGGATTAAGAAAAGTACAAAATGTAAACAAGGGAAATTACCTTTAACTCCAAAACTTCCCAAAACTTTCAAAAAAACCTTTACATATCCAATGTCTTAAATAAGGCATGAGAAATGCCATAATGTGGTACAGTTCTCTCTTGAATAGCGTATCAGGGTTAGGTAGAGCAATGAAAGACATGGAGGAAAAGTTGCACAAGAAATTCCTGATTATTGCTGGGTCAGGCTCATAGGGTGACAATTCTCTGTCAGAAAATAGCTCTGGATTTTAGGAATTTTGACATACATCTGCAAACCTTGAGAGGTCATTTCATTTCACTTAAAATAAACTTTATCATAAATCAATGATTTCCCTTCTATAATAGCTGACATGAGTGATAAAACAGACCAATTCTACCTGCAGAACTATTAATACTGTTTGAGGACATGACACATCTTAGAATGGGAGAATAGGAAGTCAGGATACAAGGACAGCACTAAACACAGCCACACAGTTTTATGACAAGCAGTCTTTTCCACTCATGGCTTCTGCTATGATTCAGTCATTACTCAGAAGGGAGAGAGCATCTAGTGAATGAATCATCAGGCTCTATCCTGTAGCAATTTTGTTTTCTCTAGTGGTCTTCCAAAGTCAAATGACAAGTCTCAACCTTTGCAAGTCAGAGGGATCCAGCCAGGAGCCACACTGCCAGAAGCAAATGAGTAAATGGATAAAAAGGACAAGGCCGTACATGACACCATTTACATTTCCCAGCCTTGACTATATGTAATCAGACATCTTCACACAACCTATGTAAGTAGTCACACAGCAGTAAATGAGGTTATTAATGGAGATAAAGTGACTTTTGTTTAGTTGAAAACAGAATCCTTGGTAAAAGGCATCTTTAAAAATAGAGAAATGTTTTGGCTACACAAGTTACTCATGTAGAAGGTTCCTGTTTTCTTTCAGTTATCCAGTTCACTTTTCTCTCAATGTAGAGAATTAAAGCATAGCTGAATGCATTTGTATGAAATATAAAAATAACACAACTTTAGTCCAATCATAATAATTTTAATTGCACTGTCAGTCTAAACACAGCATTTTAAAAGAGCTATCATGATCAGATCCTTTCACCTCATTAATGGAAAATTATTTCTAAAAGCCAGACAAAAATGACATGCCCAAGATTGTCAAATGACAACACATTTGCTGAAGGTTTGAGGTGTGCAGGCATGCCTTATTTTCTGTTAAAGGTTTAAGAGTGGAAGTCCCAGAAAGGAGGAAAGTTTTGGTTTCCTCATCCCAAATAAAATTTCTACTGGTAAAAGAAAAAACAGAAAAAAAATAAACACATGAAAAGCTGCATGTACACATAAAAGTGTGGTAGGTTCTAAGTCAGTCACATTAAAACTTTATGAATTTTTTTCCCCTTGAATTCTTGTTACAGATAAAATGAAGCAATGTTTTTGCAGCATGCAACCTCAGTTAGACAGCCTTTTCAAGACATAGCACAGTCTCATGAGAAGATCTGCTAGTTGCTGGGTTCAGTCAGGTCTGCTTTGAAGTTAGTTGACAAACTGTGTTCACTTTCTAAAGAAAACAGAAGATAAAATATTGGCAAAAAGATGCCACCTCTCTGCCAAACATCGCACAAACTAAAGTAAACAACTTCACATTAATGTATACTTCTGGTAGTCCAGAAGTATACCTTTTCACAGCCAAATTAAACAACACTGTCTTTATTTTTATATGGTATCAGCATGAGCAGATAATTTTCTAGATGTATAGACTTCATAATAAAGTTATTACAACTCTTTCTTTTATAGCGCAGCATAGTAGAAACCTCTCAAGAAAATTCAAATACTTTTCTTTAAAACAGCTATGCTTGCACATATATATATATAGACATATATACAAAAATAATATATACATAAAAATATAATAAGAAATACATACTACACATACATATATACATGTCTCTGCATTAAAAAAAAAAGGTAGAAATTGTGTTTTATGTGATATTCAGTTTTATATCAGAAACAGTGGCAAATGTTGTTTACACCTAGGGAATAAAGTATTTTTTCATGATAAGAAGGAGTTATCAGCAAGATCGCTGTTGTTCAAGATACTCATAAGCAATTTAGATAAAAGTATTGATGGTGGTATGACAGTAACCTCTGATGATACAAAACTACTTGGAAGAGTCAGAATAAAGCCAATTACAAAGTCCTACAGTAGAGTCTCTTGGTATTACACTTGCTGAATAACAAAATGCCACATGGAATTCAGTATCATAAATGCACCTCTGATACGCAGGTAGAAAATTATCCCTATTTCACACATTAAGTCATCTGTATATGTCTTCCTTTTTATGCTTGTGGGTAGCTTGCCAAAGACACCAGGTAAGACCCCAGGCAGTGGAATCTCCAGAAGTCTTGAAATGTGGGAGCATTTGGGGACCCCCCAACATGGGAAGCATATGGGGAGCCTAAAGAGGATGTCTTTTTACCAGACATAAGAGACATTACAAGACATACATATTTCAACTCATTAATGTTCATTACTTTCTTGAGCATCCTTGATCATTTCTGCACTCCCTTCACATATCTGATATTTAATGGTTAATAATTTTTTCCATTCTTAAACTCTTTATAAAATGTCAGCTTTCTCACACACATGATGATATCTTCAGATGTTATGAAACCTCCTGAGGCTGAGAGAAAAGCCAGTGATGCAACCTTCCTCTGCCAAATGAGATTTCACAATTTGTTCTTCAATGTTTGCTTTGACTTCAAAAAATATATACTATATATTTCTATCTCTGTATTAAGTGGAACTGAACTCTCACTACTAAGAACTTAGTTACAAAGCCTAAGGAAATATTCTCTGAAGGGTAGAGAATTTTGTGGAGCCTCTGCCAGCTGCTCTCCATTTTCTTTCATCCTGTGTTTATCCTCGGTAGAGATATTAACTCAACCACCCAAACAACCAGTACCGTAATTTCTAGCCCACAGAGGAGTAACAGCCCACTGATTCTAAACTCATTCCTCTGCTGCCTTGGTGAGGGCAATAAACCCAAGACACACGAGGGCAAGAGTGCAGAAGGTGGCACTTACAAACAAAGAAGCAGCTATTATCTTTCTCCAGCTCTCAATCTGTGCACGTACACAAATAAAGATGGATTGTTAACCCATCTTAAGCTAGGCATTAAACACTACATAGTACCACTTTAACCATACTTTCATCCTATTGTCTCAATAGGTTTCTCCTGTTTGTCATCCTTTTCTAATTCATTTGGAAGCCAAAATACCTGGAGAGCACAATGGATCTATGACTAAGTAGTAGCTAATATACAGCACTCAGAGTTGAAGGAAAATTCCCTCCTGGCCCCCAAAAGAGGATGGCTGTATTCCAAGGACACGACATACATCGTGGTTGCAGTATCTACCCCCAGCTCCATTGTTGGCTCCTAAAGGGAATTACCACAGTTAGGAACACCCAAACAAGAAACCCTGAGCTTTCACAAAATAAAACAAGCTATAGCCACATGTGCCACTTCCTAGGCCAAAATTTTGCAATGGTGTCATGAAGTTGTGACATAAAATTATTTAAAATTTATTAAAGTTGTACTTTGCAGAAGAGGGTGGTTCTTCAAGCATGAAGCATGTATGAATATTAATGCTGATTAATTAACACTTGAATGGTCATTGAATGTTCTGTTTTAAAGATGCCCCTCCTAAAATTAAGTATTTTGCCAGCTATTTTATCTAAGACCTGCTGTCTTTATTGGTCTCTATAGAATTTTCAGACTCTCAAAAGCATGAGTTTTTTCACATAGTGGTATAAAGACATTCGGAAATTTTTCAGCCCAAGATAACTTATATGTGTAGCTAACAGTTCAACCAAGGAACCAAAGAAAAATCTGTTGGGGAGGCATTTTTTCTACTGCATTCATTATTCCCTGGTCCTAAAGCTATGATATTTCATAAAATTAAAATATATCAAGACTAAGATTACTCAGTTTAAAGAGGGTCACTGATACAATAGGTAGTTCAAAACAGAAGGTCTCTGGTAATGAAATATAAATATCCGTAGAAACACTGAATAATACAGATTGGAAAGGGCCTCTGTAGGTCCCAAGTCAAATTCTGTTCTCCATCAGTCAATATTGTAGATGTACATGGGTGCTTTTCCCTGTTTATACAGCCTTTCATAATTGCTCCTTTGGACTATAGCCACTCCTTAGTATTGCCAGTAACAAAAATCCCATTAACTTCTCCTAAAGCAAGACTGGGTTATAAAAATAAGCCCTTGATATATCTGTATCTGATTTACCTATTGATGTAACATCCAAGCCAAAGGCTGTAACATTAAATTTTTACTCAAAGATTCATATTATGGTGTTTTATTTCCTCAACAGAGGCCACAAATATGGCAAGAAATGTCTTTGTTTTATAATATAGAGATTTCAATGATAAAAAAGCTATTGTGTGAAAACAAAGGACATGTACATATCACAACACACACTGGGAATCTAATGTGTTAGGCAATCCAATTACTGAGTTTGGTCTCCTACAGTGAATTTACACTTGACCTCCCTAGAGTAAGGACGTTGACATCTGTTCCAGCTCTTTTATTTGTTTAGTAATTTATTTCTTATAAATTTAGAAATGTTACGGTTGAAGTACATTTTGCATTAGATATAGATTAAAAGAAATAGATTTTGCACAGTAAGACTTGCGGACATGTGGGTGCTTATTCAAAGTTTCTGTATAATAAGCAAATATCACTGTATAGAAGGCCCTATATCTCAACTCACCATTCTCCAGACTGAAGGTAACATTTTTCCTTACTTCTGTAAAATTTGGTTCCCTAATTTCTAATTCCGTACAAGTCAAGGCTCTTTGGCATCTCCACTAAACTCACAGAAGGCACCAGAGGACTTTGAATGACGTTCATACTAGATGTTACTTTTTTCCTGATAACTCATTTAATGCAGCCCACCCAAAACCCAGATGGTAACAGATTTCAATTACTGTTGACATAAACTGGATATGAAACAGATGTGGAAAGCTTAATGTAAATGTGAGGACTGGGTTGCCTGAAATAGAGTTCAATATTTACTGTAGGATGTATTCTTTAGTAGCAAAGTTTTCCTGTTACACTCCCAAAATTATTACAAATTCTTACTCATGGAATATATAGGAATCATCTCTATATTAGTTTTTACATAAGATACTATGTTACTAGTTTCTGCCTGATCCTGTTCAGCTAGCCCAGCACTTCAATTACAATTAATTTTGAGTTTTTCCTTTATGTTTAATCAGGGTTTCTCCTGTTGTTTCTGAGATCGCTTGCCACTTCTTTGTCAGCAGGATTTTGTGATGTTTCTTCCTCCCTTAGTCCTGTCAGTTATTACTCCAGCCCTTGCATTTACTACCTGATGTCAAGGAAATTGCATGGGGCTGTAAGGTTAAACTTTTATCTCGCTGTGTGTCTATTTTCAGCACTGGTGCACATTGTTTTAGCTCTCTGCTTCCACAGAAGGTCCTAAATGTTTTCAGATTTATCCTAGGTGACAACACGGAGTTGCGCATACCAGGTACAATAAGGTTATATCTACAACTTCAGCACACAAATTCATTCACTGTATATAAAAAAAAAATTAACTTTATTGTGTTTCCATTCTAAGCTTCTCTGCCAAACATATTTCCAAAATAATTGCAGCCATTATAATTTTCCAGCTGAAATAACTGCACAATAGCAAAATATTGCATGAAAATTCATGTAGTTTGCCAACAAATCCATTTTTTTAGTTACCTTTCACTTCCTCGGTTTGCATTCACTTAGACACAGTCATGACTTAAAAAAAACAAACAAATACAACTGTTCAGAAACAATCTGATTTGCAGCATTTCAGAGTTTGAGGGTATTTTTGGGTTCTTGCTTGTTCAAAGCTCTGTGTCTATAGACAGCTTTTTGTCTCCATGGACTCTTTCTCCTGTCTCACTCAGGCCCCTGACCCTTAAGGATGAAGATGCTTTCAGGTCTTCAGGATCTTCTCCCAGCTGAGAAATTTTCTTCTCCAGGTCAGCTTCTTGGTGTTGATCACTGAGCTTGCAAGGTCTTGTTCTCAGCCTTAAGATATTGCTCCTTGTGATTGTTACACAATGGCTTATGCATATCACATGTACTCAATCAGTTCTGAAGTTTCAAGGAAAACAGAAAAGCAAAACTCTACTGCTACTATTGGGGAAGAGAGAAACACAGCAGGGTGGAGATGTGATTTTACTGGAATGTGATCATCAAAACTTCAAACTTTAGCAGCCTTTGACTTTTTTCCAATGAAATTATTCCTTTTCAGCTCCGTCAAATTTTTAATGCACTTCTGGAAGCGTTCACATCCTAAGAGAGGGAAAGGACAAAGAGAAATGAGTGAGAGTAGTAGGGGGTGGAGGCATAAGGGTGAAAGGGAAAACAGCAAAAACAGAGAAATACATAAAAATCCTGGAGTGGTGGAAAGACATAGAGAAATACTTGCCACTGAACAAGTGAAAAACATGGATTAAAATTTTGCAAGAAATGTGAGATTTGCTGTTAGAATTCAGGATAAGTAGCAAGTGGCACACAAGGAGGCTGGGAGGGAAAAAGGAGAGGAATGCAAGAAGCAATTCTTGTTATGCAGGATGAGTTTATGCCATAGAAATAGTAGCAAGTAACCCTCCAGTGCACAAGTTATACTTTATTGCACAGGTTTCTGAAAAAATTACAGGGTACACTTTGAGAAAAAATTACTTTTTTTGCATTTGGTATACATCTTGGTAAATTTTAATACATATTTAGCAGAAGAAATCTTTCTACTCCCCACTGATAATGCTGGAGACAGCTGGTGTCTATTTTCACTGAAAAAACTCAATGTCAACCAACGACTCTAATATCTAAAGTCTGGCACATGCTGCAAAATCTTGACAACTTGAATTCTGCCTGCAGAGTGGGACAGCAGGCCAGTGTGAGAGGCATTTATTATGGATGATGGACAGCTTTACTCTGATGATTCAAGACCTGCTCCATCAGGCTCTGCCAGCAGCTCACAGAAATGGAGGAGAAGGAAGCTCACCATTGCTCTTCACCAGCAGTGGAGAGTGGGAGGAACCAGCGTCAGGACATGTCCCCACCTCCTCTCTCTGCCTACACAGGCTAGGTGGTAGCAAGGGTGACAGCACATCCTTAAGAAAGGGGCAGTGCCAATCTGAGTCTTCAAGAAACAGAAAAACAAGAAACAAAGCCCTTGTATGGGATCCTGGCCTTCCAGCCAGACTAAATCTCTTTGAACCACAAGAGCAAGATAAGTTTAGGGAGATAAGGAGACAAACACATTCTCTCCTTCACAGTTTATGGTTTATTTACCAAACCCTTAGGACCAGTAGTATATGGTAATGTTGCAATACCTTTTGGTGTCAACTTCATGAATGATGTAACACAAAGAGCAGGGATGCTCTCTTGGCTGCAGAACAATGCAGGAATTTTTTTGCAGACCATGCCCCATCTGGAGATCTGAAGGAGGGTGTGTGTAAGGTAAATCAGTCCTCCACATTGGGCAACTGCAGGTGGGACTTTGGACCTCAGTGTGTTCTTTGTGTTTCCTGACTATCACCCAGGCCTCTTATATGACTGCAGGCATGAAATGTCCATGGAAGTGAACTCATGGTGTGCAGCTGGCCTGTAGTTGCACAGAGGACCAAGGGCAGAGTATTTATGAATTGGGCTAAAGACATTGTCAACTTTTTGTGAATTAAAATATTTAAAAATACAACCTTTGGAATAAAGTTGCAACTGAATATGGAATACATTTTATACTTGATCATCTGGTTAACAACATTTTGAAAGGCTGATAAAACATAATAAATACTTAAAACAGTGTTCTGAATTTAAATTGTAAAGTATTTGCATTAGTGAGGTCTTTACCTCCCTTATAAATCTGATCTATCTGAATTTCCACAGAAACAAAGAGGGTTTGAAGGACCTTCCTGCCTCACTAGAATGGCAGTGAATTTTATGAGATTGGGGGTTTTATTAGGTTGATCTTGCACACTGACTTTTTTAAACACAAGTAAATACATTAAGAAGGACATTAAGCCACCATGACATAACACATAGAGTAAACATGAAAAAATGTACCAGTTCTGCAAAGAGTAAGTCAGAAATAAGGCAGTATTATCAAGTTAAATGAGTCCTAATAAAATGTCTTCCCTGCTACCCGATGTCTAACCACTATCATATTTTCTGGAAGAGCCTCCTTTTAGCAGCCAAAAGGGCTGCTGGAAACAGCTGCCTTCCCCTCTGTTTCTATGCTACAAAAACTAGCGAACACCATTCACAGTTGGTTTGGAGAGCACTAAGTGATTGCTATGTTTATGAAATAGTATTCCTGTTAGTCGAGGAAATGAGTTTGACTCACCAGCTTGTTTATGAGTTTTGCTTTATGAAAGCTACTGCTGACCTCAGACTGCTGTTCCACCGGCACTCTCAAAACTTCTCCTCTGGGAGGATTTGTAGAAGATAAGTTCCCATTTCTGCAAAGACCTCCTGTTTATTCAGAATTTGTGTTTTTTACAGTATTCTCAAAGTATTATGGTGGAAGTGTCTCATATAATACACATAATCACAGAAATGCAGAACAGCATCTCTAATATTCTTAGTTAATTTACCCTGTGAGAGGATGATTTACTCTCTCTGATCACTGACTTCCCATGCCAGCAAATATGCAACAGCAAATTGCTGCGTCTAAATTCAAGAGTCACACCACAGGCTTTGAATTTATTCAATGCCTTAACAAATATAAAAATTAGCCTTTTGTATCCAAGTCAGAGAAACTAAAAGGTGAACCCTCAAGGATTTTGAAGTAACTAGGTTTGAAACAGACTGGGGTCTCAGCATTGCCACAGTAAGAAAGTTAGCTTACTGGAGAAAAGGGGAAAAAAATAGTTGAATCACTTGCAGAAATCTTAGTTTGAATGTTTCTTTTGTCTACTTGATACACACTGAAAAACTTAAATAAGACTTGTCCCCCTCTCCTTTCCAAGGGTTCATTCTCCTTTCACATGACTTCATTCACTTGAGGCTATTGTTCTTCCTTCCTTTGTTTTTGCCTAGCATATCTTGGAAACTGAGGCTGGAAGTTAAAACCATCATAACCCATACAAAATGAGTTTCAGCATGAATCAGAGATTTATTTTTTTTTACAGCTGAAGGGAAGTCAGAACAGAAGATAAACTACCTCTATTTTCTGTACCTAAAGTTCACCAATGAAGATATGATAAGAAATTTGCACATAGGAATGTACAGCTATACAGCTTGTTTACAGATGCAAGCTTATACGTTGGAATTTTATTTGAATTTGAGCTTATTTTCCAATGCTTCCAGGATTTTAGCTTCTTAGGTAAGCATAATGGTACCCCTCACTATTGGAATTATTGAAAGAAGGGAGCAAAGAGAAATGAATCAGCAATTGTCAGCTCTTTTTTTTTTCTTCTCCTTTACAGCAATCTGAAATCTTAATTTCCTTTTTAAAGAATAAAAAGTTTCAACCTAATTATATCCTTTCTTTCTTCATAGAAGGGGTATTCTGTGTTCTGCCAAAAGACATTTAAATATATATTTCTCTTACCCTCTATGTACCAGGTTTCTCTTGTTCTTTTTGTGCCCCTTGTTATTTCTAGGAGGATAGCAAGACAGTGATGAGCCTTGCACTGTTTTGCACTAAAGCACCTGACTCATTTTCTCTCCTGCTGGTACTGCGCTGACCTTACAGTAAGGCAGCTCAGGGATTTAAACTAGCAAAAAAACGCAGTACAAAGAAATAGTTTTGAAAGTCAAGAACCACAACATCATGGCTAATATTCAGTAGGTCAATGCAAGGAGCATCACCTGCCAGTACCCTAAGCCCAGTTACATCAGATCGAATTTGTTGTGTAACATTCATTTTCTGGGGCTTACGAGCTGGCTTTGAGCATGCTAGAAATGCTTCAAGCACAGCACTGTTCCTGGTGGCTGCCAGCGGCAGTAAATATAGAATGAAGCCAGCCTGTTCACAGTTCATATTGAGGTACTGTGTCAACAGCCTGTGATTTGAGGAATGCTTTTTGGACTGCAATCAAGTTCCTGAAGGACAGTGCAAAAACCAGGTCACAAGTGCACCGTGCTCTCCCGTTTCCAGCTGCTGAATCAAAGGGAAGGAAAGCGAGACAGGACTCAGTCTATCTACTCCTCCAGATGAGCTGTGCCCGCTGATGTAGGTGCTGCATGAATATTTTGTAGCTGCAAGCTGGAGTTGCCAAGGTCCATGTAGTTCCACCTTGAAATGACCTTTTCTCAATACCTCCCCAATTCTGAGTTTGGACAGGCTTTAAATATGCTAAGAAACTGAAAGGACAAAACAAAATAAACCAAGAGCTCCCTCACATTCTTGTGTAGGAAACTCACTCTTACCTGAGTTTATGGCAACTCAATGTCATTCTGTCCACAAAGCCCTTCTCCCTCTTCGTTTAGGCCTGTATGGCTGTCTACTGTCACTCTACTTCCACTTCTACCTGCATTCTTCTCTCCCAGCCATAATCAGATTAGATAGGTTTCTATTGTCCTCCTTGCTGGACTTTCAAATAGTCTTTCTTTCCCTCCTTCTTCTCCCCTTAAAACCAATCTTGTGTCAAACCTATATGGTAAATTCACCAGCATTTCTGCTGAGAAACTCTTGACTCATCTCTCGTGTGTTCAGATCCAGTGTGGTACCCACAGTCTCAAAAGATGCATTTGGATAGCGAAGTCTGTGGAGACTGGTTACAGCTGGAAGGACAAAGACATGTGGGGTCATCTTGCTCTATGAAAATAATCAGACCATTAAGGGAGGTTTCATTCCTAGTTGCAGATAAGGGAAAACCTGGGCTGAAAAAAAGTGCCAAACAAATTAAAAGAAGGAGCTGGGAGTCACTGACTTTGAATATCAAAGAATGTCTGATTCATTGCAGAGGCAAGTTAACACACTGGAAAAAACTCACTGAAGAAATGCGGGTTCAATGAAATGCATCTGCAATGCTTTTTTGAAAACACAGAAAGATTTTAATACAAAAAAATCAAAATGGTCAAATGGTCATTTCCAACACACTTTAAGAAACACTAAAACCAGACTACTTTCTCAAATATTGGAGAGAAATCAAGTACTCTGACTTTACTTTTTTTTTTTCACCATCAGTCTAAAGCAACTAACATTTTTTCAGCTGAACAAATGTCATACAAGGTAAATGAAAAGTGAAACTTTCCCTGTAATTGTCTTAACAGCCACAAAATCCATCCCCAGAAAAAAAAAGTTTGAATTTATTTATTTTAAAGGAACCTCACTTCTGGTATTGACCTCTGCTTTCATAAATCAGTTGCTTCAGTCCAAATACTTCAAAATTTAAGAATTTAAACCTACCTTTTAATTTTAGAAACTCTTTCTGCTAAAAAAATAATCCCACCTCAGACTGTTTAGATAAAAACTATAAAGTAGGCAGGTGCCACTTCATTTCACATCTTGTCATATATATTAACAGGAAAGGCAATCAGATAGGTTTAAATACATCCCTCTTGGTGATGCAATCTGTTAGGAGAATTAGAGATAAGCTGAAGATCTGGCCTTACCCATGAAAGATTGGAAATACACCCATTAACAAGCTTTTATCCAAGATTTCCTGCAATTCATGGAGCTGAAGATCACAAAGTCTCTCCAGACTGAGCAGTTGCACTCCTACAAATTTGGGTAAATGTTCTCACCTCCAGACACACAAGTGAGTTTCCCCCAACATCAAACAAGCCCAAACCTCTGATAGTGCTAATTCAGTGACAATGAACTGCATCTGGTTTTAAAATGAGAAAGGGAATTTTGAGACCTGGAAACACAATTATACACAAAACTGATAGTAAAGCTAGGAACTTTTGCAAATTTCTCCAAGATCTTGGAGTTATTTAGCTAATATTGCAAACAAGTATGTTTTACCTGTCAGGGTATGCTTCATCCATAATCAGAAATCCTGCATATAATTTGGAGGCTTGTGTGAAGGGGGGGTCAAAGAACAGGGATTGCCTTGATGGTTTCTGTAATCCATACAAAAGAAAAGGTAAGAATTCAACAGGTCTTTCCTTTAAATCAAAAATTATCACCAGTGACACTATATTTTAAATCTGTGTTGCTTACTAAGTACTTGTTTTTGGTTTGAATTAAATTATTCCAGAAATCTGTTTAAAACCAAAAGGGATAAAAACAGCTGTACAAATTTTTCTTGTGTCTGGGAAAAGAGATTAGGATGTTTGTTTTGTTTCTGTTTAGAGTTTTTTTGGTTTGTTTTGGGGTGTTCTGGTTTTGTTTTTTGGATTTTTTTTTGTTTGGTTTGGTAGTTTTTTTCAATTTTTTTACCTGTTTCTTTGCTTTTGACGCAGTGTTGGGAGCAGAGGAAAAAGATAGCTTGCAAATATCCTCCACCCCTCCAGCCTTCAGAAAACCAGTGTTCCAGCTCCAGAGCACTGGTGCATCTTCCTACCATCGGGACTCCAGGCAGTCACAGACCCATTTCCACACAAGTAATACAGTTTATGATGTCATTACATTATTATTTCTTATTTTATTACTTTGTTATTGTAGTATTTCATTAATTCATGGTTTTATTATTTCAATATTTTCCTATTTTATTATTCCATTTTAATATTTTATTTTTATTATTGTTATTGCTGGTGTTTCACACCATAACTTCCCTAAAACAAGAAGTAGTGAGAGTCCAGAGGAGGCCATGATGATGATTAGAGGGCTGAAGAAAATCTGCTGTGAAGACAGGCTGAGTGTTGGAGCTGTCCAGCCTGGAGAAGGGAAGGGTCTGGTGAGACTTTAGAGACTCTGTCAATGCCTAAAGGGGCTACAGGAGAGCTGGAGATGGTCTTCTGACAAGAACATGGAGGGACAGGACAAGAAGGAATGGCTTTGAACTAAAAGAAAGGAGGTTTACATTAAATATTTAGAAGAAATACTTCTGTTTCCATTGCCCAGAAAAGTTGTGAATGCCCCATGCCTGAAAGAATCAAGGACAGGTTGGATGGAGTTGCGAACAACTTATAGTGACAGGTGTCCCTGTCCATGATAGGGGGGCTGGAGCTGGATGGTGTTCAAGTTCCCTTCCAACCCAAACCACTCTATGATGTGTGATTCCATAAGTATTATTGTTGCTGCTATTGTATTACTCTTGTTGTTGTTATTCCTTCTGAAGATTTATTAAAAGAGTTGAAATGAATGCACATTGTGCCAGTCAAAAGGTAACAGGCAAGCAGTCCCCCTGACCAACAGCATTTCCATAAATCTATATTGCAGGGAAGAAAAACCACAAAAACCTCACATCTAGTTTACTTCCTCCTTGCCTCCCTGTAAGCCCAAGAGTTACAAGGTTATCGTTGCCATACGTCACAAAATTAGCATAAGGACAAAATCACCATAGTGGTGATGCAAATAAGTCTGCACTTGGCACAGGCTGTTGGCACTCAGTGACAGAATAAAGCAACAAAGGACATTTTTAGTCAATAAATGAGTTGCATTTATTCACTTCAAATTGCTATCTAAGTAGATAATATTTCTGCTGTTCTCATTTCTGAAATACCTCTCGTGTCTCCCTGAACATAATAAGGGAACACTGACCACACAAGTTACTTTTAGATTTCTAAAAAACTTGCACAGAATTTAACAAGATATTTGTTAGTAGTTCAGTTTATTAATCTGGGAAGATACTGCCCCAAGAGTGGCTAAAAGTACATAACTGTAGGTGCTTCTTTGGGAATGCTGAAGTCTGAAGAATACTGGCCTGAATTTCTGGCGCAGATAAAGCTGCCCACAGTTCCTGGCTCTGTATGTCTACTTTAAAAGTTAAAAGTTACTTGATTTTTCATTTAATGATTTTTCCATCTCTGAAATGGGGCTAACACTGCAGTGTCTTTCAACATGCCTTGAGAAGTGCTGTACAAAACATTGACTGACAATATCTTCCTGGGATGAATGGAAGGACAACTCAGCCGAAGGTCACGTCAGTGGGTTATTAAAATATAAACACAACACTGGTTTGAGTACATTCTTTTGGGGTCATTGTTGTGGTGCTGGAAGGAAAGTTGTCTGCTCTTACTCCACCTGCTTTGCCAGCAAGAGGTATGATTTGAAGGACTCATGAAGGAGGAGGAGGGGACAGAAGAGTTGAGCAGGCAAAGAAGAATCATCAGTGCTCCCAAGGATTTTCAAGGATGTTCAAGAAGTACCCTAGCCAGCACCTGATTTTCCACAGCAATCACTCCCACAGCAGCCGATCATAACATCATAGAATCATTTAGGTTGAAAAAGACCCTTAAGACCTTCGAGTCCAATCATTAAGCCAGCACTGCCAAGTCCATCACTAAACCACGCTCCTAATTGTCACATCTACACAACTTTTAAATGCCACCTGGGGTGGTGACTCTACTACTTCCCTGCACAATCTGTTCCAGGACTTGGCAACCCTATTAGTGAACAAATGTTTCCTAATATTCAATCTAAACCTACCCTGGAGCAACTTGAGGCTGTTTTCTCTCCTCCTATTGCTTGTTACCAGGGAGAAGAGACTGACACTCAAGATGAAGCAGCTGTTGGTAGCTGGAATACACCTTTAGTTCTCTCAGCCTCATGGAAATCTAGATAGATGAAGTGCAGAGAGAGTTTCCCCCGCTGGGGAGACATACTTGTTAGGGTATATGTTTGCAGGAGGAAGGTGAAGGGACAACACACCTACACAGCAAAGAGATGAGGGATACGCTCCACAGAGCTGCACATGTGAAGCAGCCTGCTTCCCAGCACAGGGCCACATAAGAGGGACAGATGCTCAGGCAAACCTGAGGTTTGAGGTATTTCAGTTAGGAAGAGACCATGACCCTGCTGAAAATGCAAGCACCTGTCTTTTTCCACATGGCAGGAGAACTGGCGGACAGCTGGGACATCTGCAGGCTCAGGAAAAACAGAACTGCTACAGGTGTAAGGGGCTTCCCCCAGCAGGTGACTTGCACTGACTTGGACAGTGGGTAAACAGCACTCTAAATTTCCTTCTTGATAAAAATCCCATTCCTCTTCTTTCCCAAGCCACCATAAAAAGTACTGATAAACCTCTTTAGGAGAAAACAAAGCACTGAAGTAAGGTCATTTCCTTGAGGGAAGCACGTACCATAGCTATGTTGGTTTCTGCTGGGATGGAGTTAATTTTCTTCACAGAGGCTTGTATGGGCTATGTTTTGGATTTGTGCTGAACAGGGAGTTGATAATATAGAGATATTTCTGTTATTGCTGAACAGCGCTTACACACAGCCAAAGCCTTTTCTGCTGTTAATACACTTGCCATGCTGGTGAGGAAGTTCAAGTTGCTTGGAAGGATGGGAGGTGACACGGCTGGGACAGGTGACCCCGACTGACCAAAGGGATATTCCAGACCGTGTGACCTCAGGCTCAGTATATGAAGTCGGGGAAGAAGGAGGAAGAGGGTGACATTTTGAGTGATGGCGTTTGTCTTCCCAAGTGTCTGTTCATGTGATTGGGACCTGCTTTCCTGGAGATGGCTGAACACCTGACTGCCCATGGGTAATTGTTTTGCCTTGTTTGTGTGTGCAGCTTTTGATTTCCCTAATTAATTGGTTTTATCTCAACCCATGAGTTTTCTAGCTTTTATCCCTCAATTTGCTCTGTGATCTCACTTGAGGAGAAGAGAGCAAGTGTCTGCGTGGGTGGGGCTTGGCTGCTGGCTGGGTGAAACCACAATACCTCTAAAATCTTTCAGCTAAAGAACATTGGACCATTTTATCAGTTTCACAAGGGATCTCCATTCTTCCTAACACATATCCCCATGTGAAAGAAATCCAAGCCTAGAAAAACACCTCATTCAAGCTCATAAGAACCAGATTAGATGGGTGAGATAGTGTTTACTTTCTGAGACTCAGAGACTGAGTCACTTTCTCTTCCTGTGCTGCCTTTGTTTTAGATTAGGACATATGAAGCTCACTGCCAGAAGTCATCACTACTGGGAAACGACAAACCGGGAAACTGCATGTTTTATTGTTGGGGACTTTTTTGTACTCACATGACCCTTGTTATATAATAATTACACAGGGGGAAAGAAAAAAAGAAAAGCCACAGATGAGTCTGGTAACTGATAGAAAATTTAGAAACAAGGCAGCAGTTGAAAAAGCTCCTAGTGTTGCCTCAAGGTGCTCTGACAAAAAGTTGTTCTCTTGCTCTCTCCTCCTTACAGGACAGTTGTGACAGCCCACCTGCCATGCACTGGCACAGGAGAGCTTTTTGCTCTAAGAAAAAGCAGTAGAGAAAGGGATGCAGCCACTGCTTTGTCAGCTCTCCCCACTCCGTCCATCATGAAGCCCAGAGTGGCACTGCTCAGAAGCTGGGGCAGCGCAAAGGAGATTTGCCATCCTAAAGCTGTGGCAAAGAGTCTATTTCCACTTGCTGGGCAAACTCCAAGTGTCTTCATGGTGTAACCCAGGATGCTTTTGCAGAAGAGGGGTGCTCATCACTGTGAGCTGCACTGAAGCATCTAAAGGGGAAAAAAAAGGACCAAAAATAGTTAAAATCAAGCTCTGCTCTGCTGATAGAGTCCATGCATCTCAGTACTGAATCAAAATTCCAAAATTTTGTGTTAGAGTTTGAACTTCGCTTATTTTATTATTTTCCAAAAGTTTTGAATTAAATGGAATAGTTTGGGTTGAAAGGGACATTTAAAGCCCATCTAGTCCAACCTCCCTGCAATAATCAGGGACATCTTCAAGTAGATGAGGCTGTTCAGAGTCCCATTCAACTTGACCTTGAATGTTTCCAGGGATGGGACATCCACCACCTCTCTGGGCCACATGTTCAAGTGTTTCATCACCCTCAATGTAAAAAAAGAAACTTCTTTCATATAGCAAATCTAAATTTGACCTTTGGATTTAAACTATTACTCCTTGTACTACTGCAACAGTCTGGTAGTTGATGCACTCAGAAGATGTCCTTAAAAATTTCATATTTTCTAGCCTTGTCTTGTTAGGTGCTTGTTGATTCTCTCTCATTGGCCCAGATGTAGAGTGGAACAATAGATTCTGGATTTAAGTGCCAAGCATTTGAGCCCTACCCAATGTGTCTTACACTTGTCTACCATTTGAGCTGGAAATTTGAAGGCATTGAAGTTATAGCTATATGGAAATATTGTACTTGGTAAGAATCCAGCTCTCTTTCTCAGAGGTGGTGGCTTGCCCAAATAATGACATTCACTGTTAGAGACAGGAATGGTTCTCTCTAGATGCTCATGTATTCCTGAGTTAGCAGCACTGAGAGTCCTTGTAACACATTTTACACAAAAAAATGGTTAACACTAATGTATTTTCAACCTAGTAAGTAAACATGATCAAGTGTTCCAACCCTTTCAGTGCTGCTTAATGAATCTACCACCTACACAGATACTGTAATTCTTTGTTTGGGTGCCCAGGTCCTTAACCTGGAGCAGTGTTTTGACTTTCCCAGAGTGCTTCATGGGGTCCCCTGCACTCCCTGTCCCTTGCACCAAGCTGATTGCCAGCTGAGTTATACAATAGAGAGTTCATTAGCTAAAAGAGGGAAAAGCTCCAATTACCTAAATAGCTGAAGATCTAAAAATAGTTTCTCAGCACCAGCTGACACAGCCACAGCCAGGATTCTGGCTCTGGTTTACTAAGTGCATACTATGCATGTATGAGTCCACAGAAAGAGTCCACTTTAAGTCAATAAAGTACCCAAAACATCTGTTAATTAGTTTCTCTACATTACATAAGGCAACTACAAGCGTCAAATTATTATTATTATTATTATTATTATAGCTATTAGTGGACTGGATGTGCAACAGAAAAAGTGTCTTTGAAGCAGTAGCACTGCAAGTTACTTTAGTCTTTCCCACAAAGTCTGCTGTGTTTAGCTTCTCAAATAAGGAAAGGTTAAAATATAACTAGCAGAAAGACAAGAATTCTTATCTCCAGGAAAAAAAGCAGCCCAGAGTAAATCTATCAATCCCTCGATGATGCAAATCTAACACAGCAGCTGTTTGTCTGGGAACAGTCTCTCAACACATTCTGATTTCCCAGCACTGAACTAATCTTTTCTGGAGAGTGCATGGAAACAGCAGCTCTCCTTGCACATGAGGTGGAGAGTTCCTCTCTTCTGATACAACTCTGGGTGCTGTAGCACTAACACATTATTTAGGACTGTGCTGTAGACAGTGGGATGGGAGAGGGAAAGGATGTCCACAGCTCTGGGAATCTTCAAAGAGAAGCAAAAAATCATGCATATTGACTAATGAAAAGCAAATTTTAAGCTAGTAACAGAACACTTGCTCGCTAAAAGTATAATTAACCTTTAAAGCTCAAATGCCACTGGATTTAAAAACTGAGTCAGGGGCAAGAAGGATTGTGTATTTATAATGCAGACATCTATAGATACATTAGGGAAAGAAAGACAGCTGCCCTCACACTGCATATTTATATATATAAAATGTTTTGTGCCAACAAGATTAAGTCAGCAGAAAAACAGACATGATTAAATCAGTGAAAATCCTAGGTTGCTGCACTATGAACAGGTACCATTTTGGTATAGTACTCAATTGTGATCACAGTTTCATTGTGCTTTAAGTTGAAAAATCTTCCAGTCCTGAAATAAAGTGATATGACATAATAAACTTAAAAACTTTGTTATTAGTGCTTCTTTAGGGATGATGACAAGCATAGATGTTAAAGCTTGCATGTGAAGAAGCACAATAGAAAGCAAACATAATATACCACACTTTCTCTAAACGACAGTGGCTTTGCACACACGATATCATTTCTTAAAGTAGTATTTTTTTAATACAATGATGGTACTAAATCCAACTGGTGTGTAGGACTGAGGAAAATGACTTCATCACACCATTTCCCTATATCACACAAGTCAGGGAGTATGTGCCAGTGTACTTTCAGGCCTTTAGTTGTAAAACTAAAAAACTTTCTTCACAGATATTTTCAGCATTTTCTGATGAAGGAAGGCAGAACAAAAATAGCAATTCTGAAATTTCAAAATAATACAATTTGGCAAATTTAGATGGGTTTCACTTTTTTCTCAGAATAGAGTACATCAATTTCAAGTGGTCACTGTAGGTGCCACATATTTGTAGAAGAATGTGGAAGGAAATTTAAGCTTTTTACTAACAATCTCAATTATATTTTATATATTGTAACTACATGAAAATATATTAATATTGCAGTATTAGAATGTAATAACAGAGTGCTCATAAAGCCAATGCAATTTGTCAGCTGTCTTGATACCATGGCATTAAAACCTGAAAGACACATGTGCAACTCTTCAATAGAAGTGCTACACAGCAAAATAAATATTTCAAAGTAGTCCATATTTTATGAAGATAAAAGTTAATTTCTTGTGGAAGGCAAGACTTTATCCGTAGGCAACTCTGGAAATCAGCCTCATAAGATGTACCTTTACTAGTGGTTTTCTTAATTGTTTAGAACTTTGGTAGTTTAGGTCAACTCACATAAGTGGGTTTTAGTTCTTATTGTTCTGAGCACATAGACACACAAAGGACTGTTTTGTCTTTTTTTTACCTGGCTTCTCTACTAGTGAGTTTTTATCTGCCAAGATTTTTGCATTAAGTGCATTTCAGAAAATAACAGTTGTTTTCAGCCATGACCCTTAATTCGTTAGGAAAGCAAGTGCAGACCACTTCTTCTGCCAATAAGAAGCATGAATGTCAAATTCCCATGATTTTTTTGTGCAGTGAGGATAACACTGATGGGAAGCAGCATCCTTGAAGTGTCAGCTTTTGCACTGATATTGCTTGCATTCTCTATGGTAGATTTTTAAAAATTTCTGTATCATTTTTGCCTTCATACATGCATCTCTCTATATGAAGAAAAATCTGATCAGCTGCATTTTAGTCTGCTGTGAAAGGATTACCTTGAGAAAAAATGTATTCTGACATAAAGAACAAAGTCCTGTTTCTTTCTATTGAAAGAAGTGCACATTTATCTATTCATCTCAGACACAGCAAACACTCAGAATTATTAGGGAGCTAAATAAAGAAGAGAAAATAGCAATGTTCATAATTACAGCTTGAGCAATTTTCCATTTCCATTGTTTGTGTTATGAAAGACAAAGAGATACAATTTGAAAATTGAAAAAAGCCTTGCTACCAAGATACTGAAACAGTTGAATCAATAGTTGAATCATCTGCATATGGATGACTGATCTAAAGTAAACAATTCTGTGACAAATTAAGGACTATTTGTTTTTCACTTACTGCTAAATGAAAGCATGTTATTTTTAAAAGGGAGAACTATTACACAAAAGGGCTGCCCTTGCCAATCTGCTGATGTTTAATACAACAGTTGTGTGTACTTTAGTATCCAAGATCACAATATTTCTTTCTGCTGTGCACTTTAATTCAAAATGTCCGGCTGAGTTTGACTACCAGCTACACACCTCTCCTGGGGTACCTGTGGTCAACCTGAAAATCACAGAAAGAGATAAAATGCCTATTTTACATGTGAGCAGAACAGAAAAGGTTTAAAATAATATATTTTTACCTAAAATCTAGGCTCATTTTACAGGCGTCTCCCAGCTGCTCCACCCCTAGTCTGCATTGAGCTGCACTGAGGCTTGCAAGTTAGTTTGGACATTTGGTTAAAGTCTTCCTGATAACTGAACTGGTCAATGCCACAGAGTAGAAGATGAGAAGAAACCTCATGAGGGCCATCTTCCATCCTTTGGAGTAAGGCAGCATCAATCAAACCAGTCATTCCTGAAGAATGTTTGCCTAACCTGTTCTTCACAACTACAACATGACATCAGTGCTCCACAACTTTTCTGCACAGTACCTCCTTATCCCTAAGGAAATACCTTAGCTAGTAATTAAAGCTCCCTTTTTGCAAGGTAAACTCAATGCTTTCTGATGCATTTCTTGTCTGTGTGGGAGAACAGACTGACTGGCTTTTGCAAATTTTTTTGTGCATTAAAAGGCTTATTTTCCCTGTTAGACAAACCTCTAAATAATTTTTGTCTTCCTCTTGGGGACCTTTGATCCTATATCTTTGACCATTTCTTTCATTAATATTGTCTAAAATACAGCACTGCCATGTTAATCTTGTAGCACTGAATGATGAAGAAAGGTTATTTCACCTTACTCACACAGCTCATCTTCTAATTTCACTCCTATAGAAGTGTTACTTTCTCACGTGATCAGCACTAGTATCTCATACAACCCATGGACCACAATCATTCCTAGGTCCCTTTTTCTCAAAATGTTGTTGACTTAGTTGTTTTTCATTCTATCCTTTAGAATTATATTATTCAGTAGTCTGAATTCTTCTTGAAGTTTGCTCTTCATTTGAAAAGATTATGTTTCCCACTGAGGTGCAATGCTCTGCACTTGTCTTTGTTGACTCATATTCACCAGCTTGTCAAAGCCAATTTTAAAGTTAAGCCTGCTCATACACTCTTAGTCTTTTTCAGCCTGATGTTAGCTCTGAATTTAATGACTGTGCTCTTATTTCATCATCCCATAACTAACGCAAACTGTTGATGAGTGCCACACAGAGGTCATATTCCCTGACTTTAAGCTGCTGAATTCTGGGAACAGTTTTCCAGCTAGTATTGCATTGAGTCTTCAGCACATACAGCTCAACATGCTTCCTCACCAGAAAAGTGTCAGGTGAAACAACACAACAACTTCATGCTAAAAGCAGAATGCATAATGTCTGCTGTTTCTATCTGTTAAGATATTGTTCCATATTTTCAAAGGTAGAAATTAAATTGGTTTAGACATGATTTGTTCCTGACAAATCTTTATTGACCATTTCTCAGTTCTTTGTTTTCCTCGAGATACTTGTAAACTGCTGAAATTGCCAAGCATTTCTTCAGAACTTTCTATTAAGCTCAGAGACAATTTGCCATCTTGCCCTTTTCTCCCTCTTTAAAATATGATAGACAGCAGGTTTTTCTTCTTATTTCTTCCTACCAGTATTTTGCTCATCCTCCATATGTTTTCAAAAGTAGCTGCAAATAACAGACATATCAAGATCTCCCCTCTGGAGTTTGCAAGGAATGCTGTTATGGTCCTTCAACTTCACTTGGACCACCCTGAATATGGCCAGTTTTCTCATTTCAGGTTGGACTCTTTCCTCCAACACCTAGCTGCTGCCGAGTACCTTGCACATGTGGTGGAGCTTGCTATGCAGGTGCAGTGATGATCAAATGACTAACAGGTGGTATGAAAAATCAGTACAAGACTTGTGGCTATACAGTACCTCTAAATGGACAAATGCCATAAGACTAACACAACCCATTCTACAATCTGCTCTTTTTAGAATCTCTGGGAGATAAAAAAAAGATAATAAACCAACTCCTCAGACTTTCCCAAGAGGCAAGTTCTATTAGGAAATTATACAAGTCTTCCTGCTGCTTGTACTCTATGTTGTGTTACTCATGGGACAAAACAGGAATGAAATAAAAATAGGATGATCACTTCTTACAGGAGAGAAATCTCTGGTAACCAGTACTCCTTGATAACACTTAAGGCCAGAGATAATAGTTGCTCCCATCCTCTACCCAGTATCATCACATTCCAAATTCCTCCTTAAGCAAGGTCTGCAAGGAGTTAATCAAGAATTCAGTGGAAAAGCACAGGACTTTCATTTCATATGTGAATATACCAAATTTCACCTTCACTCACAGACCTGGGAAATTCCTTTAAGGCAAAATTAATGTCACTGAAACCAGTTAGAAGTGAACATATAGTCTTTTGAATGAGGGAGGACTTGGTTCCTCCAGAATGTGGTGAGACAACCAAAGGAAATAAATCTACAATTCTTCAAGTAATTTTTTCCTCTGTTCACTATGTCTCCACTATAATAACTGTTTTCCAGCACTGTTGTCAGATCACATTTGAGTTTTCCAGCACTGCCTACTCAGACTTTCCACATCAATAAGGAAGCAAATTTTTGCAAGACTGGGAAAAATGTTTTGGCTGAGAAATAAAGCATCTCTCCATGTAATAACAGTGAATAGTAATCAGGAATTCACTGTTCTCAAATGATGCTGAATGGCCAAATCTGATGCAACTGTAGTAGTATTAAGCCAGGTGCTTGCAGGAGTGTCTTAGGAGGAAGAGGAGACAAAGGAAGAAGGAGGCACACACATCACAGCACAGTAAATATACAGGGGTCTTCTTGAAGGAGAGACCAGGGCATCTCCAAACTGATGTGACAGACCTTGCAAACCTTGGTAGAAGCTGAGGAAAAAGCTAATGTGAGGGCAGAAACCAGCTGCACTCTTAAATGATCTGGTTATCATACAATCTTTAAAAGAAGTGAAAGAACAAAAAATCACCACCTTTGAGACACAGAATGTAATTTCATCATATATCTTGCTTTTATTTATGTTTGACAGGCTGTTGCATAAACACCTATTTTCAGGATGTCAGCAAAATTGCTTGGAGTCATTGAACTATGCAAGCTATTTGGCAGATAATTGGCACACCCTACTGCTGAAGATGGGTGATTAACTCTGTTCTGTATTTCAGATGTCATATGAAGACATTGGCCAATACCTTTTTATGGTAATTGTGTTGAGTCCATGGCTAGTGTAAAAAACAAACAAACAACAAAGCCAACTACCAAAACAATAAAAAATTTTCACCCGGTTGTTCTTTTTTGCCAAAAATATCAACAACATCATAACATGTTGTCTCCATTTGGTACATTAAAATATCTATTCCCTGAATATGCTTGAGAGAATTTCAGAATTTAGAGAAAGCCAGTTTCATTTGGCCTTGGTCTTTGTAAAATATTAGACAATCATCATCTACTTTTGAATGGAAGTGTTTGATGGTGAAAAACTGACATAATTAGCTATTCCTGCCCTCACCCCTCCAAGGGAGGGACACAGTTCTGCTCAGAGATTTGTCAGCCAAGACTCCTAGGCTCACCCAACCAGGCATGGTGCTGGCTTGCTCTGGATCTCACAACCTCACAAGATTCTTTCCAGGATGCCAGGTAAAGAAGTGAGAGCTTTGGTGGATTGATGGCGCATTTGTCCCTACTGGGTCCCTTGTGGACCGCTTAGGCGGCACTCTCCTAGCACCTATGCGTGCACACAATCTCACCTTTGCAGGTAGTCACGAACAGCTTCTCACACACACAGTCTGTGCACAAACCGGAGACAAAGAGGCGAGAGGGGTTCTCTGCATGCAATTCTGAGGTGTTTAATGGCCGCACATCTGAAGGATGGCAGAGGCAAGAAGAACTCAGCATGGAAAGCCCACGCCAGTTTTATCCTGAAAACTCCCAAAGGTGGGCAGAGCATCCAAAACCAATAGTCTGAGGGCTAGGGGGCAGAGGCAAGGCTAAATGCCATAACAGAGGCCAATGGGAAAAGGGATGGGAGGGGGAGAGGGCCAGTGACCAGCAGGATCTAGACAAAGAGAGAACTTTCTAGCACAGTGTTGTAAGGAAAGACCACTTTTAAGGCAACTTGAAGGGTGTAAAGTGGACTTAGCTACCACGACATCCAGGTGTTCTTTTTCAAATTCAAATGAAGGCAGAACAGGCTGACAGAAAATTGGACCCTTTGATTTTTTTTTTTTTTTGGTGATAGAAGCTCATAATTTCTTCCTCGGGTACATTCAGCACTTTTGATAAAAGCAAGCCACCTGTGCACCAAAATGGTTAGTTTTGCATTATTCCTTGGGGATGGATGTCTGCCAAGGTAACTACCCCAAAACCAAATTCCTGGCTGTGCATGGCAGGAACAGGACTCAGGTGATTTATAAAGAACTTAATGAGAGGCTTGTCAACCTAGGAGGTGATATGAGCTGGCTGTTTGCTGTGGGAGTTTGACTGATTAGAAGTTTTCTCTTCACCACCTCTGCGTATGGAGAAGAGAGACCACTTCACCCAAAAATCACCAGAACATTGCTCTCAGAGGAGATTCCTCCTTGGAGTTGGAAGAGATTCCTCCTTGGAGTTGGAGGAGAGCAGCCACTGCTAAACTCCAGGCATTGAAAGATTTCTTTCCTCTCATTTATGGACAGTGTCTAGCTCCTGTCCGTGGCATGGCCTCAGGCGCAGCAAACTCCAACAGTCTTAGTTACCCATATTGATAAGGTTCCACAAGATTGGACTGTTCTTTATCCTGATCCCTTAAGTTCAAACCAAACATATTTGGCCTCTTAATGAAACATAAATCTCCTATCTGAGCTATTATCTGTCCAGCTGCAGAGCCAACAAGAAAAGAGCATAAACCAGGACATCCTGCATCTGGCAAAGCACCCATTTTAATATGTTCTATCCATCATTTTCTCAAGAATAGTACTAACCTGACCCTACATGAGGTGTGGATAGGGCCTTTACTGTAACAATAGAGGTAATAAGTAACAAAACCCTAATCAAGAAAAGTGGTGGCACATTGTTATAGGTAGAAGAAGTTCTGATGAATCAGGGCTTAACAGCTCTTTGAAAACTAGAGTAGTTTAATCTTGAGTCACCATCGGTCACCATTACTGCAGAGCATAGGGACAGAACAAGCTACAACCACATTTTCTAGCCAGCACTTTATTCCTCCCATGCAATTCTATACAATCCATTTGTAGGCATAAAAAAGTGACTGTAACCTGACAAAATTCTGAAGAAACTCCTTAAAAAAAAAAAATTCAAACGAACAAAAATATTGTTGCAATTCAAAATACACTGGCCTTTGAGTCCTGCTTGCATAAGGTACACACTGACACAAGTTTCCTGAACGCTGGCAGCATAACCACAAGTGCAGAAAGGCAGAAGCAGCTATTTTGACTCACAGTTCGGGAAGCATCAAATCATTAATCTGAGCACAAGAAAGAAAGAAAGGCTTGTGTGCTGCAGCAACAGGGAGATGTTCAGTGCCTTTCTATTTTTTAAATAGACATCTGAAGCAGGTATGAGCTCATCATTAACCTTCAGTGCTGTATAAACTCACCAAAAGTGCTGAAACTTGAAAAGGAAGGGTATGATCTACTTTTGGTAAAGCTGTATGATTTCAGTTTTATAGCTTTTAAGTACTTGAATGATGACTGATCTTAAATAAACAGAAGAAATGTCAAAGTACTTTTGTAATGAGATATTTGTTTTAACTAAGGAGCCTCACAATGCACTTGGTTTCTTGGTTAAATAAGCTGAATATCCCATCCCACTAATTGACAATCACGTCAGATTTTCCACTCTAAGTGACTAATGGAAATTTGAATACCACGCATGCTTGTTTGCCTGAAGTTTTCCTAACACTGCATGATGCCAAAGCATTTGTAGGTTTAGTCTTTAAAGTATTGATTTTTCTTGTTAGGCTAATCAAAGTCAGTGAAGTCTTCTTAAAAAATAGTAATACTTGATCATCTTAAATGTTACAGAGACCTCACAACACTGATTAGCTTTGTGGTGAGCTATGGATTTTTTAATCTTCTAAGGGGAGGAACATCAAGAAAGAAATCATTTGCCAAATTCCAGCTACCAAGGTTTTGGCAACAAAATATGTCAGAAATTTTACAGAGAAAATAATTTTTGTATCAGCAAAAAATTTACTATTTATCAAAAAATTTTTAGAAATTAGGCTGTTAAACATATGTGAAGGTTAGCTTTTCAAAGGTTCCAGGAATTTGGTTGTATCTTGATAAGTTCTTGACAATACCTTTCAAGCCTGAAAATAAAATACAGATGCTTGCTGGATAATTCAGTTTCTGGACAAATAATTTTCTGTATGTTCTGTGAGAACTAATAGGAAAGACAATCTCTTATTTGGAAAAAGATCCTTTGCCATGGTACATCGAAAACGTGGCAGTAAAATTGATTCTGTTCCCACCTACATTTAGTAGCAGTGGTCCTAATTCATTAGTGGAATTTAGGTGACTAAATTTTCAAGCCTCATGGCAGACAAATACACCTTTACATCCCAGTGACTTCATCTCTGGATGGGGTTGACTGTCTCTAAACAAGTAGTAAAACTTGCAGTAGAAATTCCAGAATATCCTTTACTCTACTATCTTCCTTAAAAAATTAACAAAATGAAATGGGTTTAGAATATATTTGGAAAAGGTGTGAAAATAAAATTGTCATATACTGGTGGTAAACATATTCAGACTTCTGCTCTAAATTCTGCGTAATGTCTAGGATTAGCATAGCATTCAAGTTTATATTCCTTAGTTTTGGTGAAAGAAAAAAAATTTCTTCTTTAGCTTTCTGGATCATCCTTGGCATTTCTAAAGTACCACAACTGCATAATATGGAGAGTGAATCAGGGACAGAAAATATTATGGCCAACAATATAAATTAACAAAATACATTTCATGTGGAGCAACACCACATGGTAAGCTTGTTATTTCACTTACATCAAAATAATTTGGGCAGTCCGATTAAGAAAAGTGCTAAAATTAACTTCTGTACCAAGTGGGTGACAACTGCTCCCTGTGAAGTTTTCCAGAGCTTTATCCTTTAGTCATTTGGGGGAGCACAGTCTAACTTTGTACATGCTGAGCAGGATGCCACCCTGAGGGTTAAGCTAAATGGTTAATTATCTTCCTGGCTCACTGAGGTTGGGGAGAGGTTAGACAGTGACTGTTCCATGCTCAGCAGAAGCAGGAGGGGAGAAGGCTCTTATAGCAGGCAGTTTGAAAAATAGATTCCTATTACAAGCTCCAAATAAAACGCACTGGCCAAGATGAGAGGTTGGCAGACACCTAAAAGAATGTTTTATTGTTGATTAAGTGGAGGGTTGCTGTCTATTGAAACTGTTTAAATAAAGGCTAAAGAGGTTTGGTCAGCACATATTTTCTATGGGACGCTCTAGATTAATCCATTCTTTTCTTCTCCTATCTCCTTCCCTCGCCTCTAAAAAAATACAAAAGAAACCCCCAAACCAAAAAAAAAAACTTCACCAAGAACCTGCCTCCATCTCACTCTCTTCCCCAACCCAAAAAAAAAGAAAAAAAAAAGCCACACAAAAATACCAAACCCAAACTCACACTGACAGTTTTAGCAGTTTTGAAGAAAAAGGCATATTCTAAACTACTGGGGACAGATTTTACTCTGCAAGCTGGGAAAATTGCAACACAACTTCAGCTGTTATTTCAGCCGAACACCTTAAAAACCAAGAAGAAAATTTAACTCCTACTATCCTGTGATGCTGAAGAAAAATTGTAGTCTTTTTTTTATTCTTAAAAAGTTAAAAGGGAGTTGAGGCTTGTTTCAAAAATTGGCTACAGGAAAGAAAATTTGAAAACTGTATTGTCATATGCCATTTCTGTTAAAGTGTGACACTTAATAGCAAAACCTATCCCTAAACTAAAGCATACATGTGTTTATCAGAGCTCCATCTTGATATAATCTAATCTCAATTAATTAATCCGAAGATCTGATAGCAGTTTATGATTCTGTGGCACCATCCCATTTCGGGTGAAAAATAGTAGAATATGAGTCCACAACTTCTTCTGCTAATTTAAAACCCACACTTAGGACTAAACCCTGTAAGCCTTGGTCAGTCCTGATCTCCATAATGGTAGTATCTGTCACATCACTGAAGGCTGTTTTGGGGTATAAATTGTGCAAAACTAACCCTCCCTCACTGTTTGGGAAAAAAAAAATGTAGAGGAAATAGGAAGAGGCAGAAGGAAAGAAGATCCTGCCCTTGCATGGAAAACAAGTTTTGTTTTGCCATTGATACCCAATAAAAGGAATATGGAGGAAGGACTGGCTGTTTTCTTTAGTCAAGCACCAGGCTGATATGCAGCAATAACACAGTATGTGACTCAGCATTGCTCTCTGCTGAGGGATGGGACTGAATGTTTCTCTGAACACAAATAAAAAGCCTCAAAAGATTTGTGAACAAGACCTCTGTGTGTTGCAGTGGGGATCCTGCAACACGCATATATCAAACCAGGAGTCCCGTGGAAAGGAAATATATACGGACAGACAGATTCTTGCTAGCTGTTTCAGAGATGTTTATTTCTCCAGCCGCATGGCCGGAGCTCTGCCCAGGAACTGTTCCAGTCACGGGACCAAGGGTCCTTCTGCCCGCACAGGGAACACAAACCAACCAATGGGAACGAGGCTGAGCAGGGGCAGGGAAACCCCGTGTCTGTGCCCTCAGGGCCCCTCTCCCAGGGCTCCATGGCAGGGGAGGGACCCCAACATCTGTGTGCTCAACTCTCTCCTGCCTACAGCAGAATAGAAACCTTCATCCCAGTATATATTTAGATACAGAAATCTGTTCTGAAGTTGTGTGAAGCCTCCATATAAGTTATCTATACCACAGTAGGAACCAATTAGGTATAAGCAACTGATGCAAAGCAAGAGAGCAACTGTGCCATTGGGAGCTCACTGGGAAGTGACGATGCATTAACTGTTTCAAAAAATTCACTCTTCAGCAAAACTCACAGAGCACTTAAAACCAGTCATTTTCTCAGGCTTTAAGAGCAGCAACAACAACAAAAAAGGATAGGTGCATATTTTCTAAAGAGTTTCCCCATCTCTTCACCTCATTGCTCAGGAAAGATGTTAAATCTGCATGTAAAATTGTACCCCAGTCTCAAAGAGTTGCCTGTGCAAACCATCAGCTTCTGCAACTCCAGGGAAGTGCAATTCCAAATGCAATAGATACCACCACACTAGTCAACTCACTTCTGAATTTTGCACATAGATGACATAGTTTTGCCTCAGAGGATGACACTTTGTGTTGTTCCTTCTCTGATTCCCACAGTGCGAACAGCTGTGCTTGGCACAACACTCTCAGCCACAGCTTTTTGCAAAACATAATGTCACCATGAAGCTTAGTCCAACGTTGTCACAGATTGCTGTTCTGATTCACCTAATCCTGCACAGACTGAAACTCTGCCATAGTGAGTGGCTGGCAGGACTCTGAATCTGTCAGGAATTGTTCTGTCAGCTTCTCCCTGAAACAAGCACAGACAAGGGGTTGCCTCAGAGAGTGAATGCCTCACTGACATCCTCTCTGCAGTGGGATCGGCCCATGGATATGATGCCTTTGGTGGAAGCCTGGTCACAGGAGGCAGGAAGAGGCTGTCTCAGACCACTGAATGGGCTACAGATTTCTGGAGAAGGAGGGGATTGGGAGTGTGAATAAATGAAAATAATAATAATAATAATAAATAAATAAATGGCAATCCTTTTGTATAAAAAGATGAGTGAGAGCAACTTTTTATGTGGGCAGTTGGTGATGGGACAAGAGGGAATAGTTTTAAACTAAAAGAGGAAAGATTTAGATTATATGTTCGAAAGAAAGTCTTGACTGTGAGGGTGTTTGGCACTGAAACAGAGAAGCTGTGAATGCTCCATCCATGGTGGAAGCACTCAAGGCCAGGCTGGATGGCTTTGAGCAACCTGGTCCAGTGGAAGGTGTCCTTGCCCATGGTAAGGGATTAGAACTAGATGATCTTTAAGGTCCCTTCCTGCGGGGATTGAAGAAGCATGGACTCTTCTGGATGTAGCAAGCAAAGCCAGTTTACTGTACAAGTTACCAGTGTTCTATAGTTTACTACTCCCAGGTAGATCCATAGGCTCAAACCCCCCTGTCCCATTCCCATAGCAACACTATCAAGTCCTTGCAGATTCCCTCTTGCGACAGCAGTGTCCTGCCTAATCATCCTTTTGCCCCAGAGGCTTAGGTAATGGCGTCCTGTTCATCCTGTATTTGCCTCTTGTTCTTCCCTTGGGCTTTGTTTCGTCTCTGCTTCTTGTTCTTGCCTTGAGTTTTTATCTGTCCCATGCTTTTCATGGCACTAAGGCTAGAAGGTCTGCACAGCTATCAGCTTTCGTCGCTCTCTGGCTCCTGTCACCTTCCAACCCAAACCATTCTGGGATTCTATGACTATGATGTTTTTGTGTCTGGCCCAGAGACAGAGCACTCTTCAGTCAGATTATTTCAGTTTCCTCTTTAAGGCTGCAGCTGACAAGTATCTTCCTTCATCAGGATGGCAAATGGAAAGACTGAGAGACCAAAACCACCAAAATACTGTGCTATCACTGATCTACTGGTGGAGCCCAAGAAGGACATGGTCAACAGGAGGAGTTCATGTTCAGCCAAGATGAGCTCTCAACAAGCAGAAGCTAAACCTACTGAGACTCATGTTTCCTTGCTGAAAGCAACAAAAAGCCACAATAAAAGTGCAAGGGCTCATGTTCTGGCTAAGGGCACCACCACCAGATCTTAAAAGATCTTGAAACACAGCCATTGGTTTGGCAAGGAATATTAGAATGCTTGAGGCAGTCTTGAGTGACATTTTGAGTGTGTTGACACAGATGCCAAAAGATATCCACATATCAAATGCTGCTGAGAGTCTACGGATCACTGAGCACTCTGGAAAGTCCTTTCAGATTGTACTGAAATGTCACAGTTTGGCTGTCTCCATGTTAATACCAGAGATGTTCTCTCACACAGTATCCCTCACGGATTTATTCCAAGGTGATAAGGATTGCTAATGTACAAGTATGTGGTGAACACATGATGTATTTCACATGGAATGGTTATGAAAGAAAAAAATTATAGATGAATTGCCAACTGCTTCACCTGTAAACACATATTATGTTCAAAATTGTAATGCATGGTATCTGTTTCTAAAACGTACCTCACACAGACACCCTGTGCAAGGTGTTTTCTTTTTGAATACTCTGCAATACATGTCTAAAACTCTTTTTCTACCCTCTCCCATGAATCCTATCAGAATTTTTTCCCATGGAAAAACAAAAGGTTTGCCTAAGGAAAGGTTTTCTGCTGTTCTTCTCTTCCACAATAGACCAAAGAGCTACAGCAGTCTCTCAGCCCTTGAACAGTACAAATACTGAATGTCCTGGGACACTGGATCCCAAAATACTTCACAGCTTATGTATCTGCTTATGGTATAAACTGAAACTGCTTCTGAACAAGTTCAGCTAACAACTAATTGAAGTTGACAAAACTGAGCAAGAGTTTGAAGACAGAAAACAAAACACTGCCTTTGTTCACACCATATTCAGTAAGAATTTAAATGTAGAGGCTTAGTTATTAGGTAATAAATTTTTGTTCTAGAATAACTAGCTTCCCTGGTATATGAAAAAAATTGTTGTAGTACTCCTAGGCCTAACAGCCTGTGTGAGCAGAGGCCCCTTCATAAAAGGTTGCTCCATCTATCTCCATAAGTGTGTGTTATGCATAAGTACTCACTAGACACAAACATTTTAATCTGGGGATTCTTCATCAACACCTGGCTGTGGCTTGTTATTTGTGGGAGTTCAACTACCAAATAAAAAATTCAATAATTTTTAATTTATAAACACACTAATACTGGCATAGAATTTGTTATGTTTTATCAAATACAATAAATATTTTTGTTTGAGAAAACAATAATGTTTAGTAGCCTAAGTATCATAAATGTGTTTCATGCATGTATTAACAAAAAGAATGTCCCTTTCCGCCATTTGAAGAATGTCATGTTAGCAATCACTTGACCAGCTGTAATGTGAAATTTATCTGTAATTCTGTTATAACTGCCTTCAAGTAAGATTAAGTCTTTATCGAAACTGTTCTGTTGGCTGAGATCAGTCCCTTAAGTCTTGCACAGTTCTTTACTTAGCCACAGTAAGTGATGTCCTGCTGCTTCAGGATCTACTACTACAGATACAAGATTGAACTTGTATGTGCAGTTAACCTTAAAAATTAAGCTATTCAATGCAACTAAGAGTAATACATCTCATTTACCAAAAAGAAAAAAAAAAAAAGAAGAAAGAGAGACTCTGCCTCATGAGCAACTTATTAATTTGCCTTTTAGTGGCCTTGTGCTTGACTGAGTGATTATTTCAGGGCTGTGAGCTAACTTCCTGTAGTAATAAAAATACTTCTTGAAGATTTCTTAATAGCTATTAAACTTTTTTTTAATGTTAAAAAAAAAGTTCAAAACACCTGTGCACTGTGATTTCATCTAGAATAAAAATTATATTCCTAGTGCTTAAGTTATTTTTTAAATGTAATACAATAATTTAAAACCACACACACACAGAGTGAGCACTAAGTGCCCAGCAGATCTGTCAAAGCTGGGAACCAATGTCACTACATAGTTATGTAAATATATGTATCTCTCTATGCATATGCATATGTATATGTGTATGTGTATGCATATGTATACATAGACACACTGGATTAAACATATAAATGTAAAAAAAGTAAAAAACACTATTAAAAATTTCAATTCATTTGTTCTAAAGATGAATAGATGGGTAGAAGTGTAAACTATTACAATTAGAGCAGAACAGTTCCTACACAGCTACCAGAGATTAAGAGTGGTTTTGCTGTAGTAAGAGCTCACCATAAGCATTGTACCACAGCCTAAGGCTAAGAAGAACAATGTCATTGTGTCCTCATTTAGTATCCATTTATGGAACAAAAAGTATGGGACAGTGCAGGGGGGAAAGCCACACAAAGAATCCTCAAATGAAAAATTTTAAGTAGCTGAATTTTCTTTCTTTCCTTTTTTAAAGCAAGAATCAAATATATCAAAACAAACAAAGGCAGAATCACAGAATCCTAGGCTGGTAAGGGTTGGAAGGGACCTTTAAAAGTCATCTTGTCCAACCCCCCTGCAATGAGCAGGGACATCTTCAATGGTTGAATTCCTCTGCTGTCCTTCTTTGGGATCAAATTTACTATGTGGCTAAATATAAAAATTTTCTACATCATACATATAGCAGGAGGCTAAATTGTAAGAAGCAACAGTTTACTTTAGTTGAATTTACAACTTTCTTAGGACTTACTTTTAATTTATTCATTAACCCTAGCTGAATTCTTCAGGTATCTTCCTCCAGTACAGAAATTGTCTGAAGATTCCAAACAATAGCAACATTCCTATTTCTAGCTCTAAATAATTTAAATTTTATTACTCTCATGGCACCTTCTGCTGGAGGGAGATGTTCTTTCCTACAATGTCCAACTAATGAAGTCATCAGATATATATAGCAATTGATACTTTCCTTCTAAAGGAAAGATAAATAAGCCATGTACCTGAAGAAACAAACAATCTGAAGCTGGGCCTTTTCTTTCTTTTCTTTTTTTTCCTGGATTTTTTATATTGCATCCAATGCTGGAAAAATACATATTCCTTTAGAAGAAGAAAAAAACTGATTCACTGCAGGCTCTGCCCAGCATGATGGAAAGATGGTACACATACTTTTTTATCTTTTTTTTTTCTGTGAGTATTGCGCTCCAAACTCACAGATTACTACTTTCTATTTTGCAAAAACACTTCTTCAGGCCATGTATCTCCAGCAGCTAACTTTTTATATAAATTCCCTGACATGTCTTATTTACTGCAAATTCCCAAAGCAAAATGCTGCTGAATTTCAAATGCAACCAGAAAAAAATGCACAAGGATAGAGCTGTGTACGGTATCTTCTAATGGTCTCCAGAGGCAGGGAGCCATCTTCTTCTCACTCACTTTAAATTTCAATGGAAACAATTTAAATCATCCACTAATTTTAATAAATGTGGATTAGCATCGAACATTTTTGAAATGGACACACACACACACACACACACACACAGATGCACATTTTGATTCTTTGTTAAGCTGCCTTAACATCCCAGACCCCCAAAACTTTATTCTCTGCCTGTGTGAGGGGTCTGGATCAGAGCTGTTAAGAAGTTTTGAAGAATTCTGCGGCCACACTGATGGATCATTTGACATGTGTAGGTTTCACTGACCAGCATGGACATTAACTGCGGCTTTTCAGCAGCCCAGGCATGCAAGGACAAGGCTAACCTAGTAGATTTCCCAAGATGGACTCTCTTTTTTGGGCACACAGGTACTTGGGCTACCTGGGGCAGCAGTTGCAGGTGCAGGGAGGCTACTGGACTTGTGCTAGATTGAGTTGAAGTGCAGTTCCCATTTACCCCTTGACTTTAGAGGTGTTTGCCTAACAGGTAGTTTGCACAAGTTCATCTGAACTCCCTAGGTAAACTGCACTTTTTCTTTCTCCCATGTGTGTGTGGTCTGAGAGCTTTATTGCCCGGTGTGTATTTGTTGGGGCTCCTGATCAGTCTTCTGCAGTTTGAAATACAATGATGAACTTGTAATTGCAATGGCACCTCTCTTTTCATGGCATCGGCTGACTGCACTTCTAGCCCAGATATGAAAAATAGATGGAAACAGTGCTCACAGGCACCTTCTCCAGCACCAAAGGCAGGTAAGGTCTAACTAAAGGTTTATAGATAGGCATTGTTTCTAGATGTTGTGGAATTTTGGTAAGATTAAAATAGTTGACTGAACACTTGCTAATATGAAATGGAAAGCTCCTCCTCAGTTGGACTTGATGATCCCTGTGGGTCCCTTCCAACCCAGCATATTCTGTGATTCTGTGATACTTGTTCTTTCATCAGTGCAGATTTAGTCATTATTTTTTCTATATGAATGCTGCACATCATGTTGATAATTAGAACAGCAAGGAAGCACTAAATAAACAATGCACTGAAAGAACTCTTTCCAGAAATATTGTTGTTATTATTCCCTGTGTTTTGTATTTGATTTGTTTTCTTTCCTTGAAATGCCTAAACAATGTAAGCATTCCTGGGAAGTATTTATATTTTTCTTTCACGCACTTCCTCCTTTTAAGTGTTTCATTCTTCACTAGGAGTTTCCCAGGGCTGGAATACCAGCCTTCATGTGGCACCAGCCAAGGTATTTACACAAACAGAATCCAGACACATCTCGGCCACTGCATCAGTCTTTTTGCTGCAGTCAATAAATTTTGATTCTAGTCCACGTGTGCCCAAGGCTGAGACTGCCCTGTTCATTTCTCCGAAAGGTCACTCTTAGTGATGTGGTCTTCCTCAAGAATGACTTCTCAAGGGTGGGAGACACTTAATTTGTTTAGCAGACACGGATAATCTGATTCTTTTCCATTCTAGGTTTATTTCTAATGCTAACTAAGGTACTTAGCACTGTAAAATGATAGACCTTTTGCACTCAGCAGTGGTGAGGCCAGACCTCAATTCCTGGGCTCAGTTTTAGCCCCTCATTACAAGAGAGACATCGAGGGGCTGGATTATGTCCCAAGAAGGGTAGCAAAGCTGGAGAAGTGTGTGGAGCACAAGTGTGACAAGCAAAAGCTGAGGGAACTGGGGTGGTTTAGCCTCGAGAAAGGATTAGAAGAGACATTTCTTTCTTTCTACAATTACCTGAAAAGAGGGTGCAACCAGGTGGCAGTTGGTCTCTGCTCCCACATAACAAGCGATAGGACTCGAGGAAGTTGTCCACTTCTGCCAGAGGTCATTTAGATTAAATATTACAAAAAAGGTCTTTATTGAAAGTGTCAAGCTCTGGAACAGGCTGCCCATGGGGGTAGTGGACTCACTGTTCCTGTAAGGATTTTGAACATGTGTGGCATTTGGGGACATGGTTTAGTAGAGGACTTGGCAGTGCTGGGTTAAGGGTTGGATTCAGTGATTTTAGAGATCTTTGACCATCTAAATTATTCTATGAACCCATGACTCTCTGATTGGAAGTTGTTTTTATTTTTTGGTGTAACACACACATATCAAGCTCCTGAACTATCCCAGGGAGCACTTTATGACACCTAAAAAAAAAGAAGGGGCACCTAAGCCATTCCAGGAGAGGCAGAGGAAACCCAAAGGGTTCAGCCAGTGTTTTGAGGATCACATAAAAATTCCTTAAAAATGCCTTAAAAATCCCAGCCCTTTCTAAATCCTTTCTAATCTGACCAGCGCCATTACTTCATAGAATGTGCCCTTTCCTGCTGTGAACATCCATAGCTATAGGAGTTCAGAGCTGGTGATTTTCCACCACTGACTATTAATAAAATGAGAATAAAGCTGGGAAGAAGCATTAATTAAGCATTCTGCTTAATTAGCAGAAAACAGCTAATTAAGAGCAAAGAAAAGAGACGAAAGTTCTAACCCATGTCTGCAACTTCAAAAAGATGAGTTTGGGAATAATAATGAAAATATCAGTTATTAATGGATAAAAATATAGGACTTCTGGTTAGTCCTAGTTTATGACACATGTAGCATTGGTGGAATGGTTGAAATTGATTATTACTTTCAACAATTTATGTTGAAACATTTACAGAAACACTTGAAGAGAATATTGTCTTTTACAGTCTTGAAGGCAGCATTTTTCTACTGAAATCAAGTGCATTTAAATGCTTTCAAGATTATGAATGATTTACGAATTAATAGGCCTCTTGAGTTACAATTTACAAATTGTTTTAAATTACTTAACCCATGTCTGGCTTCTTGCTTTATGTTTTATGTGTATCACAGTGTGGTAGAACAGAAGTGAAGGTACACAGTACAGTTATGATTTATTGATTTATAGTGTGGAAGGGTAACAGCCTTCTTGGCAACACTTTACTTTCTTAGTGGCTTGCAAAATGTTATTAGGCGATGACTAATATTATCGTAGCTCTAATTTAACATGATTAAATAGTTGTATTTTAATTGGCAGTTGCTGGTACAGTTTGGGACACAAGAAATATCTTAATTTCTAGAGTGATGGATATCTTGGAAAGCCTAATTGAGGCAGGTAGAAAGTTTCAATAGTTTTGTTTCAGTGTGGATCTAGTGGATGTTGGATAGTTTCCTTCAATGTGAAAATTCATTGTGTGGCATTATTAATATTTTAGCTGGAAAAAAATAGGTTAAAATAATTTTGATTCACACATTTTAAAAGAACATGGATATAAACACTTAATCATAGATCTACTACCATGCATGACATACTTTACACCAATTTATCCCTAACATTACTGATATTGCAAAGAATTGGTAACAGAGTTCAAATTCCTGGAAAGATCAGCATGACCTAATTCAGCATCAGTTTGGTTGCTTTTATGGGCTTTACTTGATCAAAACAAGTTGGTCATCTCCAGGTCCAGCAGGCATATGCTCTCAAAGAAACCCTTAAGGAGGAGCATTGGAGCAGAGAAGAGCCGGAGAGCAGAGCAGCACCCTGCTGAAATCCTGGAGGAGTCATGCTGTGTCTTGCTCCCCCCTATCACCATCACACTCCTATAGTACTGTGAATCTTCCCTGCCCAGTGGATGCCTGTTCAAAGTGAAAAATCTGCAACTGGATGGAAACTGCAACCAAGTGTCATATGGAGTGCCTTTATATGCAGTTAATTCTGGCTACATTTCATTAGATGTGTGTGGAAGGAACAGACCAATTTCTTTTGAGTTGTTGGTTCTGCAAATTAGTGATTGAATATTCAGTCTGTTTTCCATGAGAAAAAGCATTTCCCTTCAGTCAAATGTGTTTGCATAGATAAACTCTTCCTTCTCATTCAATCACAAAGTCTAAACAAATACTACTATATTACCTCCAAGCATAAATATAACCTTGATCTTCAGATGATGTTAAAGACACTGTGTTTGTGTAGGATGACACTCAGCAACATTCAGTGCTTACTTCAGAATAACTTAGATATGGAAGAATCAAAATGAGGTACAACCACAAAAAAACCTCAGCATTATCTATGACATTTCCTTTTCTCCTCCTTTAACATTTTTTGGTTTAACCAAGGTTGGGAGTTACAGAATATACTCATCTTATGTGAAGACAGGGCACTAGAGCAAGAGACACTTAAGCAGAGTGTGTATCTTTGGGGTATCTTTCCAACTCCTTGACACATAGAAATTTTTATTGCTTTATAAGCAACAGCTAATTTGGTATTGCTGGTATTAAAATTGTAATATGCATTACATGTTTAATTACATATTGTAATACAAACCCATGTGTTTGTATTATTGATAATTTTCACCGTTTTTATTGGCAACACTGATACTCTGGAAATCTTGCCTGAATAAGGCAAAAGCTTAAGAAAAGTAGGGTCTCCGGACAATTGTCCACACACTGATTATCCAGCATGTATCATAGAGCCCACATACCTTCTTCATAGCCAAAGGTCCTGTCAGCTCAACGAAAAGCAGGTGAACACTAAAAATTGCTCTAACAGGGTGCCCTAACAGGTGCTAGTAACACTAGCAGCACGTTCTGTGGAAAACCAAAGTGAAGCAGGGAACACATGGTCACAGACTTTCTGCCCCAAACTGCAAAGTCTGAAACACAAGTAGCAGCAAGGCTCTCTCCAGCCCTTGTGTGTTCTTGGAAACTAGTTAAAGATCAATTCTGAAACAAAAACAAGCCTGAAACAACCTCTCAGAGTCAAACAGAGCTATTTTTACAGCCTCAGAGACAAATTGACTAAGCAGACATGGGTGTACCTTGTATCAGCAGACATAAAGCCACCATTACTTGACACACAATCAAAGATTGTGAAGGTAGCTTCACACCCACATACTCTTCAGGGTGCTTACAAGGAAGACAAGACAAATGTTGTTGGTCTTGGGCTGTGGATTTTGCTGCTGTGGGCACAGGCGTTCCATACTGTGCAATTCACTGAGGGCTCCAGGTAGCCTTGCCATGGGCTAAAGCTGAGACCTGGAAAGATCCTCAGACACCAACAAGGTAGTTTGCTCTCCCTAGTTTCACTCTGCATTGAGGAATGCTGTATTCCGGGTTACTGTGGGAAATCCAGAGATACAGTTTTTCCAGCTGCAAGCCAAAAATAAGTCTTATATTCACAACATAACTCAGTTAAGACCAGAGTTTCATTCCTGCAAGTACAAATTATAAATTCCTATCAGTGAAATCTGATGTTTAGAGCTATTGTCTGGGAAGCTTCTGATCAGGATCTGACCTTAAGAAGCAGTAGAACAGTCACTGCTGACTGTACTCTTCTAGAACAAACGAAAACAGTCACCGCAGGCGTAATCTTACAGCTGTTAATAGTCAAGCTAAGACAATGACTCCCACTGTCATGAATTTGTTTTCCATGTATCCAGTTTTGGCCTAGAATGGATCTTAACAGGAGGGCACGTTTCTTTGTCTTTTTCACACTTAATGGAAATAAATATCCCTCATTCTTTCCTGCTTTCTGGATTCTGTCTATAGAAAATTAGACATGCAAATATCGCAATTTCAAATCACCCCTCCAAAATCCAAGAAGCATTATTTCTTTAGAGGCTTATTTATTTATTTAAAACATAAAATACTGAGCTGCTCAAAATGAGAAGTTGTCTCTGTCCAGTACAAGGAAGTAATCATGCCTTTATTTCCCTCTTCCTCAGGAAAACTAGACATAATGAACTTAATTTTGAGCAAAACACATATTGGCATTGCTAATATAAAAGTCATAAGACAAAAGAAAAATATAATACTTGTATAAGACAAAAAGGAAAAGAAAGGCTTTAATTCATTTCAACACAAGAATTTTCCTTTCATAGAGATCAGATTAAAATAAAAAGCAGTTATCTTAGAGCTAATGAATTCTTGCCACTTATGAGTCTTATGATCTAAGTGTTAATTTACTTCATATGATGTGTAAACCACTACCTTTTGTCAGCTAGTACTTCTGCAAAAAATATTAATTCTAACAGTATTTCTGAGGATATAAACATATATAAAAATGGACATTTTCTTTCTTTGCTAATCCACACAGTTTCAGAAAGCTATGACATTTTTAAATCATGCTAACCTCAATTTTATGAGGAGAAAACCTTAACTTCTGTTTCTTTTGCAATAAAATATTGTTTTTGTGAACATTCAGGGCTCTTTTTCTGGGTTAGAAAAGCAAGTTTTTCCATTTACTTTCTCCTCTAGAGCATGCTGCTTTCAAAAACAAGGTCTGTATCCCTGGGGTCGGATGGCATAACTGTGTATACAAGCTCCAAGGATTTAGCTGTCCATCTCCTGAGGCTACGTGGGATTCTTTTACATGCTCTGAGGATTATCTTTAATATTAATCACCCAGTGTTTGTTATGGGCTATTTCATTACAAGTCAAAAGGCTTGTTAGTAACTGCCTGGCATTTGCCTGGCTCATTCTTGCTCTGCACTCTGCAGCAGAGCATGATTTTTAAGGTAGGCAGGCTGTTTCCTTGCTGGTGACACAGCAGTGGTCCATGCCACCGTCATAGGTCAGACCTTATCCTAATCCTTAGCACACTAAAAACCAGGATTTGAGGTATTCTAATCCTAATCCTTCGTCCTTTAATGACCAACGATTAGAGGTCTTCTAATGGGCAGCAGTGGTCTTCTGCCAACACTGAATTTAAGGAATAGATATACTCTTAACTTTAAAAAGCCCCTTAGTCCTGAAAAGTAAAATCATTAAGTCTGGCTCTCAATATGGAAGAATGATCCCCAGAGAAGGACCTCAGCATTTGTCTTGGGTACTCTGGGTCATCACACACTGCTGCATGAGAAGGCAGAGCATCACGTTGTGGAAACTGTAGGAAGAGAGTGGGTGATAAAAAACAAAAGAAAAGGAAGACAAAGAAGCACTCAGAAGTTTATCCTTTTTGCTTATGTTCCTCAGGTGCAATCATTACTGCTCCACAAGTGAGCAGGTATGTTACAAAACTTACAGGAAGTCCCAGTTAAAATAGGATATATTAAATGTACAACAGACAACAGTTGGACACAGGATCCATGTGGGTGGAGACACATCAACCAGGGAGCCGGGTATTTTTGCCACCTGAATAGCCAAAACAGGCACATGTTCAACTATGAGGATGCTTTCAAGTGGAATTTGCTGGAGTAGGACATGACTCCTTAGGACCTTACCGAGCAGAAGGTACAAAACATGGTAATTGCAGAACAATAAAAAATTAGAAGGAAACCTGTTACTTTTTACAAGACAGAAAACCAGAAGATTTTTAATTGTCATTATGTCCTTACACGGTCTGGAACAAATAAGTGAATAATGAGTCTCTTTGGGAAGTAATGTGGGTGACTGAGGTGCTAGGCATGCAGGAGCTCAGGGAGGAAGGTCACTTCTTTAGCAAAGGAAGGTTAGTTGGTGGGGTATTTTTAGATTTCTGCTAAAAGGAGAAAACAGTATCTGTGACATGGAGAACACTCAAACAGGGCTCACTTTGAGTCTGAAACAGTAGAGATCAAGTCCTGTTTGAGTAGCTAGTACAGATGCTACTTGTGTGCCACAGAAGAGGAGGGGAGCTAGTGGTGTCATCCTCCCGCACACACTCAAGGAGAAACAACTCACTATCTCCCTTTGTCAGGATCCATCAAGGATTTGGAGTGAGGTCAGTGTTTGGCCATTCTTTTCCTCTCACACTGTCCCAATCTCCAGGACATGCTGTTCTCTCAAACCAAAAGAATTACGGTCCTGTGTGCACATCAAGCAGGAATCCATTCACCCATCTGGTCCTTGCCAGATGGTAAATCTTTGTTTCTCTGCTTCCCTGCCATAGCGAACAGACAGACCCAAGGCACAAACAGGCTGTAGGTTGTGCAGCACATCAATCACATAGCTTGTGGGCTTTGTGAGGCTAAGAGCAAAGGGAGATTTTGGGCATCCCTTTTCCTTGCTGCTCTTTTAACAACTCTATATCCTATACCTGACTCTTTCCAGTTAGGAAACTAGGAAATCACAGGCTTAACTTTGGTTCAGGAATTGTAAAGCAGGAGCCAAGAAGTTTCCAGGGAAACCTGTTTCATGACAACAATGTTTTAGCTCCCAGGCTGAAACAGAATTTATTCTTACTATACCTCTATCCATCTACATCTACATCTACATCTATCAATATTTATCTATCTACCTATATCGATACCTGTAACCACATCCATATCTATATATCTATATACCCATTTATCTATATATCCATATATCCATATATCTATATATCTATATATCTATATATCTATATATCTATATATCTATATATCATCTATATATTTATATATATTTTTTTTATATATCTGCATTATTGTATCCCATAATAATTTTCTGTCTGCACATGGTGACATGTACTTGTTTATGAAGAGTAAAGGCACCCTGAAGAGGACAGGTTTTAGAAGTTAGAGTTTTGCTGGATAAAGTCACTGTGTGCTCAGATCAATGGTGCTATAGCACAGGCTTTACCACACTGTCTTTGAAGCCTACCTGCTGAGTTGGGGAAAAACAGCTCCAGTAAAAACCCTTCTGTTTTTACCCCAGGCATTGTTATGAGACATAAGAATATATATTTTCCTCCAAATCTTGTATTTTTGTAATAATGCTGTCAGTATCATGAATACAACTTTAACTTGGTTAAAACCAACCAAGAAAAAGCATTCTTAGGGGTTTTGGCCTACCACTTAGGCTAGTTTAGACAAACCGTCTTCTACATTTCAGCATATTATTACTCCCAGGTATTTAGTTCAACAATGTTTGAGAATTACATTGCAAATATTTCCATTTATTTATTGTGTACCAGAGTGTTACACTGTAATTATTCCAATGTATTTATTGCAGAGAAGATAATTTTAAATAATGAAATTCAAAGTGGAAATTCTTCTCGAGTGTTTTTCTATGAAAATTAACAGAATAACATATTGAACAGATAAGTTGCATGTGCTACTTTCACACATGTTACTATCAGTAGAAGTAACACAGGAGCAAATTCTGCTGCCAGCAAATTTGAAATACATTCTGGTTTCTTAGTGATTTATACTAGTGCTGGTGAAACAGAATCTACAATAGTAGCCCAAGGGCCAGACCATAAACCAAGCTATAGTGAAATGCATCTGACAGCAGGATATGCCTGAACTTAAGCACTTTTCTAGTCTAGCCATGATCCTGACATGATCAGTCAATTTAACACAATTTTATGCTGAGCACATAGGCACTTTATTGCTGTAAAGCTCTCAATACAATCTGATCCTTTGCAGATCAAAGCTCTAACTGTGAAGTCCTCAGCAGGATGATGAGTTTGGATGTAGAGTATTGGAGAGCTAAGCATTTGCATGGTAGAGACAGAATATGAATATATTGGGGTCCTCAGCTGGCTTCTAAAAAAATTAGTAATCTAAATAGTTCTGTTCAAGTCACTGACATGGAGTTTTGTTTTTGCTATACAGCAAGGAAGGTGGCTTTCTCTAAAACATCACCTTAGAGATGTTTGTTGAACCTAACATTTTTCATCACTTATGCATTTGAATGTGAAATACCTTCAGCCATCCTTCAAAAGAGGTGAATTATATTGGCATGTGAGCAGCAACGAACTCCTGAAACGTGTCTATTCATCCATCTGATCTACATCTATATGTAAGTAGTTTTAAGTAAAATTTGTCTGGAAAAGGGACCTCCTTCACACAGTGAACTGTAAAATGTTATATTAAGTATTATTATATAATATTTAATTAAAATATAATGCATAAGAAATATAATAAATGATAAACAATTATAACATTATAGTATTGCATAGAGCGTATGTTATTATATTATTAAATAATAATTTAAATATAGATACGTTCTCTTAAATATTGTAGTTAATACTATTATTTAATATTATATTAAGTATTAATATTAAATATAGTAAATACTAACTAAAGCTCCTTCTACCCTTCAAAACACATAAAATGGCTTCTTGGGGAGAAATTATCTTCTTTTATAGCGAAAACAGAAAAGGCAGCAAGTGTTTTTCCCTACAGAGGAGCAAAGAAAAGCCTTGTATGAGTCAGTCAGCATGGCAGGCTGTGTGGTAATGCTTGGTTTGAAAGACATCTAGCTGCAGATTATTTCACCTCATAGAAACAAAGAAATGTTTATACTCTCAATCAAATTTTAAATAATTCCTGAGATCAAGGAGCTGCAGGAGGCACTCAATCTGGTTGGGTTAAGTTACACCAAGTGTAAAGATACTGGTCCTGCCCAGGTGTGGCTGCTGGGCACACCTGAGTCAGAGCACACAGCTGCCCGCCTCCTGTCTCTATCTTTGCCTGTCCAAGGAACAGCAAAAAAACAGGCTGAGTGACTTGTTTTATTAAACCACTGAATCTCCGACAGACAGAACATTTTCTGCTAAAAAAGGATTGGTTTTTGAACAATAACAAAATTCATCTTATGACTTTAAACTGTGTGACTACCACCTAGAGATTTAAAACTCAGAAAATGCTGGCAGCAGATGTCATCCTACTGATCTCCTCTGAAAATGCTGATGCATTTACAGCAAATCCCTAACCAGGCCAGTTGTGCAACAAGTTGAAGTGACATAAAGTATTAACATTTATGGTGATGAGTCAAATCAAACAAACGTCCTCTTTTATAAGCTTTCTCACGGCATGTAGTAGCATGTACTGCGAGTAATGAAACATCTGTTACAGCCCTGACTTGCTCACAACCAAGCAAGTGTTGCAATAGGTCTGTGGGGCCAGGTTTCACATAAAGCCTTTAGTGGGTAGATGAGAAGGATCAGCACTAACAAGGTTTACTTCATCTCAGTTTATTCAGGAAGAATGAGCCAGGTTTCCTGTGAGGAAAATAAAAAAAAGTACCATATTTCAAAATATTCAAAACTAATTTTAACTCCAGACTGACTTATTTCAACCATACTTGCAGTTCACTCAAGTGCTCAGAAAGTCCCTTTTTAACAGGTGTATTATGGGAAAAAAAGTGAATTATGAAATTTGCTTAGATGGCTCACTTTTGCATAAAGTTGCCCACTTTATACATCTGCATGCATCTATATACACATTCTGATGCACTGCACCCAATTTTAATGGCTGCCCCTTCTGCTCAGGGCCTTCCTAACTGCCCTGTGTATTGTCCACAGTGAAGAATGACTCAGTTACTACCCCCACTCTCACCTTCAACCCCACATTAACTTTTGACATTTATCGAAAAGACTTGACTTTGTTCCCTCTCTACCATGACCAGTATAAAGAGCCAACAACATTCCTGTGAATCAGAAATTTAAGACTCAATACAGCAGATCATATACTATATACAGACATACTCTTATTTCCCAATTCAAATGTATACTTAAAAAGCACTTGTTTAGGGGCTTTCCTTACTAGAAATATTTTCCCGTGTCTGTGGAGGCTTTTGCAGCATTAGACCTTAAAGTTGGTGTCTGCCTTGGATACGGGTGATGACTATAAGCTGTGATGTCCTATTAGCTGTTACAGAACTGCGACACAGAAGTAGGATTTATTTGTTTTGTTGTTTTTGGCTTTTCAAAGCTCAACAGTTAATTAGATACAGCAAAATTTGCATATAATTCTAGAAAAATTCATGGAAAGATTTCCGTAAGAAAAGTTCTCTTTTAAAGAGAGAAGTTGTTGCTCAGACCTTACCCAGTGCAAAGCCCTTAGGCAAGTTCCTGAGGAAGGTATAAAAGACTTGCATTCTCATTTACTGTACATCTATACTACACTGAGAAGTGTTCAGAGGAAAATTCCCTTGCTCTCCCGCTTTAATGTGTTTTTCTTCCAGACCGTATGTGCACAAGCAGAGTTAATGATTCCTATAATCCCTGCTCAGTTCTGAAATACTTCCTCTGTTTTTATTTTTTTTCTTTCATGGGAGGATCTTTTCTTGCTCATTTATGGCCCCAGATTACTGATCTAACTTTGTAATGCAATACTTGAACCCTTCAATCAGAACAGGAATATCTACATGGAGATCAACAGAAAATTCAACGCCTTGGAATTCCCCATTTTTGATTGTGAAAAGAGTAAGAGAGCTTAATATTATGAAACCAGCAAGGTAAAGAAGTTAAAAGCACACAGCTGGCAGTGGTTTCAGTCTTGTCCTTTATCTCCCCTTCCCTCTTTGTGTTTCAGATCATTGCATATTTATCATGTCACAATTTAAATTTCAAGTTCTTTGGCACAAGGCTTGTGTCTGTATTTGAATTTGTTCACAGACTTGGGTACTCAAAAAACAGTGAGAAGAGTACAGCTTAGGAAACTTAGAAAAACTGTGCCACTAGAACACTTTCCTGTCCAACGGGGTGTCTGCATCACCTTTCATCTTCATAAACAGTAAGGAGAAATAACAGACTGGTTTGTATCAAACAGACTCTATTGCTTTATTAGTCAGTGTTAATGTACAAGTTAATTTTAAAAAGCTACAGTTCGTGAAATGTGTCATCTACTTACGAGATACAAACCTAGGCCAATCGCTATGGTATTTACTGATGCTCACCCACTGTAACAAATTTACAGGTTTTTTTCTGATATACAAAACCTCAAGCAAACATACCTTGTTAAATGCTCAGTAAAGCTAACAGCATTCTACTACAGTTTCATATAGTGTTTTAGTGCAAAAGGAAGTACAAATATAAAAATACTGAGGCTTGAATAAAAAAAAAAAAAACAACAACAACAAAAACCCAAGCAAGCTGTGGAGTTAGAGGTGTGTGTCAGCTATGGGTATTCTTCTAAGCTCTACAATCTGGGAGTTAGCCATGCTGCCACCATCCTGGCTGCCATGACAAGACTCGTTATCACTGACACTGAGACCTGCACCTGAAATAGAGAAAAAACCAACAAAAATACGAATCAGTGAGAATGAAATCCTAGCACAGAAATGGGGATGCTCTATCCCACTCTGCTTTATTCTTGAATTGAATTCTTGATTATTGAAATGTTTCCCCACCCCACAACTATGTGGCAAGTTTCCTCTTACTAGTCTACCATTCTGAATCCACAGATTATAACATTATCTGATATAGTTTTGTACCAGATACACTTTTTCATAATTCCACTGTCATTTGCTTTATTTGGCCCAGTAAGTGGTACAATAGCTATTTAGAGGTTGCCTTGAAATCAGAAAAGCATAAATCAAGGCCTGGCTTAGACTGGGTTCATGGTCTGGCTGTTAGAATCTGTTATTTCCAAGGACTTCCTCATAAGGAATTGATTTTTAATGATACAATTTCCATGTTAAACCATAATTCCAGCTGTCTTAATAGGACTGTAATCTCAACATGAGAAAAGATGCTGAGCAAATATTCTTTTAACCCACATTTAGCGCAAAACGGTGCATTATGTTTTCCTTCTACTGGAAGACAACACTAGACTTTGGTCCAAGGGAACTTCCAAAACATGTCTAGAAGAGAGGCTACCTTGTCCATCCTTTTGTCGTAGGACTTCTGCTACCTTTATGCTTCCTATTTGTTTGATGGGGGTTTTATTTGGGCTTTTTTTGTGGGGGAGGCTTGAGTTGATTAGTGTGAAGATGCATAATCTTGCATTAGTTTTTATGAAATGCATATTTTTTGAGACCATTTCTTCACAAAGTATCTATTGGAACTATAAACTTCAGTGATTTTTCAGCTCCTCTCCTTGAGCTGTAGAACAAATTCTACACAATACATGGGTTTTGAGGGCTTAGGGTGTCTAGGCTTTAAATTTGTTGAGAACTGCATATCAGTATAATGAGGCATGAGGATTTCAAGACAAATTACTTTCAGGTATGATCTTGCAGCGACGTCAATTACAAATGATGAGGGAAGTTATTTGTTTTGGGCAGAAGCAGATCTGTAACTACATGCAGTTCAAGGGAGTTACAAAGGAATCATGTCTGTCTCAAAAGAGCCCTGAACAGGGTATGCTGGGAGTTTGCATTTCATACTGAAAAACACTTTCTAGAATTTCTATCAGGTGTACAGTGCATCTCTTATTTCCACCTCAGCTGACATTTCGGTTTTTGGTTTGTTCAACAAAAGAAAAGTAATTTAATATTTTTCACCTTTGTTCATCTTTTTCTATGCTCTCTGTTGTTCCACCTTTACAAAGTTTTCTCTTAGCACCCTTCCTCCCACCACCCCTCAAGCAGAAAAGAAATACTGTAAGGTGGGCAGCAGTGAGATGCTGCTTTGCTGTCAGAATCAAGCTGCAATCTTGAATATGGAGTTTGGTCCAGAGAACCTGTGCAGGAGGCCCTCTAGGACTAGCCAGGTTTTCCTGCAGAGGTCTGGATGAAGTCCTGGTAGGGGCCAAACTTGGGTCCATGTCCTATGACACACGGGAAAAGCGGATATGCTGGACCATGATCCTTCTTACACATGGTTTTGGTGTTTGGTTCATGGAGAGAACACACGTTCAGTGACACTGATGAGTCCTTAGGGCTGCATGACCTAAGCTCTTGAGAAACCAACAGCTACTGCCAGAGTATGACAGGAGTAAAAATCCATCAACATACAGAGATACAATAACAAAGTCAAGAGTAGGAGCTGAATCATTAAAATATTGTTTATAAATTTATTGAAGTTGATTTAAATTTGTATGCACATTTAACCTTTTCATTGAGCCAGATCCTAATATCCAAAAGGTGCTTCAAGGTCCTGGGAAAAACAGCAATTGTTTAAACAAGTTATTTTGATTGTTTGATATTTGATTGTTTTAGAAAGGAAGTGTGACTGTAATAGAGAAGATGAATCAGACTGTTGTATTTACTACATGGGGATGGAAGAACAAGTAAAAACCATGAAGTACATAAAATACTTCGAATGAAGAAAGAACACATTATATAGCATCAATAACAGTGGAATTCATTCAAGACATTTAGTCAACCTGAAAAGCGTAAAGATTTCAAAAACTGCAAAACCCCCATTATTTAAAACCATTTGAAATCATAAATATGATCACCCTGGGCTCAGATTTCAAGGTGAACACAGATTGTTGGGGTTTGAAAGATATTTGTCTTACTAGTGGCTATACTGGTGAAGTGGCAACTATTTAGCATGGGGTTTCTTAAAGAGTCTTTTGCTGGTCTCTATAAAAAGATCAGGTATTGGTCTAAATGTATTACACTATGTATATTCTTAAATGTCATCTACGTGTAAGCTTTGTTTGTGCTCTGTGCAAAGTAAGAGAAAATATTTTTTGTTACAGAGGTTCTTATCTTGGTAAGCCAGAGACTGAAACTGGGTGCTTCAGGTTTACAAGGGCCTTGTTCTGCTGATGGTGCAAAGACAAACTACGTTAGAGCTGATCCTTTTTAGGAATAAGAACTGAAATGTAACCAGGATACCAGCTTACCAAACAGTCACCAGGCTGGAAAGGGTATGACTGTTTACATGATGGAGTTTCACAGAGTTCATTGGTCCATTGGGTTCTCAGATTAGAGTGGAATTTAAACTCAATCAGATCCCAAAAAGCATGCACTCATTTGGAGATGCTGCAGTTAGGTGGCAGGTATGTAGCAGGGAGTATTACTTTTCCCCAGTTTGTGAAAGAACTACTTTAAGAAAAATAGGCAGGAAAATGAAGCTTTTCATCCTTTTCTTTTTGTATGCAAGGACTAGCTAGAAACTGAAAAGTCACAGCTCAGGCTTTAAACCCACAGAGGTCCCTCCACTGACATCTGCTGGTGAAGAGCTATACCAGTGCATCTCTAGGTGCCCCGGAACACCAGCTGTTACCTGCTTGCTCAGAGACAGCTCAGACTTTCACTAAAACATTTTAAGGGAGACAGAGTTTGTTTTGTAATTACTGTACTCATATCTCTGGGGAAACTTTTTATCTTTCAAGCACTTATATCTTGCTTAATCAATCATGATTTTATTATAAGTGTGGGATGCATATGAATAAGCTACATAAACCAAATTTAATTATTCTTTCAGGGTTTTGATTTCACAGAAATAACGCCAACAGACATCCAGACTTCTATAAATAAAGTTCAGATTCAACTAAAAATGCTTCCTGGACATTAGGCAGTCATGTTCAACAGCCATCAGGCTGAACATATGTGTGACAACCACAGATAAGAAACTGAATGAATATGCAAACTAGCTACCTTTCCTTCCTTTTTTTTTTTTTTTTTTTTTGTGAAGTGAGCCCTTCAAAACAGAAATTACATAGGCTGATAAGGCAGGGATTTGCCACCTACAATCTATCTGCCCTGTAGTAGACAGTCTCCAGGATGCTGCACTGAACACTTCAGAACTGGAATTTCAAATGTTTCCTCTGGTTCAGGATGGCCACATGAGATGCTTTATTCTTAAACCAGGCACCTACAGTGGTGTCACCAAGGTTTATAAAATGCTGACTTTGGAGCCCTAGCTGTAGTAGATTGAAAATCATGAATCGTTTTATATAGCATTGCTATTGTAATAGCTGTATTTGTGTGGGGTTTTTAACTTGCTCAGTAGATTTTTCCAGGTATTTTCCATGTCAGAGAATTATTAGAATATTTGCATAGTATTAGAGAAATACTGGAATATTTATATAATATTTATCACGATCTTCTCTATTAAGAGTAAAAATACACTAAATTATTAATGTAGCAGTATTCTGCTTAATATATATCTGGAGACTATCATGGTGGGTCACCCATCACCCCTGGAGGAATATGGGCCTCCCTCAAAGCCTTTGCTGTTTTTTGATTTCCCATCTCATCCAAAGGAATAAATTGTTTTGGTTTTGTGCATCACAGAAAGGGAGAGGACAGGATGTAAGATATAGATGGAAGCTCAGAAATCAGTAAAGCTATCATGCATTTATTGTATTCATGCTTTAGAGCAATGCTGATGGGTAGCTTGCTGCTTTGGGACAGGTTGCATCTACTTTTATTCTTGTTGGCTCCTTTTTTAACTTCCCAGCCCTAATCAGAGTAGAAGTCCTCAGGGAATTCTGGTAAATTGGGCTTTATCCTCAATGACAATAACATATGACTCTGTTGCAATCTGGAAGGCAAAGGTCTCATTAAATTGCCTATCAATATAAACCTTGCACAAGAAATCAGAGGGAAAATTAAATCTAGTCCAAAATTTCAGACTTTTAAAGTTAATTAGTGAAATCAACAAAAACTAATTCATAAATAACTAACTTTCTCAATAGAAGCTGTTTGAATCATTATAAGAGCCATAAATGAAACAAAATAAAATAAATAAACACAAATTCATAAACATTTTTTAAAAAAAAATTTAGCACATACCAATGAGCAGGACATGTCCCTAGATTATTTTTCCTACACTAATTGTTCTATTGTTTCCTTCATATAAGCCACCTTGTAGCAGGCCTCACTTACAAAAGATTTCCAAAATAAAAGAATTGAAGTGATGTAGTGAGCAGAGTGAATCTTAACTATGTATTTCTGTATGGACATGAGCATATTTGATGGAAAGAAGGAATTGATTGATAACACATTCAAATACAATATGGTATAAGCAGCCCACTGGATTTCTCACACAAAACAGAAATACCCTATCACTGTGTGAGGCTTGCACAAAGCTAGCATAACAGCTGCCTAAAAAACAGTACACTGCTGTCCACCTGATTTGCTAGAACTGCAGTTGTATGCCTCCATCTGACCCAGCCTGTACTTCAGGTTAATCTGTAATTAGGCCCAGAATTAATGACTGTGGAACCAAGGGCTAAGTGCACAGTTCTACGACACATTCCTTTAGCAACAAGGATGAGTGTGCCAGCAAAACTATTTATGGGGCTGCACTGCACACTGCAAATTACTAAACACTGACAAGTTAAAAACAAAGTTTTTCTGTGGAGGATAGGTTGAATTTTTTTAACCTGTCTTCATTTCTACAGCTGAGAGTTGCTAGCTGCAGAGGCAGGAGTGAAATGTTAGCTTTGCTGTGGTTATACCCTCATTCCCATTAATCGTGGCTGCCAGATTAAACCTTGTGGCTACAAAATTATGCCCTGTGAGCATAAGTTAAAGTCACCCTCAGAGAGCTCAGAACTACATAAGCAGAAAGGACAGATGAAGCACAAAGGGGCATAAAACCATTTTTACATATTCCTCTGCTAGTCAGTGCTGATCCTCAATCAGCCCTCAGAGTGGGAGCTAATATTTTAGCAACACTATAGTTAAGTTTGGCTATAGATTGGCAGTTTTAGGGAACACAGATAATGGAAGGTTCTGTTTCAGTTTACCAAAGGTAAAATTTAAACAATAGCAGATCAGGTATTTCGAATCTTCCTCGAAAAGCAACAACCCCCAGTTCAGGAGTGACAAATTAGCTAATGTGGGGGGAAAAGCACCTTCTCCCTGCTCTTCCAGAATGAGGAATTCCCAGCCTATTGAAATAAAGTCTATGCTAAAAGGGTTTGAGAAGTACCTCGCACAGCAAATGACAGGCAAGAGCATCTCAGCAAAAAGGCATCTTAGCTGCCTATACACTTTAGCCTATTTAGAGAAGAGGTCCTTGTCTTCCAATTGCCAATGACCACTTCTTCCTTGGAGCCAGGACTGGTGCTTGAAGGGCATCAGACTAACTGATGTAGCGTGGGAGGGAGAGGGGAGAGAAAGAAGGAGAAGAAAATGAGAAATCTAACCTGAATTGTGGTTTCATGTGAGCACAAGCAACTACGCACAATAGGAAGAAATGTGGTGCTGAAAGACTAGGACATGAGCTCATTTCAGCACCTGCTAGCTTAACTAGCATCATAAAACTCCTGTTAGACCACAGCTTAGTGAATACTTTAGCAGCAGGAGTCCATATTGCCTAACAGAGAAAAAAAATCTCACTTTCCACCACCTCATCTCTCTTCTTATAACTTCCATGTGGCTCCCTGCCTCCCTCTCCTTGGCCATGTACTGAACTGAACTGGAGAACAGGTCACGATCAAAACAATAAAACAGATTTTTAGTTACAGAAAAGCTTGCCTTTTTTTTTTTTTTTCAAGTATATGTTGAGCTAGAGGTTGCGTCTGAGACAACAGCTGATAAACATTTACTTTGCTGGTGAAAGAAGCTCCAACCTTCCACATCACCTCTTTAGCTCATCTTGTTCAAATGTGGGGCTGAAACCAGATGGGACAACTGGTTTGGTTTAGAAATCATGGGGTTTTTTACTCTTGTAACTTTGCTGGGGACACAGTGTGGGCACAGGAATAAGCATTGGTGTAGAACTGTCAGGCACTACTTGAATCAGTAATGCAAACAAAATATTTTTCTCCAACAATGGCCTGAGGTCACTGCTTCAAATCACATTAATATAAAAGGCTCATAAAAACAAATTATAATAAAATATTAATAAAGAAGACAATAATAGAATTCAGGCAAGAAAATCAAAAAGTTTATTTTAGACCTACTAAAAGAACTGAAAACAAATTAACTAGGGATGGAGCTTGAAGACTTAGGTAGAAGTAATTAAGTGCTGAATAGGTGTTGAATTGTATTATATTTCAGCTATATTTCAATCTAGGCTGTGGCCTAGATTGTTCTTCATGACTTAAGACTCAGTCTCCTACAGTTTACTGGTGCCAACTGATTTACTTAAGCAGTAAACTTTGTGTAATAGTGGGCATGTTAGATGTAGATGGTTTCATGTCTTATTAACTACCTATGAATTATCTAATTTCCTTCACAGTGTTCAAGAAGTTAGAAAGTAAAAGCTACCTTCTTGCATACCTAAAAAAAGGTTTGCAACTGTAACTTCTGCCCCTAGCTTTGAAAGTCTTTCAAAAAAAACCTCAAAAACTGCTAACAAAGCAGAACTAGTCTGCAAAACGTCTAGAAAAATTATTAAATACAAAACAGATTCTCACAGAACACAGAATGGTTAGGGTTGGAAGGGACCTTAAAGAACATCTATTTCCAACCCCCTGCCATGGGCAGGAACACCTTCCATGAGATCAGGTTGCTTGGAGCCCCATTACACCAGGCCTTGAACACTTCCACATGGGGCAGCCACAGCTTCTCTGGGTAACCTGTGCCATAGACTCCCCACCTCATAGGGAAGAATTTCTTCCTAATACCTAATCTAAACCTGCCCTCTTTTAGTTCAAAGCCATTCCCCTTTGTCCTGTCACACTATGCCCTTGTCAAAAGTCCCTCTCCCGCTCTCTTGTAGCCCCTTTAGGCATTGGAAGGGACTCAAAGCTCTCCCAGAGCCTCCCCTTCTCCAGGCTGACAACTGCAACTCTCTCAGCAGAGGCGCCCTGGCCCTCTGAGCACCTACATGGCCTCCTCTGGCATCAGTCCATGTCCTTCACATGTTGAGGGCCCCATAATTAGAGGTGTTTTCTGCAATGTAAATTGGCTTCGGATATATAGCATTATGAACTTACTGAATAAAAATACCTCTTTATTATCAGCATTCCCAGTCTTCCATCCAGTTTGACCTTCTTTGGTATCACTGAAGGGAACAAACTTCTGAAATTATGTGTGCCAGATCACTCAACTTGCCGCTCTCACGAATACCTTGCTGTTGTCTCTTGCAGGGCTCAAGATACTTAGTGGTAACCCTAAAGATCATTTAGGTGACCTCCTGCTACCAAGCAAGTCCATTTGTACTTTACCTGGTATCTGCATATCTTATCAGGTAGGACTCCTTTGCCTCTTTGGTTGTCTTATCAGACATTCCCATGTTGACTGATCTTTAAGATTTTCATTGGAAATCAGATTATATTAAGAGACCTCATTAACTGTATCTCGTGGAATCATCGCACCATTAGGGTGAATAACACCACAGCAATACAGCAAACTTTGAGGGGAAAGGGAAATAGTCACTCACCAGTCTTTAAAGCAAATATTAGGTCATCGAACTCTTGTGACTCCTCATCAGTAACCAATGAGCTGGTACTGAATCCTCCAGAAGGGTGGAAGACATTACCATTTTGTGGACTCTGCTTAAAGGCAGCACTAGTTTGACTACCAGGCTGCAAGGATGCCCTCTCCCAGTCCGCAGGCACCTGCAGGGTTTAAAAAGATGCAGAAATGCAGTAATCATCAAAACTATTATATAGAAACTGGGAACGATGACCAGAGCTGAACTGAAGACCAAGAGATCTTGGAACCAGCTATTCTGTCACTTCTATAATGAACCAGTGAGCCTTTTTACCTTATTAATAAATTTTTTATATATATATATACATACTTACATATATACACACACATACAAACATACATACATATCTATAGCTACCTATCTATCTATTTACATGTATCTATCTCCCTTTCCCTTTTTCTTGCCTTCCCTTCTCAGTTGGGTTTCCATGGCCAAGTTTTGGTAGTGGGGGGTTGCAGGGGAGTCTACTTCTCACAGAGTGGCTTCTGTGAGAAGCTGTTGCCTGGTAGAGCAATCCCTGGCAGCCCCAAAGATGGATCCACTACCAAATCTGGGCCAATTAGAAATGGCGGTAATGACTCTTTGATAACATATTTAAGAAATAAAAAACAACAGTTACTCCGCAGATGCAACTGTGGCCAGAGAAGAGCAGGGTGAGAATTTGTGAGAGGAACAACTCTGCAGACACCAAGGTCAGTGGAGAAGGAGGGGGAGGAGGTGCTCCAGGTGCCAGAGCTGAGGTTTCTCTGCAGCCCATGGTGCAGACCATGGTGAAACAGCTGTGCTCCTGCAGCCCATGGAGGTCCATGGGAATGCAGAGATCCACCCACAGCCCATGGAGGAGCTCCCTGCAAGAGAAGGGGGATGCCTGAGAGGAGGCTGTGACCCCATGAGAGGTGTGTAGAGAGAAGAGACCACACAGGATTAGCCTGTCCATGCAGGACTGCACCCCTTGGAAGAGAGACCCATTCTGCAGCAGTCTGGGGAGGACTGCTGCCTGTGGGATGGACTCCCACTGGGGAAGTTTATGGAGAACCATCTTCTGGAGGAGGGAGCCCATGTTCAAGTAGGGTAAGGACTCCTCTCCCTGAAGAGATGGAGAAGCTATGGGTGGTGAACTGACCATAACCCCCATTCTTTGTCTCCCTGTGCTGCTGGCGGAGGAGTTAAACCTCGGAAAAAGGGGGCCGGTAAGGGGGGGAGGGGATTTTAAGGTCTTATTTTATTTCTCATTATCCTGCTCTGAGTTTGTTAGAAATAAATTAAATTAATATCTCTAATTTGAGCCTGTTTTGCCCATGACCATGTTTAGTGAATGATGTGTCCCAGTCCTTAACTCATGAATCTTTTGTTATATTTTCTCTCCCCTGTCCAGTTGCAGAGGAGAGTGAGAGAGACACTTTAGTGGGTGCCTAGCATCCAGTCAGGGTAAACACACTACACCTTCCCTTCCCTTTTCCCTTTTCCCTTCTCCTTTTTCCATTTCTTTCCCTTTTCCATTCCCTTCCTCTCCCTTCTCCATTCTGTTCTATTCCATTCCAATTTTATTCTAACTTTTGAACATCATAGCTTTGAGAAATTAATTACTTGAAACTCATCTAAGACCATAGTAAGCTGAAAGAATTAACCTGATATTTTATTTCTCATTACCTACTTTTGACACTTTAACCAACCTCTATAATAAACTGAAGACTCAAGTATGAAAGGGGAAATTCTCTAGGTGTTATCAGGGCACAGTAAGTTCCAAGAATACCATGGGGTGTATAAAGACAATGATCTTTGTCATTGAAAAAAAATGAAAAAAAAGCTCCCCCTCCCCACAGCCAACCTATAGTATTTAGCATTTCATTCCTGTGTATTTCACTTCAGAACTAACAGTGAAATCTCCAGGTACATTTCAATATACACATGACTACAGAGCACTACAGAGCACTCTTACCTCTTCCATAGCACTGATGAGGTTCTGTGTGGACTTGCTGATCTCTCCTCCCACAGCTGGCAGACCGCTGCCATGTGTGAAAAACGCTGATCCTGGAGTTGTATGCCCATTCATGTCTACAGCGTAACTTGCTTTCACAGGACAGCAAAGTTGGTTGTGCAGGATAAAATATACCACAAAGACATAAAGACCCTTAAACAGAGATTGAAAGAGAGCATCAGCCTGTGAAGCGCAGGGAGCTTGGATCAGAGCTTTCTGTGGAAAAAAATGGATGACATCACTGTCCCTCAGAGATCTAAGAGTAATAAGTAAGTTCATATCCTGAGTTCTCCAGCTAAAAAACACACCAACACACACACAAAAGTATTTGTAAATTATTATTTGGTTGAACCTGCAGAGTTGCAAAGGAAAGCCATGACCCCAAAACCAACAAAACTGACTTGACTTTCACAGTTGTCATAACAGTGAAAATGAGGTTAAAGACCTCCTTTATAATAATATTTTGCTGCTGTTCCTTAGCCACAATTCTTTGTTCGCTTACTGACCTGCTGGCCTTTTGCAATCCTACCTCATGCAAACTGCACTGCTGCTGTCACAGATACCGTAACTATAAATTAGATACTCTGTGATATCCACTAATTCAGCACTGGGTTTCATTTCTGATTACAACAAAGGCTCTGCTGTATGCTTCTGCAGTTCTTCTTTAAAACTTGCTCATTTTGACCTTTAGACTTGGCCAAGAAAAGTATTACCACCATGTTTTTGTTTGTAAAGAAATCCAGTAATTGAACTTCTCCATATGAAATCTGACTTACATTAATTTTTGAGTTGCACTGAGGGAAAATAATCAACTCCAACTGATAAATCAACCTGTTCAAAAATAACTAAATAGTACAGAAAGAAGACTTCTGAATTCTTGGCAAATGCTGCAATACAGCTACACTTACAATTTTTTTTTTGTAATTCACATTGTTCTTTAGACCCCTGAAGCCAACTGTACTAAACAGAACAATTCATTTCAAAGGTATCCACTGGCATGGAAGTACTAACTGGGATTACAAATAGTAAGGAATTTCATCTAATTATATTTGTGAATTCCTAATGAAAGGAATTTTGAAAATACTTGAGAAAGGAGGAGACTACAAATACCCAACAGCTCTTTATGATACACAGATTGATAATTTCTATTGCCAAAATGATATGACAAAACCATCTGGTCCCAAGTGATACACAACAGAAGCTAAGGGGTTTCAACAGCATTTCAATCTCAGCTGGTTGAACACTGGAAATACCCTCACACAGCTGCTATAAAACCATACAGCTCTGCATGTAAGTTTTTTTAACAGTAGACTACCAAGCAAAAGTGTTGAAAACAACTATTCTGAGAAAACATTTTCCTGCTTTTCCAGGTTATTGTTTATTTGTCATGCCAACTCAGAACAGTTCCTGAGAGGAAATTTCTTTTTGATACGTGTAAAATAGATGCAAACACATGTCTGAGACATGAAGAAGGAACCAAAATATCCTTTCATTCTATAAACAAATTCAAGGACTCAGATATAGGTCAAACAAATAGCAAATTGATTTATTTTAATTTGAATTGTTTAATGGATGTGAAAAGGATAAAAACCCCAAGAAGAACAGATTATAGTGACAATACAAAATTCAGCATAGCCTCTGGCAGTTCAGTCTCTGAGGGCCTAGCCACAAAAGTTGCACACACATTTCAAGTGGTTTTGTACTTTTCAAGAAAACCCATCAGCTGAAAATGCTGCACAGCCCTGTCTTTTGAAATTGCAGGGGCATAACGCATTGGCATACAAGGTCCATGAGAAGTCACTCTCCTGTGCAGCCTCAAGTGTGGACACTCACTTTTCTAAAACAAACTAACATGGAATAAAGTGTCACAATTATCTCCTTAACTTGGCCTTATGTTCTGCTGTAACTCTCTACAGATGGATGATGAGACAACTCCTCTGGTGCTCTCATAATAATCACATGGACTCAGGGAGGTTATTTTAATACCTAAGGACAGGAGAAGTCAAAGGCTGAGACAGATAGCAGAACCAAAAATTGTGGTTTATTTCTTCTGTCTTGTAAATTGTTACAGCAATGCCTTACAAACAGAAGCTTATACCTAATGAAACCAAACACTCGTGAGTAGGCAGTACATGTGCACAGGAATTCTTGCTGGACAGAGAATTCCTTGCTTGGCTGGAAAAAGGATGGAACTTTATTTCATCTATAACCCTCTCCAAATCTAGAATCTCAAGAAGATAATGCTCTGTAGATGTGAGTTTCTTGTACTGTCACTGCTGTTTTGTTTGAAGCATCAAAAGGGTTTTGTGGTCTTACTCTGACAATCCTGTGTCCCTATTAGAAATCACCAGGAAGGTGGTCAGGAAGCCAAAACAAGTCAAATAGTGCTGCCCAAATAGCACTGAGTTCCAAAGACCGTACACATGAAGATGTCATGCAGTAAATCATACTGACTTTTGTTTCTTTTCATGCCAGGAGCTACCACAGTCTTTCCTCTGAAAGACCACGGGCAGCATGCAGATATTCAGGTTGTGTCAGTACAACCACAGCTTTCACATTCTCAGTGGGTTTTTTCAAAAGCACCAGTCTCAGAACTGAACCAACCTTCTTCATGCTTTTGACTCTCTCATCTTCCTTTTCACTTCAACCTTTAACACTGTAAAAATAGTCATAAACTGCTGTGAAAATAAGGCTATTGGCATTGTAATATATGTTCCTCTATGTTTATAATATAAAGAACTATAGCTGAGTTGGAACTACTATACTTTTTCAGAGACACACAGATCTTGTCCTTGATGGTTGGACTAGGCAGGAAATGCAGAGAATAGTCAATTTCTGCTGATGGGCCTGCTGGAAACCTACTCCCCCCAAAAGGATTGAAAAGAATTTGGTCAGGGTGTGGATATTAGTAACACAGGCAATGACATCTCTGTTAAAATTGTCGGAAACATCATATTTTTATTCTTAGAAGCTTGCATCAAAAAAACCTAACCTAAACTCAAAAACTCAAACCCCAAAATCTCAGTCTAGTGCCAGTAACTTCTGCTGTTGCATATAAAATTGAGAGCCATGCTCCTCAACTCATAAGCATGTGCTGGGGTGCCATGAGAATGCCATGAGTGCAATGATTGACTGATAATCTGACAGCTTGACCTGGGTTCCATGGAAGCAGACTGAACAACTAAGCTAAAGAACTAGGACTCTGGAGGATTTAATGGTAATACTACATAAATTCCGTGCATTGGGCCCACAAGACTACTTACAAAACATTTAACCCTATTTCATTTATGGTTACATTATGATAGTAGTGTTAGTACAATGCGACAGTAAAAGATGAGAGAAAAAAGTGGTGGTAATGTATTTCTCATCAAAGAAGGTGAGAACTACTTCAAGCAGACAATTAGGTTGTCCCAAAGGAGGGAGCACAAACACACAACTTACAGTTCTTCTCAGATGTGGTGCCTGTTTCAAAAAAGCCTGCAAGAGATTATCTGCAAAGGTTTTTACTGATATTTGCTGATGGAAGACAATTAAGCTCTTACTATTTCATCTCAGCGAGCTGGTCTGGCTGGTCAGCTCTTTGGTACTGTTATGTACAGGGAAAACAATATCCATATAAACACAGGTAGAAGTGTCTGAAAGAAAGCTCACATGGAAAAGTTTGGTGGGGTATTTTTGTTCAGTGAGGTGGAAGCAGCCTCAGAGCTGCTCTAGGTTATGCCAGGTAGTTCACTTTACAAGAGGCAGTTATGGAAAAGGCAGTGGGACATGACAGAATGAGTGGTCCTAAGTAGAAATGGGGAAGGTTCCAACTGGATATGAGGAAAACATGTTTAATGTGGGGGTAATTAAGCACTGGAACAACCTGCCCAAAGACACTGTGGAAATTTCTCTATAGAAGAGGAAGACAGGTTTTTTTCTGATAAATACATACAAAATGTAATTGGTGAGAGGGTTTGTTCATGATGTGTGTGCGGGGGATTCTCCTATGCAAAAGATTTATTTATTTATTTATTTATTTATTTATTTATTTATTCTGAGGGGCAGATGCAGGAAGCTAGTAAATTAAGGACAGACTTCCACAGCTGTCAGTAAAAGGACAGAATACATTAACGTGTTTTACACCTCAGGAGACCCCACACAGAACTGGAGGATTGATCCACAGAAAATCTTCACTGCACACTGAACACTCAGAGTCTCTCTGTCTCTTTGTCCTCTATGTCTTCCAACTTACTGTGCTGACACTTCAATATGCCTAAATTTGAAAACTGAGCTAATTCTGTTACTGTAATGAGAAAGGATAAAACAGACTGTAGGCAATCAACAAATCTTTTCTTCATCTCCTTTTTACATATAGAGAGAAAAACAAGATGCCTACTGCATCACATGATTTTATTATTGTCCTGATAAACAAAAACACACCAAGGCATTAGACTTTTTTTTTTTAAGCTAATATGCATCATATTTCTCCCACATGTATTTTTAACCATGTCTGAGATACCCTACCCTGAAATTGTAGAACCTACTTTTCAGATACCATTATCTGTTTTAGAGGAATGCTATTTCTATATAAAAAACCAAAATATCCTAAGAGGAATTTTGTGACAGAAAAGTAATTTCATCACTCCATTTTAGCAGTTCCTCAACCTCCTTCTGGGTATGTATCACCACTAACAAAAACTGCAGGCACTCTACAGAGACACTCTTCGAGTTCCAAATTTAATTTGGAAAATTTTGTTTGTTAACTGTCATCACATGACTATATCACTAAATATTGTTTTTCCAAAGGAGAATATTTAAAGCAAAATCAAGGCTTCTGAAGAAAGCTGACCTCTTGGTCAGACCACAAAAAGACTTCAGTTACCAGAAATAGTTCGTTCTGATCCTTAGAACTAAAAAACCACTATTATTTTTACAGTTACACCTTTATTCATGCTGGTTGGTAAAAACACCCCAATAAAGCACACAAATGCATCTTTGACAATAGAAGGGTTGTCCATACTTGGATCAGCTTTTGACACTCTGTCATTACGGTAATTTCTGTATGATGGTTACACTTTGATTAGTCTTACTTCAGATTTTTAGTTTTATCAGGGTGAGATTTAATCTCATTCTCTGTCTGGACTGTGCTAATTTACTCTTGGCAACAAGTTCTAGGAAGTCCTTTCCTTGTTAATTTACTGGTCACACTGTTCTTCCTGGGTGGCTGTCAATGATCAGGGGTACTGCCGCCACTTCTGGTGGTGTGCTACTCAATGCCTTGGCTGATTTCTTGTGAACTTCCTTAGGGTCTTCTTTAATTTACAGGAAGTTCTTATGTTGTTTTCCATCACTGGCTGGTCAAAGACTGCTGTGGATTAACCCTGATTTATATAGCAAGTGCCTACTTCTTTTGGGAAAATTACCAGTCTCATTAATATAAATAAATTGCATGTTTCACTGAGTTGAAAAGCTAGTCTCTGCACAGCAAAAAATTATTCACAAAATTAAAGGAATCACATTCAAGAAATCATAATCAGTGCCACTGTACAATGCATGACATAAATTTTATACCATCTTTCCTAATAACTTTTGGATTAGTTATGGAACTGAATATTCACATATGCAGAAGTATTAATAATGTGAGCCAAGTGGCAAACACACAATTGTCTATTTCTTTCCGTAAGGAAAGCTTTCCTTCCTTTCCTGCTTCCCTTCCTTCCTTGTTTTCAGAGATAATTATGACAAATTGCAGGCATGGCGTTTTCATATGCAATCTTTAATGTATATTTTATTTTGCCATTATCTTCAACCTTCATATTTTATTTTGAGGGCAGCTTGAAGTTCTTTTATTATTGTTATCATGACAGAAATATCATCCTAGTCATATGATACATCTTAAGCCATCACTTAATGTCTTCCACTCATGGCTCTTCAGAAATAATAACCTTTGAAATATAAATCAGACCCTTTGTTTAAATGTGATTCTTTTTCTCAGCATTCAAAGTGACTGTTGTAAAACCCTGTCTGTAGCAGTGCAACCCCATCAGCTGATGATTACACTTACTAAGTCGACTTTGGACCTGCTGTGTATCAAGTGTTTGACTGTTTATTTGCCATTAAGCACCAGTTGTGATGAAACCATTGTAACGCTTATCAATCGTGCAATTTATCTTATCATGGTTTCTATTGGGAACGTTTACTTCTTATCTACGCTTTGCTTCCTGAGGCTTTTACACCCCATTTTTCTCTGTAGGACAAGATTTATGTCAGTTACAGATGAAGATCTAAAAATTCACATCAAAAGCAAAAAAAACAATAATAGATGTAACCAAGGATAACTAAATGTAATTCAGGACTGCAAAACTCATACCACTTTGGCAGGCAACACTTGTTGAACCAGCCAACTGCCACCACACACACACACACAAAGTACAGAAGTCACCTTAAAAAATGGACTGAAGAAAAATAATAATTCATATATCTATCATTAAACTGAAAATGCATTTACAGGTCTGTCCTGAGATATACTTATTTTGAGTGCTTTCATTTTTTGGTAAAGTTTTACTTCCACAGATAAACAGGTTACAGGTATATTCTGTAATAACAACAACAAAAAAAAACCCCACAAAACAAAAAAAAAAAACCCCAAACTGTGATTTCAGCATTTTGAACAAGTTTTCCTAATAATTTGAAATTTTAGTCTAAACTGCCAAGCTTCTCTTTATGCAGAGCCACCTATGCCAACATCATGCTGAATCTTGCAACTTCTACTCAAAACCAAAGCCATAAATTCCTTTCTGGCAAACTGCACTCAGCTCAGATTTAGTCTAAACTTGGCTAAGGCTTACCTGACAGGTTCACACACTGGCACATCTTTAAAAGGCAGATTTGCTTGGATACTCAGGATTCACTATAAATATTTTGCATAGCTTTCAGCATACTTGTAACTACTCCCACACAACTGCCACTTTTACCTCTTTCAGCACTGTAAGTGGTGGAAAAGGTTTGGGAGGTTTTTATTTTGGTTTTTTGTGGCTTTTTTGGTCTGTTGTTTTTTGTTTTAAGGGCACAGATTCAACATTAAAAGAGAGGTGTTAAGCTTGAAAATGCACTGAAAATATAGATGGTTACTTGCCAAATGTGCAGATTAAACTAGAATAAGATTCTGTCACTTCCTTCCAGTGCAGTCATCCCAGAAATATGAAGAAAGCCGTATTTTTGTATTTCAGCTTAGCTGAGAAAGAGAGAAATACTGAGTCAAACACCAAAGGTATGAACTTGGAAGAGGTGGAAGGCAAACATGGGAGAGCTAGCATGCAGAAGCAGCTTCCAATTCCCCCTGCAGCTCTGGCTGGTTACAGAGTTCTATGAGAGTCAGCATAACTCAGCAACCACAAATGGTGGCAGGAGGTTAAGAACAAACAAGAGCAGACAAAGCAGACTGGCACCCATTGTTCCTCATCTCTGCCCCAGTTCTTAAGACTGTGGTTTTTTTCCCCTCTGCCTTTCTGTCATTTCTCTTTCCTGCACAGGCAACAGAAACTGGAGACAGCATCCTTTGACGTCCTCTTTGCATTAAGTTCTTTTTGTGCTTTATCCTATGAAGAGGGCCACTCTGGTAGCTGAAAGCAGCCAGATCACATACCAGTGAAAAATAGACTATGTGTCCACTGATGAACCTTACACTAAAAAAGGAAAAACAGAAAGACCAAACACAATAAGGTTATCCTTATACATTTTTCAGCTCCTAGAAGTATCATATGTCGTGAGTTTTCACATATGCTTAATAAAATGTTTTTAACATTTTCTCTCATACTTGCTTTCCATGATAAACATTTATAACCAAGCCTACATTTTAGATCACACCTTACAATCTAAGCCTACTACTGCTTTTATTTCTTTCTCAGAGAAGAACAGGTGCATGAAAAAGTCTTTGTAACCTCAGCTCCTAGTTCAAGAGACTCCCTAACAGTCTCAGAACAGTTAATTCTCTAGTTATATCTGAAAGCAAGTTGAAAACTCGAAAGAGAAGCCAGCAATTGAAAAAAACCTACATTCAAAGATCATACAAACTAGCATCACTGTGCACAGCCTAAAAAAGAGCTATTCCTGCAGCACATTGTTATTTTTAGTTAAAGCAGTAATTTCTATTTATGTGTATTATTGACTAATACACAGACATAAAAGAAGCAGAGAATTGAAAATAGGCAGTTACTGACCAGAAGAGTAAAAAGACAGAAGCTAACTTTGTGTTTATTGCTGAACTGTTACATGGCATTACAGAAAATCTCAGAGTTAAGCTAGAAGTTATTGTTATAACAACATTTTTCCCCTTTAAGGAATCCTTTCAGTGTCATAATCTCTCTTATGCCTACTGTTGTCTCTTTGAGTCTTGTTACTCTGACTGACAAATTGGATAAACTGTTTAATTCGGAGCATTTTACTGCAGTGCCATAAAAAGTTCTAACAAGAATTCTGCAACTTCAGAAGCCAAAAATGCAAGAAACCTTCTAAAAACAGTCTTAGATGAAACCAAAGGGTTGTAGATAACTGGCATAATTATTTTTCATATCTTCTGCTTGAGTGTTTTAGGGCAAGACTGATGGGAATAGGGTGTTTGTGTACTCCAGCACTCTCTGACTATTTGGAAAACCTTGTGGCGATGCCGCAGCCAATTAGAGAGCTACAGACATGCAAGGCTGTAAGGAACCAAACAAGGTCTCACCATCTTCAACCATCCCTTAGTTAAAACTGATCCCAGCAAATAGCTTACAATGCTTTTGTTGTGCTTTCTAAATCTAGAATAACAGATGTGTAAGTACAAAAAGTGTAAAAAAGCAATTTTGTCATACAACTGACTTTCTCAGAACTAGAGGGCTTGTACAGCAGGCTTTGCTAAGTGATATTCATGGGAACTGTCAGAAGTTTATAGTCCCTACTTCCCTTGATTGTAATGAAAAATCCTATAGATACTTACTGCCTTTCAACAGATTCAGGGATGCAGAAGACAAGTCTTACAAAGCAGGAAGATAAAACTGTTTTGGTTAGGGATGCTCTTCAAGAAAAGGGAAATGTGGGCAAAAATGAGGACAAAGACTAGATGTCCTTCCTTATCTGGCAAGAAGGTGAACAGGAGTAGGTGGAGGTATAATTTGGCCCTGTCATTGAAATCACTCACTTCCTGGCTTGAGATAATAAACCCCCAGTCTGTGCAAGGAGAGAATAAAATGTACCTCAAGAGAGTACTTGAGATCTCTTTTCACAGGGTGTGCTACTCAGAGTAAAATAAAAACCAGACTTATACTACATATGGATTTGATCACAGAATCATACAATGTTAAGGGTTTGGAATACATCTTAAAGATCATCTAGTCCCGACCCCAGCTGCTATGGACAGGGATACCTCTCATTAGATCAGATTGCTCAAGGACTTATCCAACCTGGCCTTGAATAGCACCAGGGTTGGGGCATCTGCAACCGCCCTGGGCAACCTGTTCCAGTACTTCACCATCCTCACAGTGAAAAAATTCTTCCTAATGTGTAACCTAAATTTCCTCTCTTTCAGTTTGTACCCATTATTCCTTGTCCTATCACTACAGTTCCTGATAAAGAGTCCTTCTCCAGCTTTCCAGTAGGGTGCTGTACTAGTTTGAAAACAAACAAGTGGGAGATGGCAAGACAGAATTATAATTTAATAGGAAAATTAAAATAAATGCAATAGTACAAGAACACTGACAGAGTCAGGATACAACCTGACACCCTGTTAGTCAGGGTGGTGGTAGCAGCCCAGTTGAAGTGGTCCTGTTGAAGAAGTGATCCTGTAGAAAAGGGTCTGGTCTTCACCTGAAGGTCCAGTGATAGCCCTTGTCCTCTGGGGTCCCAGAGGTAAAGGCTGCTTGTGCTGTTCCAAACCCCAGATTATATCCAGGTGGGAATGCTTGGCTCCTGCCTCTGGGCAGAGCATCTCACAATGGGTTGATGTAATTCTGTGAGTCATGTGGTGGGTCCTTGATTGCCCATTAAACAGAGATAGACCCGGAGGGAGTTATCAGAGATGAGTAATGGTAGGAGATAACAAACATTGCCCCACCTGCTTTAACAGCTTGTGAAGATGATAATAGAATACGTGCCTTTGGTTACATCTTACATTGTAACCTAGGACAGCTCCCTTCAACTGGCAGGTTGCTAGGAGGTCTCCGTACAACCTTTCCTTCTCCAGGCTGAACAGCCCCAGCCTTCTCAACCTGTCATCACAGGGGAGATGCTCCCGTCCTCTTATCAACTTCTTGGCCGTCCTCTGGACTTGCTCCAACAGTTCCATGTCCTCCTTCTGTTGGGACACCAGAACTGTACACAGCACTCCAGATGGGGCCCCACAAGAGCAGAGCAGAGGGGCAAAAGCACCTCCTTTGCCCTGCTGGCCACGCTCCTTTGAGTGCAGCCCAGAACACGTTTGGCTCGCTGGGCTGCAAGCGCTCGCTGGGCTGCAAGCGCACGCTGCCGGCTCATGTTGAGTTTTTCATCAACCATCACCACCAAGTCTTTCTCCTCAGGGCTACTCTCAGTCACTTCTCTGCCCAACCTGCAGGTGTGTTTGGGATTGCCATGACCCAAGTGTACCTTGCACTTTGCTTTGTTGAACTCCATGAGGTTTGCACAGGCCCACGTCTCAAGCGTGTCAAGGTCCCTGTGGATGGCATTGCTTCCCTGCAGCGTGTCAACTGCAACACACAGCTTGGTGTCACACCAGCAAACTTGCTGAGGGTGCACTCAATTCCACCATTGTTATTCTTCTTCTAGAAACTCCTGTCTTGAGGCTTTTTTAGAAAGCTTTCTAGAATTTGCATTTGTGTGTTACTTTTTTTTAACAGAAAAGATCATTGCCACAAAAAATTTCTATCAGGACTTTCTAAATAGATTCAGACAGAAATACCAACTATGTTGCAAACAAAAAAATAAAAAAAGTAAGGAAAATTTACGGAAAACGGAGAGCAAATTAAATTAATATTGAAGCCATTCCAATGGCTGTCTCTAAACAGGGATCCCTCTGCATTTTTGAGACATAAACAATACTTGGGAGAGTAATGGCCTATACAACATAACTAAATATATACAGTATAATTAAATATTATTTTATATTTTCTATATTATTTAGTTATTAGTTTTTACTTATTTATTCTACTAATAAAACCATAAATTGCATGCCAATATGTACCAATGTAATATCAAAGGATATATATACATACATACATACATATATATGTATTTCAAAACTAAGCAGTTGGAACATCTGATTTCCATGTGTTGGTATATTTATTGAATTTTGCCATAAAGTTGCTCTACCCATAATCAGCAAAACATAGTCTAAGTCATGAGACATGTATCAAAATTGTTGGTTCTCCTTGCCCTTGGAAAACAAGAAGATGCTTTCCTTCATTGAAATTCTCTGCAATGGATTAATGTCAGAAATTGTGTAAGACATGTTTGCAGCACTTAACAGAAGAATTTGGATATGACCTACTCTGTGACCAATTCCTGCTATCTGTGGAGCATTTCTTCAGAGGAAAATATTATAGGAACTGTTGAAGGATGGCCTTTCACACATTTTTAAGAACAATAAATTTCTCATCTGTTTTTTGTTTGTTTGTTTGGGGTTTGGTTTGGGTTTTTTTGGGTTTTTTTGGTTTTTTTTTATTTTAGCTTATATTTTCCTATTGCTTAGCAGAGAATATATGTCCTCCTGAGGTCTCTTGCTTTGTGTGAGGGCTGCAGATTACTGTCTATTCTTTTCCAGCACTTTTTTATGGCAATAACTGCTGGCTCTGCAGGATCATGTTTTCTCACTGTAAAATTCTCCGAAGTGTTTTTCAGAGCTGTCTGGGCCGCATGGCAAGTCCAGTGCAGAGCACAGACAGCTGACAGCTGCAGAGCTGCAGGGTGCATCAAGAGGAGAGTGCATGGCTCTAACAAGGGCTTATTTTTTTTGAATTTTTTTTACTTTAGTACTTTTTGATTTTGTCTTCCTTTGCACTTTTTTGTTGCCAGTGGCAGTGAGGCAGCTACCAGTTCTGCCATTATCCCTCCACCACTCAGAGCTGGGAGAAAACTCTAGCCTCATCCTCCCCGCACATGCCAGGCAGCACTGGCTCTGCCTGCTGAGCAGGGCCAACACAGAGAGGTGCGCTTCACAAGCCTGGAGGTGCTTAGAGGTCAGACCTGATGGGGAACACTGACCTAATTGGACTTCCACCTCCAGAATGTGCATGTTCAGAGTTTGCAGAAGCATTTTGGCTCCTTGGCAAAGTCAGCAGAGGAGATGGGCTGATAAGTAAGTAATGAAAAGCCTGGTGAGAGGTAAAACCAATCTCCTGAGGGAATTTGTAAGAAATTCTGAAATGAGACGGGAAAACTTTGCCAGGCAGGTGGATTTTGAAGCATTTTATGTTAAGCAGATTAAGCAGAAATCTGTATAAAACCCAGTGACACAGGGAAGTACAGGAATTCTCGTAACTGGTGTGGCAGTGTCATTTAATGTATTTAATAATTACAATAATTCATATAATTTAATGAATGCAGAAATTTGTAGGGTGATGTTCAACATCCCATTCCAGTGAGGACAATGGGAATGGAAAAGACTTGAGCATGCTTCTGCTTTTGCTGCTCTCATAATGGGCACAATGTCTCCACCATCAACACCGGGATGGTGGTCCTTGATGCAGGCTCCCTTGGAGGACTTCAGTGTAATGTAACATACACTCCTAAATGCAGCCAAGCCCGTTTCTCCAAGACCTCTTTGTGTAAAACCATAGCCTCTCCCTCCACATACCCACCTATTACCTCACAGTCAGTCCATGTTTCTCCTTAGGAGTCTTTCAAAGCTACAACAGCTTGTGAGAGTTTTTAAGGTGGTGTCTGTGCTGACTAAGACATAACAAATATTGTCAAATATTTATATATTAAATTTTATTTACCTGTAATTATCTATAACTATATATACAAAACTGTATAACTAGGTTTCTGTAAAGATAATTTAATATCAATAGACTAGGGACAAGGCACAATTCTCCTCTGAACACTCAGCAAAAATGCACATTGTAACATTCAGATGAACCTCCACCCTAGATGTGGGGTAACTGCTCCACACAGACCTTCCTCTGAATTCAGACACAGAGTTCCTCAAAGGATATGCATTCAGTTACTTGCAATGGCACTCACTTTATTACGTAGTAATTCTTGTGCAATGAATTACTAGATGCAAAACTAAAGGTAAAATTAGACACAAAATTACATTACCAGAAGTAAAATTTGTGCCAAAGACAATAACACTGGTCTCTTTCCTCAAATTTTACCTATTACAAATAACTTTTTACAAACTAAGCCAAACCATGTCAGCAAAGTGGCTAACAGTGTGTGCTAATGCTCTTTGTCAATGAAAATGAGGGTGGCAATCTAAAAAGAGACATTTCCAGGAAGAGGGTCTTTATTTAGATTGTCCTGAAGATCATTCATCTGACAGCTCCTTCTACCTTCTACTCTTACAGGTATTTAATGTACTAGTAGAACTAAATTTGGGTTCCATTTAGAAAATACAATCCATTCCAAAAATAAAGTACTTGAGGCAACACAGACTGAGAGATCAGTGGTAATGTGGTTTAATAAATTAAGAGCAAACCTGAAATGTATGAGCCATTAAGTTTGCTTCATATATTAGCAAGTATGTTTGCTCCAGAAAACTTACTTATTTTCCCAAGGTTTTTATTCCTGCCATCTTTAATGAGATGGTAATATCCATCTCTGAAGACTGACAGGCTGGTCAGACAGATATTGCTACCTACAGGTGAACTACAAAAAGAAGATAGTAAATAAAAAATTATTTAGCCTCTGTTTTTTATGTATCATTGTTTCCTACTGTGATGATTTGCACAAATGATTATTTGTGTGTTCTTTGAGGTTTCTTTACTGCATATAAACTTAAAATTTATATTACATTAGTGAAAATACTTAATTTCCAAGTTTTTATTTTCCTTATTTTCAAATTTCTGTAAGTTTGTCTAAATACAGCAAATACTTATATAGTTTTCTACAAACATATTTTCTGAGAGGCAAAATTATCAAATTTTTCATTAATTTAAGTATTTCTAAAGTTCCATAACTGGCTTAAAGAAACTTTTTCAGTTGATTTTCATGTGTCCTCAAGGAAAGTAGGACGCTTACATTGTTTTTCAAAGGACTGGTATAATAACTTCTGAAAAAATTTAGCACACGCAACTAGATCTTGGTTCAAATACTTTTTAGACTATTTATTAGAATTTAGACTATGTCTTTAGACAGTGATTCTTAAAAAAAACTTAAGTGGTCCAAAAATCTCATCATGATTCCATGGCCTCACTTGTAGCTTTGTGAAGGACGTCTACACTGTACTTATCTGCAAAGCAGTGAGAAATGTGGATAGAAATAATTTGTTTTGCCTTTTGAGACTACCTATTTCTTAGAAAAAAATGAAAAAGGATTCTGAAATAGCCAAAAAAATATTGGGATGGGTGATTTCTGATTTTCTGTTTTCAGTGTATGCAATGTCTAGATTTTATTTTTTTTAAATCCAGGCAGAAGGGGGCAAATATGCTTAACGACAGTGTTGTCTTTGGGATGAAATCTCAGAGCCTAAATACTGAAATGCTATATTAAGTGAAAGCAGGAACCTCACACATTTCTGGTGAAGCATGCTCACATTTCCTTCCTTACTGACCACATAAAAAGCCTTTGGAAATCAGTGTGATAAATTAGCCCAGTGGTAGGGAGTGTGACTATAACCCTTTTATGTTCACCGAAGAAAATGAAACTAGAGAATTGAAAACAGATCTGTAAATACATATTCCTTTTATGAAGTAAAAATTTCTGTCACATACATTGGCCTACTTGGCAAATAATGGGAGGAACAGAAAAGCTAGTGTGAAAATAACAAAGCTTTAAAGGAAAGCGGAAGTCTTCATGGTGAGAATCACTGTTTTCCTGTTACCTTTCAGAAGTCAGGAATGAGAAAAAGGTTGTGCAAGAGATGCTGGCTCTTCTTCACTTGATGCCTTAGGTTTTAACTTTTATATTTTTCAAATTCTGTACTGCTTAGTGTGTAACTCTGAAGTTTCTTGTAGCCTGTTAATTTCTGCTCACTTGTGGTAGGTAGACATAACAAAGCCTCTCCGGGCCTGTTCTCCAAGGACACCCAGACCATCCTAGGCCCAAAAAGTATAATCCAAAAGCCTCTAAAGGAAGGCAAGTGGAGGGGAATTACATCATTAAACTGAAGCTTTAATTGGAGAATTAACCCTGATATGCAAATGAACCAAACCTATAAAAGTGTGAAGAACTTGTGACGTGGGGTCCATCTTGGGGTCCATCTTGGCAGTAGCCTCTGGCTTCCCAGGGTGTACCCTTGAAGGACTTTCAAATAAATACCTACCTTTATTCCTTTACTCCTGTCTAGTCTCTGTTTCTAGGAGGCCGCTTAAGGCATCACACTCAGAATGGAATCACTCTGTGTATTAAAATGCCAATTTTCTCTTTTCTGGGATTGGAAAAAGATTAATCCCAGGGGGTTCTGGGGCATAAGAAATACTGAAATTTCAAAATCTACCACCAGTTATGCGGAGTATTTGAGCCTATTTAAGGATGAGTCAAAATTTTCAGCTTGCTTTACTGTTTCACATTTTTTGAAGCACAATCACAACATTAGCAAGTCTCCAGCAGATTATGTGCTTTATTTACACACAATCATAGGCACCCACACAGAGGAAATAAAAGATAGCCCTCTCAAAACTAAATCTTCTAATCACTCTCCATTAAGAAGGTATAGAAAGAAAAAAGAAAAAATATCATTGTGTTTCCTAGTTTTGTAATTGAGGATATTTGTCACTAAAACTTTTCATGGCTCTGTTGTAACAGCAAAACAACATATCTGAAGATTTAAACAAAAAAACAGCTGTCAGTACATGTTGATTTGATGCTTTTTTAAGTCAAAGTGACCTTTGTAAAGGCAAAAAGAAAAGAGAAATACTTGACATTTTGCTGAAAATAAAGAAAACATAATTTAGCAATTTTCATCCAGCTGTGGTTAGCTCCAGCTTCACAGTTGCTCAACTCCTTCCAGACCCAAAAGATTTGCAGTTCTCACATGCATCAGAAAACTTCCTGACAGAGCTGCTTCTGAGCAGTTATACTTAGATCTCACATCTAATTGTTGACAGGCTCCCTTTTGGAGAATAAAATCCATCACCAAAATTCGATACAGAAAGGAAACCCTGACAACATTACATTCACATATTTTCAAACAAACTGAATTGTAAATGAATTTACAACAGTGCAGTTAACACATTCCTTAAATTCATGGACTTTTTGTAAATGGATGGAAACACTGAAAATCTTGAAGAACTTAGTGGTATGAGGTCACACCACACTCAGTGTTTCTGAGCAGGTTAGATGTTTAAGTGTTTGCCCCACAGCTGTCAGAGCACTGTGCTAGTACATGCAGGCAAAGTGAATGTAATGCTGGATGTAAGATGCTCAACACTTTGTCTGTGCCCTCACACCACACTGCCTTCTGAACAGAATCAAGGTGCTGGAACTTAAAAAGTTGTTCGTAATTAGAGTCAGTTCTGAAAACAGACCGAAGTCACTAAAAATTTAGGATACACTATTTTGCGTGCAAGATGACACCAGTGTGATTATACAGCTGCTAGATCAAGGCCAATATGCACACAGACAATAGATGATTGATAACATGTGAAATACTTTCAGGCTTCTGAAATAAGATTTTCAAAAGCCTGCTTACCACTTAAGCTTTCTTTTCCTACTACTATCATATACAGAATTCATCTCTTGGACCAACGGGCTTAGAAATCTCCACAGGATCCCAAATAATGCATCACCAATCCCTTTTACAATAGCATTTAAATTGCTCTTGTTTACAAAGTTAGCATCATATTTGCTTTTTTCAGACCTGTATTATACTGCTGATTTGCATTTGTCCTGAGATAAGTAATACACTCATCCCAGTTTCTACTTGTTATGTATATCTATCTATATCTATATCTATATCTATATCTATATCTTTTCAATTTATAGCAGAAATTCTTTCACTACTCATATCTTACTGCATAATTCAGCACTTAGTGTGGTTGGATCTCATATAATCCATATTAACTCATTCTGCAGACTAAAGCTGATCTATTTCATTACTTGGGACCCATAGGTCCTCTGAATAAACAATAACACCTAAATTTGTGTAATAAAACAGATATAATAGCATTTCTTCTGCCATGCTCACAAGGAAAATTCAAGTAAAGATTAGTATCAAGAGCCAGTATTACTATTTTTTATACTTTTCTCATTTTATTTTGACCATATTTTTTCCTTAAATCTTTCTCCTTCAATTTTTCTGAGAAACTGTATTTAAATACCTGACTATGAGTTGAACAGATTAGCTGCTTTTATTTTGTCCAGGTTAGCAGATAACGGTTTGGATTAGTATGATAACTTCAATATATCCAAACCAGATATTATTTATAAGTATCTGATCTTTAATTGTAAAACTGCTATCTAACTAACAGGCTTCTAGTTGTCAAAATCAAAACACAGTTAGAATATAAGATGCAACTGTACCATTGTTGTAGATGTATAAAAGTCTCCCAGCCTTATTTCATGGATTCTTCCTTCATTCTATTCCAAACCACTTTTGAGTTAAAGACAATCTATTTTCATATCATGCCACTCTTTCAAAGAATCACTGTTTCTTTTGGCCAACTACCTTCTCTTTAGTCCACACCGACACCTGGACAAGAGGATGCAGTCTTAAGCGGTGTCAGAGGAGTTTTGGGCTGGACATTAAAAGTTCTTCAGAGAAAGAGTGATGGGACATTGCAATGGGCTGCCAAGGGAGGTGGTGGAGTCGCCATCCCTGGAGGTGTTTAAGAAAAGAGTCAGTGCCATGGTCTAGTTGACAAGGTGGTGTTGAGTCATAGGTTGGAGTTGATGATCTCAAAGGTCTTTTCCAACCTAAATAGTTCTGTGATTCTTTAGAGGAAAGCACTTCTAAAAAGAGTCCATTGAAGAGTTTCTTTTAGGCTAATTTTGTCCTGTTCTGGACACCTTCTAATTCTGTATTTCCTGGGCTAGCAAAGTCATTATCAACTGTACTTAGGGAATTGCTCCGTCCTCACTGTAAAATAAACATTTGCAGTGCATGTGCATACAGATTAATACCAGAAATGCTTTTTTTAAACTGCTATTAGGATAAGCTGCCAAAGACTGGTCTCACAAATGGCTTCTAGATGATTTTAACTGTGTCTAGGGGAGCAAACTTGTTGAGCAGCCTATATTTTTTTGGAGTTTGGAACTCCTTCTGAACTCACACTGATGGCTGTATGCAATAACTTTTTACATACATGACAGGAGTTCTTTCCTATTATTCTATAAGGACCATGTGATTTGATTCTATAAGGACCAAACTGATTGGATTTTATTTTTCCCAATCTGTACACATTTTTCACACCCCTTCCTGTGCTCTTCTCTTGCCCGTTCAAAAGTCATCTACAAATCATGGCTGTGTGGTGGTCCCTTAACTCATATTCCTTCCACACTTATCAGATGGATGACATTACAAAAAATTAAACAATTTCCAAAAGTGACACCTCTTTAAAATGTATTCTAAGTCAAGGATACAATAAAATATTTAGAGGTCTTTATGTTGCATACACTTCAGAGGGGGAAAAAAGTTAATTAAGTCAATCTTTACTGTGTTACTTCATGAAACACTTAATGAAATCTTAGGTTATCATGGTTTCTGCTAAAATTGCATGTCATTAATATGCTGAGTAATAATGAAACTAAGAGAGAGAAAATCAGTACAGCATTCATTTTTCTGCAGCAGTTGCTTGAAGGCCACTGAAGCTGCACATAAAATAAGGAAAATATTACATTTTTTTTTACATGAATTTTACAATCTCCCAAACAAGGCTTCATCTGTTTTTATTATGAAGAAAAGGAGAAAACATCCTTCTCATACTGGTGAAACATCAGGCTTGTACAATATAGAGGGTTCTTGTGCAGGAAATGTGTGGGTGGAAGAAAAGGGAATGTTTTTTTCCTAGAGGCTATTAAAACTTCACATGCATTTATTTAATAGAAAAATTCAGATCAGCCTCCATAAGGCAACAATGTTCAGCAGGAAGATATGTATGCATAGAGAACACTCCACAGTGCGGAAACTTAAGAAACTGAACCTACTGCTTCGAAGTCATTCCTAGAGATAGCTAAGTCTTATTTAAACTTTCTTATCTATGTAATTCCCAGATTTTTGGGGTTTATCATTAGTTCTGTAATATTTGGTGCCTTCCTAAAAATGGGCTCAGTCCATGTAACTGGTGTTCATTTATCACAATGAATGGGTTGTGAATAAGGTTTACCACATGTCAAATCATAGAACCACAGAAAAACTGGCTGGATGGGATGTCTGAAGGTCATTCAGTAGACTCAGAGGGTCAGTCCATTAATCAGGTATCCTTGTCTAGGTGAATTTTAAAACCCTACAACAGTGGAGATTCCAAACTGTTTCTTTGGGAAGCAGTTCCAGTTCCCTACTTCCATCTCATGAATTATTTTTCCTGATATCCAGTCTGAACCTCCCATACCAAAGTTCTGTGGCCATACCCTTGTTGCTGTTACCTGGAGCTATGAAGAGAGTAGAGAGGAAGAGTATGACAATGTAATTTTTTAACCACCTTCCAAATATTTGCATGCTGGTATTACATTGTCCAGTGGCGTCTTCCTCAACTGACTAAATAAACCTAGCTTCAAACACTGTTCAAAGGACGTGCTCCATCCAAAGGACATGTGCTCTGACCACTCTTCCCCTGGACACCGATAGTTTCTCCACCTCTCGTGGAATGGAGATTCAAAAACTGGATGGAGTTTTCAATGTGTGGCATCACTCTGAGTGGACAGGCGTGATAACTCAATCTGCTGGATAAATTCTTTCTGGTGAAGCCTGGTATGTGCTTTACCAAATTTCTAAGAGGAATTTCATTTTCCCTAGTACTGTCAGTCCCCAATTTCCTGAAGTTATGCTTTGCCTTCCTAAAATTTGAGAGTAATGTTATCTTTTTCCTTGCTATCATGCTTATCCTCAGTCACCAAAGCATTTTTGGATCAAGCCCTTTCAGCCGTATCAATTAATGGTCTTAAAACAGCAGTAAATAATATAGTAGCTTGAATTTAAAGGCAAAAGAAGAAATTGATTCTACATTATAATTATACCAAGATACTTCTTTTACCTGAGTTATTGGGGGGAAAAAAAAAAAGAAAATGAAGGAAAAAAAGCTATTTATCGTGACAGAAAGAGATTGGTAGCAATGCAAAACAGAAGATGAGTGATTTCTTACAGATACCAAACTAACTTGATTGTTATTTTATTCTTCACAGTAAGAAAAGTCAACTCATATTAACAGAGGTGGAAAATGAAAAGAACACACCTGATCCCAAGTCCTTTTAAGTGGATATAGTTCCACTGATTGCAGCAGTACATGTTATAGCTGCATTTCTTACTTGTTATGTACCACATAGTTCTGGCCATTACTAACACCTCCCAAGGAGAATGGTTAAAACTACTTTTTCACCTTCTATTGCAAAAAATTGATGATAAGAGATCTTTCCTGAAATATATTAATAATGTAAAATTCTTAGACCTTCATACACGCTGAAAGATTTAAAATGTTTAATTACTGTATTTGTTTTTTAAAAAATATATTATAGTCACATTTTTCTATTTTAAGTGTCTCACTGAAAAGTCTAAATGCTTTTTCAGTGATCAGTTTTGAAAATCCAGTAAATCAAAGCCCACTTCAATGCACTCTTTCACTGTGTATTATTTAAACACATTATAGACACAACTCTAAACACAAACTACCCTTCTGACATCAACTTCTCATGTGTATTTGAGAGATATTCAGATCTATCCTAACAATGCTTCCTATGTTTACCTGACACTGCCCACTTTTTTCTTTGTTTTGTCTTCAGCTATAGACTGATTTTGGGTCCGTTATGTATGGACTTGAATAGCTAAATGGAATCTTTTACCTTAATTTCATAAGTAATTACAGGAAAAATGTGTTAGAGTATGTTTCAGGTGGTAACTAGGAACAGAGAGGACTCTTCTTTAAGAAAGAAGTAGTAAACATAGAGAAAGGAATATAAAATTGTTGCATTCTCTTGATTCACTGGATAATCAAGTCTCTTGGACAGCTTTGTATGTTTGCACAGCTACTATAATGCACACCAATGCTACTGTCCAATCAAGATTACAACCCAGAAGTTTAGGTGATGTCAAAAAGTGCGAAGTCTCAAAAGTTACAAGCTTTCTTTATTTGCTTTATTGTAGCTATTTTTACTTTTTAAAAAAATGCACATACTGAAAAAACTTTCAAGGTTAAGTGAATGGCTCTACGTATACTATTGTCTTTCCTTCCAGGTAAGAATCCAAGCCTCCGGAAACAGCTTTATTGAACAGATGTCAAAATGCAGATGTCAGTTGCTTTGGATGTGTATTTTATTTCATGTCTGGGGTAGTATTTGAATTGTTTGGCCTGTGTTTAATTGTGTTTGGTTTATGCACTCAGCTGACAGAAGATTTGGTTGGACTGTATCTACTTGAACAAGCATATGTGCTTTTCTTGATACCCTTGATATAAGTTGTAGTGTTCACCTCATCTTTGAGATGAGGCATTACTATGAGGCCTTCATTGTCGTTTGCTGGGCTTATTTGTAGTGAAGAATCACTTTCTGCAAAATCTGTAGGCAGCCTTTTACAGCCTGCCACATTTACTCGCATCTCATGTCTGTCTAGTACTGGATTTTGTTTAGTTTTGTGTGGCTTTGATAATCTGAACCACTGCTTGGGATCTCCCAGTCTACCTCTGACTCATCAGAGCAGACATTTTCAGAAGATGTCATGAGACACAGGAAGTGAGCCTATTTATAGCAGTGGTCCTCTCTGTGTTCCCTGGTTACATCCCAGAGTTGAATAGTATGTTCTAGGAAAAAATACATATTTCATTTGAGACTGGTACTGGCATGAGCTTTATAAACTGTGTACTTTTGTTTATACTCTTTGCTGCATAATAAAATGCAGCTACTTATAAAACAGTGTATCTTTACTCACTTTTTACTATCACAATATGTGGTCTTTTTGTAACTTTATTTTTCCTTCTAAAACTGTGTCATCTTGATTCCTCCTACTATTTTTTTCTATTGTTTCTTAAATAGGGTATTTCTCATTATAATATTTGGGGGTTTTTTTTGCTCACATACCTACTAGTTTTCTTTGATATATTGTCTCCTTTTCTACTCAAGCTAGCCTTTCCTCCCATTCTGCCTTCTCCCAGCTATTTTAATTATTTTAATTAATTATTTTAATTAATGAAATTTGGTGAACCTCATCTTCTCCAGTCAATGTCGGGTTTGTATGTGCACCTGTTCACTTGTTTTCTGTATGCCCATATTTCTTGTTAAAGGCTTTTCAGGTATTTGTATCTGAACTTCTGAATCTTCCCCTATTGCAATCTACTACAAATAAGTTGACTTTCAGAACTTTTTTTGAAATTTGTCTCTAAACTGAGACATTGCGTTAGGCAAGTCAGCCCATTTGCCCAGTTTGGAAAACCACCAATCAAGTCTTATTTCCAGATTTTGCCTGTGTTTCTTGGGAAGAAGTATTTTGCATGTAACACTGAAGCTAATTACACGGGCATGAGTTGTCTGGTATACTCAAATACAGAACAGGCAGACTTTTAACCTTTACCTGCATAATCCAAAACAAACACATAAGGATTTTTTGAATACTGTCATTAATCATGACATAGATACCTACTAGCTGCCATTTATATTTTCTCCTGATATAAAATTCCTGAAAAATTGAGTTTTTATACTGTTGATGGGTAATATCACAGTATTTCATAAGATTCATGTTTCAATTCAAAATTACGTATTGAAAAATTTAATTAATTTATTGCTGAGAGAGGAGAATGGTGGGGCTTATCACAAAGAAACTGTGACTGGGGTATATCTATGGCATACCTAATACCTTGTAGTTTACAGTGTAGATACACCCTAAGTTAAAAAGATAGAGGATGGAAGTGTGTCGTGCAGTTTGCTGTAAATATAGCCAAAGAAATATCTAGATTATACATAGAAAGTTGGCTGCAGGTAATAGCCTAGGAATGGGTCTAAAGCCTCACTTAAATCCCTTTGCAAACAATGGAGAGATCCACCCACTGCCCTGAATTTGGATCCATAGAATGCAAATATGCTGCTGTTGACATCAGCCACACAAATCAGAAACACTCCCCTCACTGCATGAAAAACATGTTGATCATTTAGATGGGTATAGTGCATGCAAAAGAGCTTGTGAAATCCCAAACATTGGAGAGAAGTACTCAAGATAGCAGCTAATTCTTTCACTCCTGACCCCAGAAAACATATCTTGTGAATAAATCCACACTGACAATCAGAAGCTAAGAAAAGAGGTAAATGTTTTTTCTGTTCCACAAGGGAAAAGATGAGGAGCTGAGGCTTTTCACGTAAGAGCAACAGGTTACGTTTGTGCATCACAGATGCTGTCTGGGTAGGACAATTAGGTGCATACTGCTAAGGAATTCAAAATACCTTATCCTAAAGACCCTTTTTATTCTTTTTCTTTCATGGTTTTCCAAATATGCTTTTTGTTTTGTAAATCAGCTACTGCCCTTCCATACAGCTATTTGCATGTTTATTCCTGAAGTTACAGGGAAAGGGTTGCTTTTCCCCACCATGCACTAGAATAGCTCATACTATAAACTTGTCTCCGATGGGAACTATTTCCTGCAGGAAGTGCTTGGAAACAATTTGTACTGAGTGGATGACTTTTCAAGTGCATTTCCTGGGAAATGCATGTCATAAGGCTAAACAAACACAATGGATAACATTCAGCATCCTTTCAATCTCCTGTGTTGAATCCATTTGGACATATAACACATTTTAATGGGTCACGTTATGCTTCGTTACCCGGTTCATAGCTCCTGAGCAGCAGGGAACCAGGCCTCTGCTTCTTGTAAACTATTTCATGTCCTCTTTTCTATAAAAGCTCTTAATGAACAATTAATTACTTTCCAGCTGAAACAGGGCTTGCTGTATAGTAGAAATGCTCACCAATAAATGGTAAACCCACCTTTTATTGCAGAAAAATGACCTTGTTTTAACAATCACCAATTCTGAGAGCTGACAAAGACATGAGGATAAGATGCCAACAGAATGCACTACAAAGATAACTAGTTTCTACTGTTATCATTATGAAAATGCATTATCTGCTATCAAGTCCCATTTCCTTTCCCAGTCACAAACAGATGGGCTGAGATTAAATCTTCAAAGGACACTGGACATGACATGCCCATGGGCTGGATGATCCTGGCCTGTAGCCTGGCCTGTAGATCAGAATTACTCTCAGCAGGAAGTGTGTAATCCCCAAGACCACCCCCTCATCAGTGGGAACATGGTCTAAAAAGCTTTCTGAAGCTATACCTGCCTAGAGCAAAACCTTAATTTCCTTTCAGTATTTGTAACACATAATTTTGTTCTACACAAAGAGTTTGCATACTGATGTCTTCTCTAAGTTAGTTGTATCTGGTTATTTGAGGAAACACATAGATTAAAGAAATCTACAGACTTTTCACCTTGTTCCTTCCCCGTTTTTCATTTCATGCCACATGTCTGGTCACCTGAATCACATACCAGTTTTTCCATTTCTTCACTGGATAAATCCTAACTTTAAAAGAGGAGAACATTCTGTATAGGATGGTTATTTAACATGTAGGGGCATTTCAGGAAATACTTTTCAAACTTATTTTATTATAGAGAGTTACAAAGCACTGAACACAATCATCTACTAAAACAAATTTAATAACTCTAGTACTGTGAAAGAGCTACTCTATTTTTTAAACTTCTCTCAGGGTACACAACATCAGAAAGCTCTTTCCCTTTTCAATATATGGTAGCTTTATACTTTAAAAAGCACTTAGTAAATAGTTTTAAAATGTAGTGCATACTGTTCTATTACGTTTTAGGTCACAAAAATCCAGCAAAGGATAAAAATTGCTTTTAAAGCATGGAGTATAAGTTATTGATCTCCTCATAGCTGAAAAGAAAGGGTTTTTTACTACTGTTTGAGTTGGAGCTCCAGACACATCTGTTTTAATTTAAAATAATAAACAGGAAGAGACTATGCATTTGAAATGTTTTCACCTCCTTTGAATAAAGAAAAAAATTATTTTATATTTCAGGTTTTACTGATTCTCTAGGGCTAGAAATAACAAAAATAACAGGTTTCTTTTCCTAATGTGGAAGACCAATACTGACGTAATTTGAATAGAGATGCTGCATTATTTTCTGCAGGGCTGTTGTCATATACAATTATTTCCCAGATATGAGGAACTAGCAGTAAGGCAAGAAGCCAAAAAAGACCACATCTATTGGTGAAGCAGAGCCAATATATCTCAATATATGCCAATATATACAGAACAGTTAAATGACAATATACACAGAAAAATCAAATATATTACAGGGAGAATAAGGTGCATTTTTTTCCTCAACTAAAAAAAAAAAAATATTTCTGAGATGTAATTTTGAAAATATTCCAATACTACGTAAGAAAACTCCCACCTTTTGAATTTATAATAAATCTATTTTGTGAAAATATGCCTTTTTAATTAATTATTTCTGTTTGATGGGCTATAAAGATTTTTAATATTGGGAAATAAAAGGTATCACAGAGATTTATATTATAAAAAGAGTAAGAAGAGCACATTTGAATGCAGAAGAACTTGCCCTCCAAAGATCATAATATATAATTTTACATTTTCTGCTAATTTCACTGTTTTCAGATATCAGAGAGATTTTCCCATCTGTGATACAATAACCTCTATTCTATACATAATTCTGCAGTGTGCAATATGGCATTAAATGCAGTTCAATGCACTAGAGAGCCCAGTGGAAACACTTACATGTGTAAAATTTTGGAAAGGGTTATTTACATTTTTTATGACTAATGATGAACATTTAGTCTTTATTTGGCCTTTTTTTCAATAAAAGTTATTTGCTTTACCAATATATATGTTATATGAGTTAATCCTCAAGGTTCACCTCTTACAATGGAAAAAAATTCAGTCTTAGGGCTATATAATATAAAATATTTGGATTATTATTATTATTATTATTGTTAACATCTACAGAAAATTTAAATATGCAGTGATTTTGCAAAGGCTGTAGATACTTCAGTTTTACTGGTATAATTATCTCAGTAACACTTTACATACAGAAGCAAGCAATTTTCTTTCTGAGTGCATTAGCTATGAAATTAAATCTCTGCAGTTATAGTGCTATTGTTTAAACACAATGGATCCCTTGCTTTAATATACGTTCCATATGTCAGTTTGAGAAATAAACAGAATACACAATTAACACTTCCACATTGTCACAGTGAGTTATTCGATGTTGTTCACCTGGTGAGGCCAAAGTGACAAACACGTGAGTGGAGAAGACACCCCCAGGCCTGTGAGAAGACCAAAGGACCAGGTGCTGGCTCTTACCTGCAGGCTGTTGAAGATGATGAAGAAGACTAACATCCAGAGGTGCCGGTAAGCCATGTGCAGTCCTCCCCACAGCCAGGTGACAGAAATCAGAGCAAAGAGGTACAAGACCAAGGGGATCTCTGCAAACCACAAACACAGGATTTCAGCTGGTGTGCCCTCTGAAAAACACTTTTTAAAGCATTACTGACACAGGACACGGTTTTGCTGTGTCTGGCCCACCTTGGAGCTTGTTCTCCTGCCCTAGTTGGGTGGTCCCAGTGCTTTTAGGACCCCATCCTGGAATCAGAAAACCAGCAGGAGGACACTGTCAGGGGACAGAGAGGTGTGAGGGGCAGAGGGGGCACAGCTCAGCAAACCAAGTGGTGGGAAGAGCACACATGGCATCAGAAAATATGCTGAACTTTGGAGAAGAATGGAAGAACTCTTGGCAAGCTCTGGAAATTTTGAGAGAAAATGGATTTCTAAGAATTGAGAGGAAAGGGAGAAAAGGAAAGCTATTATGGATACAAAACCAGCCCCAGCTCTGGCCACTTATAAGGTTGTAGGATATTCTAAGAATAACTTATTCTTTGATTTGTTGTTATTTTCTCCTTCAAGTCATATATAAGACATCTGACCCCATAAATAAGAGTGACAACCTCCTCTCAGCCCAGGAGACTCCCAAGATAGACTTTGAACCAGTTAATTTCATTCGCCTTTAAAAATATGTGCAGAATCTGTCTTTAATCATGCACACATACATCCCCATTTTATGTTCCTCACTTATTTATAGGATAAAAGATTTAGGGAATGCTTGCAGGAAGATGTCTGCAGGGGCAAAGTTTGCAATAAGGAAAGCAAAGTTAGTTTTCACCCCCACATGTTTCTCCTACTGACAAGAGCCAGCCCCTGTGTTGACCATGTTTGTAGCAGAATTCAAAGTCCATGTTTGCCAGGTCTGCACACATTGGGGCAGAGGTGCTTGGCTAGGCATTGCTCTTCCCCACTTTAGTTAGGCAGCATCAGCAAAGACTGGGGATGTGTTTTTGACAGGCATTATTCCAGAAGCAGCAGTTTGAGAGCCCTTTAGCCGTTTTGTTTAATACTGTACAAACAGTAAGGGCCTTAGAATGTAGACAATACCCTAAGTCATACAAACACAATATTTTAACAAGAAAAAGTATAAAGATGCCTGCTTTTTGCCACATGCTGAATATTGTTACAGTTTATGCTTCTGGTTTTTTTCTTAATTGGTAACAATTGCCTTGTTACCAGTATTGTAAAGAGCTAATACAGAGTTGAAACTTTGGCAGCTTTTAAAGCCTTGATGTTTGAGTTCTCTATACCCATTTGTTGAATTTTGATCAAACAGAAGCTTAATAATTAGAGTGAACATATCAGAAAATAAGCAACAAATTATTTTAAGTTTGTAAAATCAGCATTGCACAAAGGAAAAGGATGCCAATAAATAGGCTTGATATGAACCAAGATAGTCTAATTATTTGTAGTTTTCTTCTCATGAAAATAAAAGCAACAACCCCCTCCCAAAAAAGCCCCAAAGGGTGATTCTGAGTAGATGAACCTTCACTGACATAACTTTTACTCTAAGTCCGAGTGCAAGCAGGTGCCTCTAGACTACTTGGATAAGACTGATGTGGAGAAGGCAGCTCAACATCACTGTGATGTAACTGAGACACTGACAAGCAGTTCTGTTGGGTATTATATAACCCAACCATGCTGGGTTTTGTGCAGTTATCACACCGCTTTTTAATACTAGGAGTGATGGAAGATTTTATTTAAGCAACTGGTAGTCCACACACTCCTTAAATACATATAAATGTATGTGCGCATGTATATGTCATTGTCCTGACTGTTCGTGTCTTTCCCAGAAATATCTCGCCTTTTCCTTACCATAAGCCTAAGAAACACTGACAGAGTTGACAAAGTCAATACAGATAAATACAGCTTATGCAGCTCTAGTTGCAGTCTTTTAGAGTTTGAAAACTTACCATAGTCCAGCTTGATATTTGACTACATGAAATTATGTACATTCAGTTTACCAAACAACTAGATGCATCCACTGTTTGTCATTCCTTCCTCATTGTTGAGAAAAGATAATTTCCTTATTAACTTATTTATAAAATTAATTTTTCTGCAATGCTTTCTGTTCTGAGGGCTGCAGTACATTGTAATAAGTTATTAAGGGTAGTAAAATTGTAGTTTACTACAGCAGGGGAGTTCTTAGAGTGAACACAAAATTTTTTAAGTGATTCACACAAAAACAATGATGGTGAGAATTTGAAAAGACAGGCTGCAATATTTTCATGACAGGTTTGGACTAGATTACAAAAAGCATGAACCAGGAAAAATATAAGGATGATGTAAAAAATTAATTACCTCAAGAACCTAACCAAGAACCTAAGAGGAACTGTACTCAGTATATAAAAAGTTTGCCTGGCCTTGCCTTCACGAAGGGCCAAAAAAGTTGGCCAGATATGATACATCTCCCAGCAATCCTCCTATTTACAACTCAGGAACTTCCTTAACCAGACCCAAGGTTTTTCTTTTTTTCTATTTAGTAATCTTCAGGGGACTTTTCTTTCACAAAATCATGTTGAACCAGTTATAGTGAACTTTGATGGTTCAAAGGAATTATCAGTGCAAGGAACTCTACAGTAACATCATAAGACTCAAGTAATAAAATGCCAGATTCCCCAGCTGAAAAAGCCATCAGCCTTATGTTTGCTGTTTAGTTTCCTTATAGTAGAAGCAAGAACAAGAAACAGCAGGAAACAAAACGGAATGTTTCCAAAGAGTTATGATTTCATCAACAGTGTTTTTAAATTTGTAACAAACTAAACCCTCACAATTCTATATTTCTGAAATAAATAGAAAATAAATTCTGAAATTAAAAAAAAAGACAAAGAAAAGTCTTTACTGGTGACAGTTTAAAGTTTCATCCTCTGTTGCATTTTAAGTCATCTGAAGATGTCCCTGCTCATTGCAGGGAGGTTGGACTAGATAACCTTTAAAAGACCCTTCCAACCCAAGCCATTCTATGATTCCATGGTTTTTAATGACCTACTGAGAAAAATAATTTCATGATGAGGGTCCTATGTCTACACCTACACCTACTGCAACCTAAGAAGGCTGGTTACTGAGGTCCACAAAGAATTTTAACTCCACAGGACTGTGGTTCAAGTCAGTCTCTTCATGAATTCTTCAGAAATGAGAACTGCAACACTTGTCACATTCATGTGCCTGAAAGGATTGGAAAAGTGGTGATAGACACTAAATTTTAGAACACAGGATGAAACTGCCTAAAATTTATTCATAGCTGGGGTCTAGATTTTGCCAGTTGAATAGTGCTGCTTCAGACACTGCAGTGAAAAAAAAAAAATTCCAGTACCAAATGCATCCTGTCCATTGACTGCCTTTGTATGCACAATACAAATCTTTTGGAAATCATGGGAAGGGGATACCTGCCAGCTTCTGCATATGAGAGCGCTAAGAGCCATGTGGCCTCCTGGTAGACCAAGGCTGGGAAGATGAGCAGCATTGAAGAAGAAAGTAGTGGAAGCAACTGTGAAGAGGAACAAGAAGATGAGGAGGAGCCTTGCACCATGATGCACTGTCATACTTTCAATAGCTCACCTAACAGCAAGTTGAAGATTGAGGTACATTCATACATGGCATTGTAACTTCACTAATGAAGGGACAGTTGCTATGGTTAGCCTCTCATCCTTGTGTAGTGCCAATTGACTATGAATGAATAGTTTGATGGTACCTTATACAACCTGTTTTATCAGGCAGGGAAGAAGTGATGAAAACCTCCCGGACAATTTCAGTCAACACCTGCTCATGGTGCATAGTGAAAAGTTTTTGAAAAATGCCTTCCTGTTTTGTGGGTTTTTTACATTAAAGTTAGGAAAAGCAATGAACAAGCACTTAGAGAGGAAAACTACTATCTTAATTAACCAACAACTCACTTAAACAAAGGCATCAAAGCAGAAGTATAAGCCCTATGAAACCTGAACGCCTTCCTTCCTTCCTTCCTTCCTTCCCTCCTTCCTTCCTTCCTTCCCTCCTTCCTTCCTTCCTTCCCTTCCTTCCTTCCCTCCTTCCTTCCTTCCTTCCTTTCCTTCCTTCCTTCCTTCCCTTCCTTCCTTCCTTCCTTCCTTTCCTTCCTTCCTTCCTTCCTTCCCTTCCTTCCTTCCCTTCCTTCCTTCCCTTCCTTCCCTTCCTTCCTTCCTTCCTTTCCTTCCTTCCCTTCCTTCCTTCCTTTCCTTTCCTTCCTTCCTTCTCCTTCCTTCCTTCCTTCCTTCCTTCCTTTCCTTCCTTCCTTCCCTTCCCTTCCTTCCTTCCTTCCTTCCCTTCCCTTCCTTCCTTCCTTCCTTCCTTCCTTCCCTTCCTTCCTTCCTTCCCTTCCTTCCTTCCTTTCCTTCCTCCTTCCTTCCTTCCTTCCTTTCCTTCCTTCCTTCCTTCCTTCCCTTCCTTCCTTCCCTTCCTTCCTTCCCTCCTTCCTTCCTTTCCTTCCTTCCTTCGTTCCTTCCTTCCCTTCCTTCCTTTCCTTCCTTCCTTCCCTTCCTTTCCTTCCTTCCTTCCCTCCTTCCCTCCTTCCTTCCTTCCTCCTTCCTTTCCTTCCTTCCTTCCTTCCTTCCTTCCTTCCTTCCTTCCTTCCTTCCTTCCTTCCTTCCTTCCTTCCTTCCTTCCTTCTTCCTTCCTTCCTTCCTTCCTTCCTTCCTTCCCTTCCTTCCTTCCTTCCTTCCTTCCCTTCCTTCCTTTCCTTCCTTCCTTCCCTCCTTCCTTCCTTCCTTCCTTCCTTCCTTTCCTTCCTTCCCTTCCTTCCTTTCCTTCCCTTCCTTCCCTTCCTTCCTTTCCTTCCTTCCTTCCTTCCTTCCTTCCTTCCTTCCTTCCTTCCTTTCCTTCCTTCCTTCCTTCCTTCCTCCTTCCTTCCTTCCTTCCTTCCTTCCTTCCTCCTTCCTTCCTTCCTTCCTTCCCTGATATTAGTGAAAAAATTCTCCAGAACAACAAGTCTGAGCAACGAAAAATGATAAATCAAATGAAATTCAGAAAACTGAAAATTATTGAATATTAGTGCTCTGAAGTGTAATGCAGAATGTGTCTTTGCAGAAAACATCTATATGATTTAATTGTGGAAAAAAAAGAATGAACTGTGCTTCCATAATATATGAAATGTCTGTATTCTCACCACAGTGCTGGTCCATATTATGTCTTTTTCTTTCTTTTTTTCCTTTTGTTTTTTCTTTTTTTTAATAAATAAGAAATTCAATAAATGAAGCAATTGAATAATACAGCTTTAATTATCTTCTGAGTTTACCTGTAAATATGTACTATGTGTCTTCTCTTTAGGCTGTTAAACTGCAACTGATAATGGAACGTTAATTGCTTTTAACAGTTCTTGGCTAAACATGAAGGCTTACAGCAAAACCTGAAAGACCTTTACAGACAATTTTTCCCAGATAACTGGGGAGAGTGTGTTGCTTCACAGAATTTCCACAATTTGTGGGAGACCTAAATTAGTAAAATATTTACAGGCTATTGCTTAAGAAGTCATCAGTTAAACTTAGCAATGTAAATATAAAAATGCCACAGAAACATTTTTTTTAAAAATAAGCTTGAAAACAGTGCTCCAAATCCTGCTGGCTGTTTTCAGTTGTTTTTGACAGCTGCAGTAAAAAAAAAAAGGAGTTTGGTAACAGGATTTGTGGTCAAAATTAAAAAACAAACAAACAAACAAAACAGATTTCTCTCATAAAGTTCAGAGAACAAAATAACACCACCAAGAACATGCAATCAATAAATCATAACAAAACCACTGATTTCTGACTGGGAATGTGCAGAATTCAACAGTATCAGATACTGAAAACCAGAAAGATGGTATCTCCATGCCCATTAAATCCAACTGGAAAAAAATGTTCATTGATAGTTTGTAGAAATAGGAAGTAAAAAAACATGTTAAAATATTATTTTTTGTTAATTTATATTTTTTGATCTGCTCCTCCTCGTGGCAAGGAAAACTTTGAGATTAAAGGATACTTTCTAAAAGAAAAGCCCATCTCCTATTAAGCATAAGAAATACATCACTGCTTCAAAATCATAGAAGACTAGCCTCTCTAGCACTAAATCTCAGGGTTTTGGCAAACTTTCACATACATCTTTAAGACGTTATAATAAAATGAAAAAGGGGCATTTTATCATAGCTTATGCTATTATTGTTATGCAAGAAACATGGCAAATCCCAGAAAAGTAGCAAATCAAAAGAATAAAGAAAAATTTGAGCCTATGTATCTCCACATAACAAAATTATTTAGATCCATTATTAAAAATATTAAATGAGTGCTAAATTTGCAACTATGCAGTCACAACTCATGTACCTGACCTTGCTTCTGCAGATTTCTTTGAAGGAAAACAGCTAATTTGGACACGTGAAGCACAGTGGAAGCAATCTAAATTACATGAGTGAAGATGTAGTATTTATGTTATTGTCTTATTCAGATCTTAGTTATTTATTTCAGCTTCTAATTATGCTTGTGCATTTTGTCCTAACAGTATTTGTAAAAAATCTTGAAGGCAAAGATTTGTTTTTCTCCTAATTACAAAAAAGAAAAGCTCCTGGAGCACTATGAAGACTAAAATATTATATCCAGTGTGTGTGATGAATACCGTGAATACTGTCCATAACTCTTAGTTCAGAAGTAGCCAATATCTGGTTCTTGATTTCTAGATGCATATTGCCATTTCAAGATGAAAGCATTCCTGCAATTCACTGTTCATTTGATTCTCTTGGGTACATAATATTTATCTTATGAATTGAGATAAAGATTTTAGCATCTATCTTACAGGATAGGGAAGACACAAAACTACATGTTTAGACATACATTCTCACTTGCAATCAAAAGTCCTGTCCTCAACATAATTTTCTGAGGACAGAAACATATTTGGAATGTCCTGCACTCACATTTTTTGGGTTTACTTGTTTCTTGAGAACATCAGATAGTAGTAGGTATAAGCAGATTAATTACCATGTTCTGTTGTGACTAGGAATTGCATACTGCTAACACAACAAATATATTTGGAGATTGGAACTAGATGATCTTCAAACCCTAACCATTCTATGATTTTACATTAAAGAAATTTATATGAAGGAACATGCAAGTAGGTAGTTAAAATTTTACAACTAAGTATCTAAGGCATTCTTCATGGAGTTCTATTTTGGCAACATGAAGTTTTAATCTTTACATTAATTCTTTTACAATTATGATATCTGATGCAGGTAAGTTCTATTTCATATTTAATAAGTAGGGCATGAAAATTAAGTTAGTTCAAGATTCATTCAATAAATGAAACTCATCTATTTACAATTATCAGAAAAAAATCAAGTTGTTATGTTACATTTTTAAATATTTTTGTGAAATTGTAAAAGGTTATTATAAAAGGTATATATCATGTATATTGGATTGCTGTCTTGTTACTATTCATTTTCTGTATTTGCATAGTAGGACCTGTCACTAGTGGCATTTCACAGGGCTCCATCCTCAGCCCCATGCTCTTCAACATCTTCATAAATGACTTAGACACAGGACTGGAAGGGATACTAAGCAAGTTCACAGATGATACAAAACTGGGAAGAGCTTTTGACTCCCTTGAAGGCAGGGAGGCCCTGAAGAGAGACCCCAACAAATCAGAGCACTTGGCAATCATCAACCATATGAAGTTCAACAAGGGAAAGTGCTGGATTCTGCACCTGGGATGGGACAACCCTGGATGTATGCACAGACTGGGAATGAGATACTGGAAAGCAGTGCCATGGCAAGGGACCTGCGGGTCCTGATCAGTGGCAAGTTGAATATGAGTCAGCAGTGCCCTGGCAGCCAGGAGGGCCAAGCATGTCCTGGGGCGCAAACTTAAATATTAGTTAACGCAAAGGCTGTTTATCCAATGAATGCTTCTGATTTGTCTCCTGTCAAGGCTAACTTTTGAGAAGGTGTTTTCTATATACAGCAGGACAGTCAGCCAACAGAACATGTTTACTGAAAGGCTGGCAAACAGAACCAGTACAAAGTAAAGACACTTTTTGAGCAAACACAATTCCTATCTCTGAATGAGTACACTAGACGTAGAGTTAGCATTCCTTGAAAATCAGCTTTCACAGTTTTTTCTACCTTTCGCACTTTTCTTTCCAACATTCACTTTTGAGAAGGAAGAGCTGACTGCTCTAAGAGATAACAAATTCTTGACTCTCCCACTGCCCTTTCTTGAGCTCTCTACTGTTGAGAAAAATTCCCTGAGCTAGGTAAACTATATCAATCACCATGTTAACCAACATGACCAGTAACAGAGCAATTCTGGAACAGTAAAAAAGAGCATGAGAGGGCAACCTCACATATTTAGTGTTCCAGACAGGGTAATGAGAAGTGGGCATATTGCTCAAATTAAGACTTGATATATTTACAAACCCTATTTACTTGTGTTTATTCTACATTACAACCTTGTTTTAATCATATTCTTTTACACTGATGGCCTACTCACAAGTAAAGAGTATTAACACCCTCTTCGAAGATCACAGACCACTGCCAAAGGAATTGACAGCAATTACTGAAAGCAGATTTTTGCTGGGCTAGCTGTCTTTGGGCCACGGTGTTTTCTTGAAACTACCAGCATAGGGTATGAGATGAGAATTTAATTAAGGGTACCCAGGACAAATCCAGAGGACTAGGAAGAATATATGCATGACAGAAAAGGAGGTACAATTAAAAATGGGCTTCTGTGCATAAATATAAGTAAATAATCCCTCCAATTATATCTCATAGTTTTGCAAGAAAATATTTATCTGTCTACAAACAGATCCTCTTTGCAGCTACCAAACGTTTTCTTTTACGCATATATGGTGAAACCCAGCATTGTTATTCTGCTCTTGGGAAATTAAAAATACACAAGAGTATCCTTTAGTGTGGGTAGCAATAAACTCTGCTCCTAGGACAGAAATAAATAGCAAAAAACTGTGCTGCTGACTAAGTTCAGCAAGATGTTTTACAGAATTTACAGAATTAACTCTAATAGCTGCAGAAGAAAAATGTGGTGGCCTTCTATAATGGAGTGACTGTATTGGTAGAAAAGGGAAGAGCAACTGATGTCATCTGTCTTGAATTTTCTGAGTCCTTTGACATAGATAAACTGTTGCTTGGTGGCTCCACCTTTCCCCTGGTTTTGGATGAAACAGAGAGAAACCCTGGCTTATTCATTGCCATAAGAAAACAGAATAATCATGGATGTATGTGCAACTTAAGGAGGCAACATTGCCAAAAGACCTTCCTAACACATAGTGTCTTGTAAGCCAGAACTTGATGCAGGCATAAGCCAAGGCTCCCTCTATGTTTCAAAAGTAAGATATCATCATGAAGCTGATTGCAGACAACTTTGCTGGTGTGAAAAATGTTTCCCACAGCAGCCATTTACGTGGCTACAACAACACGAGCGGGAGCAGCTCACAGTGATTTTGTAAGAAGATAGAATCAGCTGAGTCAACATCAAGATTCAAGAGTTATAAGTGGATACTGGGCCTTACCACTGCAAACTGCCTTTGAATATGTTTTATAAAGTACTATATACCCATAAGACATTAAAAAGACTGTAAATATACTACCACAACCTTTAATTTCAGAAGAGGAATATTCAGTCAAAAAAGTCAGAGGCCTTTAGTTAACAGTTATTCTGTTACGTAATTATAGGCAATGTTACAAATTACAGAAATCACCACGTTTTCTCTCTAGAAGCTTACCCCATAAACACAGCTACACAGAGACTGCTTATACAATCTTGGGCACCATAAATTGCAGGAGACAGCTTCTTTTTCTCTTTAAAATCTGCTCCCACTGTCACTGTATGGAGTATTTCATTTGTGCTTACAAAACCTCTTTGGTAGCAAAACAGCAGTTTGCCTTGCAGGTGGACAAGTAGTAAAAGTTACAACTGACTTTAAAAAAAAAAAAAAATCTTACTGAACTTTTCTGTTCCCATTTTTTTTTCTTTTCTTCTGAGATTTGGCATTTTCTAGATTCTGTTGAAGAAAGGAAATGCCCAGAATCCTATGCTAAGAATCCTATGCTAATTTGTTCCAACCCTACTATTTCATGTGTTTAAGTCCTGCAGTTATAATTTCTTTTAGTACTTTCTGCCATTTTGCAAGACAATTTTATTTATCACATTGTTTCAATATTCAGTTTGCTATTTTCCTTTAGTTTAACTGCTCTGAGACAAGCCTTAACCCTCAACATATTAATAAGGAATATCCCTAGAGTTACCCAAACAAGGTAAATTATAAATAAATTAACTGAATGACTGACAAGAGGAGCCACCTCTGTGCATTTATATCCGAGAGAAATGAAAGAGTGCCACTAAGGTCTTGAATATCATCAGACCTTATCCAAATGCATACAGGTCTTAGTCAAGCAAACACTGTGTCATTAAAAAGGACCCCAAATACAAAAAAATGATTTGCACTAGGTTATAAAACTCATATTCTTTTTAAAAAATACAATGAAGACAAAAGAAATATTCCAAGCTTCCCACAGAGTGTCCTATTATTATTAGAGTATTGGTCTAAACTGACGCAATTTTATTTTGGGAACATTGTTGTACTTGAAATTGTTCTGACGGAGGAGGCCAACTGAAACTTCCTGTTTTGCACAAGACAGATCTTTCCTTTCAAGCATGTTTCAGTTGCAAATAGCATAGGAAGTATCAAAACAGAAGCATTAACTCCAAACAGTCCAGTGTACAGCACATCCTGTGCATGGCTTTGCAGCTACCAAATACACTGCAAAACACAGGGACTGAAGCTGTGCCCATCACTTGGTTGAGCATCCATAGGTTATCATGCTCTGCAAGTGGGCAGTCATTTCACCTGAGCACCCCCAGACTTCCTTGGGACAGGATGTTCAGTATCCCCAGCCAAAACCTGGCATGGGGACACAGTGCTCCAAGCAGGGCAGTGCTTTGTTTTATTTCTGTTCTCTTTAGCTACACTAAACTTAGTCACAAAGCCAGTGATACTAATTTCTTGTTCTAGGTTTTACACATTTTTATTCCCCTCAGACCGTTAAACATCTGCATAACTTTTATCATCAAAGTACTTTCACAGACTTCAAAGGGACACTAGCAGGCCGAATCTTAAACTAAGTGCGTAGGTATCTACCGAACTATGGTTTCAGGTGGGGTTCTCTGAACTGGTGAGAACAGTCCGTACTGCTTGAAAGTACAACTTGTTTGCACAGGGGTAGCCAACAAATCATACCTGCTGCATTTGTTCTTCCTCTGAAGATATCGTCATATGCCTTCCATTGAGGAGTCACCTGGTAGGCGTGGATGAACACCACAAAAACCACCACCAAGCACATTAATGGCACCAGAGCAGCGGTGAAGAGAGCAGCATAGGCATTTGGAATGAAACACCTGATGGAAAAAAAATGGAAAAAAATGCTGTTGATAAACATAAGAGACACCTTGAAAGGCCATAAATAGAATTTCAGGAACAAATATTTTTGAAAAATGATGTGCTTTACGAACCACAAATTCTTTAACTCTGTTCCCAGAGTAACTTTGATAGGTCCCTTTGTGTTCTGTTGGTTCTTATCATCACATCTTAAGGAGTATAGCTTTTGCTCTTACAGTATGCATGTTATATTTAGCCTAACCAATGTTGGAAAAATTTAAACTTGTAATTATATTTTAACAAACTCCATGCTGCTATATTCATTTAAAGTGATCATTCTTAGTCATCAGTTTCTAAAAGGACATTATGCAATTGTCTATACTTAGCTCCTGAAACCACAAATTAAATTTTGAAAAATATATTTTTAAAATAAATGAATGAGTCCTAAAGGCAACATAACTATTCCTTCTCAAGTTCTTGGAAATTACATGTCATTTGCTCAGAGAAGCCAAATCCTTACTCCCTCTTCCTTTTTTCCCCCAATTGTTTGGTCTCTCCTTGCCTTTTTCATTTATTTAAGGTATAATTATTTTTAAAGATGTGTGACGAACACGAATTATCTGTGAAAGAGTCAAATTATGCATATATGATGATGACTTGAGGAAAATGGAGATGATAGTTAAGGAGAGGTCTCAAGGGTATGAGAGATCAGGGTTTTCTGTTCTCTCCCTGGAGACCAGTATGTGCTTTACAGCCACTGACCTACTCTAGAGATGACGCACAAAAGAGCAGCCCAAGGGACGGTGCAGGAGTCAGTATGTCTAGAGATTATGTGGTCACTGCTATCCCTATTAAGAGGGTGTAACTTACCCAACCCTTCTGTTTCTCAGGTCAGCTTGTCTAAGTAAGCTCAGAGTTGATGCTGATATAATATATGTCTAGAGAGAGGCCTAGGTACATGTTTCACTGGTATACCTGGTATAACTTCTGGGTTTGCTTGTGCATACTTTCATACACTGCCAGAAAGTCAAGATTGCATCCCTTGCTGTCTCTTTCAGAACATCAGTCATGCATACTCAGTGAATCCCAAAAATAATTTCCAGCACAATCTAGAAACCTTCCACAGCTCTCTGCAGAATGTAGAGGCTTGGTCAGACACCAAGCTTAGACACAATCTGATAACGTAACTGAGCAAGTAAGCATCAAGGAAAGTAGGAACACAGAACTGCAATTAAAAGTGTTTGTACTTTCCTCACAGAAAAGATACTTCAGTCTTTTACTCATCTTGGTGGCCTTCACTGGACTTTGTCTGTCCATGACTCTTTTGTACTGAGAAGGCCAGAACTGAACCCAGCACTCCAGATGTGACTTCATAAGTGCTGGGAAGAGGGCAGGGATCACCTCCCTTGACCTGCTGTCAATATGGTTGATATCGGACACAACATCCCATCCATTTCATCTTTCAAACTTTTACTATTTCTTAGGTATGAAAGTTATTTTTGTTCCTCAAATTCATTATTGAGTTGGCACAATTAGCACTAAGAAATGAAATCATATTACCATAACCTATGCTGCTTTAATAATTATACCGAAGGCAAGAATATTAGCACAAGAACAGTCTCCTTTAAAGTATTTATGTTCTGAAATCTGTATTTTTTTTCATCTTGATACATTTTTGTATTTCAAAGACAATATATATTCTCAAAACCTACCTGAGTGTCTTGAAACTTTATTGGGAACACTCCATTATATTCAGTTAACAAAAGCTGTATAAAAATGAAAACCCACAGAGATGGATCACTTTTACTAATACCCCCAGGTACTTGCTCTAAAAAATACACTGGTAAGTTATGTAAAGAAATACACAAAGCTGTATTAATCTTCAAAGCTTACTTTGGATTTTTTCCTTGAAGCAATGGTGAGCAATTCAATGACAACCACATCATCCTGTAAGATTTATTCATATATAGTAATGTGATGATATATGTTGACAGATACATTTTAAGATGGAAATCATATAGGATATCATTATAGGGACCAGCTGCAATTATTTATTATACTTAACACTAGGGGCACAGCTATTATTCCATTACCATGACATGTTTGTCACACAGAATTACTGTGTGTTGTATATTACTAGTACTGGATAGGAATACAAAAAAAAAATACCCCAAAATATCAGCTAAGTTGATGCTTCAGAACACAACTACTCTACTTAAAAAGGCCTATATAGACTGATGTGGAAACTTAAAAAACTACATCATTTCAAACTTTATTTGTCTGAAGATGAGCATTATTTCCTGCAGTATATTCTTTCCAGTAAGTTCCTTTTTTCTTTTTTATTTTTTTTAAGGCCCTAGATTTCTTTTTTAAGTTTTTTGTTTTGTTTGTTTTGAATTTGAGTAATAGCAAAAAAAAAACAACCAACCAATCAACCAAAGCCATACACTAGAATACTGCCTTCTGCAAGAGAGACAAAAAAACCCCAAACTGTTAGCTTCTTCAGAGATTGTAATTTTATTCCAAGGATTCTCTGACTTCCTAGGAACACTTCCTCTTATCAAAATGTATGTTTTTTCCCTGACTGTTTTGAGAATTTTTGTTCCCAGCTTAGGTCTCTTCTAGATTTGAAAAGAAGGCTATTTAGCTTTTGTGCCAAGCTGCCACAAGTCTTGCCCTTCTTGACTATTGTTATCTGACTGGAGGGTCCATCTTTGGTTCTGTGTTGACCACTCTGTTCTGACCACTGACTTTGTTGTGATGTCTAATTTTGTTTTGATTGCTATAAATTTTTGTGTTAACTTTGCGTGAGGACTTAAAGAATGCAATTCCATGTCTCAAAACACTGTGCCCATAGAAAAAGCCATCACAACAGGAACTTGAGATAAACAATTTTTTATAGAAAGCTGATAACAAACTGATGGAATTTTTAACCAGCCCCCATAAATTCTTGTATTTTCAGTTCATCAATTTTTGTGATTTTTTTGTGTTTTCATTGAGGGGAACTTGTTGGGACACCACATATTGGTAGGATCATATAAGACAAACCACTTCACATACTGTTAGTTTCATTTTTGCTGAGTTCATTTCATCTTTTTACTGAAAATAAAATGGTGTGCAAAAAGCTTTTATCTTATGGATGTATTATTTTATTTCAACCCATTGAGAATTAGAAAATTCAACCTAATTTAGCATGGTAGTTGGTACAAGAATTTATGCAAACTGGGATCATGCAAACATGTATTAATCTTCCTAGTTCTGCCCCAGAAGGCTTTTTTTATCATGACTTGGCAAAATTTTTCAGAAATATCAGAAATATTAATAAGTAACTTAAATGATCTTAACAAAACAAAAGAAAATATTACATGGAAAATGACTGAGTACCCCTTCCAAACCAGAATGAGGGGGAGCCATGGACTGCAAATGGGTCATGGATAAAATACAAAAAAGCCTTTTACTAGCTCTCAAGACTTGTTATCATTTTTGGAAATACTTGTATTTTCACATGAATATGTCAGATGTACTGTTAGGTTTCCTAGCATGTGTCCTAAGAGAATATTTTAACCTCATCTCATTTCCTTTATCTATTCTAATCAACATGGTAACTATAGTACACTGTGAGCCACACATGCTTCCAACTTGTGGGTGCAATTCACTGTAAGAGTAATTGCAAAGGAATGTAATGAGAGCAATTTGCCCACTGAAAAAAATAAACAAAAAGAAAAGAGTTAAAAAAAAAGGAAAAAAGAGAAAAAGGCAACAACTAAATTTAAAAGGGAATTAATTTCACTTATCACCCTATCAAAAATTGCCACAGCTTTTATTCTGTGTAGAAATTAAATCACAATGGAACTTGACTCTATTCTCTAGAACTGAGTATAGGCTTGATGTAAAGATGTGTTTGTCTGAAAACGTTTTTATATGAGAGCCCTTTTCATATGAGAACTTTTTTATATTGTTGCCCCCGTGGGACAAGAATGTGGGTCCCTTCCAAATCAGAATATTCTGTAATTCTGTGATTATCTACAAAATTCCTCCAACTATATGTTGACATGGTTGAGAAAGAACCCTGCTTTAAAGCCTTGAAAGTACATGAACACACATCCTCAACAAACTCATTTGCACTTGTTCCAGTGTGCAAAGGTAATCAATTGTACTACGAGACCTGGTCATACCCCTGAGTCTTGGCTGACTGAGAAAATGCACGTTTTAGTATGTGACGTGTATGTGCTTGGGATACCCCGATATGGAATTTAAAAATCAACACTTGCTGTGTAATTCTATGGCTAATTTCAAGCCCCAAATGTACTTGACAGACACCTGAACTTGCAAGACAAGCAAGTTTGGGGTGTCCTGATGTTTGAAGATGTTCTGATGAAAAGTGACTGAGCCTAACTCTGCATGCTGGACTAAGGTGCAGGATAGTGTTCCCATCTATTTGCCCAAATTGTGTCTTTCACTATTCATCGGCAGGAAGGATATGACAGGAACTTAGTTCTCCTGAGCAAAACTGAGAATGGATCAGTAATATATGTGCCCCAGATATGGTGGGGCAAAAGATAGGTTTTAGGTTTAAGGTGAGTTTTACACAGAACCAGTGGGTCTTAGGAAATATTACATGGCAGGTACGTGCCTTCAGTAGTGCACCAGATATGAGTCAGAGATCTTAACTTGCAGTTCCAACAAGTGTCAAAAATGTCTTTACAAAGTCGGTTGGCATTAGAAATGTTACTATTAAAGAAATAAGGGGTATACGAAATGTTAAATCTTACTGAAAATGAAGGCGCTATTACCATTCACAATGCAATGTCATCAATTGAAAAAACCTGAGCCAAAGTGAAAGAAATGGCTAATCAGACATCAGAACTTTTCCAATCACTCCAACCCTAAGGTTAGCTTCAGGAAATTAACCCCAGTGTCTGGCTAAAGTCCATATCCTAATCTTTGGGACGCACAAATTGGGAGCTGTGGCTACTGAGAATTGGGTTGATGATTGCAATTGGATTTATATATTTAATTATTGGAACAGCTGTTGTACACTGTATGATTACTGGTATTGTTGCTTCTGTTGTTTCTGTCTTTCCTCCCTTGTCTTTTCTATGTATTCATCACCCTCATGGATAACCCACGAACTGAGGAAAAGTCTCTGGAAGACAGTATTTGAGCCATGGGGTGGTGTGAGGGCTTAAAGAATGCAGGCACCTATCTCAAGTCACTGTCCCCGTAATATAAGCCACCACCAATGGAATTTGAGATAAGCAGAGATGGCAAAACAGGAAGACATTAACTCCAGGCCTAAGGAAGGTGAAGATTTGGAATTAGTACACCAGACAAAATTCCACTGTTCAGACCGTGGGAACTTAGGACTTATCTGGACAAAAAATATGCACAGTGAAAACTGTGAAAAAGGATGCCAAATGTTAGCCAAAGTTGTGGAAATGGCATCTATGCCCCATGGATACCCTGGACTCAGACTGTATGGAAGGGATACCTCCCAGTGAGCAACAGGGAGACCCCCACCACTGAAGACCACAGTGTAGAACGACCAGCAGGATGCTGCAGGAATCCACACAGTGGTGATATCTTTTTGTCTTCTGCTTAGTCTCTCACACTCTTTCTCTCCTCCTTATTCCTATCCCCCCCCCCTCCTATTTCTTTCTGTCTCTCTATCTCATATTTACTGTTAAATTAAATTTACAGTACTACTGACTTCAGTGTATGGTCTCATTTACACCTTAATTTGGGCAGAAGCATCTTTTATAATCAGATCATAATACCTTGATGGTAAGATATCCCCATTGGTTGTTTCTCTTCCACTACTCTTATCTAAACTCATTGAAATTCATCATCTTCAAGACTTCCCCTTTTATCTTCCCAGTCTCCTATTTCACGCATGATGTCACTTTTCCCATAAACACGACTTTACTTCCATCTCAAATGTTTCTAACATAACAGAACAGAACATAAAGCACATTTTCAAAAGCCCTGTGTATGTCTGTACCTATGAAAGGTCTGTCATATGAAAGAGGCTAGAAAAAAAATTAGAAATAATTGTCTTTAGTATGCTTTTCCTCCAAGGTATAATTCCATACTAGTATGTAATGATTTGTTAATCATTTTACAACTGGAAAAAACATAATATTGAAACTAATCAGCAATTTTTCCTTCAATACAAATCAATAAGATATTTAATTTACATATCTTTTTTCCCAGGCCTAGAATGATGAAAAATACCTTTAATATATAAAACAGTTTTCTCATTGGTGACTACTGCAGATGTTCATTTAATTTAAATTGATACTTTCAAATACAACAAGCATGGAAAGGCTAGGGGAAATTAAGAGACATCTTTGCCTGAAAAGATGTAATTTTAGAAAGTCATACATTTAAATCTATACATTGATAAAAATTACTTCATTTATCAGCCAGCCAGAATCAGTGCTTTATCCTGACTTTCCTTTTTTCCCCATTGAATCTATAAAAGCAGATGCTAGACTTGCTTTCTTCTCAAAGGGGTGAAGCACATATATCTGACACTTTAAGTGTTCTTGTAAAGCCTTCTGTGATCTCTTAAAACATCACACTTCTTAAAATCTAGAGAGGTATTTCAGCTACGTATGATATGGAAGGTCTTCTTTTTTTTTTCTTTTCTCTAATACTTTTAAATCAAACACAAGAAACAACTGACAAGATGTATACTGGAACTACTGTTAGCGCAATTACATAATTAATATTAAAAAAGGAAAACAAAAATAAATAACAAGCAACATTGTTAAGGAAATATCAATTGTAAAAAACTGGAAGGACTGACATACTTTGTTCCCTTCTGAGCAACAAAGATTTAAAATAGCTTGATGTGGTAAAAACAGTTTCATGTAATTATTGCATTGTCTTGAATTCCAAGGACAATCTCTTTCAACTGCATCTTGAAACTATAAAAGCTTAAATTTGACAAAAACTTTCAAGTGGCCTTATCTATCAAATACGTGGTGTTCTGAGACACTGAGCTCTACAGCAAAACACTTTACCGCAAAACAAGAATAATATGCATTTACTTTAAAATGGCACTCAGGAAAACAATGGGTTTAACAACTGTTTGAGACCAAGTCAGTGGTGGACAAAACCTTCAAGGAGATAAACATACTGGCTTTTGCAGTGTCAAAGCCTCCTCAGCCTGATGAATCAATGTGATCAGATTATGGAGCTCCACTCTCCTTTCTTTTATGTTGTAACAGTTATCCTTTTCCATAAATACATTAAACAACAATAATACAGTAGATTCACAAAATCCTAGAATGGTTTGCATTGGAAAGGATCTTAAAGTTCATCTTGTTCCAACTGCATTGCCATGGGCAGGGACACCTTCCATGAGATCTGCTTGCTCCAAGTCCCATCCAACCTGAGACCTTGAACATTTCCAGGGATGGAGCATCCACAACTTCTCTAGGCAATATGTTCCAGTCCCTTACCATCTTCACACAAAATAATTTCTTCCTAATAACTATTCTAATTCTATCTTTTATTTTTACACTTTGTGACAGGGAAAGAAACATGTGGACATTTTTGTTGTATGTGTCTCTTTTTTGTGGATCTTGGATTTGCTTTTTTTTTTTTAAAAAAAGAAAAGCTTATGCTTCTATGAAGTGATGTGGAGAAAACCATATGGAAAGGGTATGCTAAGCTTATCATGGGTAACATTTGAGATGGTAGTCATTAGCTCTTGAGGAAATTCAAGCCACATTCACATTAGAGAAATTTCTGTCTGCAGTAGGCAAGATTCTAGATATTTCTACAAGATCATAAAAAATTCACACTGACAAAGGTACACAGGTTTAGACTTGATGTCTTCAGTCAACTTCACACAGTCTTCTATACACAATAACAGTTTGCACAATACCCTGGAAACAGACTTCACACTTTTTCAAACTGAGTAAGACTGAATTAAAGAGTGTGTCCCAATTTGATATGCTTCATGGCTACCTTGGAAGGTGATCTAGCATTTATTTGGAGGTTTTTATGAGCTTTACAACACAGATAGGAACTGCATGAGTAGAAATGCCACCTTGTTACCTTTCATTGCAGTAAGAATTGGCCTGTGATACAGATATGGGATAGTTTAAAACAAGTGAGAATTTGAAAATATTTTTGAAGTGCCACCAGAAATGATTTGCTGTCCTTGTGAGCCTTTTACTAAAGGAAACTCTGCTGTGGCTGGGAACTAGAAAGCTTAGCTTTCTATAAAAAAACTTCTCTCCCTATTATACTCTACATCACTAGAGCCTAATCTCTGTCTAGTGATAAAGAACCAACATCCCCTCCAATAAATGTGTTTCAATGCTCCACAGAACTTACTGAGACTATTGCCCAATGTTAAACTCAGCTCTTTATTTGGGCAGTATACACAGGTTATGTCTATCAGAGTCAACACGGCTGTGGGAAACTGATCTTTTCCTTGTTTGCTACATTTCTTTACATACTTGTAAATTGCTACTATTTTCCTATATGGTATTCGTTTAAATGAACAGTCCTAGATATTTCAGTCTTTCTGGAAATATTTTATAATTAAGACTTTTGCCACTATCCTTGATCACACCACTGAACTGATGTATTTATTAAGTTATGGATTACAGCATCTTTGACAGCATTTAATCTCAGTACATAGAGCAGAAGGGCTTTATGTGTTCTTTAGACTAAATTGCTTAATATATAGGTCCAAACCAAGTCTGCCTTTATTACCATAGCACAAAATTGTTGACTCATTCTCAGTTTATCATCCACAGTACATATGAGATCTTTCCATGGAGAATTGGTAAAGAGCCAGTTATTCCTCATCTCCTTGCAAAGCTAATTACTCTTGGCAAGATACAATTTTTTCCACATGTTCTCACTAAATACTGTACTACTTCTTTCGAAGAGATCTCAGATGCCAATAACATAATGAATTTTATCTGTTTTGTAATGCACTCTCCCCCCCAGCTTTGTGCTATCGCAAATTTGAATGGAAACTCCTTTATTACAGGCTTGGATTATAAGAGATAATAAAAATAATATACCCCAGTACATTCGTAGCCAAGGCAGATGCTGAAAAATATTTGAAGGGCACTTTAAAGTAATAATTCCCTAAAACATTTCATCTAAGAATTCTGAAAACCTGAGAACTTAGTCTGTTGAGAGTCTTTTTCAATATGTCTTTAAATATATTAGGGAATTTGAGATGTCTAGATACTAATATTGCACCAGAGTTAGAAAACAAAAAAAAAAAAAAGAGCTATGCTAAAACATTCAGCTCATGAAGAACTAAACAAATATCAAGATTTTTTTGGACAACAGACTACATGGGGCAAATTTGATTTCAATATTTCATGAGTTTACAGGTTTGGTTTATAAATGTACTTGAGACCTCTGATACTATTTAAGTTACACAGCAGGATGCAATACAAGAAAAGCAATGTAAAACATACTGCACTCATTGGCTAGTTTTATTTCTGCAGAATAAAATCTGGAAATTACTATGGACCACATGAAGAAGAACAGGAGTTGTAATTTTCCACTGTTTCAAAGAAGTAAAGGTCATACTTGGATGTATAAAGAATTGTCTATTCTGCTATACATATGAGGTAAACATTCTGCTCTAATCAGCATTACAAATATCTCACAGTGGCATGCTGTGCCTGTGTTGTGGTTTAATCCTAGATAGCAGATAAGTACCAGTTGCTCATTCCCCCCACCTGCCCTCTCACTGGAGAGAATTGGAAAGAAAAGGTAAATCTTGTGGCTTAAGAACTATTTAATAATGGAAATAAAATATTATAGTAATACTGAATATGATGATGATGACAATGATGATGATAATAAAGATAGTAACAGCAATAATAATAATGAGAGACAGTAACAGAACTTTGAAGAAACAAGCAATACACTATACAACTGCACATCACCCACTGACCGATGCCCAGCCCATTCCTGAATATCTGCCCCCTTCCAGGTGACTCCCCCCAGTTTGTATACCGGATATGATGTTCTAGAGTGTGGAATATCCCTTTGGTCAGTTCGTGTCACCTGTCCTGGCCATGCTCTCTCTCAGCTTTTTGTGCAGCTCCTCACTGGCATTGAATGAGACACTGAAAAGTCCTGGACTTAGGGTGAGGACTGTGTAGCAACAGCCAAATCATCAGTGTGTTAGCAACATTATTTTCACCCTGAATACAAAACACACAGTGCTGTGTAACACCTACTGTGAAGAAAATTACATCTGCACCAGTCAAAACCAGGACAGTCTGGTTTTGGCACATTTCAAAACCACAAATTGAATGAAAAAAGTTCACATTAGAGCTATGAGGGCCACCAGAGGTCTTATACATCTGTTCTGCTCTGAACACACGGGAAAAAAAAATTTCTGGTATGTTTTGGTTTGTTTGGTTTGTGGGTTTTTTCTTTAACGGGAAGGGACAATTACTGGAAAAATGTAAGTAGGCAAGGAACTGGCAATCTACAAGTAGGCAAAAAGCAGAATTAGAATACTCCATGTTGCAATATATTTTTCTTGCTGAAAAACACAAGCTGAGGGGCTTAAACGATGCCAGAATTGGCTGATGGCTATCAGAGTAGTCACTGGAGGGATTAGCTGTATTTAGCAGACTGAAAATGATCAGGATTGGGCACCTTAGAAGAGCAACCAAACAAAAATTAGAAAGGTGCTTTCAAGCCCAGGAACTAATGCTTGGTGAAAAATACTTAAAGCACACACCTTACAATGAAAGATGTTAGACAGCTCTTGTTTCTTTATTTGAAGCATTCTTTCCAGTAAAACCTCTGAGATTCAGTTCTAGGTTTTCTTTTCTGGTGGACACCTGTTAAACATTTCCTAGGCAATAGAGAGTCAAGCCTAGAATGAAGATCAGCTGAGCTTTCTTCTTTTCCACTGTAGATATTTTCTCAATTTTAATCCTTTTCTTTTCTCCTTTCCTTTCTCTTCTTCCTTCCTCCCTTTACCCTTCCCTTTCCTTCCTTTCATTACTAATAACTGCAAGCTATGCACATGCCTAGGATGGACAAACTATGTATCTGCACATATACAGAGAATATGTCTAGCATGATTTTTTTAACTTCCTTTTTGCTATTTATAGCCATTATCAACTAAAACATTGCACAATCCAAACTGCAAAATAGAAATGTAATCCTTCCAATGTCCAAGGATGAAAACCACATGTACAGCTCCAGCCTAATGATGCAGTGTTTACTTTAACCAGTAACCAAAATAGCATTTATCAAAAACTTTATTTTCACTGTTAATATGTCCTGCATCCTGCTGCTGGTTAGACAATCATCTCTCTCTAAAAATTTGTGTAAGACACAAACACAAGAATTCTAAAACAACCCATCAGCAAAGATTTTCTTTTTTTAGTTTCTTTTGAAAAGGGCAGATTGCATTCCAATACAGTAGCCACAGAGACATCCAAAGCATTACTTTTTCCCCCCTAAGCCTTCAGAAAGCAACCTTTGTTTTCAGATGTGCTCTGAGTAATAACATCATGCAAATGGTAGCACTGAGTAATTGTTCTGTGATTTATACTTATTATATATTAAGCATATATTAAGAATAGGCTAAAGAGGTTAAAATTTCCAATTTGCATCACAGAAGGAAAACTTAGTGATGTAAAATAATTTTTAGAAGGCTTTTGAGAATGTTAGTGTAAAGCCAAAAAGTACAATAAAGGGATTACAGTTTCCAGGACAGTGCTTAGACAGTCAGGTCTCTGTTTCTATGGATGAATTTGCATAAAATATAGCTTAAAACAACATTTTGCAACCAAATGTTGGTTCAATGTTGGCGCAATATGTCTACTCGGGGAAGTGAAAAGGAAAAACAAGAATCTGACTAGGTGGGGGATACTGACTAGAATAACTCTAAAGATCTATGAACAAGCATGGATCCTCTTTCCATCCAAAATTCCTAACTCTGTTTTTCATCACTCCAATTTGATACTTTTAAAACAGTGCCAAGACAGAGGTAGACAGAATTGTAAGAGGTCATTACAGATGATTCTAGGTAAGATTTGACTCTTTCTATCCTCTACATCCTGTCAATGCTACTCAAACCCTACTCCAGGCCTTCGAGCTTTCTGGTGGATTCCCTCTGGCTGGATGCCAGGTGCTCTCCAACCTGCAGTATCACTCCCCTCAGCAAGACAGGGAGGAGGGGTGGGGCAGCAAATAAGATGAAAAAACCTCATGGGCCAGATAAATACATTCATAAAGCAAAGGACAAGGTTGCATATGGAAGAAAAAGGAAAAGACTTGTGGTCTACTTCCCATCAGCAGGTGATGTCCAGTCACTTCCCATGTCGCAGGAACTGAGTATGTGTAGCAGTTGCTCCATAAGATAAACATCATAACAACAACTGTGTCTCCTCCCTCCTCCTTTCTCTTAGGTATTATATTTGAGCAGACATGATATATTGTGGAATATCCCTTCGGTCAGCTTGGGTCAGCTGTCCTGGCCATGTCCCCTCCTAAGATCTTTCCCACCCCCAGCCAAAAAACTCCAGCCAATATAGAAAAAAAAAGTCATAATAATATAATGTACTTGAGTTACATAATGACATGCATTAGAAGGAAGGCTATGGACCTTGACCAAAATATGACTAAAAGGCCATGGCAGCTGTACTGAAGCTAAGCATTAATGGTCAGATGCATTCTGCACTTCACACATCTCACTATTCAAAACAACCTAAGTTATTATATTATGAATAACCTTGGCAAGTTTTAGAAGAAAAAGTGGCATTTGGAGTAAATTGAACACCGTAAGGAAAGCACAGTGGTATTGTGACTCAGGGAGACACAATATGCCCTCTTTCATGACTCGGTGCTTCAATATGAGTACACTGAGCTAGAACCTCCAACTGGGCTGATTTTTCTACATGACTGAGCAGGGAAGAATGATTTTGCATTGGTCAGCAACAACTACAGCTGCATCACAATACTCTAAATTACACTTGGAAGGTTAGAGAAGTTGTTCAAGCAGTGGAGGCTGACTGAAATGTGGTCTGGGCTTACATTTTGATTACTTTCCAATATGCAAGGGTTTCTTTTAGCAAGAGGGTTTCTTTTAGCAAGAGGTTCCTCTCAGGAAATAGATTTTGTTTTTGTATACTCAGCAACAAGACAGTAGCTAATAATAACAGTACAAACTATCTGATTTATATTTGCATCAGGTAAATCCAAAAAAATGATCTGATAGGGAGGTGAAAGCAGCACTGGTTTATAACTGAATCAAACAGTGATGCGGGAGCTTTCAAAGAGGCATGACACAGCTGAGATCTCACCGACATTGCCTTGGCAGGATATGGTTGCCACAGACTCTCCTACATTTTTTGGAAAATACATGACACTTCCGTTTTTTTTAAGTGACTTGCAAAAAACCAGCATGTTTAACCCATGTTTGTCAAATTATATGGACTGCATCAAATTTTAAACTGAAGTCTGATTTTCTTAAATAGAGTTGCAGTACACTATTATAAAATAGTTCAAATTCCATTTTAATTAGAAAAAAATTTAGAAATGTATTTGTTACACACTGGAAATTTCTAATGAGACAGTTTAAGATTTTTAAATCCTATTTATATATGTACATGCTCTTCTGAGAAATAATTTCCTGATCTCTTTCCATAAAATTGTAGGCAGCTGTGAGAACTGGGTCCAAAACACAAGGAATTGGATTCTAAAATATGAATGCATTGGAATTAGGAGGTGCATGATGATTACAGAAGTTTTTAAAAAACTTGGTACTCTGGTGGAGCTACATTTGATAAAGAAAAAAGTTTCCAGTTCTAAGTTTTATTAATGAGTTACAGTCCCCAAGAATGATCTATTGTGTATAAAGCAACTCTGAAATTTAAGGTGACAGACAGAACAGTTGCAAATGTTACACTCCTCTCTACATTATATGTATCTGAAGATATTTAAATGTCAGTTCCTGTTGCTTCTAGTCCTGAAAAAAAATCTTTTTTATAATTTACACAGTAAATTTGCTAAAAATAAGTAGGTTTTCCACCAGCCAGACAAGGATTTAGGAAAGCTAGGAAAATGTCAGGTAAAATAAATTAGAAATTGAACAAAATGTATCAGCACTTATACAGATTTCTCAGAGATTTTTTTAAATTAAACAATACAGTGTTCACTGAACTTCTACCATAAGCTCATGTTGGTGCTGTTACTGATAAGCAAAGAACACTAATACAAATAAATGTCCATGCTGATAAACGAACTACAGGCACCCCTTCCTGATATTTGCAAGGGTTTTTTTAAAACCTTGTCTCAATTCTTACCAATTCAGCAACAGAACCTCCATCTCTGGATGTTACCAGAGGTTTTTGCAATGTTATGCATGTTTAGGGTTTTCATAGTGCCTTTTTTCCTCTGCTTTGCAAACAGACACTTCTCTCAGTACAGTGTGCTCAGTACACAGCATGGAGTGGAAACTTGTGGGGTTGCTGCCCTGGAGGAAGTACCAGTTTGCTTCCTCATAACCAGCTTCAAACACCTAAATCTGTGAGCCTGCAGAGTTCAGAGGCTGCACCCCACTTGCTGCAGTTGGAGGGCTCCTGGCTCCACCAGCTGTTAAAGGGGTTTTCCAAGGCTGTGCTTTGTTAGCCACGTTGTTGTGCAGCAAGAACAGACTTAGAGCTAAGCTGCTTCTTGCAGCTGCGTGTGCTTCATGAGGGAGCAGAGATGTGCAAACATAGCCTCTGCCCCAGAACACCTGTCTGGTTGGAGCTACAACTTCACTTCTGTGTACCTTCACAGAAAATCTTATTCTCTGTATGATATGCAAGGTTTTCATAAACACATAGCCGTGATGTTCTACCAGCTGCTTCCCATGTTATCCATCTTGATCCATGGTAAGAACCACACAAATTCTGGTGTGAAGATATTGAAAATTTCTAGTTCAATTTGCACTATTTACCTAAGAGAGAGTGTGTAAGAACTCAAATCAGCAGAAAAAAAATCACCCTATAATTTCAGCAAAACAGTTGATTGAGAAAGGTCATATATACCTAAGGAATTATTTTGAAATAGAAAATGAAAAGATGAGTGCTTTCCCTGTAGCTGCATTTAAAGAATTCTGACATGATGTTACTTTTACTTTTGTTTAATTACTTTTCCTCAAAAGGAAACGGGGATTTTCTCTGGAACACTGAACACCATCTGCTCATGGGTCCAGTTAAGCAAATCTCAGAGGACTCATAAAAGCTGCCCCAAAGAATCCTGTGCAGCTGTGAAACAAGTCACACCCTTGTACAAGTACATTTTGAAATGCCTGTAATCAAATACTACTGCCCCAAGCTGAACATAGACTCATTGTTTTGATTCAGTGCTGCACTTGGCCTCAGTCACCTCACCAGGATGATGGCAAAATGAACAACCCAAGAAATCTCTTAATGTCCATTCAATTGCTGTGGAGGTTGTTTGGTATTAAGGAAAATGAAAGCTGCCCTTGTGTTTGATGAATTTAAATTAGTTTAAACCTCATGCAGATTAACTCAGAGACAGGTTTGTATGTTTGATTTCATATATATTTCCACATCAGGAAAATAATTATTTTCCTTATATTTTGCATGTAAGTTTCAAGTGAAATGCAGAATGTTTAATAATGGTTCTCCCAGATTTTATAGAGTGATAATGTGGCATCAACCCTTCGGCATTATTTAGTTTTCTTTTCATTTCTTTTGTCTATGCAGCAAAAGAAAGAGGCAAAAGAAAGAGAAAAAAGAATGAGGGAAAGAAGAGAAGGAGGTGAAAAAGGTAATGAAAATACAGTTAGACTGTTCTGGTTAAGAAATGTAAGCTCAGAAACAGCAGAATTGCAATTGCCAGAAATTAAGTCAAGGCTTGCCCATTCTTGTTTACATTTTGTCCCAATAATTTTTTGAAAGTCACATCTACATCCATGGGAATTACTGCTAGAAATTTGGTCCTATCATCTTTACTGACATGTCAAAATTTATTATGAGTAGCACCATACTCTTTAATGGAGGTACCCACAGAGTAAATACCAACAACAGAAAACACAAGGGAAAATGCAGTCCACCATGAACAAAGGATGAAGAAATGCCAAGATGCTGTTTTGGAACAGCAATGAACAGAAGCTTCAGAAGATTCAGTTTGAGTCAGTGCGGGCAACGGTCTTGTCAATATACCAGACCTATTGCATAATAAAACAAAAAACCAATTTCCTTGCTGCTCTCTCCTATTGCTGTTATTGTAGAGCTAAACAGTTGGAAAAAGGGGAAAATGAAAATGTCTAAACAATGCTTTTCTATAATGAGAACCCAAAATGTCATCTGCTGTTGTTTTAGAACACGGCTTACTATATTTCAGTCTTCTCATTATGTGATCCTCTGGAAATTTCTCTGAACAATTTTATACCTAGTTTTTTAACCTTTTGCTTTTTCTTTATTTTTGTCTTTGCTTTCTTCTTTTTTTCTTCCTAGTGTGAAAGTTAATACTAAGGAAACACAATTACCAAAGAAGAAGCAGCAAGGACACAGCATAAGCACTGCAGTAATACAGTTAGACTTCTAAGACACTGGAAGCTCTGGAGTTTCCAGGCAGCTCATTCCAGAAGTCCCAGAAGACTTGCAGCCTTCAGCATTTGACCAGGAAACTAAGTGACAGAAACCTGCTTGAAATCTCTTAGAGCAAGGTTCTTGCTAACACTGCAATTTTAAAATTACGTAAGGAGTTGTGTGTCTGATTTCAGTTAATTATCTTGCTTCTGTTTAAATCCAAGGCTTCCTCCTCATATGTTTGGAAACTAAAATCTACTGTTATGGCTAATTTTTTTTTGTTTTGTTTTTTACTATTTAATACTTGTTACAGTTTCCCAAAGGCAAAATAGAAAGTCTCCCTTGTACCATTTTTTAAGGCAGACATTCTTCATTACCTTACTTTTCCTATGCATTTTCTAAACCAAGGACTTAATCCAAATCTAGCTGAAAAAGAAGATGCTTCCATGTGCAAACTGTCAAACATAAATTAGGCTCATGTTCACAGTCCTGCCCTTTGGCAAGAAGAATAACATCTGCAAAAGATTTTCTTGGATGTACTGTTTTTCTCTAAGCCATACTGACAATTAAATGCAACACTAATAACACAAATCAGTTTCCTAAAGCTGCATTCCTTTTACTCAAATTATCTTAGTACAGTTCAGTGAGATACACCTTTATTTACTGGGGCTTTTACATGGGACAGAAAAGATTCTGCCTTCCAAAGTATGGCTCTATGCACTAAATACACTAAAATGTATTTCACAGAACAAAAATCTGAGCACAAAATTGACTGATTGCAGAACAGCCCTGTGGTGAAATTAAAAGGACAAAACAAAACCAACCCTCCCCCAGCCAAACAAAAAACCTACTATTTCTTTTTGTCTCTTTTTTTAGGAAGATCAAATACAAGAAGGTATATATGGACACAGTTTGTTACTGGAGCAGTCAGAACCAGATGCTGGTATTGATCTCATTATTGCTTATCTTAGTATTTCCTAATTTATTCTGGCATATCAGAAGAAGGTTTTTCTAAACTGTTGGAAAACAGATGAACTGAGAACAAGTTGGTTTAGTAGCAGCAGGCTGTATTTTACTGATTAAAGGTGTCAAAGTAAGAGGTATGAAATTGTTAATTACTTGTACAACCTGAAAGGAAATAAGAAGCTTTTAACAGCTGTCAATGACAGGGATGCAGGCCTTCATCCTGCAGATGTTCTTTGATACTCCTTTCATAATACTACACAGGCTTCAGAAAAGATCCTGGAGTTCTGTTTGGGCACAAAAATCCCTTCATCTGAACCTGTTTGAAGGATCAGGCCCCACGGACATTACTGGGTGCAACTTTCACCCATAACAACCTACCTTTTCAACCCTTTACCATGATAGCATGATACTATGATTTGTGAGAAATTAACCATCCCATAATGATTGGAAATTTTACAATAACAAATATTTTTCTGTACTCATGTTTCAAAATTCCATCAGTCAAAGCAGCCAGAATTTATCTTTCTTTATTTTAATGCTTTAAAAGCACAGTAGAGTGCTTATGCCTGTTTCTGATGTGCTTAACATTTGCTTAACATTAACAATAAATATTTGCCAAGATATGAAAAACACTCAGTCCCCTGCCACTGTCCCCAACAATTTCCCCCCCACTGAAAACTTACATTGGTAATGAGGGATAAATGAAAGTTAATTAAAGCCATCATATTTAGAAGTGAGGTATTTTTAAATAATCCTTAGCAGTTGGTAGCACATCAGGCAGCGTCTTTGGAAATAAAGGAAAAGTTTAGAAAAGAAAGCACAAGTACAGAATACAACCACCAATTTTTGTACTTAATTAACTTATTGTTTAGCTTTTTCCCTATATAAATATGTGTGCATATATGTATATGTATGTGTATGTATATGTGTGTATATGCGTGTATGTATACATACGTATAAGAATGCCTGCAGCGTGGTGCTGCGTCAACACAACTGAAGTAGCTCTGGTTCATCAGAAACATTTCTCCTACGGTAACATTGAGCTCAGGATGGTTTAATTTACTATACAGAAAAGGACAAAGCAGCAAATGGTGAGAAATCAGTAGTGAAAACTGCAGACTTTTAACCCCCCAGCTTCAGCTGAGTGGTTCATGAAGCATTTGGCATTGCATACAGATAGTCAAGCATCATTCTGCACTGAGGTCTAGCAAAAGTAACTTGCAAAAGTTTTGAAATCCTACATGATGTGCCAGTGAACCAAGGAAAAAGGAGGTGGAAAAACTGGAATAGGAAAAAGAAGCTGGAGAGAGGGCCATGCAGGGAGACACTTCCAAGTCCATGCAAAATATAAAACCAGGCATTAGAGCATGGGAATTCCTCATAGATTTGTCATACGAACCTCTTCCTCTTAGTATGTCTTAATGGTTCAGTTAAAATCCCTGAATGCTTTTTCTAGCAATTCTTAGCTATTTTCTTACCTATTCCTGCCTGTAAAGGTCTGGCGATTCAAACGTTCATGACTAAATTCAGCACTTTTGAAGTAATGGGGAAAAGGAGACATGAAACTTAATCCAAATGCTTGGACAGAAATTAGCTCACTCAAGCTAAAATATTCTTGTTACTGGTCCCTGGTTTAAAGAAAGCAGATCTCCATTTTAGGGAACAGCTAGTAAGCCAGGGATCTGTTCCTGGGATGAGTGCCAACACTGAGACAGTCATACAACTGGGTGAGACCCAAAGCAGCGCCCAGTATATTCTTCTGACTGGGTTAAGGGTCAGTGCACCAGACTGACAGACATTCAGTTAGAGACAAACCATGGCACAAAGTGCCTGTGACTCATTTCAAAGTGCCTGGTACTGAAACACATTTTCTATGGAGTTTCTTATCCCGATAATGTTGGCAATGGCTCTGCCCTGGTTTCAGCAAGGGTAGAATTAATTTCTTCTCAGTAGATGGTGCAAGCGCTGTGTTTTGGATTTGGAATGAGAATGGTGTTTATAAGACACTAATGTTTTGGGGTCTTGCTAAGTCATATCCATCCTAAGTCAAGGACTTTTTCTGCCTTGTCTTGTGCTCTGTCAGTGAGAAGATCAAAATAAACCGGGAGGGAGCATGGCTGGGACAGGTGACCTGAACTTACTAAAAGGGTATTTCCAGACCCCAGAACTTCATGTCCAGTATATAAAATAGTAAGCACAGTCGATCTGTGTTCAGGAAGGAGTTTTTGGCATCAACCAGCAGGTGGAGAAAAACTGCATTTTGCATCACTTTAAAAAATAATTTTAAAAAATTATTATGATTATAATTATTAAGATTATGAATATTATTACTTTCAATTATTATTGTAGCTTATTTTCAATTATTAAACATTTTTTAATCTCAATATACAAGTTTTACTTTGATTCTCCTCCCCATTCAGCTGGAAGAGGAGAGGAAGAAGAGGAGAGGAAGAAGAGAGGAGGAAGTGGAGCATAGTGTTTCATGTCCAGATGGGCTTTAAACCATGACAGGTTCCTAGACTAATTTGTTTCTTGAGACTTCCCTATGCATAAGATTCAGAGAAACTGCAGTGTGAGCAACAAGAAGAGCTGTAACTTAATCACAGCAAAAAGTTCATAGTTTCCATCTTTCTTTAGCTTTGTTTCCCTACCCCCTGGTTGTGGCTCCATAGTCAGAGATCCAGGGATTTTCCTGCAATAAAACTCTGCTTTGACCCAGACTGTAGAGGACATAGAAGTATTCGGTTTGTTTCTAGAAAAGAATGTCACTGGAAAATCTTTTTCACTATTTCTCATCAATATCTTAACGACAATGATACAAAGAAGATATTTGAGAACACTTGGTTCAACCTTTTTGTGCTGTGAGAAAATGTGAATCTGAATCTATCCCTGAAACCAAATACATGGAAATTCTATGAATTTAAAGTATTGTAAAGGCACACATCTTCTTCAGTATTCTGTTTACTACATGGGATTTTAAAGAGGAAAATTAATGTATAACAGGGATTCTCCTGAGAAGGAAGATCATCCCCTCCCTTGGGCAAATAAAGGATCATGCTAAAAGAGAGACACCTCTAGAAACTGGAGGAAGTTAACAGAGGGAAAAGAGCAAGTGAAAGACAGCCAAGCCTCATACAGAATCACAGAATTAATTAGGTTGGAAAGGAACTCTGAGATCATGGAGTCCAACCTATGACCAAACACTATATCAACTAGACCATGGCACTAAGTGTGACACCCAGCCTTTCCTTAAACACCTCCAGGTGACTTCACTACCTCCCTGGACAGACCATTCCAATATCTAGTCACTCTTTTGGTGAAGAATGTCCCCTGATGCAGCTTAAGGCTAGGTCCTCTCATCCTGTCACTGGTTGTCTGGGAGAAGAGGCTGATTCCCACCTGGCTACACCCTCCTTTCAGGGAGCTGTAGAGAGTGATAAGGTCTCCCCTGAGCCTCTTCCTCTCCAGGTTCAGTCTCTCCTCACAAGACTTGTGCTCCAGACACTTCATCAACTCCACTGCCCTTCTCTGGACACATTCAAGCACCTCAATGTCCTTCCTAAATTGAGGGGTCCAAAACTGAACCCAGCACTTGAGGTGTGGCCTCACCAGTGCCCAGTATGGGGGAACAGTCACTGCCCTGGTCCTGCTGGCCACATATTTCTGACCCAGGCCACCTGGGCACAGCTTGCTCATATTCAGCTGCTGACAACCAGCACCCCCAGGCCCTTTTCTGCTGGGCCACTTTCCAGCCACTCTGTTGCCAGCCTGTAACTCTGCATGGGGTTGTTGTGGTCAAAGTGTAGGACCCAGCACTTAGTCTTGTTGAACTCGGCACTTGGTCTTGTTGGTGTTGGCCAATCAACCCAGCCTATCCAGGCTCCTCTGCAAAGCCTTCCTTCCCTCCAGAATATCAACACTTCCATGCAACTTAGCGTCATTCACGAATTTCCTAACAGTAGACTCAATCCCCTCATCCAGACTGTCAATAAAGATATTGAACAGGACTGAGCTGACACATCCCTTAGAGAACTTAAACAAAACCCCCCTACTTTCTGGGAACTAGAGGAAATTATAGAGTTGGATGCAATTAAAAAAAAAGGTAGGATACAGCATGACAAAAGTCATGCTTGAAATACAGCATTTGCAAAGATACAGTAGATAGGGAGATATTTGCTTATAAACGTTTAAATTTTTATTCTGTCAAGTGTAATCACTTCCAGTTTTCTCATTTTCAAAGGTGTTTTAGCTTATACTCTAATAAATAAAGTCCTTCGGCCTTCTTACAGGAATTTGGTTTCAAGAAGGTCTAGTCAGACTCAAAGCAGAAACAAAAGTAGTTCCTGAGCTTATAAAAAACATGCTACCGTGGGTAAGAGATTTAAAATACTCAAGTAGTTAAAAGATCAAGGTCACCTTTCAGAAGAAAGTTTTTATTAAATAAAGAAAAAGTTATGAATAGATGAGTTTACAGCAAGACAAAAGTTCACCTTAAAATCAAATTCCAAAGCTTACTGTACTTCCCGAACTCCAGAGAGTTCAGCATTTGCTGCATTCTTGGTATATACAGCTAGACCTCATTTCTGAAAATCTTTCAGTTAAAGTTCTGAAAAGTTTATCTTAGCAAAACGGTTAAATAGAGTGGTGGGTTTTTTTCTAATAGATCTCTTAAAGCGCAAAGACACAGTTCACCTAATATGGTGAAAAACATAAGGAGGCAAATTCAAACTGTAGATATTGACAAAGAGATGTATAGCGTAATGGAGAGGTGAGAAGAAAGAGAAGTCTGAATAATTACACAAAATCTAGCTCTCTCCAGTTCCATCCTGGTCACTTGTAACTCTGTAACACTTACAGAACAAAGATGCAAGTAAAAGAGTTAAAATAGAAATCTTTGACAGTAAAGTAGTTTTCTAGTTTCTCATGTAGCCCTGAAAATTTCAATACTGTTTGAAGCTGGTGAACCACATTTGCAAGCTTTGCCTTAACTCATCTATTTCTGAGATCAGAAGCCAGAATTATTTAATGACAAGTATCAGCTTTTGTTCACAAACACGAGTTTAAAGGTTAATTACGCTACACTCACTGGACTTGTACCCAAGAGATTGCCCAGAACTCCAATAGATGTTATAAAAAACCCTGTATTACCATAAAATGATCTAGAATCAGCATCTTTTCTAGTCTTATTCAAAGAGACTTTCACCTTTGCAGCTGAGCAATGGAGGAATTAGCAAAGGGAGGAGTGAAAGAGCTCTTCTGTGTCAGTTAGTTCTTTCACTTATGATTGGACTAGAACCTTAAAAAATGTGCTGCTTGGTGGCATTTATACAGACAAATTTACCAGTATAAAAAACCCCACATAATGCCAAAGAGAGAACTGTTCATACCATACATAAATACTGCCAATTATGAAAGTAATCAAAAGTATGCTACTTGTTCATACTATGGCATGGGAGTCACAGTATAAAATACATGCATTTTTGTTTAGAATTTGTCATATATGGAGGAAAACTCTATTCTAATACTTTGAAGCATAAAATCCAACACAGCTGAACTCATTTTTTGTTCAGTGCAAGTATAAATTGAACTTCCCTCAGCACTGCTATACTGTTGACAATTATTTGTGCCCATAGCATACTTGTTAAGATCAAAACAGTTGGTCAGATACCACAGTAATGCAAAACAGGTTGCATGAAGAAGTGATCACTTAAGAGAGGGTTAAGATAGGCTGCACTGCTTTTATTACTTTAATCAGTCTTCCAGATCTCACATGTAAGGAGCTCTTACCAGCACACTATTGTTCTTAAACCATTTCTGAGGCTGATTCTGAGTCAGTATGTAATGAGTTTGGATTTGGAAATCTCCTTGTCACTTTTTCCACTACTGCATTCTGGTTTGGAGAAAACAAACCAAGTGCTGTAGTTCAATCTCTCCCCTTTTCTACATTCTGTCTTTGAAAATCCTCTTGTATAATTAAGAACAAGTCTTAAAGTGCTCTTCAAATCAGGGACTAGGATTGATGCTATTTATGAAAATCCTTGTAGATATCTCTTACAGTGTCCACATTGATTGAGATGGACATTTACTAATCTTGGGCTGGTTTCTGGCATTTTCCTATAGAAATAGTAATAGAATGCTGGAAAAAAATTATATTTAATTTGGGCAATGGGTTGGACTGAGTAATTTTCCTCTCCTTAATAATTTTATCAGAATGTAAGGCTTTCACTTGTTTTACAAAGAATGAGACATGGATATCAAAAGAAAAAACTGCAAAGCTGTATTTCACTGCATAATGATACCATCAATCCACAGTTTGACTACAGTTGGAGAACTTGATTATGTTACACACATTCCTTGTGTTTACTATGCACAAAGAAGCATTTTACCATGAAGAAAAAGACATGTTCTGTGAAGAAATACTGATGTGTATGGGATGGTATACAGCTATGGAGCACCCCCTGATACAACATGAACATCAGCAATCATCTGCTTTTGTGGATCTCAGTTATATTTCCGAGTTGAGTTGGTGCCTATAAATGTGGGACTAAACTTAGTTGACATGGTCAGACAACTTGTGGTACTCAGTGTAACTCATTTACATCAAAATCAGGTATCCCTGCTTGCCACACACAGTACAGATTCACACACAGATATGTATATACAAATAATATCTATAAGACCACGTGTGTGTGTGTGTATACATGCGTGTACTTAAACATCAGTATTAAATTCAAGTATCTACTTCTCACAGGAGTTCCCTGCGTGACAAAAAACCCCAAAACTAAATGTTGTTCTCTTGTAATGGAGTGATGCACACTGTATCCTCCTCTTTTATTAAAGACAGATGAATATTCTCCTGCTGTGGGTCTACCCTGAAAGCAACCTCGTATGACGTTTTCATAAAAAGAATTTCTACATTCATTTCTTTTAAAAAGAAGAGGCATGTTTAGTCTTTTCTGCACATAAAGCATGTAACTGTGATACAAAGTCAGTAAACATATTAGCCCCATTCCTAGAAGAGATATCATCACAGATTAAGTTTGCCAGAAAAGGAGCCAGAGTAAAAAAAAGTAGGAAAGAGCAAAAATATTTATCTATTTATCTACCTCCACATAAACGCGTCTGGTTCTATGAAGATATACATAATTAGGGCAGTTTTCTGTGCTTATATATGGCTTTGAAAGGGCTGTGATAATTGTCAACAACACATCAATTCTCAAATTTGGAACAATTTGCAATATAACATTCATTATTACAAGAGAAACAGTTCAAGAAAAATATTTGACATGATAATGTAGTAATACTTTCTAGCAAAGAACATATTTAATAACATAAGAGATGGTGCAGGGGTTAAGGCTTGATTTGGTGTTGAGGTTTGTTATGACAGAAATTAAATGGAAGAAAACCATTCTCTTTTGCTCATTCTGCAGCAGAAGATGTTTCTGTCCTTTAGTCTGGAATTGCACATTCTCAGAACAAAAGGAATTATTTAGTCACTGAGCAGACACGCTTGAGACAGCTCTGCCAGAATAGAGAAACTGTAGCAAAGCCCAACTCCACAGAAAGTGCTGTATTGCATATGGGTGACATACTTGCCTCATCTCCACCAAATGAGGAATCCCCCTGTCCATTTCTGCACTTGACTGTGGGCATACCCCCTTCTCTACATGGCATAAAATTAAGTACAAACCTAGTTCATGCTTTTTTAAGGAAACACTTACAGATCACCGTAGACAAGGCCATAAATCTGTGCTGTGCTGTGATGGTAGATTCCTCTCAGGATAATTAGAAGAAGGATCACAACAAAAGCTGGAAGTCCCCAACTCAAAAGGAAGTAAAGCAGATAGCGCGTCTCCGTGTGTTCATCATTCATCACAAGGACATACCAGAAATTAACAGCCTGAAGAATAATGCACAAAAACAATCAGTAGACTTGGTGCAACAAGCTATGGCAAAAACTGAATCACTCTGAAAGTCATAATGCAGCGTATTTCTGACCTGTCACATGTGTATGTATGAACGGTTTTCAACAAAAATACTTTGTCCTCACTTTTTTTTCCTTAAGTAATGAAAAGACTTTATAAAAGACATATGCTTATTCATATAACTATTGTGAATTAGACTGACGTAGAGGAAGGGACACCCTGTTTGGTAGAATACACTAATTTTGCAATACAAAAATAGCTTTTTGGTGCAAAAATCACTTTCTTCTTGGATATTCATACCTTCACATAGAAGCCTGGCATTTAGTATTTCTAAATCTGATCTGTATTTAATATTTTTATGTTAGTGTTCAGCTCTGTGTATCTTGCAGGAAACACACTAAGCTCCTTCGATGGTTCTAACTGTGATCCTGTTCTGGCTCAGCAGTACAACAAAGACATGAAGTGAGTCCAGCAACGGCCCATGAAGATCAATTGAGGGGTGGAAAACCTCTCCCATGAGGGAAGGCTGAGAGAACTGTGGCTGTTCAGCCTTGAAAGAAGATGCTCAGGGGGATCATGTCCACGTGTATAGATATCTGATAGGAGGCACCGATGCAGAGGGAGACAGACAGCCCCAGTGGTGGGGCAAGAGGCAATGGGCCCAAATTACCATACAAGAAGCTCCAGCTGCATACAAGAAAAAGCTTTCTTACTGTGGGGGTGCTCAAACACTGGGCCAAGATGCCCAGAGAGGTTGCGGAGTATGTGTCCTTAGATAATCAAAAACAAACTGACCATGGTGCTGGGCAGCCTGCCGTAGCTGCTTGAGGTATGGTGTTGCACTAGACAGTGTCAAGGTACCCCTAAAACTTCAATGGTTCTATGATTCTGTGTAATATAAGAGTTTGAGAAAAAACTGCAAATAAATGAATGTAAATTCACAGGCATCTCTAAAACAGTCTGTGTTTTCTTATGATCAACTCACCATCAAACAGCATAATTTGGTTTAAAACCATATATGAATTAAAATGAAGTGCAATAGCTGGAACCCCTTGAAAGAACTGGTAGTATGGGTAAGGAAACCCTTCAAGTGAAACGAAATACTTAGGGTATTGCATGGATATTTGCATTTTCTTTAAGATGTTCATAGCACACACTGTCATGTGTGAGCATTTTTTAATGTGCATCTACACACTACTGTCTATAAACACCTAAGCTATCCATAATAAAAATATTTTTTGAAAAATTTTTCTTCACTTTCTCCACTTCAAAAATGATATACCATGTACAGATCTGCATGCTATATTATTATTTCTGGCCTTTTATATGGGGTGAATAAGGAATTAATTTTGTCTTTTTCTGCATATAAGGTATCTAATTCCAGCTTGTGCCTTTAAGCATGTCATGTCAGTCAACAGAGACAGGACAGGCACCTTCAGGTACTCATTAATCCTTACCCAAGCACAATCATCTCTCTCCATGGTCTACACAAGGGTTACATATAATAATGTTACATGCTTCATTTTCAGCCATCTACTGTAAGGATAGGTAAAAATTCATACAAAGTGACAAGACAATGCAACGTGATTATTTTGTTGAGGAAATTTTGCACATTTCCCTCAGCCAAGGGCTTGTCTACCCCTTTGTTCAGGAACACCTAATTTTCATATTCAAGTACTTACTTAGTTGTTTCTGGATTCCTTATGTAGGTCTCATTAGTTAACTATCATTTGAGATTTTTTTCTCAAATGTGATTTATATAGCATGAATATACAACACTTTCTGTTGTCGATAATGAACCGCATTGCATACCAACAACTTGTTTAAAAAAGGTTAGTATGTGTTTTAAATGCCTTTTTACAGAATGACATTTCATAGGTATGTTCAGTGTATATACTTATATTAATTATATAATAATTATTATGTCTTTTTTGATTTTCATTTGTTGATTAGTGCTATATGAACAAAGGTAAGGTTTATTTTCCTTAAAGGATCACAGGTAAATCCCACCATATAATTGCAACTATGCTGTGTAGGTTAAAAGAACACAGAAAAACTATTAATTTCATTGCTGGACATGCATAGGAATAAAATATTAAACAGATGAAAATGGTACTTGGACGAAAATCCATACCTTGTGCAAAGATTGGTTGTTCTGTTCAGTTTTACATGGGACTGAAAACTCATTCAAAATTCTGTTTGTCACATTATGCCAATAAACACTCCTCAATTACATGCCCTTATAGTCCTGGCTAGACTGTACCTCACTGCAAGCACTTCCAAACAGCAAAATCCTTGAATGGATATATATGCCATTACATTCAGGGATTGTTGGTTCTACTAATTCTGACAATCTCGTGAACATCGTTCTCAGTCATCCAACTGAAATTGCTTTCTATGAAATCATACCTCATGTCCTGGCTCTGTGTTTGGTTAGCCATATTTAGATATCTCACCTCATTCATCACAGCACAACACTTAACACCACAGCTGCTATAAAGATGTAAGCAAGGTTGGATTAGTCACATTTTCTGCACAGTCACACTTGTATTTTGCTAATTGCTAGTTCTTATTTTCAACCCCTTTTGATGCTCCAAAATGTAATCAATTAAATAATAGAGGAGGTAATTTTAGCAAATCCTTTCCTGTTGCCATGCTGCAACAATAACCAGTTCAACAGAAGAATAAAATGCACAGTCCATTTTCCAGCTGCTCAGGCAGAAGAACAAATGGGCAAGTTGTGATTTGGTCTGATGTAGAATGCAAAATAATTGTTTATTCACGTAACACTAATGAGACAATATGAACTTCAGTGAAGGTTTTTTCTTTTAAAATGAGGCAATTAATGGAAATTACCTTCCCAAACTTGGGATGCTGGTTTTTTTTTTTTAATTATTCATTCGTTTATCTTTAGTGATAATCACAGAATTTTATAACACTTTGTATTGGAAGGGACAATCTAGTTCCACACCTCCCGCTGTGGGACATTTTCCACTCGACCAATGTCCTGGTACCAGCCAGGACAGGGTTGATTTTTGCAGTGGCCATGGCTGGGAGCCAGAGGTTATTCTATACTACCTCACATCATTTTTGGGGGCTGGGGGAAGGAACTCTTCCGGGGAGAAGGGGTTTGTTCTGGGTCAGTGTAGTGTGGTGGAAGGAGCAGTTGGGTGGTGTTTCTGTGTGAATCATTCACCTCTTTCTTGTACCCGCTGTCATTAGTGATGTTGTTGTACTGTTTGTTTCCTTATCTCATTGCTCTTTCCAGTACATTGCTCTTATCTCAACCCATGATCCTTGCCTTCTGAGCCTCCAACTCTTCTCTCCAGCCTGAAGCAGGGCAGAGGCAGGGGGAGCCTGGGAGCAAGCAAGCAGTGCATGGATTCACTAAATTGGAGAGTACCATTCCTAAACAAGGACAACAAAGTTGCTCAAAGTCTCATCTCCAAACTGCCCTTGAACACTTCCAGGGATTAAGTAGACACAGCTTCTATGGGCAAAACCTGTTCCAGTGCCTCACCATCTGTGATAAGCTATGGACATCTGGCAAATAACAGGTGCGAAATACTTTAAATAAAGTCTTTCCCTTTCCAGTAGGAAAACTTCTGTTTTCCTTCTTCTTTTCACGAATAGCTGGAGGGGTCATTTTATAATAATTGTATGCTTTCATGTAATTCCTTTTTTGAAGCTGTAAAGCAGTCCACAAATTATTCTTAAAATAAAAAGAAAAGCGTCAAACTTCCTTTAAGATCAGCAAACATCTTACAAGTCTGACACAAATTTGTAGAAACTTATTGAAAATTTAAAGTGTCATTAAATCAACGTAGGAGAAAGATTCAGTTATGGGTGATAGCAAGATCATGACTTTCATTCTGGTTTGCTTGTTGAACTGACGTTTTCACTGTTGATTTGATTCACTGTAGCAATAGCTCAAGAAAGCACAAAGAATCATGTTTTTCCATAATTTTACTGTGTGTCAGAATTGGCAGTTGAGAACTACAGAATTTTTTTTTTTACCTCAATAGACAGATTTTAATTTTCTTTGTAACTTACTTCTTGCAACACGTTAGAAAATACTAAGAGAAGAAACTTATTTTCCTTGTCATGCTGAAAGACACTCTTAGCATGTGCTCCTAAGATAAAAGCAGATAAAAAGATTTGAAAATACAGGGTTATGCTGTTCAGTTGTACAAAGGGACACTTGTCAGGACAAAGACTACTGGATTTCAGACATTAATATAAGGCAAATATTTCAGACCTATAAAGAGCCATTTGCACCTTATTTACTCCTTTCCTTCTGCAGTTAAGAAAGCCTCATCCTTCAAAAAAATGGGTAATGCTATTAGCTTTCTGTGACTTAAAAATTCTCCCTATAAAAAACAAGAAACAAGATCATACAATAATAAGGCAGTGGAAAAAATAGACAAACAAGGATGATTTTATGTGATCTTTGTTCTGATGCTGAAAATCGACCAGGTGACTTCTGAGATCCTTTCCATCTTTACATTTCAGTCAATAGATGAGTAGTAGCTACATTTGTAGCAGAAATACTGATATTGAATATGTCTACAAATACAAGAAGCTAAAAAGAGAACCAGAATTAAACCATGAAGTTATAGATAAATTGTTTTGTAAAAAGCATTGATGTAAGATAAAATGTTAAGCATAATTGCTATACCTAGCACAATACCGAAGATGGAAAGACTACCAAAAAAAAAAAAAAACAAAAAACAAAAAGAACCAAACCAAACCAAACCAACCAACCAACCAACCAAAGAAACAAAAAAAACACCACCAAAACCAAAAAACAAACAAACAAACAAAAAAAAAATGGTGAGGAAGTTATCCTAGAGTCTGGAAAGTGAAGATCTTTGATCTGGACCACAGAAATTAATCTGTATCTATCTGAGTGCACTGTTAAATCTGTGTTCTCCTATAGAGTTTTGTTGACTGGAAATGTTGCTATAGCACCTTTGGTCACTTAAAATCTCCTGGATTTTATGGATGTTTCAGTTCCACATGCCTGCACAGTGCTGGTACTTGATTATCACATTCACCCATTTCTGTATCCCACGATCAAGGCAGATTTGTAAGATTGTAGATTTGTAAGACCTAAGTCACTTAATCAAGCATATGCACTATGCTATGCAACCTCACAGAGGCAGTGACTTCACAAAGGGCACAGAATCTGTTCCTGTATTTTTGCTCTTTTCCAGACATAAGTATTTAAGTCCCATTTAAGTATAAATACATTATTAATTCTGCTTTCCAAATCAAGTCATGCATATAAAGTATACTAGGCTGAGAAATACAAACATTAATTTCCCAAAATTTTAAGTCTGCCGTTCAGACAGCGGTAGCATCTAGACTTCTGGTTTCCCTTTGGATCCACAAGCTTTTCTAGAGTTGTCATGCGGACCAATTCAAGCACAGAGATGTCCCCAGCAATGCTTCCTGTGCCCTGATATAGCTTACTCACTCCACAATGAGATATATAAATTCAAGACCTATTCCCAGTTAAGAAGAGTAAACTGCAGCTGACACCTGGTGTGATCTATATTTCATATTATTTCTTTCCTTTTGGGTCTTTCAAAGTTCAGGTATCACTCTCAGCTGAAGACCTGCAGCTACAAAAAGGGGTTTTACTCCTAGCAGCTCATCACTCAGAAGGCTGTGATGGATTCCCTCTTAAGCACTTTTGTCCGGTCAGATTTCCATGACTAGTCTTCATGTTTTACACAAGCCTAAGGCTCCACTAAATGCAATGTTATTATGCAAGTTCTTAGGATTTGGCCAAAGTCTTCTTCAAAAAAAAATAGCACTGGATTTCAACTACAGACATAAAAATGACCAACGGTTAACAGTCATACAATTTTTTTTTGCCATTATAAGTAATTTTTGCAACTCAATGCAATGTAAAACACATAGAATGGGATGATGAAATACTATCAAACACTGATAGAATGGGATGATGAAATACTATCAAACACTGAGTTGCCAAAGCTTGAGACATCCCAGTAAAAAAGAAACCTGAAAACATTACCTTGTCCAAATTAGAAAATGGTGAGGAGCTCTGAAGTAATTTAGGAACAAAGTGAATGAGCAACTGTGAAGAATATAATTTACAGCTTACACAATAATTCAGAGTAGTTAACCTGTGAGACCATAATTTGCCCAGAAGACAAATTTCTGTATTGAGGCCATCTACATGTAGCTTGCTAAGGCTAATGAACACAGCTGAGCTGCTGGAGAGGCTGTTGGTATTCTCAATGAATATTAGCCTGACATATCCCAGGAAAATGCCACTTATCACATGAATGTTACTTGGGAGAGAAAGTTGTATTTAGATGCAGCCTAATTTGCAATTCTTGGTTTGGCCTGACAGCCTGCATATTGGAGGATTTGTATGTATGGAGCTGCATATGTAAAGCTGTATGCTATAATAAATGTGCTGGGGACAAATCCTCTTAAAATAACAGACAAATTGCTTAACTCCCATACTGGTGCTAAATATACATTTCTAGATGACGGCATAATAATGTATTTTTTCAAATAACCCCACAGCTCATTATTTTGACTAACATACAACTGGTAAGTTATCTTCAAATCAGTAATCCATAACTGATTCGATTGTTCATGGTGTTCCATATTAGTTCAATTGTTTTTTCCACCATTTACTGTTCTGTAATATATCAAATGCGCAACAGAGCTGTGAGTAGTCTGGAGTACAAGTCTGATGAGGAATGGCTGAGGGACCTGGGGAAGTTCAGCCTGGAGAAAAGGATGGGGGGGACATGGTTTAGTTGTGGACTTGGCAGTACTGAGTTAACTGTTGGACTTGACGATCTTAGGGGGCTTCTGCAACCTAAAAGATTCTATGATTCTATAAAAATTCTGGTAATAATTATGAATACATATATACTGTATTTTAATGCAAACTTGTGAAGGTATGCTTGTTATGCTATACCAGTTTAATGACTAAAATGCCACTGACTCAACAAATTACAGTATAGTTTACATTTACGCTTCACCTGTAAGGGACGGCTTCAAAGGACCAAATAAGAGATGTTTTGAAAAATTATTAACAGTAAGAAAAATAATTCTTCAGTGTTCTGAGACAGTAACTTCTTTACAGGATGAAATAAGATGAGGACATTCTTACATGGTTGCAATAGGTATTAGTGGAAAAAGTCTTTTGTAGGGTTTGTATATTTACCCTTGGAGTTGTGTCACTCTAGGTTTAATAAAAGCCATCTGAAGTTTTGGCCTTCTAGAAACACTGAGTTTCGGTGCTCTATATCTCTCTCTGTATATAGATATACAGATATGTATATATAATCACTACAATATAATAGAAATACAGTCTACTGATCAGTTACTTTTACAGGTGTTTTGGGGAAGTGATAAAAAGGACTAAGATACCAACCTGAATAAGCATCCAGCTGAACTGGCAGAGGTAAAGGTAATGGGTAACAGATGCAAGGGCAAAGCAGCTTTCCTCTGAGATATGCTGGCTCATGTAAGCAGAGGCCAGAAATGAAACCTGTAGGGGAAAAAAATGAATACATGCATATTGGAATTAAACAATATTAATTTAATATTAACAATAAGAGGAAAAAATTAGTTTGGAAGTAAAACATAAGAATAAATTACTATTTCAGAGACTCAGGAAAGGTATCTTGGACATTTAAAATTCACCCAAAAGAAGTTATGCTTAAACACTCTCAACCCCTAAAAAAGCTTTAAACTTTTTCCAGACTATCTAATATCTCTTTGTTGAGAGATGTTAGCTGTTTACTATGACCTGAGATTAGTTTAGCTGGTTAGAACATGGTGCTAATAATGCCAAGGTTGTGTGTTCAATCTCTGTATTCACTTAAGAATTGGACTCAGTGATCCTTGTGGGTCTGTTCTAACTTGGAATATTCTGCAATAGACAAGTAAGTTTTAATTAGAATGAGTTACATTGAGTTGTATTACTCTGATTTAGTATGTTGCTGCCTTTTCTTTACTTGCTTAGCATGAACAGTTGGATTTGCTGAAGCCTTAGATGACAAGCTGTGGTCTTACACCTAGATATGTTTTTGGCTGGAATGGAAAAGAATATTGATACTGCACTGATGTTCTTGTTGTTGCTAGATAATATTTATCCTAAGTCGAGGGCTTTCTAATTTCCCATACTCTGCCAGCTAGCAGGTGCCGTACCACTCTTAAATTACTTATTTTTACAAATCTGACACCTGAGACTGTGCTATGGGAAACCAAGGGTCGAGCCTGAAGAATGAGGAAGCACACCTGAGAGGGAGGGTGTGTTTGCGCAAGGAGTCAGGAGAGGCACCCATGGGCCATATGGAGCTGCCCACCGTGAAGGTACTCCAGTCCCCACAGTGACAGTCTCGGTTGGTGTGTGTGTAAGTCCTTGAATGGTGTGAGAATGTTCAGGCAGAGGCTTCTCCTTTAATACATTTCACCTTTATATGACGAGACTACTGAGAGGTTTAATACTGATTGTTTAAAATTGTTCCCAGGCAACATTAGACACAGGTTTTGTAATTGGGGGTGGATATTTTCCTCCATAAAACTAGAAGAGATGTTACCTTCTAATTTGAGTAAATCCAGATTTGTTATCAAGTAAACAAACAAACTCAAGAGGCAGTAGTAATACAATACCTCAGCCCATAAGATAGCAATACTGGATAAAAGGAAGGAAGCATTTATTCCTTTGTCTAATACCATACCAGGATTTCACATTCACAAGGCAGTTACAATTTGGGTTTTTTCCACAGATATGCCAAATGTGAAAGGACTGTATGTTGGCTGGATAAGTAGTCAATACATTGTCTAAGGAACAAAGGTATTCCAACTCTGACTGCAATGAATTCATGGCTAGACAATTTCAACATAGCATTTTAAATTAAAACACAACTCAGAAACCTTAAGCTCTGTCTTCTGTAAATTTCTTTACAGAAGAAATAGCTCTACAAGCAAAATTCCTAAAATAATCGAAGTGTTCACATAAAGAAAGGTTCCATTCATCCACTGTGCTGAAAACTTTCTCTTTCCCTGACAAAAAATCCTACTATTTTGACCAACAGCCCATTGACTTGTTAGTAACAGAAATTAATGGTCTGTACAGACTGATTTTATGTACATAAAATCAGGAGATGAGATAAGTAAGGAAGTTAAAGTAAATTAAGTGATTTGGCATATATGTGAAATCTGTATTTACAACAAAATAGCTGTATGGTGCTGGGTAGCCCTTATACAGTCTCTTTATCATAAAATCACCCTTACAAAGACAGGATAATGTTACCACCACGAAATGGAAGAATAACAATGAGCAACTGGGGAACAAGTGGACTAAAAAAAAATATTATGAGATGCATTTCAATATCTAAAGGGGAAAAAAACCCAATTTAAGTATTTTATGTGGGATTTATCAGTCTTCTGCTAGGAACTGGAATCTAACCATGGCCACATAACCATTCAGTTATTAGGAGGTTAACACACAGCTAAATATACACTGTTCTTTGCGAAATTCTGACGGTGCTAAAAGAAATCCCATCATCTGGAGCGAGCTAAACACAACTGAAATATGTCTGCAATAGCTGCCATCCATGAGGGATAAACAAGTAGTGTTTGTGGAAACAACCCCATAGCACCAGCTCTCTCAAACATTACCAGTAGTAATTCTTGTAAAACTTGAGCAAATGCTTCTATTGTCAACAAGTTTCTGGGTGGAAAGGCTTTACCATCTTTTGTTCTCCAAAGGCTTGTACATAGGTCAAGGACAGACTGTTAGGCTAGAGACAAACAGGGGATGCAAACACAAAAGCAGACTGATAGAGTCCTGGACATATGTTTTTAACACCTTTTGGACTGAATGTTGGCTTGAAAGCATTTTGCATCTATAATCCTCTGCTTCAAGAATAATAAGATTTTGCATATTAAAAAAGAGGAGTATATAATTATATCGTTTTCCAATTAAAACAATGCAAAGAGCCCAAATATTTGCTAAAAAATGCATATCTTTGATAGAAACTGATTGTTCTTAAAGAAACAAGACTGCAATATGGCTGGAGTAATCCCTCAGCTAAGAATTCACTGTAAAAAAGGTAAAATAAATATAAAATTTTCATAGACTCATTATCTTACATCTTGGTTGGAATATACAAATGAGAGTTGGTTTATAACAGAAAAACCCCCTCAAACCAAGAAATGTGCCTTCCCAAAAAACTGTTCCTTAGACCTAATTGCCTCATGTCTTCTGTAACTCAGTTATTACCTGTAGAGTGCAATCTTTTGTAACAAGGAACCTATTACTTTAGTAACAAAAATATGTGCCATCTATTGGAACAAGTTGTTCCCTCTTGGATCTTTAAAATAAATGCTCCTTATAATACCAATTGTCCAGCATTCTTTTTAAAGAGAGTTCTTGGTTTAAATAGCCCTTTTCAATCTTTGTATACTGACATCTAGTTCTATGCTGACATAATGCTTCTTCCTCGTACTTGTCCAGATGATCAGTCTTGACCCAAAATGATTTGACCAAAGGATAATTTCTTAAATCACTCAAATAGCAGGCTGATACTTTTATTAATTTGACTGCGAGGATTTCACACCACATTGAAAATTATGGTGAAAGCATATCATTCAAAATATTCCCCTTGATAAAGTGAAAAAAAAAAAAGTTAATAAAATATGATAAAGAAATACACTTCTGTTTAACAGCAAAAGGTTCTTTGACAGGGTCCCCATCTGACAATCATTTACTTAGTTAATCAGAGGACACTGCAATTCTTTTAAAACTTTAAGACAATTATCTAGCAATTACTTCAAGGAAATTATTACCAGGATATTCCATCTAAGTCATCAATACCAAACTATAACTGAATAATATGAGATGATTTACATAACTGTATGTTCCTGTATGAAGAGTATTTTTGTACTGCTGTTTCCAAGTAGTAAGGCTGTATCTGAACATCACTCCTCTGCTAGCTGAGATCCACTCCTAGTTTCCCGCCTGAACCTCTTCAGGGTCAGTTTATATCTGGTTTTATTTCTGTTGTAAATCTCTCAGGTTACATAGGATTTCCTCCTCCTTGGGGTTTGTACTACCATGAATTCATGGAAAGCAGTAGTAATCTCCCTCAGGCTCCATTTTTCAGGGTTAATTAAGCCACTGCACAACACAGTACTCTGTAGAGATGCCTAAGCTGATTTGGACCACAAAAGCAGTTTAGCTCCATGAATACAGCATCTGCCTAGAACAATTTACCTTGTTTCTCACAGTAACCCTATATACTGAAATGTATGCTCACACATGTGAAAACTTGTCCTTGTGGAAAAAGTCTTTGCAGCTTATGCACCAATTTCATTGTCCTTCTCTATAATGGACACATTGATTTCAACCTTCATGAAAACACTTAGTCAGGGTTGGATGGTGAAAAGCTGAAGAGGTCTCACAAGATTCTCATCCAGCAGTTTTCTTATCTCACTATATACCATGCAAAAACTTCTGATCACAGTCATATATTTACAGAATTGTTTGGGTTGGAAGGGACCTTAAATATCATCTAGTTCCAAAATCCCTGCCATGGGCACGGACACCTTCTATTACACCAGGTTGCTTTAAACCCCATCCAGCCTGGCCTTGAACACTTCCAGGGAGGGGGCTGCTACAGCTTTTATGGGCAATCTGTGCAGTTCCTCACCACTGTCACAGTAAAGAATATTTTCCTAATATTTAATCTAAACTAACTGTCAGTTTGAATCCTTTCCCCTTGTCCTGTCATTACATACTCTCATAAACTGTTTCTCTACATTTTCCTTGTAGGCTCCCTTCAGGTACTGGATGGACACAATTAGGTCACCACAAAGCCTTATCTTTTCCAGACTGAGCAATTCCAACTCTCCTAGCTTTTCCTCATAGGAGAGATGTTCCATCCCTTTAATCATCTTGGTGGACTCACTCCAACAGGTCCATGCCCCTTCTGGGCTGGAGACCTCAGACCTCATTGTAGGTGGGGTCTCATGAGAGCAGAATGGAGGGGCCAAATCCTCCCTCTCCTGCTGGACACGCTGCTTTGGATGCAGCCCAGGATACAGTTGGCTTTTTAGGCTGATACATGGTAATATCTCAGTGATCATCTGGTACACATAGCTTTCCTTCTTATTTCTAATCAACTACCTCTTGGCATAGAATTTTGTTGTTAACCTACAAGTTATGACTGTTTGACTTGTTCTAGAAAATATTCCTGTATTTCACACTTCAGCCTTCAAAGCTATTCACACCTTTCTATATGCTACCCCACTATCCCTAAGTGTCAGCACTTCTCTACTTTCTGCCATTGATGCATTTTGGCTGGGCATATTATTTTCTGTCTCACAAACCAGGGCTTTAGGATCAGTACAATACCTCTCTTTGTCACTCTCTCATAGTTGTCTTTTCCCGTTAGTCTGTCTGTTCTCAGATCTGAGTTCCTGGACTAATCTTCCTCCATTATTATTTTACTAAGTATGTGATACATCATGTACTTTACCATATTTATCTCATCAAAGGAAACTATCAGACTAGTTGGGTATGATCTAAGTATAAGCACATGTGAGTCCTATTCTCTCATTCATCTATCACTATTTATTATCATTTACTCTCATTTATTATCACTATTGACTTTTGACAGAATTTTTTTCTAAACTCTTAGATGCTTCTGATATTGTATTAATGGGCCTCCATTAGGATTGGGAGCTTTTTTGTTTCAAACTATGAATGCACCTGTCCTTTGGATGCTCCTTCTCCCTTGGTAACCATAACCTTCACTCCATGCTACTAACTCTACACCATCTTGGCATTTTCTCAGTGGTGACCTTTAATATCATTATCTTCTCTGATGATGTGAAGATTGAACTTTTTTTTGTTGTTTGGAGTTACATCTAATGTATTTACCTTTCCTGCCTCACTGCAAATTCATACCAGAAATTTTACATTATTCTTTCTTCATTTATATAAAAAACCCCACCCACCAACCAACCAACCAACTAACCATCCAACCTTAACAAAAATTCCACACAAGAAGACGACATTATTGCCAACCAAACCAAATGTACAAAGTTTATTCACTGATGCCAGCTAATGATGTGAGCAAATCAATGAGCTTTCTAATGATTAAAGAATTTTTTTAACTCTAAGTTCAGAATTAGCAGACCTTAACCTGGCCTCGTAACAGAAATTTACAAATAAAACAATGAGTCTAAGTTGATTTTTTAATATTTTACAAAAGAGAAAAAGGAAAGATCAGAAGACTGAAGAAATTCCTTACCAATCAGGTAAAAAAAAATCAACAAAGAAGTTGTCTGAAAACTGAAATAAGAATTAGGTATGAAAAATAAGTAAGTGCAACACAGAGCACTAGTAATTCCAGTTTGTCATGGTAAGTGCTGAAATGCTACCACATGTTAGATTTTAAAATGAGGATACAGCACGTGACACATGGAAACAAATCTTGTCTTTACATTGCAACAGACGTAGAAGTACTAAACATCTTCTTTGTCCCAGACTTCTCTAATAAGACCAGCCTTCAGGGATGCCACATCCCAGAAACTAGGGAATAAGACTGGAGCAAGGAAGATATACCCTTGGTGGAAGAGGGTCAGGTCGAGGAATAATTTAGCACACAGGACAGTGGGACCTGATGGGATGCACACATTACTGTTGAGTGAGCTAGCTGTTTCCATTCCAAGACCAATTGTGATAACCTTTCAACAATCATGGTGACTAGGAAGTGCCCAAAGACTGGAGGAAAGCAAAAGTCACCTGCATCTTCAAGAAGCACAAGGAGGAGGATCTGGGCAACTACAGGCTGGTCAGCCTCACCTCCATCCTTGGGAATGTGACGGAGCAGCTAATCCTGCAAACAATTTGCAGGCATATTAAGGAGGAGACAATCACCAGGAGCAGCCAGCATGGTTTCACCAAGGGAAAGTCATGCTTGACCAACTTGATTAACTTCTGTGATGAAGTCACTGGCCCAATAGATGAAGAGAGAGCAGAATATATTGTCAACCTGGACTTTAGTAAAGCCTTTGACTCTGTCTTTGGTAAGATATTCATAGATGAGTTTGGGACTTATGGGCTGGAAATGCAGACAGTGAGGTTGACCAAAAACTAGTTTGAACTTGTTTGGAAAGTACTGTTTTTAAGTGGTTTATGAGACAACACTTCAGAACTGTTCAAAGAAGTGCAATGGAACTGATAAATTTCAAGCACAGTGATGAAAGAAAGATTATTCCTTTTTGAAAAAAAAAAAGAAAAGAATGTAAACAAAACTTTTTTTCCTTGCATTTGTGGCAAACCAGATCATATAATGTATTTCCATTCAGAGAATGAGCAACACTCAGTAAGGAGGACAGGAAGGTTTATCTGTTAAAAACCATAGGTAACTGATTAACCAGGTTCCAGTCAACTCAAACCAGCCTGTCTTAGTGTTCTGTCGCAATTTTTCAGCCTGACAATGCAGTAAATACTGAAAAAAAAATTTTAAAAATACCTAAGTCTATCTGATGCAATATTAGCTGTAGTTAGTTGTTAAACAGGAAGTAAACAAGTTGTAAAACAGGAAGTTTCTGCACTGATACTGCAAATGTTAAAACCCGGAGGCAGTAAGCTAAAGAAAAGGTAAAAATAAAATAATAAACCAGTAAAACATAACATATAGTTTCAAAAATGTTTTCACAAGGGGAGAATAAATCTAACAGCAATAATCTTTCCCAGTTGCAAGAAGTGACAAAAAGGCAGCATGTTGTGATGGGTCAAGATAAAAGGAGAACATCTTGCAATGCTTTAGGGAAGGAGCTGTGGAGAGGCTAGCCCCAGCAAATACAAAAGATCAAGCAGCTGATCAACAAACATTTAGCCCTGGAAGAGAGCACAGGGTAAGGTCTGACAAATCTGCTCACAACAGTTTCACTTTCCCATTTCACCAGGAAGCACTCGACCTCCTGCAGCTGAGAAAAAGATGCTTCTCACTTGGAGAAACCCACACAGCAACTGATCAACTCTTTTAAAACTTTGGAGTGTGCCTGTGAGGAACATGTCAGTATATTTATGCCACATTTTTGCAATTTATGTAAATTGCTGTTTCACAGTATGAACTCACAAAGCTTTAGACCTTCTCTTCTTCTAGACAGAAATGCCTTCTTATATGTCATACAGAAATGGATCCTAACAGTGGTCATTTAGTGTCTTTCACATCAAACATTTTTGTCTATTATCAATTTTATTAAATTGTCTACATGGAGATTGTCTGTCTTACAGAGATGATTTACATGCATCTATATTAAAAAAGAAGAGAAAACAAAGATCTCAACCACATGCTATCTATGATTATACCAATCCAATCTCAATAGAGGAACAGTATCAAAAACATAATTTAAAGTGCTGTCCCTTTTGTTGGACTTAATTGCAATGAACAATAACAGGCAAATAAACATATTTAAACTCTCATGTCCTCACGGAACTGCTCTCTTATGCTTTGAGTTTACTTTATATGGGTAAAAAAGGTGTTCCCCCCTTGAACACAGGGACACTGCTTAATAATAGTGCATATGAATCATACTTTTTGCTGCTGCTCAGTAGGACAGGACAGCACTGATGTGAGCCAAGTGTTCTTGTGTTTTGTGTTCTGATATGAGATGCCAGGACCAAAAAACCAACAAAGGATGTACAAAAACCTGGAGAGATTCATGGCCACCAGCAAATATTCTAAGTCACTCTTACTGGAAAAAGTAATGATACAACATACAGTATGTATCAGAACACAGAGGAAAAGGTTATATAAGTTAGAAGATTCAAAACACAGTATTTAACTGTGTGAAAAGTTCAATAACTACCTTTTCATTTCATATTTATTCTGTATTAATATTGCTAAAATGAGCAGTTAAAGTTCCTTTGTGAATTAATGTGAATGATAAATGACTTCACTGGTCATTAAGTGGTTTATTTGTGAGGAGTGCTTGGTTATTGACACCACAAAAAATACCCATACATGTGGGTTAAGCTTTATTTGTGTCTTCAGTTAAGTCAGTGAACATAGACATTAAAAAATAAGTACTTTATAAACAGTAGCACCATAGTCTTACTCTATAATTTGTGTGCATTTTGTATTTTAGAGCTATTTTTATGTTTATGATTTATTTGCTTAGACTGTTTATTCTATATCACTGCAAACTGACATTGTAAGAAAATCCAAACAGCTAACTAAAATAAAATACCTTGAAAGGTTGAAATGATATTTACAACAGTGACCCACAGTGCTTTTGTAAAGATGTTTACACTTCATTAAGCAACAGCATAACTGGCAACCATTTTCAGTAGTGATTAGACATCAGTAACCATGTTACTCATTCCTTTCCCCCAGCTCAGCAGGATGGCAGCTGGTTTCATGCTGGGTTTGATCCCTGCCCTCTTCGCTTCCCATTTTTAGGCTCAGAGACATTGTTTTGCTTCTCCGAGCAAGGAGGTAGCAATCTGAGGGTGCAGGATAGGGGTAGGAACGTGTGAGGCACCATGATGTGAAGCACAGCAGCACACAGCTGGCTATGCAGTTGAAGTTAGCTATTGGGGAAAGACTGGGGTAGTTCACACCCTCCTCAAAACAAGCCTGACACAAGCATCTGACTGCATGAGGTCCTCTAACACAGTTTGTCTTCTGCTCCAATCATACTGTACCTTACAAAGAATATGTTGAGGAAAAATAAGGACTAACATGCTCTTATATCCTAACCCATTTAGATTTATGTACAGATTCAGAAAAATTTATCTGGCATAGTACCCTATAAAGAGTTTTTATCATCTTCATTTAGATCTGCAACAAAGATACGTGTTGCTTTTGTTACTCATTACAGAACAAGAGCCAGACATCCTGTGTCCTACTGCACGATTCACAATAACACAAGACTTCTAATGCAATGATGCAAAGAGAAGTTGAAAAATCTTCTTTGTAAAACTATAAAAAAAATTATCTACAGTCTTTTCCAGGTTCAAGTACTCACACGGAGCTCAGGGCTCTGCTCTGAATATGCTGATTTGGCAGGTCCAAAACAAGCTCCTCTGATGGACTTTGATTTTCTACCATAAGATCTGTGTCATATTGTTTTCTGTCTAGAAACCTGAGCAGATCAGCTATGACACATTAATTTACTCTAGAGGTTTCTCAGGTTGGATCTATATTCACTTATGGGCTGTATCAGGAAAAGCCTTCAATAATGTGGCTTCTCACTTCCTACATTCCTGGATAGAGTTTTCCTTAAAGTTTAGGTATAAGTTTCCTGCAAAAAGTACACACAGATTTGATGACATGACCATTTATGAACTCTAAACTGAATTTAGGACTCTATCCAGGTCCAATGATATGTGATGTTGGGTAAGTAAAATTACTGCAAGGGAAACACATCTGATAACCTCTGATCCTTTATGTAAATAGTTCAGAGTGGTCAGTGCCCCATGTCCCATGGTCAATGCCCCAAGCCTGACAGTATTTAAGAGGCATTTGGACAACACCTTTAAAAATATACTTGAACTATTACTCGTCCTTGAAGTGATCAGGTATGGGACTCTATGATCATTGTAGGTCCCTTCCGATCAGAACTATTCTTATTTTCTGTACTCTAGCAATAACCTGAAGATAAGAAATATGAAATTATTCCACAGAACCTGGATGCTGGCTGGAGTAACATACAACTCTCTACCTGCTTGCCTGCAGATTTCCCCCTGTAGGAGTTACAGCACAGGGTAGGGAAGACACACCATAAACTGGGGTCTGGATGCAACCAGCATGCAGCCATGGACAATACTTTAAGCATGGTACAAAAGGTCTCTCATGTTCCTCTATAAGGCTAGTCAGTTGTGAAGGACAAGCTGTATGTTGTAGTCTACATGCTAGAGGAAAGGGATGCAACCTGCTCTAGTGGAAGGTGTCTCTGCTCACAGCAGTGGAGTTGAAAACTAATAATCCTTAAGCTCCTTCTAACTCAAATCGTCCTGAGATTCTGTAACTGTTTATTTATCCTCTTAAAAAAGAAATAACCAAGATGTAATTGCAGATGAAGAATGTCTTCTGGCTTCATAATGCTTCAGTAGCAAACCTCTGCCTAAATATTAGCTCCTCTACACAGCTCTGAAATTACCTTGAGGGCCTTTTTCTTTTCTTATCTATTTTCTATTGTCTTTTTAAAAGACAATAGGTTAAGCAAAAACTCCTAGTAAAATGGTTAATGGTAATCTGAGACATATTTACAGAATCAGTGGCTGCATACGCAGATCAAGAAGCAGGTATACTAAAATTGCAACCCCTAACAGAAGGCTGGTGATAGTAAATGATTATTATCCTCAGCAGTACCTCTCTTGGTAGAGTGCATGCTGTCTACAGTCTCAAAAAATCCCCAGAGTTTTACATACAGAGAGAGAGATCTTCACAAGACTATGGGATCTGTCTTCATTTATTGGTTGGAAGAGCTATTCTAACATGAAGTCTGGTGTCAGAGGAAAGAATATTTAACTGAAGCAATTCGGGTTTTGCCAGAAGCTTTAAAACATAAACACATTTACTTAAAACAAATAAAGCATTCTTCATCAAGGGCTAATAGGTAAGTTACCTAGTTCTACTATTATTTTTAACCTATGATATCAAAGAAATATTTGCTTATTTAATTGCATGTGGCAATATTTGATCCAGATTCCTTCTAAATACAGCCTTGAGAATGATGAGGGTAAGTCCTATAAAGAGTGGTTGAGGAAGCTGGGATTGCTTAGCCAGGAGGAGACTCAGGGATGACCTTATCACTCTACAACTGCCTGAAAGGTGTGAGTCACCCTCTTCTCCCAGACAACTAGTGACAAGATGAGATGACACAGTCTCAAACTCCAGCAGGAAAGGTTCAGGTTGGACAGTAGGAGGAACTTTCCCACAGAAAGGGTGATTAGACATTGGAATGGACTGCCCAGGGAGGTGGTTGAGTCACCATCTTAAGAGGTGTTAGAGAAAAGATTGAATGTGGCACTTAGTGCCATGGTCTAGTTGACATGGTGGTGATCAAAGCTTGGACTCCATGATATTGGGATTCTTTTCCAACATAAATGATTCTGTGATTCTGTGAATTCAGTGATCAGTATAACTTTTTTTATTATTATATAGAAAGCTTTAACTGCTGTTTTCTCTGTGCAAAAGGCTTCAAAATTGCAGAGCAGCAGCAGGTTTCCCTACCTAGCAGAAATAGAAAATAAAATCCTTTAGATTTTATTGTGCTAGTGGAAAGATGGAATTTTTAACCCACAATTATCAATGTCACTTAGTAACTGCATGGGCTTTAAAAAGCAGTAAAGATTTAAGGTGATTCCACTTGAAGATAGGGGTTTTCAGATGTGTATAATAAAATCACTGGGACCATACCAGCTAATGTAGATTATTAATAGCATTAAATAATGTCTTAGTAGTCATAATTTATCTGTTCTTTACAGACTCACCTCATCTCTAAAAAAAATGGGGGAAGGAACTGGGTCACTAGTGCTCTGAGCATTAACTTAAATAAAAACAGACAAAGAAAGAAAAATGCACTAAATATGCCAAACAATTAAGAATCCTAGAACTGTATCTACCCCAAAGCAATAGCAAAGATTAGTATTAAGTACAACTTTTAGTACACAAACATTATTGTAAAAATAAATTACAGAACATGGTTCAAATATTTATAGAATTCAGAAGGTGGATCCTTCTGCCACGGACTTTGTTAAGGGGTACAGACTGAATCACTTTTTCAAACACAAACACAAACACAGAAACTTCCTTATCTAGCTAGAACTTGTGCTCTGTGGTTCTGCCAACATGTGAAAATGAACTGCAGAGAAAATCAGTTATTCCTAAAATTACTGTTACTCCAATTGTCTTCACACAGTGTTATTTAAAATATACTAGTGTTTATTCTGGAATAAGAGCAATGTGCCTATGAAATTGGTCTGAAAAATTACTCTGTAGTGCTACATTATTTTGATATTTAGGGACTAGAACTTCCAATGAACATTAGAGAATATAATGTTTTCTGTAATAGTTTCTCATATATATAATGAGAATACAGAACACATTATCACATTATTTTCTTTTATTAAGTAAGTGGACTTGCAGATAGTAGTCCCACTCTGGTCTGGGTCGCCAGTGGCTGGTCAGCAGTGCCCAGCAGGGGAGAGAAAGCACTGAATGGCCCCAGCCCACTGCTTTACCTGACACGTCCACCCTGCTGTCCCTGCTGTGAGGAGGGTGCTGACCCTAGATGAGCCACCTTCATCGGCCGCTGGAACTGCTTTGTAAGCTCCTGCCCTCTTGGGAGGGATTTGACACCATCTTGTCCCTTTGTTGTTCAAGCCACATGGCCACTCCTAACAGGTGTCATCTTGGGAAGTGTATTTCCAGCGTTTTGGCTCTGCTGACTTATACTCAACTTGTCATTGACCAGGACCCCCAGGTCTCTTTCTCTGTCTTGGCTTTCCAGCATCTCATTTCCCAGTTTGTCCATACATCCAGGGTGGCATCATCCTGGCCAGACTCTCACTTTATTTGTTTGCCCCTTGATTCTAACCCACAGGCTCTCAACTGTGCCATTGCCAACTATGAGCTCCATACATTCTATCCCTTCTGTTACAAACAGTGCCACCTCCCAGCCTCTTCTACCCTGCCTGTCCCCCCTGAAGAGCCTGGAACTGTCATCCAACAGGGCACTCCAGTCACAGGACTCATTCCATCAGGTTTCACTTATGCCAGTGATGTCAAATCTCTGGGATACAGCAGAGCTTTGAGCTCCTCTTGTGTTTTCCTCACGCTGCGTGCATTAGTGTAGAAACATTTCAAGTGTGGTACATTGTAGCCAGCACCTCCTGAAGTAGATTGGGAGATCCCATTGCTCATCACTGTTAAGCCCGGTATTTTCCCCTTCCAAGTTAGTTTAACGTTCTGTCAATGAGCTGAAATACCTCCTGTGCTAGAGCTCTTTCTTCCCTCTGATAAAGATGTATCCCATCATATGTCAGTAGACCAGGTGTTGAATAGATCATCCCATGATAAAAAAGCCCCATTTTTTTTCAATTACACCAGCCCCAGAGCCACACATTGACCCAATGGATCTGCCTATTCCTATCAATATTATTCCTAATAGGACAGCAATTTTTGAACCACTTTCTGTTTTATTGTGTCAAAGTGAAACCAGAAAAAGAATCTGAAAACATTCCAAATTTCCAACCAACCCTCTTGAACAAAAATTGCTTTTAGACAATAATGTATTTAACAGGTTATTAAGACACTAAAGAATTTTCAGGTTCAAAAATAATGTCTTCTACTGAACATTCTATAATAGTGAGGAAAGCTTGTCATATGTAATGATCATACTGTATTTTTAATTATATTTAAACTGGTATCCAGACCACTCTATGTACCACTAGTTGAGTGCCAAAAAATGCTGCAAGAATAGAAAATCTTCTGTGACTTTGTAAGATGTATACTGTATACTGCTGTGCACTGAAGGATTCCTCTCAAATCATAACTCACATACAGCATTCAGCATGAGAAGGATAAATACCCATGGCTTAATAATTTTTTCTGGGATTGTTTTAAATACTGGATATGCTCCTGCCACTCATTGCACAAAGACTACTTTGATATGACAGAATCAAAGAACTTCATATCTACATTCTTTAAAATGAGCTATTTCTAAGCTGATAGCTGCCTAGCCCAGTTTACATTTATTCTCTCAGATGACTGCAGCTCCTCTGCAGGTCAGTTGCTACACAACTTAGAGCTGTTAAAGTTCAGCAGGCCCAAAATCATGAATATTTCTCGTGTGTGTGTGGTAATTCTGCAGGCAAAAAGAAGTTGACAGAACACAAGAGTTCTGAAAACCAACTTTGCAAAGTGTATACTTAGATCACATATACCATGAAAACAGGCTGAGCAGAGCAGCTTTGTATATATGAACACATGTAAAAAAGCAAATACCCTCTCTGCTTAACTGATAGTTCTAAAGCAATTAAGCACATTTACTTTCAAGTCAGGAACAAGAGCACATTTTCTGCAACCTCTCTTTTCTAGGAACATGCAACTATCTTATCTTTTATTGCAATGCCAGCCAAACATATTTGTCTTAAACACTACATCTCTCAAACCTGTCTCCTTACAGAGTTTGCTCTTGTATTTAGTTTCAACATCTTTCTTGTTCCTACAGAAACAGGGGTATTTTTGCTGTGACCAAGTGTTTCATGCTTGACTATACTAATATTAGCAACTGCTCTCCTCAGACCCCTCACACATGTTAAATTAATCAACACCAGAAGGCCAAATGTACATAAAGCAGCTTATTAATTTATTAACTGAAATGACCTCATCACCATGTTTTGGTTTTCTGTTTCTTCTTAATATGTTTATGCAGTCAAATACTATCACTGAAATATCTTCTGAACTCCAAACTTGCACTAATTATACGCTACTTGCTTTTTGACACCATAGCAAAACTGAATTTTTTCATTTCAAAGAAAACAATTACTTTAGCTCCTCAGTTAATCTCATCTGTGGAGGCACCTTCCAACTCTCGCTCTCTCCACCTCTCCATTATGTCACCCAGCTCCAGGACACATTTGCAAATAGCCTAAACGCATGTCCACAGGCCCATTGGCACAGTGAGGAGAGAATTTCTGCCATGCATGGCCATTGCCAATGTTGTGTAAGGTCAGTTTTAATTTGTATTGTATCTTCAACACAGATGTGACTTCAAATGCCTTATGCTTTAAGTCAGCTGAATATGAGCTAGGTCCAGATAAAAGCTGCATAGTTTGGCTAACACTGTGTAATACTTGAGAAAATAAGTCTTGTTGAGAGACCAAGTCCCACATTAGTTTGAATTAGTAGCTTTGAAACAAAGCTACTCTTAACTGCAGCTAAACAGAGCTGCCCTGAGTCCAGTTTGAAGCAAAAGAAATGTATACTTATCTCTGCCAGGAAAGGACTTCATAGGCATATCCTTGCTTTCCAAGGTCACACAAATAAAATGTCCCTGGGTAAGATTAGGTTCATATGCTTCATTTTCACATTACATGGCCACCTGGAGGGGAACTTTTAGGAGACCCATGGACTTGCTCGAAAGAACCAGGTAGGAAACTGGGGAGGACCAGGGTGAGCTCTGTATTGGTGGAACGGCCACTGCTCACCCAGGCCCCCTGGTGCCTTAAATCAGTCGCTTTTCCAGTCCAAAATGGAGTATGCTGCCCACGAGGCCCTGATGGAAACATTAAAGTGCAGGTGCATGCCTGGAGGAAAGACCCAGGGAACAGGAGCAGATAAAAGAATGGTGACACATGTGCCAAGCTGGGGTGTTCCACTTCCCTGAATTTAAATGCGGCTGAGACCACACTGGATCCTCAGGTGGTGACTATACACATCTCTCTTTCCTTTTGTCTCTCTCTCTCTCTCTCTTTCTTATCCTACCTTTTTCTTCTCAAAAGTTTCTGTTCTAAAGTTTGCAAGTTAAAGCTTGTTTTGAAACTCCTGAGAATTTTGTTGTTTCTCTAGCACACAGCCCAGAGTAAATCAAACAACCTTCCTCTAAACCTGCCAAGTGGACCAAGGCATAACAGTTCAGGAAGAAGTATTGGGGAAAAAAAAAAAATAGGGATCTCCTAAAATTTCCCCGCAATTTCAGGCTTCCATGATGGCTCCTTTGGGTCACTGGCAATAGACAAAACTGACAATTTGGTGAGTTAGCAAATATGTGTAAAGCACCTAATCAGTAAAGAAATGCAGAAGCTGAGGGATGCTATCTGCTTCTTCAGCTCTTCATTACTAAAAATGTTGGCAAATCAGAAGTTTTATCTAGTTTCTCCAACTGTGTTGCTGGTGTAAAAAACCGTATTATCTTGTCCTACAAATTGTGCTCTGAGCAAAATGCACCTACAGCAGTATTACTGCATGAAACATAACTTTGCATGTCCCTCTGAACATGTATATCTCTGCCTTTGACTGGATGTAAGCATACAGCATGAAAACACAGAATCAGGCAAATGGATTAAAAGACTTGGTGTACAGCATATGCCAGGCTAAACCTTTCCTACACAGACCCAGATCCCTCACTGCAGATTTTCCTTTGCTTCTCTGATTTGCACACAGCCTGCAACCAAACTCAGAATAATATTTAGAAGCAATGTGAATGTAATCAAAAAACATAAGGTCTTTTTACTCTACAGGATTAGTCATTTAAAACATTCCTTGTTGTGAAGTATAAATTTATATAATTGAAAAAGGTACTATTTTTCTATGTTTTACTGCATTTTTGAGTCGAGTAGAAATGTCAAACTCTGAAGTTACAAAAATTAGTATCTATGCAGAACAAATAATCCCAAAATTCTGTTCATAGTTTCTCCCTCTCACAGTCTCAACCCCATTACTTAATGCTTCATTTGCTAGTTATCTGTAGCTTATTAGAGATATTGATATGACTGCTTAAGACAGAGCATCAATTCAAAATGTTTTAGAGACTAAAATACAAAGTTCCCTTTCATTGTCTCCTTAGGTAAATTACTTGTAAATAAAATCCACATGGAATAAGTATAAAAATCCCACATGAATTAAATTTAAGAAATGTCAGTCTTCTGAGTATTTGGATTGGTGTGTGGGTAAAGACTGCCTCTCAGTGGGCACGTCTGTTTGTGTCAAAATGAAAGTCACCTAAGTAAACTGTAAATCCACCACCATCATATGTGTTCTAGTGAGTTTGTCACTGTCTAAATAAATAAACCTGAAGAAGATTGCCGTCAAGCATTTCCCAAGAAATTCAGCAATTCCTATGATTTACCGTACTTTTGTACACTATTACATGTATCATAACAGGATCACAGAATCACACAGAATCACAGAATCAATTAGGTTGGAAAAGAACTCTGACATCATCAAGTCCAACTTCTGACTGAAAACTACTATGCCAACTAGACCATGGCACTAAGTCCAGTCTTTCCTTAAGTGACTCAACCACCTCCCTGGGCATCCAATTTCAATGTTTAATCACTTTTTCTGTGGAGAAATTCTTCCTAATGTCCAATCTGAACCTCCCCTGGTGCAGCTTAAGGCTATTTCCTCTCATCCTGTTGCTAGTTGTATGGGAGAAGAGACCAACCCTCACCTGGCTAAAGCCTGGAATTTTTAAGAGTGATAAAGTCACCCATGAACCTCCTTTTCTCCAGAGTAAATAACCCCAACTTCTCAGCTACTCCTCACAAGACTTGTGCTCCAGACACTTCACCAACTCCATTGCCCTTCTCTGGACACATTCAAGCACCTCAATGTCCTTCCTAAATTGAGGGGTCCAAAACTGAACCCAGCACTTGAGGTGTGGCCTCACCAGTGCCCAGTATGGGGGGACAGTCACTGCCCTGGTCCTGCTGGCCACATATTTCTGACCCAGGCCACCTGGGCACAGCTTGCTCATATTCAGCTGCTGACAACCAGCACCCCCAGGCCCTTTTCTGCTGGGCCACTTTCCAGCCACTCTGTTGCCAGCCTGTAACTCTGCATGGGGTTTTTGTGGTCAAAGTGTAGGACCCGGCAACTGGTCTTACTGAACCTCCTGCCTTTGGTCTCAGTTGACCTTTTGAGCCAGTTATATGAAACGGAATTCCTACACTTAAAATACAGGAGGCTTTTCTGGGAATAAAAAGGATTTTTTCAAGCTGCACACATTAATAGTGATCTTTTCTTCATATTCAAGTATACTTAGGCTAATTTTATAACTTTTTTCTTTTTTTTCCAGAAAATATGAATGTCAGCAGAGATCTTTCAAAATGGCTACGAACTAATCATTTTATCAGGAGCATTAGCTCATTGCCCCCTAACCAACACCATGGGTAGATAGCCAGTGCTCTGCTGTCAAAACCCCAAACTTACACTACATGTCTTTCAAACAAAATTAAAGATGCTTGCTTTGACTGGAAAACTAAAATCAAAAACAACCACCAAAACAAAATAACAAACAAACAAACAAACAAACAAAACAAAATACCAAAAATGTGTAAGGAAGTAAATAAATAAAATAAAAATAAAATAAAATAAAATAAAACCAGCAGGCAATCACTTCTGTAATACTCTGATGACAGTGAGTATGTGAAAACAAAGACAATTCTGAAGAGATTACTATGAACTAAATAAAGTCCAAACAACTCTTTATTATCTTTGATAGCATACTCTACTGTTTGACAGAACAACATATTTTATTTCGTGTTGAAGTAAGCAGTTCAACAGAAATGACATAAAGTGAGATGGAAATTAGTACATTTTTATAATTATAGTGTTATTTTTTCCTGTGTTTCTCTCTGAATTTTGATTTTCGTTTCTAGTAATTTTATTACACTAATCTCTTTCTTCTTCCAGAAATGTAATGCCTTGGAAACTTCATTATATTATCCTCAATCCCACAAAACTTCTTAGTCCCAGGAAGCACTTTTGCAAATATCTACCTTCACTCAAAGGCTTTTTTTTTTTTTTGCTATATTTAAACAACAAGACAGAACATGCCAAACAAAACCAAAACTGCAATTTGCTTTGGGATCAGACTAAATGATGCAGGAAGGGATGGGTGGCACAGATGTCGGAGAGGGAAGAAGCATTAAGAAAAAATTAAAGGGTGAAATAAAGTTGCAGAGGATTGGAGGAATTTTAATTGGAGAGTTTGCAATGCAGTATTTCTAGAAAGTCTGAATCAGAGCACAGATGGAGAGGAAAAGTCATAGGTTATGTCCTCCAGGAGAAGGAAATCTTTGAAGCCCACCTGTTTTCTTCAAGCCCAGATGTTTCTAGGCTCAAGTCCTGTGATTACAAGACATTTTTGAAACAGAGTTTGCTAATGTTCTTTGTCCAGGGCTGACAAAAATATGAGCTAGCTGGCCCCTCTGAAAGGTTAGCAAGCTACAGAACTTGGAGGACAATGTAGTTTTAGCATGCACTTGGTATTAGGACACTGCTGGGCAGTGCAATCTCAAGCTCTATGCTCCAAGAGCAGTCAAGCATGTTTCCATAATTTTTTTTCTTCTAGAAGCTTTTTTCCTCTAGTCCTGAACTGACCCTAACAAAGGAATTAAGCCAGACTGTTGAAGCATGAGTCACAGAGAAGTTGACTTGAAAATGAATATTCTTTGGCTTCCCCTTTACTCTCCCTTTTCCCACCATTATCCCTGACTTAAAGTCATTGATTGCTCTTCTTCCTGATATCCAGTATAACAATCAAAATATTTTATTAAAATTAAACATAGAAGCAAGATACTTGGAAGTATTAAACCACCAGATGTAGATACAGGAAAGAGATACAAAGAAATAAACCAGAAACAACTTCAAAGGACACAGAAAATTAATATTATTCATGTTTTAAGGAACCACAAAAAAGAGGTTACCTAGCCCTTAAAAATTATGACAATATACAGAAGCAGTACAATTGCATGCAGCAATAGTTTCGAGTTGACTTTTCATATTTAAAGAACCTAGAAGAGAGTTTATTCTCAAACTGACTATCCTCTAAGACAAAAAGCTCATTTTCAATGTCACAGAAAGTTCAAAACTGTGTTGCATCTTAGTTAAAAACCACCTTCTTCCAAAAAAGCCTTCTTCCAAAAAAATATTAATAAATTATTAGTTGTGTGATAAGTTAATGATTAATTCTATGTATGTTTTTCTCCTCTGGCATAATAATGTTGGAGGACAGCTAAGTAAAAACATTGCCATGCACTTGGCACTTATGATGATCAGAGATGTGCTAGTCTTTGTACGTGGAGCTTTAAGTTATTTTTATTTGAGAATCTTTAGTGTTTTCTGTGGGAAGAACTGCCAGCTATCAGCCAAGTTAAAATATTCTCTACTTGTCTTAAAATATTTTTTCCAGATAATCAGACAACTATGCTACAAAATGTATTTGGAACTTTCAGGATAGAAGCAATATAATTAGCTTTATCCAGTTAGTACATTTAAATGTTTTTCACATTTTTTGTGCCACTAAAGAAAATTAATTAACAGCTGGAGGCTGGTTTGTCAGTTTTGAGACACTGTAATAAATCTGTCATGAATGCCACCATACAGGTATCTTTCATGCTTTTAATAAGAATGTTCATTTTCTTTCCTTTTGAATTTTAATGTCTTTTTATTTGCAGTTGAAGGAAAGAAAAAGTGACAAAGACCAGTTACAAAGGCCTTTGGTATCATCTGCAAGCAGAAGGTGCATGTGAAAAAGATTACTAAGTTCTAGGAGACAGCACTTCCCAAAGGAGTAGGCACTGAGTCTGTCAGTGGTGCTCTGGGTACAAAAGAGTACCCTAGATGTCAGCAACAGGTGGAAATTTATTCATACACAAAAGGGATGATGAATACAGTTTATGGATGATTGGTATAAACTCAAATATCTAAAGTGCATAAGCTATAATATGGCTACTATATTAATAGTATCATGTGTTTAGGTATGGTGCAATGTAGTGTAGTATAATGTAACATGTAAGAAGGAAAGGTATGTGTTCTACTGGACCATCTTCCATTTCTCCCCACGAGGAAACTGAAATGAACATTGCTTTAAAAAAGAAAGAAAGACCAAGTGACTGAAAAATATTCTTGCAGTAACATGCACTGAGTACAGATATCAAATTAGGAAGTGAAATTATAATAGCAAATGCTGTCAGTGCCCGACAAGAGTTCATCTCACCTAAAAGTTCAGTGACAAGTGAAGTTTCTGAAATTCCAGAAAAGATTGGCATGAAAGTATGTTGGGTTTATACATGCACTGTGACTTCAAATATGGCTTTTGTCTAGCAATTTACAAAACATAACTCTTAATTCTGCTGCTCTTTGCACAGGCTGGTATAAACAATAGATTCCTTATCACCATTTTTTCTGACTAGTGTTTTCAACTGCAGGTAAGATATGGCCAGCACTTGCTAAGGAACAGAGTCGTTTGGTGAGACAGGGAGCACCGTTTACTCAATTTTGACCTCTTTATGTAGCTTGTCTTAAATATTCAACAAAACTCCATCTCATCCCTGCCCTCATCATAATAAATTATAATTGTTGTTCTTTTTTTTTTTTTCCCTAAGAAGGAAAAAGTGGAAGAGCTCTTTCTGAATCCATCATTAACTAAACAATCATAATTACTATTTATTATATGTGGAGTCCATAGAGAGGAATGTTTTTCAGTGTAATCAGAAAACAATTTTCATCATTTCATACCTTTTCCTACTGGCATGTAGTTTGGAGACAGGACTATGGCTCTTTCACTCATGAACTATCTCCAGTCTTCACTACTGAAGTAGAAAATATGGTTAGTTCTTAAGATACATCAGCTTACTGGAGTAGTTTGTATATTGTAAATGGTTTATAATTACTGGAGTAGTTTGTATTTTCCAGCATAAAATGGGTAACAAGAGAAGAACAAGAGACTATTTGAAAAATTATGCTTGTGGACACAAATTAATGTTCCTTAACAATTATTTCCTCCTCCTGCTTTTGCCCCGTCTCCCTTCCCTGGTTAGTGGGAAAACTACCAATGGAACTACTGGCACCAATTCTGTCTGATTCTGTTCCAGTTGCTGACCAGAAGGAAAAGTCTTCTTTCCTGTGGAAAAAAGGTTGAAGCTTCTGGCTCCAGTATAATTGTTTATAGCTCCCTAAAGTATTCAACTACTTATTCAGTCTCTGTAAATTTATATGCAGAAACAAGAGGAGATATTTATATGTAGCCACAGCATGTTTTTTAGCACTGCAAGGGCTACCATAAGTAAAACCTCTCTGGCTTTATGGTTTCAACTTCTTTCTCAAGGGAGGGATTTTTCAGGAAAATAATTCATTGCTTGAGTGGAGGTTAATGGCATTGTTAATTTATGAAAGCCATCATCAGTAGTTTAAAGAACTCTTTACTTATCCTGGTCAATCAGTAACAGCTAACCACATTATCAGACAGAACTGTGTAAGTGATTCATTCCAAATCTCCAATAAACTTCTCAGTAGCACATGGAAAATTACAAAGTGTCTGCCCTGTGGTAAGAATCTAGCATCCTATCTACTGTGGAAAAACCTAGGAAAATACATAAGAAAATGAGAGAGGGCTCTGCTGGCAGAATTTTAAACAGTTTCAAGTGAACTATTTTGATAAACATAAAAACTTGCCTATATTTACATTTATGTATATTAAATTTCAAAGTGGCTACTATTATTTAAGGAACCTTGTTTAATTATTAGCATCTTAACAATGAATATATAAGACCAATTTAAGAACAGGCAAGTAGAATACTGCCTGTTGAATAGCAACCCTGAATAAACCTTCACAGACTTGAATTCCAGCAGAGACTCTCAGAGAGTGAAACTAATTTTAACGGAAAATTTAACAGAGAATTTGAGCTCTTGTCAATGGGAAGCTTTTAAAGTTTAAGATAGAAATGCCTCCTCAGAGTGGGATCTTTCAAAGAAAATCCTAATTGATAGAGAACTAAATATCTGGAAAAACAACTCAGAATGTAGTATAGATCTTAACTTTGGTTATTGTATCAAAGATAAGGTAGGATTATAGACTTGGCAGACAAAAATTGAGAATTTTTACTGAGAATATTCTTATATTGTGATCTTTTTCACATTAAGTAAATATAGCATTGGACTGGGGCTGAAGGAAACCAGGTTTGAATCTATCCAGGTTCTGCCCTACCCTAATGTAAAAGACTCAGAGAAGCTAAAGAATGCTTCTCTGCCTCTCACTGTCTCTATCTGCAACACAGATATTTCAAATTTTTTTAAGCATATTGCAATGGGCTGTTTAAAAAATGATGCAAGTATTACATGCTGTAGCTGTGCTTATTTTTAAAACCATCTGTCACTTGAAAGAAAAAGAGACAAGCTGTCATGCTTGAGCCATGCAAGTCTATATTTCAGACCTCTACTGACCTAAGGCTACAAAGATAAATAAGTTATACCATAATTACGAACAGTGGCTAAACATCAATCTAGATTCCAAAGCCAAAATACAGTTCTCTTTCATTAACATAAACTTGCTCCAAATTAAAGAAACTAATTTCAAAGGTCTACAACACCAGAACTAAACATTGTCACCTTTGAGGGCCACTTTATGAACATTGTCCTTGATTTGTTAAAGTTCATAAATGGGCTACATTCATACTGATTGTTATAAAAAAAAATACTGGAATGTTAAACCATGTGCTAGAAGCTTACAATTTACAAATATTTTGATACCATTTGGAACATCAGCCTATAAAAATTAGCATACTATTTTCCAGTGGTGCTTTCACTTCTGTTTTTCCTACCATAGCGATAAGAAGACATCAAGGACCTTCCATGCCGGGAGGTTTGCACTTAGCTTCTTCACAGTATTTGACTCAAGAGACACCCAGCTGGATAACTTTTTGTGCCAAAACACATGATCAACTTTTGCCTAGAGTTTTGGCTACCTTTACCATAATACCATAGGCATAGGCAAAAAGTCTACGCTGACACAGCGGTATCAACAAAAAGGTACACGTCATGCATTTTGAATTTGCAACATGTAAGTAGAGTAGGGATTGATTGATTGATTGACAGATTAACTAGGCTCAGCGGAAGGAATGGTCACACATCATAAGGTAAGAATCTCAGATAGCTGAGAAGTGATGCATATTGGTGGTCAGAGTACCTGATGAGTTCCCCTTGCTTAGCAATTTCAGCCTGGAAGGCTCAGGTATGGCTGTCTTGTTTCAATGCTGCTTGGCTCTCTACAGCTCTGTAGAGTTAGGATGCTGAGTATTTTTTTTTATTATTTTTCTTTACCTGTCTGAGGAAAGCACCTTAAAAAAATACAGTGTATATCATCTTTTAGTATATGATCTCAGTCCAATAGATAAACATCAGAGATCTTGCCATAAAGATACTTTCTATGGAGTTTGTTAGCTCTAGATTTCCAACAATGGCTGGTTTGAACCAACAAAATAAAACGTCCTACCCATTAGAAACTTTGACTAAAATTTTGGACACAGCATTTTGATGAGAAAATGATTAACCAAATTTCTTTCCAGAGAGCCCTGCTTTTAACCTAGAAATGTCTTAATGTCTTCTGGAGATAATTAAGCAGTGCTGCTCTTATTCTGCAGAATTGGTACTCAAGGGTACCACAGCGTCTGTGTCACATATCCAACACAGAAGCTGTTGTGAGCTAACAGCCATTTACATGGGTGAATCTCCTTGAGCAGACAGGTTCTAGTTATCCCACAACACAAGAAAAGCCACAGTACACAGGTGCTCCTCCATCTAAAAATCTGTGGTACTAGACTGAGGGACCAGAAGGGATTTAAGCAAAACTCAGTTTACTCTCCAGTTATGCCTTTTATTATTAAACCACAAATGCTAACTGCTGTCTCGTGCTTGTCCCCATGTATCTCTAATTCCTCTCTTTCTCTTCCAGTCTGACTGACAGAAAGACATTCTCTTCCAAAAAAACACTCACATACTGTATCCTTATCTGACTTCTAATCTCTTCTATTCCATTGCTGTTAATCACTATTTCACTGCTTTAAATCTCTGATTTTCACAGTGATTTTCTGGTTTTACCGATCCTGAATAAATACATAACACAAGCAAACTTTTTTCCAAATATAGATAGGTTTTATACATAATCAAAATCTCAGTTTATGGAGTAGACGCATCCTTCTTTCTATTGTTGTTTCATTGTTTTAACAGTGTGAACAATCAGCTAATTTCTAATCTCTTCTAAAATGATAAAAGTTCTTCAAGCATGACCACAAATTCACTGAATAATGGTCTGATAAAATTCAAAACACAGCATTCTTTTTAATTACCCTGGTAAATTAAAAAAAAAAAAAAAAAATTCAAAATCCCTCCACCTCTGCTTGTTTGCGTGAATAAAGCAGGAAAGTACAATTTCCTTCTAATTTATTCTTGCCAGTTATATTCTTATCTTCATATTCTTTTTGAAGCCAGGATCACATAAGGAATACAGGTAAGGCAGCACCTGCCAACCACACAAGAAGGACTGGTGGTGTATTTTTGGAAGAGAAGTCAAAATGGAATTCTATGTGAGCTTAGTGAAAATTATTTCCTACATTTCTCCTGACTTCCATCAGAAAGAGTTACTTGGTATTTGAAAAGTAAAAAAGCTCCTTGAATGGTGCTTATACAGAGCCAAGGAAAAACAACATAATGGGCATACAATGTACTTTACCATCAATCACGATATTACCAGCTGTTTAGGAAAATACTATTCTTCTACACTGTTTCTGTTTCCCAGGAAACACATAAGACTGAACACAAAGCAGACCTTGGCTTGAACTCTGGAAAGGTACAAAGGTGACTTGCCCATACCATGTAATTGCTGAACGAGAATGTTTGGGTCTGGAGATGCTGGCACACACCTATATTTACTAATAATGTTCATAAAGCCAAGTGCACAGTTTCCAACCTCTTTGCCTGTGAACAATTACCTAAGATGCTCTTTTTAATAATTTTTGTTTTTTCTTTTGAGAACTGAAATATTCATGACTGCAGAAATTACTTCATGTCCGATTTTTACCTCTCTCTCTGTGGTGCTTGCAATGGAAGTATGACAAATAGGTGAGGCTCTAAGGTGGGGCCTGTTTGTTTGACCCACTCTAAGATTAGCTAACTTCTTTCCCAAGGAGCAAAAGCATTACTGTGAGAATAGTAGAAGTTTAACGTAAAAAACAATGTCCTGCTAGAACTTTGCCTTGTTTGTGAGAATGCCAAGTAACAGGCATATATCACATTCTCAAAAGCATTAAATTAAAGTACCAGAGAACATATTTAGTAGTGATGGCAGCCTGAATATACTCATGTTTTGCTTGCAGATTCCTGCTTCTATCTGCCCAAACATGGGAAAATTCTCGCTCTTTGTATTTAATCTGTAAATCTAAGACTATGGCTTAGACATATTAAGTTTCATCAAAAGCACCAGGGACAGAATTGCAAGAACAACTTAGAAATGTTTGACAACAAAATAATGCTATTGAAGGGATTGAAAGAATAAATACATTTAGTCTACAGCACAGCCTGCATTTGCCTTTTGTCCCCAAAGCCTAACACTTTGAGGCACATTACCCAGAAATCAAACATAGCAAATTACTTTCCATGTTGTATACTTAAAATTGTGCTTGCAACTCCAAAACATCAACATCACAACTGATCTCCTTTGTAGTGAAGAAGTGCACCTTCATGGAAAGATCAGGCTTTTCTCATTAGTGAAAAATAAGTTGAAACATACTGCTGTTAACAGTTTAGTACTTCTGTTTACCGCAGTCACCAATGTTATCACACCTAATCCTCAAAACTGGATTTAATTTACTATTTCTGATTGGAGAAAAAGAGTGCTAACAATTATAATCCCCACTTCTGGAAAATTCCACATGCAGGAATTTTCCATTCTTGCTTGCTGAAATAAATACTTAAACTACAGCTGGCAAGAAAGTAAAATCTATTCAAAGATAAGTGAATCCCACCCGTGGAATATTTAATAACCTAGTAGATGTTCAGCTAGGACACAACAGTCAAAGGTACAAACATCTTGCTCTTTCTCAGTAAATAGCACTAATTCATCTAGTTAATATACCAACAATGAGCTGCAAAACATTTTATGCAGAGTAGAAGAGCTTAAACTCAGAGAAGGAGAGACACTTCAGCTGTACATGTCAGTTGTATGAAAACTGACATCACTAGAAAAAAAAAATTCCTTAAACAAATTCTTAAGCTAAATACAACTTATGCTATCATGCAGTAGAAATGCAGTCCAAAGGGAGCAACACTGAAATGACCAAGTCACAACTGTGGGGTTCCAATGAGCAACTCTCAGCTTTAAAGAACTCTTTCAAACTTTAACTAGAGTTCAAACTCTTTTTCTTTAAATAATTAAATAATACTTTACTTTAAACTTCTGCTAGTCACAGCATGAGTCAGTTCATATGCAATTTTACATGACAATTTTAAAGCTACACTGCCACTGTGCAATTACAAGTATTTCAGTCCAGGAAAGTCCAATCTGAAGTCAGTTAGGGCCAGATTTTCTGCCTTATTTCCCTGTATGAGTCACCCCCTTGACTTCAGCAGCAAATCCTGCATTATGGATATATTACCAGCAAACTATGAAGAGCTTAAACCGTCCTTCACCGGTTTATTTATTTGGCATGCATATGTATTTGTGTGTATTTTACTATCCTTACATTTATTAATATAAAACTGTGGGGATAACTTAAATAAATGCATGGGATTGTACCTATACGCTAGAGAAAGGATAAAAGTTGCAAAAATAATGATTTTAAGCTGACATATATTCTAAGTCTACTCTAGTTTTCACCATCAGCTATTTCTAGCTATCTTTTCCTGTTTTCTATATTTCTGTATAGAAACTGCATCTGGTTCCTATTCAGTTATCAGAATGAGAGGAGGCAGCTATATCATGCCAAATGATCTTTTCAAGCATCCCTGCAAAAAATTAATGGATTTATCTTGATATTACTCCTTATGACTGGAGTATAACTGTGCAGAAAGCCAGACTCTGTGGTAAGCCAACAGGTAACTGATTTGCAGAACTAAGTGCCACATTTTCTGATACTCCCTCTACTAAAAAAGTGTACAAAGTCTGCTTTGAGATACTGTATACTTTGCAGGAAAAGCATGGGCACCATTCAATTTCAACATTTTCAATTAAATATATAATTATTGATGAATGATTCATCATAAGTCAATGAAATACAGATTTCAGGAAGCAACTTTAGCTACCATTTTCAATAAGTTGCTGCTTTCTTAGACCATGTTTTTCCTGGATTTTTACAGTTTTTGTTAAAGAAACCCAAACAGGAGCATGTTCTACTTTCATTCTTCAGCAAGACCAACTAACATATCAAGAAATTATTAAACTACCATGTTTTATGTTTTTATCAAATATAGTTGATAAATCTAATCAGCTTATTGCTACATAGTGTCAGAAAAATTGAGCATATCCCCTCTACTGAGCAGAGTGTATGATAGTCCTAAACAGGTTTTTCTTCACTTTGAAAGAGAAAAGCCATCCTAAAGCTCAGCTGTTCACTCGATAAATGTACACAAGACAGGCAGCTTGGAAACACCATGCAGGTCAAGGAAAATTTCAGAGTGGTAGCAGAGATAAATGTACTCTGTATTCAGATAGCCGTGCTCATAATTAAAGCAAAGTGTGCCATCAGCTGTCACTCAGGCTCCTGTGCTACAATGGTTGAGGCAGAAGTGGTATATAAGTGGTACTCAAGGGATTGCAATGGACCTCCCCCAAGCAGCAGTATTATAAAAATAAAATCAAAACAAAAATTGAAGAACCTCTATATATGATTGCCTGGCACATAGCAGAAGGGAAACAATATGAATTTTGTCAAATCAAAGGTCTGAAGTGAAGTAGGTTTAGGAACTATTCTGGATATCAGAAGTAGAAACTTTAGAAGGCTACCTGCAAACAATTTTTTGAACACTGTGGGATTGCAATTCCAAGTATTTATATTTAATTTTTGCTAACACAGTTTGATTCAGTAACATTCTCTCTTCCTGCCAACAGCAAAAGTTCCTGTCATACATAATAAATAAAGGAAAATCCGTTTTCATATTAGAGAATTCATTTTTTTTTATATTATTACTACATTATTTTCAAACCAGGACCATAATAAAATGTTTGCTTTTGATCCATGGTGTACCTATTCCATGGTGAACATATGGGACTCATGCTAAGTAGATTGGCAGTACAGAAAAAGGAGTGTTAAGGAAAACACAGTAAAGGAAGAGGTGTGGAAAGATATACCCTTTGTGGAGGCAGAACAGGAAATCTGTCTGAAAGCACAGGTTTTGGGAGAGAGAGCTGTGGAACTGAAGCTAAGGAGACCAGTGTCCTGTTCACTGACTGAAACACTGCCCGGATGGCCAGGCCCAAAGGGTAGTGGTGAATGGAGTTCCATCCACTGGGACCAAGTGCCTTTAATGTCTTTATCAATAATCTGGACAAGGGGATCAAATGCACCCTCAGGCAATTTGTGAATTACATCAAGTTGCATGGGAATGTTCATCTGCTGGAGGGCAGGAAGGCTCTACAGAGGGACCTGGACAGGCTGGGTTGATAGGCCAACACCAACAGTATGAAGTTCAACAAGAACAGTTGCCAGGTCCTACAACCCCATGCAGAGCTACAGTCTGGGGCAGAGTAGCTGGAAAGCTGCTCAGTATAAAAGAACCTGGAGATGCTGGCTGACAGCATCTAAACATGAGCGAGCTGTGTCCAGGTGGCCAAGAAGGCCAGTGGCATCCTGACTTGGACGAGCAACAGTGTGACCAGTGGAACCAGAACAGCAACTGTCTCCCTTGTACTCAGGACTGGTGAGGCCACACCTCAAATCCTGTGTTACTGAAAGAAAGACATTCAGGTGCCAGAGTGAGTCCAGAGAAGAAAAACTGAGCTGGTGAAGGGACTGGAGCACAAGTCTGATAAGGAGTGGCTGAGGGAGTTGGTGAGGCTCGGCCTGGAGAAAAGAATGCTCAGATGGAACCTTGTCAGTCTCTACAGATGCCTAAAAAGGGGCTTGTAACCAGGTGGGGATTGGTCTCTCCTCCCAGGTAACAAGTGACAAGATAAGAGGAAATGTCCTCAAGTTTCCAGGGGGCATTTACACTAACTATTACAAAAAATTTCTTCACTGAAAGTGTTGTCAAGCTCTAGAAAGGGCTGCACAGGGATGTGGAGGAGTCACCATCCGTAGAGGTATTTACAAGACAAGTAGATATGGCACCTGGGGACATGGTTTAGTGGTGGACTTGTGCTGGGTTAATGGTAGGACTTGACCTTGTATGTGTTGCCCATCCTAAATAATTCTATTACTCTATACTCATTTCAATCAGAAGGAAACACTACTCCTTCTTGGTTTTTTGCTTATTTTCTCCACGGAATTAATTTTTCAATAACTTAATTCTTTTTTTCGAAGAAAGTACATCTTTAGGAGAGAAAGTTAAGTGACTGTTTTCACTTTCATAAGTTGCTTGATTTTATAGCACAATGTTATCTTATTTTTGATATTTTAGCATTAATATATCACAATGCTATGCGATGGCCTCAAAAGATTAAACAGCTACACACAGCATACAGAACTGAATGATCTGCATATCTAGGATTTTTTGTTCTATCAAAAAGTGCTACTGGTTTAGGTCACAATCTGGGGTGAAGAGATGATTCACAATCTTCTTTTTAGCTGAGAGAATGAAACCTTGACTGAATTCTAGGAAAGTTAATTTTACTTTAAATTATTTAACACTTTCTAGAGCCTAATTACTGTTGTTTAAGGGATGAAGTTGGTTCTGATCTTATAGTATAAAAAATAGCTACTGAAATACATGAACACAGGTATTTCTGTGTATGCAGCAATTTTTTTTTTTTTTTTAACAGCTTAATATTGTTTGGGAGAGGGAGTTGAGGAGACTTGATCATATCTGAGTTATGATAAGGGTAGACTCAATCATTTGCACAAGAAACTAAAAGTCCCACTGCAAATTAACTGAGATTGTCAATTTAAATTTTAAAGACAAAAGCAAGTATGTGTGAAAAACAAAAAGCTTCAAAATTATCAAGGTATCTCAACACAGTCTATATTTAAGAAACCTACAGAATGTGCTATAACATTACTAATATTTTATAAACTATTGAAGCTATTATTGCATGTCATAGAGACTACTGGCAAACATTCAAAAAACTAGGCTTCATTACTCTCTTTAAATGTTCATCAGAGTTGGAAAATGCAGGCTTTTAAATGCAATTAATGCTCTGTGTTATGGGGAAAGTATAGTTAAGATGATAGTCTGAGGTCTAGGAGCTCAGCAAATGCCCAATATCACCATAACTACCATGCGTGATCTTAAGCAGGCAATGTAACATTAAAACCTAAGAACCAGATTCCAGCGCTAAGGTATAGCTGACTGGATCTTCTGATGGGTGCCTACTTTGAAATAGGTGTCTGACCTCTCTGTTGGGAAGATAGCTCCAACCAGACATGCTACAAATGGTTCTCCAAGGTGGACAATCAAGAGACAAGAACACACTTTGGTGCATTCCAGCCCATGCTGGGGTGGGCCTTGGTCCCATCACTGCCACAGTCTCCAATGAATGCCCTTCACAGCCCCCAGCATTTTGAGCACAGACTGCACATAGCATATTCTCTATCAATAGGAAACATGGAAGGGAGAAATCTCTATGAAAACTCATCTCTTATCAGAGTTAGGCTTACAGTTCAGAGTTGTAGGAAGGTGTTTATATTATCAGATATAATTAGGTCTATTATCAAGTCCACGGGACCTGATAAGATTCATCTGTGTGTCCTGAGAGAATTAGTAGACTAAATTGCTAAGCCACTACCCATCTGTTTTTTTAAATTGTGGTAACCAGGTGAAGCTCCCAATGATTGGAAAAAGGGAAATCTAACCCTCATTTTTATAAAGGGGAAAGTGCAAGGACTGGGGAAGTACAGAGCAGTCGATTCTCATGAAAACTATGCTAAGACACATAGAAAACAAAGAGGTGGATGGTAACAGCCGTCATGGCTTTAAAAAGGTTGATATTGGTGACCTTCTATAATGGGCTACAGTGCTGATGGATGGAGCAGAGCAACTGCCATTGTCTACCTGGACTTATGCAAAGTGTTTGACACTGTTCCACATGATATCCCTGTCTCTACGTTGAAGAGACAGGGATTTGGTGGATGGACCACTGGGTGGATGAAGAACTGTCTAGATGGCCTCACAGAGAGTTGTGGTCAATGACTGATTGTCCACATGGAGACCAGTGATGCGCAGTGTTCCTAAGAGGTCAGAATTGGGGTTGGTACAGGGGCTGATACGGTTCATAATTTTTGTTGGTGACAAGGACAGTGATACTGAGACCACCCTCAGCAAGTTTGCTGGTGTGACACCAAGCTGTGTGTTGCAGTTGACACGCTGCAGGGAAGCAATGCCATCCACAGGGACCTTGACACGCTCGAGACGTGGGCCTGTGCAAACCTCATGGAGTTCAACAAAGCAAAGTGCAAGGTACACTTGGGTCATGGCAATCCCAAACACACCTGCAGGTTGGGCAGAGAAGTGACTGAGAGCAGCCCTGAGGAGAAAGACTTGGTGGTGATGGTTGATGAAAAACTCAACGTGAGCCGGCAGCGTGCGCTTGCAGCCCAGCGAGCGCTTGCAGCCCAGCGAGCCAAACGTGTTCTGGGCTGCACTCAAAGGAGCGTGGCCAGCAGGGCAAAGGAGGTGCTTTTGCCCCTCTGCTCTGCTCTTGTGGGGCCCCATCTGGAGTGCTGTGTACAGTTCTGGTGTCCCAACAGAAGGAGGACATGGAACTGTTGGAGCAAGTCCAGAGGACGGCCAAGAAGTTGATAAGAGGACGGGAGCATCTCCCCTGTGATGACAGGTTGAGAAGGCTGGGGCTGTTCAGCCTGGAGAAGGAAAGGTTATATGGAAACCTCGTAGCAACTTTCCAGTAACTGAGGGGGGTCTACAGGAAAGCTGGAGAGGGACTCATCATCAGGAACTGTAGGGATAGGACAAGGATTAATGAGTACAAACTGAAAAAGGGGAAATTTAGCTTACATATTAGGAAGAAATTTTTCACTGTGAGGGTTGTGTGATATTGTTGCCCAGGGAGGTTGTGGATGCCCCATACCTGGAAGTGTTCAAGGCCAGTTTGGATAAGGCCTTGAGTAAACTGATCTAGTCAGCAGCGTCCCTGCCCATGGCAGCAGGGATTGGTAGTAGATGATCTTTAAGGTCCCTTCCAACCCTTAGCTCTCTATGATTCCATGATTTTATATAATGTATTCAGGAATTGATTAGGATTCACAGATGGACATTTTCTTCTGTATTTGGCAGAAGACTTATTTCTTAAAAACCCACAAATTTTCAGATGGTAGCAATGACCTTCTTTTCTATAACAAGTTAGTGGTTGCAGGATCCTTTAGGAACTGGAACGGTTTGTGTTCCATGCCCTCCTCAACCCGTGGGGTTGGTGTGAAGGGTAGACACACATCTCTGAACTCCAATTACTCTTTAAAATAAGGCTTTCATGCAGTCTTTTGAGTAGAAATCAGAACTCGGATGTCCCCTCTTCTAAATAGGTGCATTTAGCCTCAGTCATGCTCCCTCTTGCTCCCTCACTTTGACCTAAGGAATTCTGATGTAATTTTTTCAAGCTGGCACAGCATCAAAAAGTGAAGTGGAGAGAGCCGCCCACCCAGACTAGCCTATAGCCTGGTAGTCAGGTTCCAAGATTAAATGAGCTATCTTTATTCATACTGAGAACAGGGCATGCCAAAACATCTCAGGCTGGGGTGCGTAATTGATGTGGAACTGTATCTCTACATTAAAGTTTCACTCTTAGGGAATTGGCTATGTATAACTGTCAACAACATTCACAAATCCTTGCTTGGACAAACGCTGGTTATAAAAATGAACCTGCTTATTGATAGGTACATGGGGAAGAGGAAAGAAAAATCAAACGGGCAGCAGTTACAATAGCAGCACTGGGACATTAGCATCTTTACTGCTGCACCTCCCTCAAAGTCACAGTTTGTTTGATAAAGCCAGGGAATGCTGTTGACAAAGTCCTTCTACCATTGTAATACCTGGAATGCAAAGTGAGATAAGTTGAAAACTGGCATGTTCTATGGCAAACACGGCTGAAATACTAGCTCCTGTGGCAACAGTTTGAATAAACAGCACCTGGTATGCTAAATCCTAGTGATGCTGGCAGGCGAATACTGCTTGAGGTTTAAGGTGGGGCAGCTTTTCTTTACAGACATTGGCACACACGCTGAACCTTATTGCCTCACATTTACAGAACCTGGTACACCCTGGGGTTGTTTTGGTTTGGTTTGGGTTTTTGTTGTTTGTTTGTTTGGTTTGGTTTTGGGGGTTTTTTGGGGGGGAGGGGGAGGTTGGATTTTTTTGTTCTTGTTCTTGTTGTTGTAATTTTTAAAGAAAAGAAAATAACCAGATAAAGACATATGAAGATACATGAAAACATATGTCTGAGGCATATATGCTAGAAGTTTAAGAAAAAAGAAACAAGTCAATATCAGATCACAGTATCTCAGCAGTACATGCTGAATTAAAAAAATTGAAAAATTTTGAATCTGAGACGATAAAGAAAAATTAAGCATTAAAAAATTATGTCTGTAGGTTCTTCTTTAAACAAGAACCCCAGCACAACTTTTTATGGGTAACAAAAAATCTTGTATCTCTCACAAATTTTGGTATGTTAGCACAGCATGTTGCAGTGCAGTACAAGCTTTCTTTCCAGGTTTACCTGCTTCTAATATCCCTTTAACATGTGTGCTATCTTATCAAATGTGGACATCTCTGCCAAAAAAAATCCTCCTAATTTCCTCATATACTAATGACAATACACATGCAAAGAATGAATCAGAAAAATTCACTTAAAACCATCTGGCAAAATTAACAGCTGATAATACACTGTCAAAGAAGCATCTTGATAATTTCTAAACTTCTCTTGCATTTGTAGGTAAGAAACAGTCATTAAACAGACCGACTTTTATGAAGAACTCATTAAAAAATCCCCACCTTTTTTGGTGAAAAGGCAAAAATAAGTTGAAAAAAATCGTATTTCAAAATAGTACCAACCTAAAGACCATTTGAAGTGCTTTCAGAGAGCAAATGAGAGTAAAAACATGAGAACAGGAGCTACAGCTCAGATTTACCTGTCTGCTGAGCCGTTCTTTATCCCAAAGGGACACCTCAACCAACAAGTCTCTGCCTCCTGCACAGGGTTCCTGACAGTCTTTCCAGATTCAGCTTTTAATTTTTTAATAATGCTTAATAGAGCCAGGTTTAGGCTCAATTCTTCTCTTTCCCTCTAACTTTGGCCAGAAAAAAATCAAAGTTTTTAATTTTAAATATAAAACAATGAGTTTTCAGAAAATGTCTGCCTGCTCAAATTTTTTAGTGAAGATGAATACCCAGAAATTAAGAAAAAAAAATAGTGAGACTTTTTCCCCTCAAATACTCTGAAAGGCTTATTTTTAATCTAATTCCTAAATCAACATTATGTTCATTTTAAGTCTATGTCTATCAAGCAGTTATGCAATTATTTGCAGGTTTCACAATTAATGAGGAAAATCCGCCTATTATATATGATATATATTTGCGGTTTTTGCGATTCCATATTTTGATAGACAAGTTTGCAAAGCAGAATGGCAATTTATTTCTGTCGTCTCGTACTACATCAAGTAAAAACATAATTTTGTTAACTTTACAGACATTTAAACAAGGCAAAGTAAAGGTAAAAATACTAATAAAGGTGAGAAAAAAGATCCTGGACAATTACATGTATTCTACTTTTCAGGCAGAAGTAGACCTTGAAAAACAAGAAGAAACACCTGCATTGTAAGTAAGTGTGATTCAGAGAAGAGATTTCATAACCCTTGGGCAGAGGAAGACTGAGGGAAATTGAGGCATTTGTGTAATATCTGAAACTCCAGAAATATAAAGAGTAAAAGGAGTGTGTGGCCTTTACTGCTAAACTACAGATTTCTTTACTAAAATATAAAATATATTTCTGGGTATTGCAAAGTGCATGTCCAAATGTGACTGGTCAAAGATCTGGTGAGAAAATTCTGTTGAAGTTATTTCAAAAAGCTGTATTTAGGTAGATTTATTCACTGATACATAAAAAATTAATCATAAACATGATAATAATAAATTTATTAGGGTAGTTTTTAGTCCTTTTTTCTAAAAATTAAAGCATTAGTCAGAGGATTTATTGCATATATAAAACCCACTCACAGTCGTCATTATAATTTCACTAGGAAGACTGTTTACTTCTAGAAAGGAAATATAATATACTTGACACCAGAAGATAATTATTATTTTGTCGGGAATAGTTCCGTAGGACCAATGCTTGTTCCTGCAGAACTTCAGTGATGTTATAGCTCTGTGTTTAGAAAGACAACCTTACTATCATGCTGCTCTTCTTCCTAAAAAATAGTTTTTCTTTAACCAAAATATCTACTGCAAGATGGTAGAAAAATTAAAATAATAAAAATTATAAAATTAGTATAGATTTTTAAAATACTTTCCTCCTTATCTTTTAACTAGGTGATTTTAAAGCAATCTGAATAATATTCATACGAATGAAAAATTAATCATGATAAAGACAATTTTGTAAGCAAAGGAAAGGGAATCAAACAAGTCATACAAAAGCAATCATGCATCACCTCCCACAGCCAGAAAGATGCCTGGCCAGTCTCCAAGCAAGGCTAACCCCTGTCCCTCAGTTTATATCTGTAAATATGGTGTTACATGGTACTGAATATCCCTTTGGTCACCTGCAGTCAGTTGTTTCCGCTGTCCCTTCCTAGATCCTTTCCCACGACCAGCCTACTAGCCATGGAGGCAGTGGGAAAAATAGAAAGCCATGACATCACACAAGACCTTTTCAGAAACAGCCAGAACACTGGTTTGTTATCAACACTGCACTATAGAGTCTTTTATCAAGAACATTAACTTCATCTTGACCACAGCCAGTACAGTATATTGAAAACAACACCACCAAAAAGGAAAAACACACTGGAAGTATGACTCTTATTTCAGCTATACAAACATATACACAAAAAGACTTTTATATCTCACTGTTAAAACACCTTGAAATACCAACATCAAATATAGAGATAGATATACTCTTTTCTTTTTTTTTCTGTCTCACTGTACATTAAATTGGGAAGTAGCCCAATTTGCTATAAATGAGGCTCAACAGTTTAGAAATTATGAATTCCTGACATTGGCAATGTCATTAGTATATGTTGTTTTATTTCTTTCCAAGCTGCTGTTATTTGTAAATATTGTCAAATTTCTCACAGAAGGATGTCATCATATACCGAGGAGCAGGCATTAGATCCTTCCTAAGTATCAAATTGTCCAATCTGATTTACTAAGTAATAATGTAACTTGCTAATTTTTTGTTACCAATGGAAAAATGAATTGTGCGTAGTTCTGTAGACAATGAGAATCAAAGGTGGAAGCTAGTGTAGAACAGGCAAAAAAGTATATGAGACTGAGGAGAAATGTTCATAATGCACCACACTGCTAATCTGAATGTCAAAACTTGAGTCAAAGTGTATTAATGAAACATGCACACTTGCTAAGGTGTTCGGCACATGGGTCCCTGACAGGCAAGGCCATTATGTCCCAGCAGTGCAATGCGGTAGTACACAAATACTACCTGGTATTAGGAAGAAAAGTTACATCTTGCCTAGATGGACACAAATAAGCCTTACCTCTGGGTAGAACTAATTGGTTTGAGTTGAATGCTACACTAGCACAGCTGTCCAGTTCTCAAGCCCAAACCAGGGCTAATTAGTGGGATCTTTGAGCTCTCTGCCTTTTACTGTGTTATAAAGCAAAGCATTATAGAAAAATTAAACTTCATAATAAAGGTCAGAATACATAATACAGCTCAGAAATTAGATGTGAGGACCTGCTTTACAGCAAGTACCTGGGTATACATTATCTAGAGTTCTAGGCTTAGATTGCATATTTTTTCTGCCCCTATTTTTAAAGGTTATGCAGTTGAGATAAAAAAATTCTGTCAAGTCATAGCCACGTCGATCAACAGACAATGATATTATTTAAGTCACCAATATGATATATGGTTAAACAAAGAACTGAACGAGCAAAATCAGTGTGTTCAAATTTTTAAAACTTCTACAAGGTTCATAATCAAAAGCAAGCAGGTTAAATTAACAGAAAACACAGTATGTATTATTTTATACTTAATTCTAAGTATTACATATCAAAATATCCTGGAAATTTTACAGCTCTTCTGGTGTTTAACTTCACAGCTTCTAAAAAAGAACTGAGAGTTGTATTAGTTCTGTTAAAACTTACTCATTCCCTCATGTTTTCCCACAACAAATGTGATAGTTAAGAGGAAAAAAAGTTCTGAAAAAAGGAACACTTGAATGTAGAAGAGTTAGGGGAAAGATGACTGGCTGATCCTCTCTCTTCAAACTCCTACTGTTTACTATTTTCAAATTTCCGAGTCTGATTGCTCTTCAGGTCTCAACCAACTTCTACCCTACTGCTCCTGCCTGCAGTGTATCAATTTAAACTACATGACATTCTAATATTCACTCATCAGAGTTTATTAGGTATTCAAATCATGCCTGAACTGTGTATGGAACATTCATATGCACAATTAATGCAAACCAATGAGATAATTCAAAGAAGAGGACTTGTTTACCACAAGACAAAAGCTGGGTTTGGACCTGAATGGCATCCTGCAGTAATGTTCCACGGGAATGCAGAAGACAAGTTTCTCATGTTCACCACCACAGTGAAGGTATTTGTGTTAAGGTATTTGAGCACATTAAAAGGAGTCCCACAGAATGAAAGAATGAGATTACAGTGTCCAGTAACAACTGGTGACCAGAATTTAAAGACTTTAAAGAAAGGGCTACTGTTTAAATAAAAAGGAGATGACAGAGTTAATTGGCTTAGCTAAGTGCAAGAAGTGCATTGTTGAGATTGCTGTGGGGAGTAAGAGGAGCTGCGGGGAAGTATCAGAAGGAGAAAGACTTGTTTGAGAAATCAGCAGAAAGTCAAATCACAGCATCCAGCATTCCCTCAGAGATAAGGGCTAGATATGAAGAGGTCATGGATGGTAATAGTCAATGAAGGATTGGAGTGGGCTTAGATGGAGAGACTGCTGAAGGACAAAGGAAAGAAGGAATCACACAAATACAGTATTTCAGAGTAACAAGAGTGGGAAACAGGAGGGGATGGAGAGATGGCTTTAATGAGCACAAGGGTGATACGAGCCCTTGTTAAGCAGTAGCTGATCAAGACTGAAGAACAGAAAACAATGAAAATTCCACTAGCTACAGTGGAAGAAAACATACTGGTCTCTCTGCTTATGAAACAAATTTTGCCTGGCAAAGGGTAGTAGTAGAGTTATTCTGGCCTCTGAATCACAGTAGGAGAATTCAGAGGAAAATGGTCTGTGCCTCATGAATCTGGAGGGCTTACAAGAAGCTAAATCACTAGATTAACAATGGCAGGTGTAATCACATGTACGAGAAGTAGGAGATGACATTTCTTCAATATAAATCCATCTTGGAACACACCTGATATGCTTCATAACCAGCTGGTTTTACAAAAATAATAAGCAGTCTCCTGAACAGGTGAGATTTCAGGAAGAAATCTGAGTTAAAAACAGGAGGGTGGAAGAGAGGCACCATATGGAAATAATGTAATAAAAAAGATAAAATAAAATATCTATTTAAATATACACACATTCAATCTAGCTAGTCCCTGTCTTTTGCTCTCTCTTTTCTCCTTAACTTTTCCTATGTGTATGTATACCTATATATCTATGTACATCTCCACATGAATGTATATATGTATATCTACGTGTGTACCCAAAGAGAGGTCAGTTTTTAGTCCGGTACAGTTTAGACACACTCTTAAAATATGGGAAGTTTTACATACTTTGTACTTTTATACTTTATTTTTCACTGATATGACAATCCCTGAGTGTAGTGGTTTGGTCCAAAGTACTCATTACTGTCAGGTCACAGAGGAAGCTGTAAGCACCCCTTTGCAAGAACATCACTTCCAGGACTATGCTTGCTAACCCATGACATTGAGAAATGACAATGCACTGAAGATCCCCAAAGCATCCTTAATACAAGATCCATCCAACATCAGTACTATAATTGATACCTCAGTTCTGAAACATATTCTAAAATTAGATTCTCACATTTTGAGATACTTACTCCTAAGCAGGCCTGATTAAATTAATAAGCATACTTGAAAAGTAACTTACAGTAAGTGGAAAAGTGACCGAAATTGACTATTGACTGTAGGTGTAAACTCTCTCTTTGGAAACATAAAACCTTAGTCAGATGAAAAATACTTCTTAATTCAAAAAAATTATCAGAGGACAAATTTTCTAAGCTTTGGAAAAAATCTTTTGGTAATATCTTCATTATCAATTTAATTTTAGATATAATTAGAATGCTAACTACAAAAAATTACAACAGAAAACAGCTTTAGATATGAATGGCTTTTTTTCCCTACAATCCTAGGATATTAAAATACCAGTTGTTCAAAACCAAGGGAATAACAGCAATTCCAACTGTATGTTGATGCTTCATTCCTAACAACTACGAAGTGTAGAAGATGCATTCACAATTAAGTGCAGAAGTTCTTGGTTGCCCTGTTTCTCACATTGGGATAGTATTGCGCCATAGATCACTTGTGAAACTTAGTACTATTTAATGGGACACACTAATCAAGATAGGAAATTGCCACCTGATATTAAGACCCACAAAACAAACAAACACCACCATGACATCACACAATAATTTCAAAGAGGACAACGGAAACTGATGAAGCTTAATTGTTTCCAGTTTCTTCTATCATTTGAAATCTACATAATCTTCACCTTCATCAACAACCTGAGATCCCACATTCACAGTTCAAATGAAAAGTTCCCAAATTCATAGGGACCGTAGGAAATGTAACACTGGAGGACGGAAAAATACCAGATTACAAAGCTCCCCACAGCAATCCTTTAATGAAGGTTTTAAACTAACATGAACCCATTAAATAATGTCACATTTAATGAGTACTTAAATAATGTCATTAATAATGGAGTAATTGGACCTTTTTACAAAAAGAAAATCTATTTAGCACTGTCATCATTTCCGGCAATACAAGTTACTGAATAGCGTCTTATTCTTAGTTCTTATTACATTCTAAACATAAATAAGCCAGAAATAATGAGAGAGACCAACTTTTATGGAAACTGCAGCCTAGCCATTTAATTTCTATTCTGTAAGAAAAATCCCACATTTGTCTACCTCTGATTAGATCAGGTGGTCATAAAAGATTACTATTGTACTTTTCTTGTCTTGGAAATGACTGCAATTTGGCCAACTTACTGAACCAGGATGGTATTATGTGGAATTTCACAATAATTATCAACCCAAAGACAAAACCTACAATGAGTTTTTGCCACATGTAATAACTTTCACATATGACCTAAACAGTTTATCATATGTAGTTTCACATAGTTTGCTATAAATGAATAAAATTTAGCATTCATCATCTAAGTCTTTAAGAAAGTAATAATATAGACCCCATGATGCCACTTAGAAAAATAGACCAATATCAAACCAACCAAAACAAATTTTTCTGTTGTTTTGTTCAGTCAAGAGAAAGGAATTTCTTTTCTGTTTTCAAATATATGCATTTTTGGAAAGAAATTAAAACCAATGATTTTGAAAGAAATTCTACATATTTCTACACTGTTACTTCTCAAGAAATTAAAAGAAGATTTAATGATAAAAAACTGGACAGCTAAAGAAAAGAAATGTATTGACTCCATTACTCAAACCAGTGACTTTCATTTAGTCTAGTAACTAACCTTTTTAGTAAAGAAGTTTCTTATATGTAATTTGAGTCTTGATGTTTTATCCCGTAATTTATTACTTAACATTTAAATTACTGATCCAACACACTTACACCATCTTTAGGTGTCTAGATCAAAACTATATATTTCTTCTTATAAAATTTTAGAAGCTACCTTTATTTCCCCTTAATTTCTTCGTTCATACTAAACAAAGAAAGGAGATACTTGTTATTGTTGGACAACTTTGTGACTACTGCTCATTTCTGTTTGTATGCTTTAGCACTCCAAAAGCTGATTAGGTTCTGCTTTGTTTTGATACCAGCAGGATGAAGACACCACTACAGAGAACTGGAGAAATTCCCTTTAGAAAAGCTAAATTCAATGCGGCAAACATAATCGTACTGTAGACAAGAAAGAGGGATAGCGTCCCTCACAAAACTATTCAAAGCAGGAGTCTAACTCAGCTCTTCTCATGGTGACGAAGACTTTCTCACTGCAGGAAGGGAGCCTGGAGAGGTTAGGGTCCCAGAACTGAAGACAGCAACTGCAACAGTTGCTGAAAAGGTAAAGCTTCTGAGACATGCTCAGGCAGCTCCATCTCTCTCCAATCAAAATACCCAAAAGAGACAAAGCAGGAAGTCTATGCTAACACAGCTTACTGTAAAATTTTGTTAGTGGAATACGTGAAAGATATAGACTAAATTTGTGCTTAATTATGGGAAAATGAATTTTGTTCTCGACTCACATTTTATTAATTAGTAACCATGCTGACAACTTTTTGTAGTTGTTTATAACAAAGATCAGCATAAGGAAATGTTGTCTTCATTCTCTGTGAGCAATTATGGACAAAGAATCTGAATAGCAAGGTGGCTTTACAGACTTCAGCAGCATCTAGATGGTATAACTTGGCTGTCACATACAAAGCTTTGGTTCTCCTGCACACAGTTGGATTTACCAGAAGTCTTTTCAGGTGTTATTCTTGATCCTATTATTAACTTCAACACAATGTATAAAGCATACAATAATTTCTTTTAACTTGTTTGCTTTTTAATTCTTTTAATAAACAAAAGGATTATTTTTACTGTACCACACTGTGTTGCTTTTTTTCACTTTTCTGTGTAAAATAAATAAAATATTCTGATCACAATAGACTCAAAAAAAGCATGATAAATGAGCTAGCAAAATATCAACTATATCTTCATTTTACATGAAGTGGGATTTCATTTGCAGGAATTAACCTAACATTAAACATCTTGATCGATATTCTAAATCAAAGTTAAATTTGAGAGGAACAAGTGATCACATCAAAAGAGGCCATGTGATAGAGAAACAGATTGGATGATTAAATGGAGGTAGAGATTAGCCTTCTAAAGGACTCTGTGAGAGATATACAGTAGTCTTGCCTTTAGTCAAACCTGCTTTGTAAGAAGAATCTCTAGCACAATATTTCAGCATTTCCGTCTCAGATACACATACACCCACACAGCTAATCTGGCCATTTTATTAGACTGAGAGAGAAAGTTTTTTTATTTCACTTTAATTGTTTGAAAACAGCTTAGAAAGTAATATTAAAAAGTTAATGTATCTGGTAACTCTAAGTTTTTATATTCTATGAAACTTAAGTTAAAAGCACACATCTCTGAAACCAAAGTGAAGCTATCACCCAGAATTATAGCTCATACAATAAATACCTTCATTAGAACCATCAAAATCAACCCAATAAAAGTGTTTTCTAACATTCAGCAGGCAACAATATGATCTGCAGAGCTAAACCACAAGAATTATCTTTAACCCCATCTCCAAGTGTAATCACTACATGTAGCATTTTGAAAAATACCTGCTATTATTTAGACTACTTAGAGCATTTAGCTATTGCTTAATTATGATCCATTTCAATCAGAAGCTTTGATTTATAATTTGGAACAATCTGAGTGATATCAATAGAAAACTCTCCAAATCCCATTTTGAATTTTAAATCCACCCAGAAATACTAGAATCGCAAGAAGCAAGCTGCTTCCTAGCATATACTTGTCTGATCAGAATGAAATCTACACAGCTCTCTCTGAATTCTCTCATTTGAATGGGGAGTACTGAGCAAGGAGCTGGACCACATGATCTCTAGAGGTCCTCTCATCCTAATTATTCTTTAATTCTGTTCTGTGATTTGGCTATTAACAGCCAGTTAATTTCTACCCTGATGTACACCTACTCAGCAGCTGTATTTGGGTCACTCTCTGTTCATAGTTCTCCTTAAGTCACCTCAAATGCTGCTAAGCACTGGACCAAAAAAACACATGAGAGAAGGAAATTTCACAGACTGATTTGTTTTTAGAATAAACACCAGAAAATGCACAGAAAGAGAAGTGGTCCACTGACAAGAATCATGGAGTTACAACTTTCATGATTTTATACAGAAATGTGAAAACATCAATAACAAATAAAGACAAGGACAAAATTTATGACAATCTTATCACACAGGGGAACCAGTTTCCCATTCCCAAAGTGAATTGAGAATCACTAAGTGCTATGATGACCTATACCAACAACAGAGTCTGAAAGAAAAGCAAAGAAACACAAAACACCAATTCCCAAACCTCTAAAATAAACAAAAAACTCGTTCTTTCTTTGGGTTTAGTGAGGAAAAAACCTCAGTACCTCTAGGAAAGGAAAGTCAACTCTAAATACAGAGGACATGCTTTTTTTGCTTTTTCAAATGATAAAGTAGATTCTGCAGAACTTTTCCTTATTATTAACAGATTTCTAGACCTGCTGAAGAGTCAGAATTAGTTTTCAAAATTCTGTATCATCTGAGAGTGTATCAACTGCTACTAATCTGATGGGTTGTGAGAAAGTGAGGGCCATCATGCTATAGAACTGACCACACAGCTGAACAGAGGCTAAAAGCAAATTACAAGAAAAATGTTTGAGTCTCCAGATTTCCATCTGATGTGCAGGGAATTCTTGCTGGGATAGGAAGGGAAAAGAAAACTTACAGTCTGAGACGAGTTTCTAATATTTCTAATTTATCAGCAACACTTGACTTTCCAGAATGGTGCTGTCTGTCACAGGATGTTACTACACAAAGCATTGCAAATCTTAGTTAGAAAGCATTGGCCATATTAAAAATTATGTTCAACAATGTGACCTAGAAAATAACTAATTTTGGGAAAGTTACCACAATTAATCCATCTATCTCATTCCATCTTAAGAAAACTCACTTAATTAGTGAATAAAGGGCAGCTCACAATTTACTAGATTATTGAAAGCATATTACTTGGTAGTTATCAAACAAGAACATATTCTTAATCTCATGAATTTGTCTCTTTCATTTGAAGAAGAAAAGGTACAATGCTTAGTTGAAAGTCTTGACAAGTGGGCATGAAAGAATATTAGGAAGCAGAATGACAAGCCTGAGTTTAGATAACATCCTAACTCCATTTGCTTCAGATTAAAAATGCTGAAAATTAAATTGCAAGGACCCTTTTCATTTATTTTATTCCATAGAACTTCAATACCATTTAAAAACTGTGCTTCTCTCTCCTTAAATAAATGCAGTAAATTCATCTGATGTTTTGAATGCATAATATTGGATCTTGGTTGAAAGCTATCTACTATAGCTACAAATCCTTCAATTTTTTACCTGTATAGCAGCTCAAAATTAGGACAGTACAAATGAAGTCTTAAAAAGCATTTATTTTTTATAGTTTGGTGTCGTCTCAGTGTTTGACTAAGGTTGTACGATATATCAGATCTGCTAAGCAACAGACATACCTAGGATTATTTAGCATGTTAGGAGAGCATTGCGACAACTTCTTGTGGGTGATTCTTGTGCAGGATTATGAAATAAACCAAGTGAAGCTACAACACTTACGTTTTCATCACTGATGGCAAGTGATGACTTCCAAAGCTGGAGTCATCTGTTGTGTCTATATCTCAATCAACAACCCACAACAACTTTGAATATTTTGAAAGGGTAATATGATACAACGTTCAGTGAAAAGTTCACGCAGGAAAGTAATCTCCTGGAGCAAATGGCAAGGGGATTCTTTATACCAAAAATTCCTCAGGTTAGTTCTCTTCTTCAAATTTCTATTTATAATGAATAATACATCATTACATACAGTAAGCATCGCAAATAGTGCAACAGTTTATAAACGAATAAAGCTTCAAGTGAGCAACCCATATACAACTATGAACTATGTGGGCAACAAACTACTGAGAAATACTCACATTTATTTGGTTTTACTTTTTAAAAAATGTTTCCAGTTTTGCAGAGCTATATTAACTAATTAGGCACCAACTTTGAAAAGGGAACAACTGTTGTGTTATACAGAGCTAAATGTTAGGAGCATCCTGTAGAATATTGCAACATTTTGAAGATAACATGTAAGTATTTAAGAGGTTTGAAAAATAAAGTGCTCCTTTTTTCCTTTGGTAAGCAGACTTGTCTACTGGAATCTGACATTTATCAAACTCAGTAATAACACCAGTGCATGTCAGCATTTCAGACAAAGAATCTTTTGAAGATGGTTTTTCCTGGGGTGAAGCTTAATAAGGACACTTGCAAATAAGGACACTTGTGAAAGCTGGAGGAAAAGGAGATACATGTCTTTGGACAGAAAGGTTATATAGGAAAACTGATATGCTGTGTTTCATCCTCCAAAAGAGAACGGTCTAAATATAAAAATAAAAAAATTAAGCCTGAAAGATCTAAAGCTTCAGCAAATGTTGTGAAAGCTACCATTGTGTGAAAGCTGACAGCTCTGTGTGTGTGGATGAGTGTCACACACTGCAGCAGGATTTTAGAACAAAAAGCTGTGAACAGCTATCTTCAGAGATGTCTCATCACATTTTATTATTCTTCAATACATACTTTCTGGATGTCTAAACTAGACTGAGCTTAGTAAAAGTTCATTATAAATCTGAAGGAAAATCGTCCAGGCAACAAGAGAATGAGAGCTTGGTGGGACATTCCCAGTGACTTCTGCTTCCAGCCAGAGCCACCCAAGCTTGGACACAGATTCAGTCTGCAGCTATTACTAGGTTTCTAAGGACGGACTTCTTATTTGTATTTGTGATAAAAAGACCAGTTTTCCATTAATGCTTCTAAAGAGAAAATTAACATAGCCTTACATTTGCTTCCTATGTCAGGAATCATCTGTTATTGCAATTAAGAGCAAGTTCACCTTTGATTTTATCTTTTTGCAGTACTGAGCATACGGACACAGAACAGAGACCGAGTAACAGTCTAAATGCCAAAGGTGTCAAAGCTAACTTCATTTAAAACTAATAAAAAGCTGCAACCAAGAACACATTAGAGAGAAACATTTCATACAGTTAGAGTAAGGTAAGTGCGACCTTTTGATCACTAATGTAAAGAATTTTTTAACACAGAAGGTGACTGAAGAGCTAATGGTTTAGTCTTACTAATCACATGGTGAATGCCTTTTCATCCAACTTCCTTCTTTGCTTCTATTCCATTCCTTTTCCAGTGAAACTACATTTACACAAGACTTTAAGAAATCAGTCCGATGATAACAAAATATATTTTAACAATTGATAGCATTTACTATCAAATATATCCTGAAAGCTTTTGTTCTTCAAAGGTGGGAAGCTGAGATGCCCAGACTAATAATTATTCTGACAAGATTAGCTGCCATCACATCTGGCCTCAGCTAGAAGTTAGCAATTAGCTGTAACATGCTAATGCCAAATATCAGTCTGTGTAAAGTAAAAGGCAAGGCACAGGTTTATACAAAATATAAAGATTAACATATGGATATTGCTTTAACCTGTCCCATGTCAAGGGTAGGACAATGTGTATCACTGTAAGTTAACGACTTGGCAAATGTTCAGATGAGGGTTTAGGAAACATTAACCACCCATCTACCCAAAACTCTGCTCAGACGTGAGTGGCTGCAAGGATCTGTGACAACTGAAGAGCACAGTTAAACGTGAGGATAGATTTTGTTACAGAGCTCTGTCTTTTATCTCCAACGCAGACCTTTTGAAAATGTTCATGTAACCGTCTCCAGTTGTCCGCAAGTACACTGCTGTATCTTGATCACAGATTATACTCAAGCACAATTTGCAATATTTTAAAAATACTTCAGAAGTAACAAATAGCAGTAACTATAGGCCAGTTTTAATTATGAATTTACATAGAACATACAGGTCTGTAGATGTACTTTTCAGTTATATATTTCTCTATCTGCCTCTCATTTATGTCGTGCTGAGTCATGCACACCTATGAAAGACATGGTGGGAAGACAAAAAAACTTCTGTATATAAGGTTTAGAGGACTGATGCATCTCCATGGGATGTATGTATACTGTATGCCTACTTGATCCCTCTCTTCCCAACTTTTTTTGCACTGTGGGAACACATTAAAAAGAAATAAAAGGTCACCTGTCCCAAAGCAAGGCTTCTGTTATTGCAGTTAATGGGGTTGTTTGTTTTTTGGGGGTGGGGGGCAGTGTTTTGGTTTTTTTGTTGTTCTGTTGTTGCTGCTGTTTTTGGTTTTGTTTTGGGTTTTTTTGTTGTTGTTGTGGTTTTTTGTTGTTGTTTTTTTGGGGGGTTTTTGGTGTTGTTTTTGTGGTTTTTTATTTTTCTTTTGGTCTCAAAACCACAAATTATTTACTAACTTACTTTCAAGGCTGAGTTTTCCTGATTTTGAGCCTGGATACTGTAGCGCACAAGAAGCCTAAAAGCTTGCATAAAGAGGTGCCACTCAACCTTGTGTAACAGTGAAAACATTTGTATGTCCCTTTTTTCCCACCTGCTTCTCCACAATGGTGGAAGACCTGTGCTTGGACTGCCTGGAACATGCAGCTCTCTACCATAACCCAGACTAGAGCAGCATCTGTCCAAAAATACTGCAGGATACAATAAAATGCAAGTTCTTTGGACACTGCAAGGACCAGTGATAAATACTGGGGAGATGGGGGGGAAAGTGCTAACAATTTTCATCAAAATATTTATCCTCTGAGTGGAGCAGACATTTTGTATCCTGGGTAAATGCAATGCTAGGTGCTCATTTGATTCAATTCTGTTTGTTTACTCACAGATAGACAATCTTTAGACTTTGAATTCCTGTGCTTTCCAAGCTACTTCTTGCCAGCTGATCCACAATTATTGACTAAGGGAAGATTCCTATCCCATCTCAGCTGTGAAGTAAAACAATGTAGTTAATTATCTCCTGTACACTTTCTCCCATCTGTGGTCTCTGAGACCCACATAAAATTCTACTATTTCCAGCAAATACTTCAACTATAGAAGTTAATTTCTAATGATGCACATGCCTTGTGCTTAGTTGATTTCTATTCATTCATCTATCCTTGCCCAAAATAAGCTTCCTGGTTTCTTAATTTTTTTTTAAGTGGAAACATGGAAATATAGCACATGATCAACCATCCTGATTTGCTAAGCCTTTTTTCATGACTGAACATGGTTTGGGGTTTTTTTCGGCATATGAACATATAAGTTCCTGCTTTCTCCCTCTGGCTAATATACTCTTTGTTATTCAAACTCTTTGTTAACCATTTCACTCATTATTCACTGCCATTCCCAGGATTTATGGTTTTCATGGGAATTTTTCAGAATCTAATCAGATCTACATCAGTATTAGTGTCTTTCTTTCAAATTATATTTTAAAAAGATTGACATGGGACAATAAAAAAAAAATCTTTCATGTTATAACCTGTTTGTTTAATTCTTATAAATCTCTATAATGTCATTTTCAAATGACGCTTTCTATACCAACAGAGAAAAATGACATAATGAACAAAATCAGATCTACCAGCATATAAAATTCAACCATAGCCTACTGACTAAACAATCAAAAATTACTTAATTAAGCATTATTAAATTAAGCATTATTAAAAAGCATTTAATCATAGTTAACCACAATCATTAGTAAGCTGGTATTTATGACAATCATATTATTCAATTATTTTCAAAAGCAATCAGAACCCCAGAACACTTAAAACTAAACTTGCCATATGGATCTGGCAAGGTCAGGCTCTGGTTTCATGCATACAAATAATTAATCCAATTAAGTCCTGAAAAGGCCTTGTTAATCTACTGTGTATGGAACATTAGCTGCCTGAAAGTTATGAAATAGGTCATGAGAAAACTGTCAAAAATGGGAAAAAAAGACCCCTTTAAAACTTTCTTGCAGGTGGAAGCAAGCAAAGTGACAGTAGTGGAGAAAGAACAGAACTTAGAGATTCAAGGGTTAGTATAATTTTAATTAGCTGTAAAGGAAAACTACTCAAGTGCTATTGTTCATAAAACCCTATAGACTTGTCCTCCAAAAGATAAGCTACATTAAGAATGCTTTGAAAACTTCAGATTAACACAGCACAGCTGTTGCTATGGCCTGAATTTATGGGTAACAGCAACTGCTATAGTCCTTCTCTCCATCAAGGCAGGTTTGAGGAAAGCCTTCAGCAGGGAAAAGAGCAACAGGAGATTTGCTAATTAGGAGAAGTAATAGATAACTACTTTTTTTATTAAAGCAGAATGGCACACATGAGAGGACAAAACAAAGGCAGATGAAGAAAGAAGGCAGAAAATGGGAGAAAGCATTGAAAATTTACAATGAAGCATGAAAGAGAGAGAGGCAACAGTATAACCTGTTTCACAGTAAGACACCAAGAATAGCAGTGAATAGGCAACCTGGGATGTTTCTATCTGTTCCTCTCTGTGTGTGGTCCCCAACTGCTTGTGATTTTGGGAAAAAATAGAGTATAATAAAAAGGAGCTGGAAGGCATTAGCTGATAGAAATCTCATATTATACTTTAAAGTGAAAAACAGAACATTTGACTGTTTGCAGTGAGGACAGGAGGTGTGAGGTAATGTAGCAGCATTCTAACATATGTTGCAGCATTGCTCATATATCTGAGTTTTGGCAAACCCTAGGAGGTAATCTGTAAAAAAAGTAACAGCCTGTGCATTAACACTACATGAGAAAAGCGAACAAGGGTGGTAGAAGTAAAATCCCTACAAGTAGCAAAAGTAAAAATATATGGGCACTTCCATAGTGCTACATTATCAGTGAAAGACCAAAATCCTGTGTTGGCAGATGAAAACAAATAACATAAAATTTAAATTGAATATTTCTGATTTATTTCTTACACTCATTCACCTGGCCCTGACTACTACCTTCTCTTCATGGGATAGAGGTTTTTCAGCTGCTTCTACATGTCCACACTCCCTAGACTGAGACCGTAAAGATAAACTCTTAGAACATCTCCAGAGCCTTTTACTTTTGCCTGAGCTTTAGCTGTAAGTATCCACAAACGGCATCATGTTCATATCAAATCTCTTGGAGCCGCGGCAGCTTGGCACCTGATGAAATTCCACAGGCATATTGGCTCCCTCTGCTGGAGAAAGGGGAATATTCTGCAATAAGGAGTTCTACGAGTAGCCAGTTCCTCAAAAGAAATCCGGGTGATCAGGTAATGATCTGCTGTTGTTTTATGGTAGCAGTCTTTTCCCACTGTTTAATTGTGTATAATATATATTCTAATGATTGGGTATCCCACTTCTCGAGGTAAGGATTTTCTGACTCTCAGATTCTGAAGGACCTCATACACCTTATCTAACACCTGAGGACACCTTGAGATCTATGTATGTATGAATCTATCTATCTATAAAATGTCTGCTTATATATATATAATCAATAAAATTTATAAAGTCATTGAAATCTTGAAATAGATTACAATCGCTTCCACTAAAAATCCACTAAAATGAGCTCCAGCTTTGACTGATTCTTCTTGGATGTTGTGGACTCAAAAAGAGAAACTCAGAGTAATAGAGATTGGCCCACAAAGCCTCATTTATGACAAAATGTACTGCTTTACTTTAAAAGCATTCAATTTAGATTAGTCCACTCCAAAATTGTGTTTTATTTAAATGCAATTCCCAAATAGTTCTACTTATGATTAGGTTGAAACTGCTTCTGAAAGAAGCTGCATGAACTGTGCTCTGGCTTGGTGGGAATTACTGAAATCAGCTAGTAAATAATTAAATAATTCCATTTGAAACCTAGTAAGATAGTCACTGGGAGAAAAGGTTTAGGTCCTAATTCTTGCAATGGTAACAAAGAAAATAAGTGAGACTCCAAGAGTCACTACCTGTTGTATGATATGGCAACATGTTTTCAATAGGACTAGGGAACATACATCATATCCCCTGGAACAGCATGACTGTTATAAAGCAACTAAAATTTATTTACTGTGATCATACAAATGTTATTCAGGGAACTGGTGAGAGCAGCTTACCCACATCAACATTTTTACTGACACACCTTTCCCTTCTGACATACCCAACAAGTGTCTCAGCTAGCTGTGTGTTCCAATACTCCAATAGAAGTGAAAATATTTTCTACTTTCCATTCTTAGTAACACCTGTAGAATCTTTCCCTCTATAAATGAGAAATGTTAGACTTTATTATCCCAAAGATAGGAATACTGACATCAAGGGTGGAAGAAGACTATATACCACTCCTAATTCTTACTGAAATACTTCACATCACAAAGTAACAGGATGAAACACATTAGCATGGAATCAAATTTCTAAAATGTACACGTCTTCTGGATCACTGTATACAGTTCTTTTGGGTTTCCTCTGTGTTCTCTCAAATCTTATGAGTAAATGCTGATGGTATCTCACCAGCATTATTAGCTGCTGTCAGGTTAGAGCAGCAAATCTCAGGCCTCGAAGACAAAGAAGCAAATTCCCTCACTCTGGGAAACTGGGCTTTAACTTTAAAGTAATGCATAAAAATATTCATTGTTTCCTATTCCATGAAGTTTCATATTTCGTATAGACCTGGAGTTTAGTGAAGCTCTGTACCCTCCCAGCTTCTTCAGAAACAGTCCTTTAACTAGTATTTCCCAGCAGCTGACTAAAAGGCTCAGGCTTACCGTAAGGGAAGACTGAATTAAAAGGAAAACTTCTGTCTACTGCCAGGAGAGAGGCAGGCACTCAGTCACTCACTGCCACGAGATACCCCTCTGGTGGATGGTACAGCGAATCACTCTACACCCCTCATTTTGGAACATGCTTTGCAAGCTCCCCCTATCCAGGTATATATGTCAATTTCTTTTGGGCTTTGATTATCTATAGGGGAAAATAAGAATTTCCTTATTTTGGAAGAGTTAAGATTAAAAACAGTACAGTAGAAGCACCATTTCAGTGTTTCTGTAGAGATTTCACTTTTATAGGATGGCAGAAGCTACAGGCTGGATGATCATTCATTAATTCATTCATACATATCCTGCTCCTTCATGACCTCTTGGAGATTTTATCACATCTTTAAAATTTATCTTCTGGCAAAATTGTCCAAATCTGAATAAGTCCAAATAATAAAGCCACGATTCTACCAAGGCTGCAGTTTATAAAATAACGATTTTTTTAAAAAGAAGATGGTATGCACTATTGCTTCTTGAAAAATATAACTGACATGTATGTTTGTATTTTTGCTCAGGTTGAATAACACACAATTTTCAAATATTTAAACAGAGTAAGTATAATTCTTCATCATGCATTTCTATCAAAGTCAGTGGTAGGATCAACTTGGCCTGGCAGTTCAGTAGTTATTGCAGTGACAGGTGATGATGCTAAGTGCATCATAGTAGTGCATAAGAAGTTTGGGGACTGGATAAATGAGAAAACATTAATTTTTTGTTTGATAAAAATAGGATGACACAGTTTCCCCTATGCCTTTTTTTTCTATTTGACCACTAGAATTTAATTTTGCTTTGCTGGCCGTAAGAATGGAAGCCCATTTGTACACAATACTTGCTATAAGCAGATTGTGAATGATCAAATATTCCAGAGAAGTGGCTACTGCATATATGAAAAGCTGCTCAATAGTGCACTCACAAAAAGTCTAAATAGAGAATTTAGCATAAATTCATGTATTTGTAATACTGAGCATGTACTGTGGAAATGGCCCCTGAAATTTAATGTGGACGAGATGCATCAAGCTGAGTATATACAAAAAAGTCATGTATAAAGTGCTTATTCATGCATTCTGTCTGGGAATTCTCAGGCAAAGCACAGTAGCCATCCCAATGGTTCCTATTAAGTTTGTAATCGAGGTTTATAGCTCTGAAAAAAGAATTTTATTGACTACTATGACAGTATTGAGACACTGTGAAGTATGTTCTCATTTAACTTTAATTTTTTGCATACTCAAAAATTCACCTAAATTTACTTCAAAACTAAAAATCTCAGCCCAGTAATTTTTTCCTTCATGCATTTAGGATATTGTTAAATGAACTTACGTTCAAAAGGAATAAAAAATATTTCGCAAATATCCTAGTCTTTTATGTTTTTCCAATGAGTTTCACTAAACACATGGTGAAACATCCACTCTTGAATGCTTTACAAGTGCTCCATTAATTCTGGCAGCCCTGGACACACCAAGAACGAAATGAAGGTTGAATGTTGCGAATCACCATTCCCCATCACTGACAGAGAAATGAACTATTGTGAGCAACTACAAAGCAGGCACAGCCTTGGAACAGCAAGTTCCTGAGCAATGTGCTGAAAAGGTTTGACTGCCATCTACAGACATGAGTAACTAGTGCACTGGTAGCAATTTAAAAAGAACCCCTGAAGTACAAACCTAATAAACACCTCGCGCAGATACAAGATGAAAACTAATTATTTATGGATGTATAAAACAGAGGAGCTACCGTGAAAAACTTCCTGGTTTTATTTTTTTTTCTGGTAAAAATATAAACAAATGGAGAAAGATCAGCTTCCTTCATTCTGTAGAGTGGCTAGAGAGCTAATAGTTACAAATCCGGTGTCTAGTGCTGCCTAAAGATTAGAAGATAGAAATAAAAAATACTAACATTTTCTTTGTATTTAAACTATGAATTATTAAGTGCTGATTTTTAAGTAGTAAGTTCTCATTTAAAACTGTCTTAAATAGCTCCTCTCATACAGAGTCAATAGTCAGCAAACCCACAACATTTTTAATTACATTGTAAATTTCTAATCACATATATAGTGACCAAATGCTTGTATGTGGGTACAGCTGTACATACACCATCTACGTAGAGTTTTCTGTTAAATTTTAGCTTCCTAATCAGGCTAGTTCACAATAGGCCAACATATCACAACACAACTCTATAAAGATTTTCTTCCACCTGTTCAGAACACCTAGCACAGTAGTTCAGTTCTCCCTTGTCAAACACTCTCTTTTCACTCTGCCTTAAAGCCACTTTCTTTTCTTTGACAGCTGCTGCCAAACTGTCTTTACTTCCTCTCCAAACTTGCTCACTAGTTAAGCAGTTACCCCGCTAAAATCCTCTTTCAAAAATTTTGTTCTAAACTTTCAAAATCACTGCATGGCAAAAGAAAAAGAGATTAGGAGAGCCATGTATTTCAAGTATTGAGAATGAATGACAAAATTACTTAGAACCATACAAACTGTACCTCTATAATTAAAATTATTACATTTACACACCACATGGAAATATTCTCAGGAATTATTCTTCACAGATCAGAATTACATATAAAAGTTAAAATGCAGTGTATTTAAACAAAAAACAGGTCACAGACAGAAAAGCCTGTGGGCCCAAACATAAGACAACTTTCAAAATCCTTCAGAAGTTAGAATTGACCACAGCATTCTATACATGGGACTATCTTCTCACATTGCTGCATCATCCATCGGTTCTCATTAAATATTCTCAGACAGTGTGTAATTCCAGTTGAATTCCCAACACAGAATATGAATATTGGATTGATTTTAAGTGTCGTATGTTGAAACTTTACATTTTCCCAAAATGTTCAGACTTCAGGTCTGTTCAGACATGCCCATGAAAGTGAAGAAAAGAAAAGCAAACATGTACTCACTCCACATTTTGAGACTTCAGCCTTTTTTCTTACCTGAGTACCCAAACAAGCAACCATCATATGAGTGAGAAGTTTAGCGGCAAACATGGCACACCTGGTGCAGAAAAGGTGGGAGATGATAGCCAAAGTAAAACCTACATAGAAATGACAATGAAAAAAGAAGAAAAAAGAAAAAAAAAGAAGGAAAATTTAAGCTTAGGCTAATAAACTGTGCTATATATCCAGCAGATATCTCTCAAAGGTGCAGATCACTTAATAAAAACCAAACAAACAAACCTTACAGAGAGTATGTCCATTTTGGTTGACACTGAGATCACTCATGAGTTTATCTCAAATACTAACATGTATTTAATGTTCCCATAGGCTTGGGACCTAAAATAATTTCATGATGTAAACAAACCATTTTTGAAAAGTGTTTTTTGGTGTAATTTTCTGCACGAAATGGGTGATTGTCATAATAGTTATATATAAAGCAAAGGTAACTGTTCAGTGTTCATATTACTGTATCCAAAAAATGTTTTTAGAAACAATTACATAAAAAATGCCTCCTGTTGGGTAGCACTGTTTTAGCAGATAGCTAAACCTTCTAAATGCCAATCTCCCATTTCATCTGTGTTGGGCATAAAAATCTATTATAGCAGTAGTCAGAAAGAATGACACCGCTTTTCATTTCACTAATTAATTGTAAACATGAACAGAACAAAAATGGAAAAGGCCCCTTTCCTACCAGTAAGTAGCTCCTGGGAAAAGAACCCTAGGAAAGTTAAGCCACCAAGGAAAACACTGCTAAATCTAAGAGTTAATTAGAGTTAACCGTGAGCTTTCACACCTCACTCAGGGCAGGAATTTGGGTAATTAAGGCAGATCTTTTATCCTCTATTGAGACTGATTATTTGTTCAGCTACCAGTATTTGTAAGAGATGAGTGAAAGAAATAATTGCTAAAAGTATTGTTTCTAAATATTTCAAAAATTATTTAGTGATATTTAAACAACTATACATGTTCTCTCCTTTTTCTTTTTTTTTTTAATATTCTTCATACCTACGTGGAAATGTCAAGAGAAATGAATAATATCCCTATCACTCTAAAAATAAAGCAATTTGTTACTTAAAAGATTCATTTAAATCTAATAATCTATATCATCACATCTTCAACAAGCCAAAAAAGCTGAAAGGCATCAGAAAGCATTTGCCTCAAGTTCAAAGTAAACCCTTAACCAAGCTAAACTATTTTTACTTTCAAAACACATTCTTATGACTACAGTAAATGACCAGTTCTGAACAATTATCTGTATCTTAATTGATTCAAATTCAGCAAAATATTTTCTTAGCTTTTGCATATATTTTTTTTCTTCAGTTTTTGTTGCATTTTCCATTCTACAGCATTTTTTTTCATCAACATACTTCTTTTTCCCTGCAATTGTATTTTAAAATCTGCTTATTTTTATGTGCTAAAATCTCGTTTTATTATTGTTAAATATAACCATCAATGTGTGTGGAGCAGAAAAACTGAGAGGTTCTCCCTCTTTCTCTGTCTTCATTTTCTTTGGCTGAGGTTTTAAAAAAAATAAGACTAGATTTAATCTGTTACGGCAGTTTGCTAGGTAGGGATACATAATTGATTTAGCTGCATGCAGGATTTTTGTTACTCATATAGTGATGATCTAGTACAGAAGTCATAAATCTCACAAGGAGCACACCAGCCCCCCATTTAAGGGGATTAAAGACAGCCAAGAATTCCCTTTAGCATGTTTTCTTAGTAAGCCCATTACTCTTAGTGCCTATAAATGCAAGAGGTCATTTCCAACCTAAATAATTCTATAGTTCTAAGAAAAATTTACTTTAATTTGTGATTGCTGCAACATATTAGTAAACCAGCTGCAATCTGGAAAGCTCCTTCAGAAGTCGAGTTTAGAATTTAGATCCCTTGCTTCCTGCCTGGTATTTTGGGGCTTAGGCTGTTGAGGCTGCTAACAGAGTCATGCTCCTCATAGGTTGAACTCTTCAGGGTTTTTTCCCAAGATGTTGGGTAGCAGTTAGGCAGCAGAGTGTAACGGAATCTATCTCCCCCAAGCTATTACTTCTGAGTGTAAATTCCAGATAAAATGGTCAAAAAAATTTGACAAAGAGGATGACTGTACTGCTGCTAGCAACACAGATGAATTTAAGATTTTTAAGTTTCTTCCCCCAAATGAATGACATCTCTTTCCATTAAAGCACCTCAGGGAAACAGCCACTCAGGCGATCAAGGGGTGTGCCAGGACCATTTGCAGGAGATTTAAACGGCTCTGGGGAGCCTGGTGACCCAGACCAGGCAAACAGGGGCGTGGCACGGCAGTTTGCTCAGCGGTTTGCACAGGAGGGGTGCAGTTGTTCTCCTGGCGGTGGGTGGTATGTTAGATGGGTGTGTTTTGGTTGTGTTTTTTGGGGTGTTTTTCCCCCAACTTGACTAGATCCAGCAATGGGTTACAAATGGTCAAAAGTCATTGCTGCTGCTGCCAGCAAAAGTGTGCTAACCCAAGCAGAGTCCCCCAAGGACACAGTTGTCCAGACCCCTGGCTGCAGGGAGTGTCTGAGCCTGGGGGCAGTACCAGAAGACACAGGTGTGTGGTGTGAGCAGGTGAATGATCTGCTCTGTCTGGTGGCAGGGCTTAAGGAAGAACTGGGAAGGCTGAGGAGTGTTAGGGAGAGTGAAAGAGAAATAGACTTGTGGACTTACAGCCTTGCAAACCTGCAAGAAGTTCAGCAGGAGTCAGAGGAGCCCTGACCATCTTACCATCAGGCAGAAGGAGGAGGCCTAGCAGATGGGGGGAATGGAAATGGGTACCCAATCACAGAGGTTGTAAAATTCCCTCCTGACCCCCATCACCCTCCCAGGTGCCCTTACAGAGTGGGTACGAGGCCCTGGGTCCAGAGGGTCAGGCAGATGACACTAAAGAAAAACATCTGTCTGGAGAATCTTCCACGTGCACTTCGTCTGTCAGATGCATCACAGCATCAGGAATTAAGAATAAAAGAAGGATAGTTGTAGTAGGTGATTCCCTTCTGAGGGGAGCTGAGAGCCCTGTATGTCAACCAGACCCATGCCACAGTGAAGTCTGATGCCTTCCTGGGGCCCAGGTATGGGATATCACCAGGAGACTCCCTGAAATAATTCAGCCCTCTGATTATTACCCACTGCTGGTTGTCCAGATTGGCAGTGATGAGGTTGACAAGAAGGGGGTACCAAGGTCATTAAAAAGGATGTCAGGGCTCTGGACTGACTGGTTGATGGGGCAGGAGCACAGGTGTTGTTCTGCTCAGTTCCTTCAGGAGCAGGGATGAAAAATGAAAGGAACAGGAAAACCCATGTTATCAATGCATGGTTTAAGGGCTGGTGTAATCAGAATTTTGGTTTCTTTACCACGGGCAATTTTTACAGCACCAGGCCTTCTTGAGTCAGATGGGCTCCATCTGTCTAACAAGGGCAAAAGGATTCTAGCCCATGAGTCGGCAGGGCTGACTGAGAGGGCTTTAAACCAGGTTTGAAGAGGGAAGGGGATGAAACCAGGCTTCCTAGAGATGAGCCCAAGGGTGGTAAGCCTGAGTCAGGGGTAAAGTTAGCAGCCCAGCTGAAGTGCCTTTACACTGATGCAGGCAGCATGGGTAACAAACAAGAGGAGCTGAAGCCATGGGACAGCAGGAAAGCTGTGACATAGTCACCATCACAGAAATGTGGCGGCATGACTCGCATGACTGGAGCGCCGCAGTGGGTGGCTGCAAGCTCTTCACAAGAGACAGGTAGGCAGGAGAGGTGGGCAGGTGGCTCTGTATGTTAGGGAGGCTCTCAACACCATGGAGCTGGAGATCAATGACAAAAAGATCAAGTACCATGGGTAAGAATCAGGGGAAGGCCAGCAAGGCTGACATTCTGGTGGGAGTCTCTTATAGACCAGCCAACCAGAATGAAGAGATTATTCTATAAGCATTATTCTACAAGCAGCTGGAGGGTGCTTCAAGATCGCCAGCCCTTGTTCTTGTAGGGGATTTAACCTGCCAGATACCTGCTGGGAGCTCAGCACAGTGGGAAAGAGGCAGTCCAGGAGATTCTTGGAATGTGTGGAGGAGAGCTTCTTGTCACAGCTGGTGAGTGAGCGTGCCAGGGGTGGGGCTCTGCTAGGCCTGCTGTTTGCAAACAGAGAGGAGCTGGTGGGAGACGTGGTGGTCAGAGGCCGTCTGGGGCACAGTGACCATGACATTCATGAAAAGAACCACGAGTTTTCAATGTTCAGTGAAACAAAGATATTGAAACTTCAGTAAAGCTTTTACACTAGACTTTCAGAGGGTGAAATTCAGGATGCTGTTTTGGAGAGTACCTTGGGAAACAGCCCTCAAAAACAAAGGGGTCCTGGAAGGAGGGACATACTTCAAGAAATAAATCTTGAAGGCATAGGAGCAGGCCATCCCTATGTGCCACAAGGTGGACCAGTGGGGATTAGAATGGGCTACCCAGGGAGGTGGTGGAGTCACCACCCTTGGAGGTGTTTAAGAAAAGACTGGATGTGGCACACAGTCCCATCATCTAGTTGGCAAGGCGGCATTAGGTCGTAGGTTGGACTTGATGACCTCAAAAATCTTTTCCAACCTAGTTGATTCTGTGATATTTATATGCTTGACATTTTTTTCCAGTGGCAAAATTTGTCAGTGGGCAAATATCAGACGAGATTTCACCTTTAATGACATGAAGTTAGTCAATATTCCTTCAATATTCCACTAAATAAAAAGATTGTCATCAGCTACCAAAAGTGTTAATAATCAATCAGTGGTCATCAGTGATTATTAATGGGAAAACTGTCTTAAATGAACTGACCTGAAATGCAGATGAATCCAGAAGAAAAAAAAGCCTCGTTGTATGAAGATAAGTTATCTGTTTGGGCATAAACTGCATAAATGGACATATGAGAACAGGAGCATTCCACATAATCTGATTTGTCGTCAACCACCTTGCAGAATCCGCTATCAGACAGCCAGCTGCAAAACAAGTTTCACAGAGTTGGAAATGGACTTGTGTAATTCACATGGTAAGCAGGCTTGAAAACTTTTGTTGTATTCCTGAAATACCAAGTTCCCTAAACTATTCAGTAGGTGTTTTCTGTAATCTTTCATGTGTAGTGCTCAGAAGAGCATATTTACATGAGATTAAAATATTGTTTATAGCTTTTTAATGTGTTTTTTTAAATCTTTGTACATGTATTAACATTTTTTTCACTAGAGAATTTTTGTGCCCATGTTTTTAAAATCTCTGCCAGATTTTTAGGTCTGTCTGACTTTTCAAATCGTTTTTTACTTAACTTTGCTCAATACCCTGTTATGGAGAACATTTTATACTGCTATTTGTTGCTTTGAAACTAAAATTCAGGTTTTGTTTTGTTTTTTTTTCAGTATTGCTGAAGTGGTTTTGAAAAAGGGTGAAGCATACCACAGATGATATCCTAAGCCATTTCTACTGGAAATTGTGCACAGATTAAAGGAAAGCATACAGGGAAATTCTGGTGCATCTCCTCCTGAAGAGAAATAGTTTGTATCAACAGCAGGCTGGTATTATCCAGTTGGTCTAATGAAATTGAACCTAAACCAACTATACTTCAACAGGATACAGAACACAATTATCTCCAATTTCATTAACATATTCATTGATGCAGTTCTGGGATTTATAGCCTGTCACTGTAACCTAATGCATCATTATACAATCTAAATGGTATTTTGATGAAAAAAAGCCAGGGGCAGAAGTCTGAGAAATATCTGAGCCAGAATAACTACTCGTTTTATTATAAGAAAAGTTTTATGTACTGGTAAAATGGCCAGAAAAATTAAGGAAAAAGACATGAAATGGATCAATTTTATACTTGCAAATTATTTAACTGGAGTTATCATATCTTAAACAAATACATGGATTCATGGTAGAAATTGGAAAACTAAACACAGTAATAAAATAACCTTTCAGCAGCTTGATTCCAGAGGAGACATAGAGACTTCTGTGGAACAATGCGATTTCCTTTAGCATAAATACGATAAATGACTTCATTGTTATCTTTCAAAGGTAGTGAACTCTGACCCTGCAAGCTCATTGAAAAAACCTGAAACAATATGTACAATGTAAAGATAAATTTAATATTAAGATTCAACACGGTGTTCATTTTAATCACAGACAACCATAAAAATGTTCACTTTATTTTAAATACATATGTGGTATTTTGAACAATATCTAGGTTAAAATAAATTATTGAAAAAAATTGCATTATTTTCAAACCTTGTTCTTCAGGGCAAGTTCTTTATCTCTAGTAAGAAACCACTGCTGACTGCTGTATTCTGTGAACTGTACAGATTCACAGTTCTCTTCTTGAGGAGATGATAATACTAGAGAGACCTCTAGTAAATGCTCAGGTACTTGAATAGAATCTCCATCTTTTCCATTAAATCTGTGTCCATTGATTTGCTGAGGAAACCAGTTGTGAGCCATTATTGCAATATATGGACAGCTGTCAAGGATATTTTTGCCTCTGTAGAAATGGAAAAGCAATATGGCTGGTAAGCAGAACCAAGCTTCACTACTCATCACATAATGACTCTAAAAGGTACTTGTGATTTGTTAGTACTTTATGAGCTCAGCATTTTTAGGCTTATGATGTTTAATTGGCACACTGTTTCAGTTTCTGTGGAAAAAAAAGGGCTGAATTTTTACGCATTTCAGCTTCTCCATTTCCCTTCTGGGATTTGTTCCTTATGACCTCTAACTGAAATCTGTCCATAGTAAACTAGGTTATCAAAACACTCATCTTTACAACTTGATGTAGAGCTGAGTCTAAAAAACAGGAGAGACATTAAAATGTATGATCTTGCTTTATTTTTTTTTCTCAACAGATGATGCAAAAAAAACTTGTAATAAAGAATTTTAACTTTTAAGTTCTAAACACTGAACACACATTCAACCACCAGTTGTTTAAAAGATTGTCAATAGGAAAACCACAGTGTTTAAAACCATCTGTCTCATAAAAAAGAATAATCTCTTTCTTCAGTCACCTATTTCCCCAGCCCATTAGCCTGACAAGGGCTTGGAGACAAAAATAGCAATTTGAAACTATGAGTAGCTTTAAAAATTTTAAAACAATGTTCAAGTGAGCAAAACCAAGCACATACGAATTACAAAATGCCAGCAGAAATTTTGGGTTGCTAACTTTCATCTAAGGCTTAGAACACAGCTCTGCATCATACAATTACATATTATTTTCTTGGCAAGAATAATGAATACTTTTCCAGGAAATATTTGAGCTAAAGGTGAGTATCTAACATACCAGATCTCCTGACTCATGTTCGATAGTTACCCCATAACAAAGTACCGGTTCTATGTGACGCGCAATCATACAAAGCACTATGTATTGGCACTATGACACAGCGCTTCATAAGATCATGATAGTGTAACACATTCACATATGGGTAACATACTAGATGGTAGAGAAGTCCATCTTCTGAAAATGTAGTTTAGATTTTCTGTATTGGTAAGATGTCATGTATTCACAAAACATATTACGAATTCAAGCTTACTAACCTTTCTCCTGGTGATCCACACTTCATCCCAGTCAACAGAGAAAAAGCAAACTTCTCAGTCACCTCAGCAAGCAAGCTATATCCTTGTGTATCCTCACGTTTTGGGCTAGCCAGAGCACAGAGTATCTCATAGAAAAGACTTCTACTTTTACCAGTTAGCAACAGTTTTTCACCTACACCTGTAACCTAATGAGAGGAGAAGAAATCAAACAACATTTTACACAAAGGAATCTGCTTGTAATATTTCCTTATGTTCAGTGTTCTAGTGATATTTTCACTGTGATTCCAATGTTCATTCTGAAAGTTCAAAATACTTTTCCCAACTCCTGATCACTGCTCCAGGCATAAGACACAGTCTGTCAAAACTACATAAACATATCCTTACTAGGGAATTTGATTAGTAAAGAAAGGATGTGGCATTTTTCATTCTTTCACAAACCAAAGATTGTTGAGTCCTGAGAATTTTTTACATTATTTTCTCTGTTTTCTTTGTGGCAACAATCAAAAATGAATGGATATTGTTATAACACTTTGTATCAAGGTATTCAGAAATTTTTCAGCTTCTGTGCATTATTCCATGAGTCCAGAAGAGACAGAACACCATAAAACTAGTCTATAATTTTCATAGAACTTAGTGGAATGCTTAAGCACAAGCTACTGGAGGAAAAAAGACTGATGCTTGCTTAAGACTACAGCAGACTCCAGCTGGCCCTGGTAGGATTTGCTTGTGTGTTGACTGCAGTCTGCTGTAAAGATATGAGCAGGTGTTGTGCCAGGCGTAAAAGCAACAAAATTGTGGCCTAAGAGTCAAGAAAACATAATAAGCTCTATGAAACTGTGGCACCAAACGGAAAATTTTGCACAGTAGAAAATCTAGAGCTACTGGTATACATGCAAAATTAATACTGGTTGCTCATTTCAACCTATTTGATTTCTGATTTCTTGCCACCATCATAACTAGTGGCAGATAAACTCCTTCTTTGATTGTGGGACTTCACAATTTCTACTTTTACTTTTGCAGTCTGTGCTTCAGAGTCACTGCTGTGGATGTGATCTGCCTTGTTATATACGTACATATATATATATATATATGCCTCGTTGTGTTGTTATACTCTAATTAATGTCATTCGTCATTTAAGAAAGAACAGGAAGTGTTCACCTTATCTATTATATGCACCACAGCAGTAAGTTGCTCTTCTGTAGTTTCTGTAGCCACTCTGACATTCAGATTCTGAAGGATTCTGTGTAAAATGGCGTCATCAAGAGGCTGATGCAGTTGATCAATCAGTCCCCAAACTGGCAAGGAGTCCAAATCTGAGACAATGGTGATGTTGGAAATACCATACACGTCATCTACCCTGGCACCGCCTGTGGGATTAGAAAGTACAACCTGGAAACGTTTAGGAAATGGGTTTAAAGATCCTGTCTTTGGAGTCAGGGTCACATCCAGGAATGCATTTCTCTGTCCACGTTCAAAAGTCAGTAATCCTTCCGATCTGGCAAAATCTTGTCCTGCCACAGCTGGAGATATGAAGGTCCTTCCAATAGGTTCAGGTTTTTGTAGCTCCTTAAAACAAACCAAAAGAGTTTTAGGTAACATTATGATAGATGTAATTGTTCAAAACCACCTGCTGATTCAAAACCACACTTTAAATGGGTAAAAACAAATGTGTAAAAAAGAAGTCCTCTTTCAAAAAGTAGTTATGAATGGAGAAACAATTAAATTAAAATAATTATCTCCCTGAATTAGTAATCCATCAAACCTAGGAGAAGACTCTTTCTTTTCCAGAACAAAAACCACAAAATTTTCTGTGTGAATAAATACTACAGAAATGTTAGCACATGTGTGAATTCCAGAAGAGTTGATGTAACACTGCAACTGCAGCACAAAGTCCCTCACTTTAGGGTAGAGAAAAGCATTACAAATAATAGAAAACTAAACAAAAGCAAAGCAAAGGTTTTGGAAATCTGTGTCCAAACTAATATCAGTTCATGGTATTTTAGTCCCAGAATACATGCTTAAAAGCTGAATAATCCATTTAATACAAAGGGAAAGCGAATGCTATAGAATACACATGCAAGGCAGATAAATGAATTTATCTATTAATGCTACCTGGCCTTATTTCCTTGTGAAGCAACACTACTTTTACCTTCCATGAGGTTTGCAGTTATTGTTTCATTCTTCAAAGTCTTGCTCTTTTTGTCACTTGCCATAACCTTGACATTTTATCTGGTAATATAATAAACTCTCCTTAAGACAAAACTAACTTTCTGAGCTGTTATTCTACTGTATGATTTTTCAAAAGTGTCCATTCATTTAATAAATGCAGCTTGTATACTGACTCCTAAGTAAAGGTCTCCTACTGAATAAAATGAGGATTTTTATTTGTGAAATACTACACCCCTTTTTGAAAATATTTAGCTTTTATTAGTAGAGTTTATTTATGGAATGAATCAGACATTTTCTGAGTTCACTGGAGAATCTGGTAAATCAATGCAGCATGTAACTGTTCAAAATTGCTCTAGACACGACCACTTCACCTGTGAAAATTGCAGGGAGAAGCTTCCTTTTGTTTATCCCTTCCCGCTGAGAACTAGGAAACGGAAGTAAGTAGTAATAAAAGCACTAGTGACTACAACAATGTCTAAGAAACCTTTGTAGGGAAAAGATAAACATCAGTTTCCAGTTACTGCCTTCCTGTCTGCTGTGGCCTCTTATTTTAAAACTACTAATAATACCAATACTTTAGTACTTGGCCATGCACCCTCAAAACCTAAAAATGTCCAAAGACGGTTGGTTATAAAAATTATAAATGGGTAAGAGATTGCCCCCTATATTTTAGCTTAAATATACACTGGGCAGTAGCAATTTATTTTCCATTTAATAGCTAAATTATAGTGAATTTTTACATGGAATAAGTGTGAAAATTTGTTACCACACAATCTAACTGAAACACTGGCCAACTACTATATAATAAATGCATGGAAACACCACGTAAACCTATGTGGTTAAAACAGATATGCATTTAATATAACAACAGAATGCAGAACCTTTTATTAATAAAGGGTAAATATATGATAAACCACCCCCAAAATAATTGTTTTAGGCATAAAATCACACATATTCAAAGTAGATCAGGCCAAGTACTATTCCAATGTGATGGTAAACTTGAAAGAATCTTGCAGTCTGTACCCTGATGCTGGATTCACAGATACCAAGGAAGTGGCAGGAATCATATTTTTGCAGATCTTCTAAAGGAGAAACTTCCTAACAATGAGTGAGGAATGCATTTAAGAGAAAAAAGTGTCAACAGAAGAGTCTCGTGCTACAGATGTAAACATCTCAAAAACGAATGGGGATAAAAAAATTTACTTTAGCACTTGCTATTTTCAATCAGAAGAACAAATTTTCTTGTTTAGTATTCCAAGAACATTGAATAAAATTTGATTAAATGTCTCTCTCATTACATAAGTGTCTTCTGGTATTAATAAATTTGTGCCCTAACAGAGTAAGTCTCGTATTGTCTGGATGTTGTATACATATCCATCAGGATAAAAACTTAATTTTGGATGAAGAAGTCTCAAAAATTGAAGACTCACAAGAGCCTTAGATTAAAGAAAGAAATATATTAGATGCCTGGCTGACCACATTCTTTGAGGCCACTGGAAGAAACTGCTAAAAAACCCCATTCCTGACAATGCAATGAGAAAAGGGTCTTTTACTAATGGAAAACCTAAGAAGCTAGGCCCAGCAAATGTTTGACTGTTTCCTAAAATAAATGCTAATTACAGTCATATTTACTTCAAAGAATGACCAATTATTTAATTATAAAATTAAGAATAAAACCTATGCTTCTACGAATGATTTGGGTTGAAAATGATCATAAAGACCATCTAGTTCCAAAGCCCCTGCAGTGGACAGGGACAACTTCCACCAGACCAGTGGCTCAGAGCTCCATCAAACCTGGCCTTGAACACCTCCAGGGATGCAGCATCCACAACTTTTTCTTGCCAGTGCCTCACCACCCTCACAATAAAGAATTTCTTCCTAATGTCTAATCCGAACCTACTGTCTTTCAGTTTTAAGCCATTCCCTCTTCTCTTGTCACTACATGCAAAAAGTTCCTCTCCAACTTTCTGATAGGCTTCCTTTAGGTACTGGAAGGCTGCAACGGGTCAGCCCAAAGCTGCCTCTTCTCTAGGCTGAGCAATCCCAATTCTCTCAGCTTCTCCTCATAGCAGAGATGCTCCATCCCTCTGATCAACTGAGTGGCTTCCTCTGGTTCTGCTCCAACAGCTCCATGTCCTTCCTCTGCTGGGACCCCAGAGCTGGAGGCAGCTCTGCAGGTGGGGTCCCAGCAGAACAGAGCAGAAGGGTCTGAATCCGCTCCCTCCAAAGCTGCCCACGGGGCTTTGGATGCAGCCCAGGACATGTTTGGTTTTCTGGGCTGCAAGTGCCCATGGCCAGGGCATGGCCAGCCTCTCACCCAGCAGCACCCCCATGTCCTTCGGGGCAGGGCAGCTCTCGATCCGTTCATCCCCCAGCCTGTACTGCGCGTTCCTCTGACCCAGGGGCAGCACCAGCACTTGGTCTTATTAAACCTCATGAGTTTCCCAGATGCCACTTCTTGAGCCTGTCCAGGTGCCTCTGGATGGCATTCCATCCCTCAGGAGTGTCAACTACACCCCTCAGCTTGGTGTCACCTGCAAATTTGCTGAGGGTGCACCTGATCCCTTCATCCACGCCATTAAAAAGACATTAAATAACACTGGTCCCAGTACAGATCCCTGAGGGACACCACTTGTCATTGATGTCCATCAGAACTCTGAGCCATTGACTACGGCCCTCTGGATGTGACCATCCAACCACTTTCTTATCCATCAAATAACAGTCCATTCGAATCCAACATCAAATCCATCTCTCCAGTTTAGACGGATGTTGTGGGTGATGTGTCAAAGCCTTTACCGAAGTCCAGATAAATGACATTTGTAGCCCTTCCCTTGTACACTGATGCAGCCACCCCATCATAGAAGCCCACTAGATTGGTCAGGCAGGACTTGCCCTTGGTGAAGCTGTGCTGGCTCTCTCCAATCTCCTCCCTGTTCTCCATGTGCCTTAGCAGAGCTCCTAGGAGGATCTGTTCTGTGGTCTTCCCAGGCACAAAGGGGAGGCTGAATGGTTGATAGTTCCCAGGGTCCTTCTTTCTACCCTTCCCTTTTAAAAGATGGGTATAATAATTCCCTTTTTCCAGTCACTTAGGATTTCACCTGACTGTCAAGATTTTTCAAGTAACATGGGAGACTGTCTTGGCAATTGCATCAGCCAATTCCCTCAGGACTCTGGGATGCATCTCTTTGGGTCCCATAGAGTTGCGTACATTCAGGTTCCTCAGGTGGTCACGAACGTGATTTTCCCTTAGAGTGGGAGGGACTTTGCTCCCCTATGCCCCATCCTTCTGTCCATCCACTTAAGAGGTGTAGGAATAAAGGCTGCTAGTGAAGACTGGCAAGAAAGTTGTTGAGTACATCAGCCTTTTATTAATCCATTGTTACCAGTTTTCCAGCATTGTTTTTCCGGGGGAAACACCTTCTTTGACCTTCCTTTTCTAGTTAACATACCTCTAGAAGCCCTTCCTGTTATTTTTTGTGTCCCTTGCCAGGTTCACTTCCAGCTTCACCTTGACCTTCCTTACACATTCACACTCCATCTCCATACTCTTCTCAGGTCACCTGTACTTGCTTCAATTGCCTGTATATTTGCTTCTTTCTTTTTAGTTTGACCAGCAGGCTCTGACTCAGCAATGCCAGTCTCTTGCCTTCATTGCCTGATTTCTTGCTCCTGGGGATTGCTAGCTCCTGTGTTCTATGGAAGACATTCTTAAAGATCTCTCAGCTCTTTTCCACTCCCTTGTCCCTGAGGACAGTCTCCCAGGGAACCCCCTGACTCTCTCCCTGAAGAGCTGGAAGTCTGCTTTCCTAAAGATCAGAAAAAGATATTAAAATAAATTAAAGTACAGTAAGTCTTACCTGCATGCTGTAGCTAACCATTGTGGTTATTGATGTACTAGAATCTCTAAGAACTTGCAGACTGATTAAAGCTGTTTTCTTATAAGCCACAGCAAATCGAGATCCCACAGCAAAATACACTAAACCATGAGGAGCATCACTTTCCAGGACAGTTATAAAAGCAAATCTGGCACTGTTGTTCAAAGCAGCTCCTGTGCTTACAGCATACAGCTCAACAAAAATATAAGTTTCAAATTCCGGTACCTGTAAGTGAGGGATGATTTTCATATCATTATAAGATCGACTAATAACTTTCAGCTTTAAATAAATGTTTATATATTACTTTGTACACACACTGGATCACTTTAATAACACTTACCACAAGCATGCTTCCTGAAATATGCAATAAATACAACAAAATATAGCCTAAAAAAAATACTGCAATGGGCACCACTCTGTCAGACACATTAATTAAATCCCAGATTTTCACTTGGAACTTATTGCATTAAAGTAGCTATTTAAATAGTGCATACATTGTGGCTATAAATATGACATAAATGACAGTAAACTCTCCAAGAGTGCCATATTCCAGATTCTGGATTTACATAGATGTACAATTTATGAAGAATTTGCGCTTTCATTTTCTTTTTACCTTACAAAAAGGTTGGTAACTACCTACTCACTTTGGGAAAAACTGCACAGAAGTAAGTATGCAATTTTGAAAATCCAATTAATTAACTTGCCCATATTCAAGTACTGAACTTAGTTAAAGTTTTGAAAAACATTTTACAAAGAACCTTAGCATTTAAACACTAATATGTTTATGCATATTTTTACAAGAAATTAAAATCTCAGTAGATTTGCACACTTAACTGCATTTATTGAAAACCCCAGAGCTTAGAGAATACTATTTGATAGACTTTTGTGATGTTTCACATATAGAGAAATATGTCACTCTGAAAATACAGGTCATGGAACCTTCATGGAAAATGAGGTAGCAGTGTTAAGTTTACAAGATGACATTCTGCCTCATCTTTGATTTGGTACCTACAACACAAATGTAATGTTTAAAAATAGACACCTGATTACTAAGATTCCAGAAGTCATTGGAATGATGTTATTTGGACCGATTGCATGCACTTGTCAAGTAGCAAGCTTGGAAAAGAAAAAAGAAGTCATTCTTTACAAGAAAATAGCATTATAAAAAATGATGATAATTGAAGAAAGTTGGGGGTTTTTACTATTTTTTGTACTGGGTTTGTATGGCCAGGTTTTGGTAGTGGTGGAGGTTTCAGGGGTGGTTTCTGTGAGAAGTTGCCAGAAGTTTTGCCCATGTCTGGCAGAGCCAATGCCAGACAGCTCCAGGATAGGCCCACCACTGGCCATGGCTGAGCCAATCAGAAATGGTGGTAACACCTCTGTGATAATGATTTAAGAAGTAAAAAACCTGTTATTATGCAGATGTAATTGCAGCCAAAGGAGAGCAGGGTGAGAACACATAACAGGAACAGTTCTACAGACACCAAGGTGAGTTAAGAAGGAGGGGGAGGAGGAGCTCCAGGAGCTGGAGCTGGGATTCCTCTGCAGCCCATGGTGCAGTCCATGATGAAGCAGCTGTACCTCTGCAGCCCATCGAGGTCCATGGGAATGCAGAGATCCACCTGCAGCCCATGGAAGAGCTCCCTGCAAGAGAAGGGGGATGCCTGAGAGGAAGTTACGACCCCATGGGTGGTCCACACTCCAGCAGACTCCTGGCAGGGACCTGCAGACCCATGGAGAAAGGAGCCCACACTGGAGCAAGCTTCCTGGTAGGACTTGTGACCGTGTGGGGGACCCACACTGGAGCAGCCTGTCCTTGAAGGACTGCACCCTACGGAAGGATGACCATGGTGCAGCAGTTTATGGAGAACTGCTGCCCATGGGATGGACTCATGTTGACGAACTTTCCTATTGGAGGGACCCCATGGTGGAGCAGAGGAAGGACCCTTCCCTGAGCAGCAGCAGGAACAATGTGTGATGAAATTAACATAACCCCCGTGTCCCAACTCCATTTGCTGCTGGAGGGGAGGACGTAGAGCTGGAAGGAGGGAGGGGAGGGCAGAAGGTGTTTTAAGGTCTTTGTTTACTTCTCATTATCCTGCTCTGATTTTGTTAGTAATAAATTCAATTAATATCTCTAATTTGAACCTGTTTTGTCCATGATGGTGTTTGGTGAATGATCTCTCCTGGTCCTTATCTCAGCTCATAAATCTTTTGTTATATCTTCTCTCCCCTGCCCAGCTGCAGAGGGGAGAGATAGAGAGGCTTTGGGGCATGCCTGGCATCCAGCCAGGGTCAACCCACTACATAAAAAAGCTTTGTGTTTCAGCTCTGAATTTTTGGAAATCCTACTTTAATTCTAGGATTTTAGCTAATAAAATCAGTACATCTGACTAAGTAAAACTTACAAAAGCTGGAATGTATCCTACAAAAACGTAAAGTACTTATTTAATGTATTTATTATTTCATCATTTTTTAATGTATTTACTACTAATTTATCTGCTAACTTATGAAAGAAGAACTGGAAGAAGAATTAGGAAATATTTGGAGGGACAAATAGCATATATTTTCAATTAAATTTCTAAGTAATTTTTTGAATGAAATGTTCTTGACAAATGACAGACAATTTTACTGGAATGAATGGGGAGCTTTAGCCTTCCATTAGCACTTGCTAGAGTGGCACAGGCTTGTGCTTCATGTGGCACAACTGCATGTCTCTGCAGCTTCTGCACTGCTGTCATTAAATACTGATATAACTTCTGTGGGCTAAAGAGGTTCATAATCTCAGTTTACTCAGCAAGGCAGTCTGTGCCCTATACATGTATTCATTGGCTCTGTAATGTAAAGATAACCTCTGATGATGGAGAAGGGAAATGGCCCTCTTCTGGAACTAAGGGAATGCGTGCTGCTTCCTAAATGGGAAATCCTGGTTTCCCACATACAGCATCTTGCGGTATTTTCTAGAACTGAGACAGAAAAAACATGGAAATCTTCCCATCTAGTCCTTTTCCACTGTCCAAATCTTGGCTTTGCCACTAGCCTGGATGCTAGGATAATTTCTTAGAAAATTTAAAACTCTTCAACTTTAAAAGAATGGCAAACATTAATCCTTCCTTTCTTAACGGATTACTTTAACTACTGAGTATTCGCACTAAAATATTTTTTCCTTCTCTTTTCAATAAAAATGACTGAACACTGTGCTTTGTGTTAATACAATCATGTCTGTATTTTATAGTGCCAACTGGTTCTCACAAGGTTCTTAGACTTAGACATACCCAACTGACAAATGCAATTTAGTGGATGATGACTCCTAAACTGAACTTCACTATTCACAAGGTGGATGCGAGCAGTGACAGATTTTTAGACACTCAGATTCTTATGCAGTTCTATGAGTTTTCACAGATCACTGTGCTAGATTTAGGAAAATAAAATTACACACAAGTTAGACTCAAAGGTTTTTTTGTGGAATGAGATATTACTTACAGAATATGTTTTCCGTAAACCACCCTAAGAAATGCTTTGATAGATGAAAAACTTACTGTGTGAAGGATAAGAGCGTATGAACAAACATTTCACTGAAACAACTACATTCTTTTTTATATATGTTACATAAAAATCTAAGATCTGCATTTTACTCTCCAAACTAAATACTTATCTCCTTCCCAAATTTTTACTAGTCACAATGGAGGCAGTACAAGCCTATAAATAAACACGTTCCAGAGAAACCGAGCAGGTATCAAGTTACTATTGTCAAACTAAATATCAGTTCCTCTGGATTGGAGGAGTTTTTTCATCTTGATAAATTGCAATTCAATGCTGTACATAAATGACCAATAATTACTTACATGATCAGGTTTTATTTCAATGGAGATGTTGCACATTGTTTGACCTGCTATGCAGGTCGTGGCTCCCAGCACAGATACAAGTTCATTCTCCAAGTTCACACCATCCTTCAGAAGGACAACAGCTGTTTTATTAAAGGTCACACGCCAGAAGACTTTCACATCTTCAAAAGCTCTATAAGCAAAACAGAAGAGTATGCATGTACTGAAGGAGAGCACAACCGATTTAGGAAACATAAACCACAGACATAACATACATTTTATGTTGTTATTTAAAACTAATCATTAGGGAATCAACTGCTTTACAATTAAAAAAATAGCTCTTTTTGTTTAAATTTCTTCCTCTAAAATCTATTTAGATTATAAAAGAAATGTAACAGAAGAAGAAAATAAAGTAATTATGGGAACCCAGATTCTTCTGAATTTTTGTCTCAGATAACATGCAATTATCTGAATAAGAGACACTGGTGCTTGGAAAGCAGGGATGTGCCCAAGTACTTTTATTAATACTACAGTAACC